>NW_028258310.1:0-1200000 GCF_053883595.1 Heterocephalus glaber | reverse complement strand
CTGGCCAGACGCGCCTCAGTGCTGCGCCGCTGGGCAGCCGCCGCCTCCCGGCTCCTCAGCTTCGCTCTGGCAACCTCCGGGTTGGACACGTGGGTTTTACGACAGCACAAAACACAAGTGTGTGTGTGCGTGTGTGTGGTGTGTGGAGAGAGCGAGGAGTCGGTGGGGGAGGAGGCAGGAGGCCGACCAGAGGAACGGAGGGGAGGGGAGAGGGAAGAAGGAAGTTCTGAGTGGGCTGGCCCCACTACAGCCGGTGCGCCTTCGCGCGCTCAAATCCTTCTCTGCTCTCCACCCCCCGCGTTTCTGGCGTGACGGCTCCTGCTTGCCTGTTGTGTCTTTCCTTGGTTTATCCGGCTGAGTGCCTGGATCCTGAACGCAATGGAAATACAGAAACCAGAATGCATCTCTGCGTGCGCTCGAGTGTTTGCGCCGGACCAGCGGGCACTCTGCAGGGCGAGCAGATCTGATCCCGGACCGAGTTTGTGCTTTATCCTGGCTGGGTTTGGAGTGCTGCTGGGTGCCAGAGTCGACTCTCTCGCCAGGCAACCTCTAACATAAATCCTCTTGGGGAAAAAAGCTAGGGGCGGACTGAGCGCTGGAGCGAATCCCTCCCTCGATCTGCTGCCGAGGAGTCAGGCGTGGCGGAGCTGGAAGGCCGGGGGAGAGGGTCTCTAAAGAGCAGCTCGTCGGGGCGGGATCCAAGCATGGCCGGGCAGGGCAGCGGCTGCAGTGGAGTCCGAACACCCCAGGGCTCAGGCAACGCGCCCTCTGGGGTGTCTTCCTAAGGGGCCCTTCCCTCCTTGTAGGCAACGGGAGCCAAGTAGCCAGAGCTTGTCTGGTGGGCACTGGCGAGGCTGTTTGCCTTCTGCAGCCCGGGCTGGTCCTGGAGGTCAAGCGTAGGTTTCTCTTCCCCAGACCCGGTATTCGGAGATGCAGAGGGGGCCCGTAGCCCCACCCCGCTGTACCTTCCCAGAACTTTGGGCCGCAGCCCTCTTCGGTGCAAGTTCTGGCATCCACAAATCAGGCACCTGGCATTAGTGGTACTGGGAGTAGAGGACACCGACAGGCTGTGTGAAACTGACAGACTCGGCGCTTCCCCCTTGCCAGAATTCTGTCCACACCTCAGAGAAGAGAAGGCATTTATCTTTTTCCAAACAAACCAATTAATTTAGCACTCGCCACTCTGAAAATTTAATAGTCATTTTTTTCTGGTATCTGCTCGTTTCTTTTTCTCTTCCCACCGCTCATTTTATCCAAGCATGGGAAACGGGGTGTTTGGACTTTTTCCGGGCCTCACGCATGATGCCTGGATGCTAGTTGGAACAGAGTTGGACCAAAAATGTTTTCACTAGCGTCCGTGTGACAAGGTCATCCGTCATCCCTGGATAGATTGATAGCACCCAGGTCTAAGGCAAACACGAGGGGAAACCCACGGCTCTGTAGACTCCAAAGATGATCCAGAGGTCTTCGCAGACTTCAGACTTCGGACGACTCCCTCGGGAAGGGAGGGTGGAGGTCCAGGCCCCTTTCAGTCACTGCTTGCAGAGCTGCCTAAGGATAGCTGCTGGGCCGCGGGCGAAGGAGCAAACGCTTGCGCACCTTTTTCGCTCATTGCTGAGACATCAGGACCCTTCTCTGTTGGCTGGGAGAGGCAGGGCGAACCCAGGATGAGGTCTGGACTCCAAAGCAGCGGCCCTGTTGCCTCCTTTTTGTTTCTGCCCCAAACCGGATGGCTATTTCCAAGCGCCTAGTCTCTAGGGCTTGAAGTCCCAAAGAATCTCTCCCCACGCCTTCTCCCACTAGAAAGTCTTGGGGGTTTGATGTGCTACTGGCCTTCTGAGGCCTCGTGCTGCCCACCCTCTGGGAATGTGTGTGTGTGTGTGTGTGTGTGTGTTTCTCATCATAGCACAATTAGCTGACTAGCTAGTGAGAGTTGTAGATGTGCCAGGTGGAATTGGCACTTTATATACATTCATTTTCCTAATAGCCATTTGGGGAAAGCATTAGCATGAATCCCCCCATCATGGAAGGGGACCACTGTGGTACAGACGGGCTCAGTAGGTTGCCTAAGATCACAAAGGAGTGACCGAGAGGCAGATTCAAACCCTGCCAGGGGAGGTACCAGGTGCACCTTCGTACCCATCCTAGTCAAACTCCACCCTCATTCCATCCAGACTGGTGACAGAGATGACAAGGAGTATCCCAGGAGACTTGTGGCTTGCTTGGGGGCGAGGGAGTAAACAAAATATTAAAGGCCCCCTCTCCCTCCAGGCCTATAATTGGAATGTCTGATCTGATAGATTCGATCAGCAGCCCCAGGCACACCTAAGGGGCGAGAAGACTGGACCTGAGGTCCCTGAGGGTACAGGGGACTTTGTAAAGGAGACCGGCAGAATTAGAGAGACTGCCCAGGAAGCCTGGTAGAGGAGGGAAGGTCTGCAGGGCAGTGCCTCAGAAGTCTGAGTCTCCCCACACACACAGGGCCACCACTTGGGGCTAGCAGAGGCAAAGGCCAGTGCAACCTCACACCTTGGGCTAGCACTGTGAGTGCGGTGTGGGAAGGATGGCTGAGAACGAGCACCTCACCCCATAACCTGGGCCACTGGGTCACCGTACCTTTGTGTGTTGCTGGGTGACTAGAAGGTGAACTGCAAGGATATGCCCCCTCAATCCACGCCTCTCCTCCTCAGTACTTACTATACCATGGAAACAAATCACTTCGACCACTTAGGAAGCGATCAAACCTTTATAAAAATCCATTGCTCCCAAATCGATGGGTGAATATTTGCTGGGAATTTGTTCCAGAGGAATAAATAAGGAGCATGAGTGTATTAAATGTAAACGGGGGACACAGTGGTGTTTTTCTTCATTGATTAATGACCTCTAAAATGAAACAAGTGGGAAGAGGAGTCAAGATCAATAAATTAACTACCCAAATTCATCATTTGCTCGAGCATTTCTTCCCCGAAAATTATCCTTACGAAGCCCATTGTGCCCTTAGCTGGGAGAAGAACAGAACCAGAAGCCAGAGCAGGAAAAGAGAAAGGAAAAGGCAGGAAAACAAGATGGAGATCTGTCCAGGACACCCTCGGTCTAATTTCGTTTGACATACAATTAGAAAGTTTGCCTTTCATATTAATTATTTTTCCTGGTGGGGGAGGGACAAATGGAGGTTGCTGTTGACAGGACTCCAATAAAGGATTCAGCAGCTCTCTCTGCCCTCGGTGCTCGGGTTTGTAGGTTTAAGGTCACGGGTGGCTGAGTTAATAATTCATTAATATAGACATTTATTCAGAAAGGTTCTCAGAGACCCACTCTCCCTTCCTCCCAGAGATTTATTTTCCTGATAAATAGATTGAGGGGGTGTTGGGTTGCAGGTGAAAAGGAGGAGGGAGGAGAAAAGGGAAAATGGAGAGGCTGGTTACAGCTGGGAGGAATATTTACTTAGCCACACTAGGGGACAGGTCCCTTTAGCCTGCCATCAAAAACTTGGTTGAAAATGTGGCATGCAGACACCACAGAGAGTCTGGTTTTCAGTGATCCTTTCTCCTGTTTCTACAGACTTTCATTTGCTGTTCAGAAGCTCCTTTCCAACGTGATTTAGAACCTGATGACCTTGAAATGCAAGCAAAGAGGGGAAAGCTCTGGACTGAAGCACCCCACCCCACCCCCACAGCTCCCCAGGGAGGAGCTGCAAACTTGCTCAAACCTGGAACCTGAAGGAATGTCCTCTTGGAAGGAAGAGGTGATTTCTAGTGGACACTTCAGTCCTCAGAAATGGGGCTCTGGGGGAATTACAAAACAAAATAACACGAAAAGTCTAGGTCCTTAAATTTACAGCTTAGACGGAAGGAAACTGAAATGAAACAATAAATGAGTAATCATCAGATAGTGACAAGTGCTTTGGAAAGCAATAAAGGATAACACAGGTGAGGATGATACCACTGCACATCCACTGCACAGAGAATGCTTTTCCTAGAAGGTAAAATTTGAATAGACTTAAAGCAAGAAGATGCCAATTTTGTGCCCAGAGTGTGGCATTAGGTTCCCTAGCCTATGGCCCAGAAGCTAAAGCAGTACAAGGGGTCTCCCCTGAAAAGCCTTCAAGGCCCTCTCTGTCAAGGTTCTGTCTCTTCAGTTGGCTATGCTGGCTTCCACACTTATGATGCCGTGAGCTATTTAATATCTTTTCAACAATCCACTCACCATCACATCAGTTGGCATCATCTCTGTTACTGCTGACTTAGACTCTGACATTGACCCACCTCAAACTGTCTGGTTCTCAGTTTCTTCAAAGGTCAAATGACAGGGTGGGACTAATGTGGCTTTCTACCCTAAACTTTGTATGAGGTACCTGCCAAATTCTGACCTCAATCTTTCCTATGCTTTACACTCCATCTCCATCCAGGATGCTGTGAATCTAAGATGTCTGGTGTGTGAAATGTATTGAATAACTGAAAATAAGAAAATCTACTCCATTTGTTTTAATCACTGCAGTCTTCCCATTGATCCCTTTGCATCTTCACTTCTTTGTTCTCAGTTATAGAAACCAGTGCCAGCCACTGGAAAGAAAGGGATTGAGGATTGAAGTGGGCGAGGTGGAAAGCACTTTTCAGTTTAGCTGGAGGAAGCAGCTCTTTCCTCAGATGACACAGCAGGAGCCTGCCACTCAGCCACACACCCTCCTCTTGGGCATGGGCAGTTTAGCTCTCCTCCTGTCACTCAGGACTGGGAAGGCCAGCTCCTCACTTTGCTGGGTCAAAGATGGCCTGTGGGAGTGAGACCAAGCTCAGACTGTTTCTGAGCACTCTTTCATCCCTGCTGGACTGAGCAGACAGCACCTGCTCACTTCACTTGAAATGCAGCAGAAACTCCTGTTGCCTTCACCTAGGTCACCCAACAGCTGTCACTCACACAATGCCTCTCAGCCACCCCAGGCCTGATTTGGATTTGACCTGCTGACCTTGAGGTGAAAGGCTCCACAGTCCATCACCAGTCCCTGCAGCCAGTTGATTCTCCCAGGAAAGCCTCTAAATATATCATTCCTTTTCCAGGGAAATCAGCCACTATTATTTGCAAAGGCACTCTGAGTTTAAAACATATCTGTGGCAGTTCAGTCCCATTAAGATTTAATGAATAGCCAATGAGTGAGCATGAAACAGCTGCTCTTTTTTTTAAAAAGTCTTGATAAGACAAGGAAAAGTAAAGTAATTTAACTATTCCTTCGGATACTCAAGGATTCCCTTCTCTATCTTCTTCCCATCCACCTTTCCCCAGGAATTTAGTCTTCCATTTTTCCAAGAGTTTGTAAGAATAGACAAACCTAACCAGTCTTATCTACAAATTGACAGCAATACATAATATCTAATGAGCAGCTATGGTATGGAAGAGACTGTTAATGGGAAACTTTGAGAATAATAGCTCCTTTGAAGTTCTCCTGGCAAAAGCCACCTTGTTGTAAGACAGCCCACTTTTGGTAACCAGATTGTTGCCTAAATTAGTTGAAGCCTGTAGGCCTTAAGTTATAATCAGAATGAGGCAAGTACATTATAGTGCATCTGTTTGAAATTAGGAACATATACCATGGTTGATTCACATTCTGAAGGTTGGTGGTTCCTGGTATATGGTGGGTTCCCCTGTGTGCCTGGCAACAATCTCAAGCCAGGACAGCTTCCAGTTACCCCCATAAATGAGGGGCCCCTGCGGCTTTCTCCACAGTCCAGCCTGAGGAAACAAGACCCCGGCTGTCACAGGCACTCTTACATACCCCCGCAGGTACCCTGGCATGCTTGTCTGCTCTCCATGACACACTCTGCTGGCTGGATTAGTGTCCTCACCTCCCCTGAGTTAGAACAACACTATGGCTTATTTTAAAGCACTGTTTTGGTAGTTTATGTTTTCTGAGTCTGACTTTCTCAGTAAAGAAAAAAGCATATTCTCAGTTTCCTTTTTGGAATCGGAAAACTTGTCTTTAGATCTAAAGACACTATACAGATTGCTGTGTAGAAAACCAAGAGTGTACATTTTGATCCCTGCCTCCAATGATTTCATACTATGGAAGTGCTTCAGAGACCTAGCTTTCCCTTTCCAGCCTCCAGGCTCTGGAGCCTGTAAGTGGCCTAAGAGTTCAGAAAACAAAGCCATCACTTTAGGAGATAGTCAAGCAAACCTTCACAAATGAGGTGGGTTGCAAAGATTTTCTGCATTCAAGTGGGCAGAGAGGAACTGAAAGGGGGATGCCTGAGCAAAGGCACATGGACAGGCCCCTACACATAATCTGGGAGCCTCAGGGGACTTTTCTTCCTTTATTCATGAAAATAAGTAACTGGCTGGCAACTCTGGAAGAGTGAGGCCACTAAAAGTGAGGTCTTCTTGGGGGCCCTTAAATTGTGTTCCATAGATTTAGAATGATGCTTTTATGAGACTGTCTTAATCTAGAATATGCTCAGATTTAATCTGGGGGCCAACTCACAGTTCAGATGATTAAAAACCAGTTGGAGGGTCCAGGGTGAAGCTATCCATCAGCACAGCAGGAAGTGTGTGGATTGCGAGCTGGTAAGCGTGGCAATGCCATTCCCTGGCTCTGGAGAGCACACGCTATGGTTTTCTACCCTGGTGTTGTTGTTGTTGTTGTTTGTTTGTTTGTTTTTGTTTTTGCAGCAGAGGAGGAATTGAACCCAGGACCTTCAGCTCCAATATGGACCTTTACCCCTAGTGCTTTATAGTTTTTAAGTTTGAGGTAGAGTCTCACTAAGTTGCTAAGTTGCCCAGGCAGAGCTGGAACTTGGGATCCTCTTGCCTCAGCCTCCTCAAGTGCTAAGGTTAAAGGCATGCATGTACCACACTCAGCCTGACCTTGTCTTTTTAAACTGTAAAGAACTATTCATGCATGCGGGGGGTGGGGGGTCAGTGAATAAAACTGAGAATTTCAAAAGATTAGTGATCCAAAATAGTGTAAGAAAATGTTTTAGAATAAGCAAATCTATTTTTCCCCAAAGATCCTTACAAACTAACTATATATGATTACTCTCCTTTAAGAAGGAAAAAAAAAATTGCCGAAAAGCAACTTAAGATTCTTGAGACACAAAGAAAAAAAATCACTTTTACAATAATCACTTTTGCTGGGGATTTAGCTCAGTGGCACCATCGCCTGCCTTGCAAGCACAAGGTCCTGAGTTCGATCCCTGGCACCAAAAAAAAAAAAAAAAAAGCAAAACAATGATCACTTGTACACATTATATTGACTGCCAGATTCTCAAGGAGAATTTAGAAAGCCAATATATAATCATATAATATATTCTAATCTTAGGGGGAGGAGGTGGTACCAGGAACTGAACCCAGGGAACACTCAGCTACACCTCAGCCATTTTTATTTTTTAAATTTTGAGACAGTCTTGCTAATTTGCTCAGGCTAGCCTTGAACTTAAAATCCTTCTGACTCAGCCTTCTGAGTAGCTGGAATTACAATTGTGTGCCAGCACTCTTAGCACATTTTTATAATTAAGTAATTGACAAGAACATTGTTTGAAAAATTAACATTCTGAAAATTCAGTGGTTAACAATTTGACTTTTCAAAAAGTTGCTAAGTTTGACAATATTTTGAGCATTTCCCTTCTTGTCTGTCCACATTGGCAAGCATCTTCAACTGGAACATATGTTTGGGTGGACAAGTATTTTATTTGGCAGAAACCTAATAGTTTAAGTATAGATTTCAAAATCAAATGTTTGCTCCATAAGCAAATGTTTTCAAACAGAAGCATTTCTCACAGTTGTTTCCTCAAAACAAATGTTTGTCTTGGAGCCAACAGAGAAAGCCAAGCATTTCTCTAAACAACTTCTGCAGCACTGTTCACCACTGTTCTGCCACCTTCAAGATTTCCTATTGGTCACATTTTTTACAGATCTCCATGGGCTGCTTAATAGGGCTAGTCCCAAAAAGTACTTTTTAAAGATGAGTGCAAACATTTCAAAATGATTTTTTTCTTGGTATAAATGGATTGGAAGTACATGTATATGTAGAAATACTGCATTTCATTTGTGTAGACAACCGTCTTATTTTTGCTAGGATTATTTGCATTATTTTCATTTCCAGATGCAGAGTTATGAAAGGGGATGATAGGAGCCCATCCACTACCTTCTCTTGATGACAAGGAAAAAAGATCAAGTAGGGGTGACTCTATGAATAGGTGACTATGTGTACATGTATTTGTGTGAAGATGGATAATCACTGTGATTTTCTAAGAGGTGTCTTTAGAATCAGGGAAATGGTCTAGCTATATTACTGAGGACTCTTTCAAATGCAGGTGACAAATTAAACTGGTCTCAAGTTTTTTTTAAAAAAAGGATTTGATGGTTGTGGGTTTCAGGTATATCTAGATGGATTCAGGAGTTCAAACATGGTCATGAAGCCTCAGTGTTTCTGTTTGTGTGTTGGTGTCTTAGTTACTTTTCTCGTTGCTGAGACAAAATACTTGACACCCAAAGTTAAAGGAGGAAAGGTGTATTTAGCTCAGAGTTTACAGAGGTTTCAGTTCATAATTGGCTGGCTCCAAGGCAAGATGGTGTGGCAGAGAGACATTGCAGAGGAGAAACAGTTCATGGCAGGCAGAAGGCAGCAAGCAGCAAGTGATAAGCAGTGACCCTCTTTCTGTCCCTTATCCAGAGTACCCACCCTTAGGATGAGTAGTACTTACACCCAGGGAGGGGCAGCCTTAATCTTAGCATTGTACCATGAATCAATCCCAGCATTACATCCTTGATCCCAGCATCACCCACTCAAGATCCAGCCACCACAGAAAATCTCTACCTTTGACTGAATGAGGCTTTGGGGGGATATCTAGACACAAGTCATAACTGTTGGTTTTGTATCCTTTGTGCTGAATTTAATCTCAGGAAGAATCTTCTAATATTTTTCTAGATTGCAATTTCAGATAAATGATCACTTGTTTCCTAATTGTTCCAACAAAAATTGAAATTGAGTATTAACAGACCCATTTTTATGGGTCACCAACCTAGCCCTGATAATGAAGCATATAAGATATATTGACTAGTCAGTCCTGGACCTTATTCCTAACCAAGCCATAGAGACTTGGATTGGGACAGTAATAGTTTTCAAAGAAAAATCAGGTGCTATTACTAAAAGAGTAGGGATGAATGTTGAACACATAAATAGCAGGGGTTACCTTGTGCATGTTCATGGCTACAGTTCCCTTCTTGTAAGGAATATTGCTTTCGACATACTTACTCACAGAGAATCTCTATTCATTTCTTGGGACAATGAGCACCAATTCTTGGTCTTCTGTCCTGAAACCACCATTAAAGAGCAGAGCCTTTACTAGTAATTTTGGCTCCTAGGGCAAATAATCTTGTGGCAGTAATAGTTAACTGACCCAAGTTACATCTCCATCCTTCTCTTTGCTGTTTATATTCTAGTGTTGGTTTAGAAGTGGTCAGTGAGGTAAGTAGAAATCCTTGGGTGAAGAGTCTAAGAAAACTTTGAAAAAGAGATAGTTTCTGCTGCCATGCCCTTTAGACTTTTGGCTTTTGATTTTTGCCCCACCTCCCTTCTTCCATCTTGGAGTATAAACATAATTGGAGGTGCAGAAGCCATCTTACAATGCTGAAGAAGGGTATATGCTAAAGATGGAAAACTCCAGAATATAGGAATAGCCCAGGTCCTTTTTAAGGCACTGAGCTACAGTCTATCCTGAGTCTTCTTAAACAAGACAGAATAACCCTTTTCTTGCCATTGAAGGCAATCTTAACCATCATACAAAGCTCCAAATCATCTGTGTAATTCATAACATAGTTTTATAGAAATATTTTATTAGTTACACACCCTACTTGGTGGCTTTATATTTTAATTATTCTAATAGGTGCTAAACTCATGATTTCTATTCACTTAGAGGCTTATACTGTCAACTAGCAGTGTTGTTAGACATACAATATGAGTTGTGACCAAAATATATGGTGAGTGTTTCAATTTTTTTTTAAATTGTTATAAAAAACATATTGCCATTTTTCCCCCTCAAAATATTTCCCCTTGGTTTGAACACACTTAGCCCTTTATTCTTGACACCTTTTGAAGCAGTTCTGGAAGTCCTTCATCATGAAGGTGTTATGTCTAGATGTCCCCCCAAATCCTCATATGCACATAGGTGGGGCTTTGGGGAGGTGACTGGATCATGCAGGATGATGCTCATAGATTTGTCCACTGATGAGTTTATGGCTAAATGTGATGTTGAGAGGTGAAGCCTGGTTGGAGGAGGAGGTGGGCCACTCAGGGCGTGGCCTGGAAGAGTCTATCTTCCTCCTTGTTTGATTGCTTTCTGTGCTTCTTGCTGCCATGAGCTATTTATCATCTGCCATGCCACCCTGCCTTGGAACCAGCAGACTATAGACTGAATCCTCTAAAAACTGTAAGCCAAAATAGACCTTTCCTCTTCTAAGTTGTGGGTGTCCAAAAGTAAGCAGGACAAATCTCTACAACGTATGATGAAAGATACAGTCAATGCTGCTGCTGAGGCCTATCCTATAGAAGGGCAAATGTAAAAAAAAATTATGATGTGTCGTCATTCACCTTATTCATCAGATCTGGTACCACATGACTTCTGGCTCTTCCCCCAAATCAAAATGACCGTGAAAAGTAAACTTTTTTAATCAACTCAGGACATCAGGGTAGCTACGACAGTGCAACTAAAGACATGAGAAAGGATTTCTAGAACTGTTTCAGAAAGTGGCAAGAATTATGAGATAAATATCTTTGAAGTGGAGGATATATTTTGAGGAGGATTAATGGCAATGTATCTTTTACTATAATACATTTAAAAATATTTTTAACATTCACCATATTTTTCTATCACACCTTCTACATGCCCTGACATAACTCTAAGTCAAGGCATTTGGGTTCACACTTGATTTTAATACTTAAATTAATAGCTGTGTGACATTAGGCAAATTGCTTAACATTTCTGTAGTCCAAGGAGTTCATCTGTAAATCTCTAAGGTTATGAGCATTCAATATGTCGATCCTGAAAAATATTTAGGACATACAAATACTGAATATGTGTTATATCTTATACACATCACTGCATATATCTTATGTACACACTAACTTACCATTTTGTGCTTCCTACATTCTGGTGTCCTGGAGGTAATCCACTTGACATCTTGCACAGCAAGGAACACATGGCATGTTGACTCAGATGGTTAATTGTTCCAGTACCTTGCCTTTTTTTCTCTTCCATATTCATAGGGCAGGAAAAATTGGCTCCAAGGATAACTAGCACTTCCAAAATTATGTCATTAGTTTACTTATTCAACTCTGACTCAACAATAGGGTCGATTATATTTGTACCTCTAAATGGTTATAAATCACAATCCTACTCATAGATAGACCAGTATTGTGAGGCCAATTAATGTGCCATCTCCAAGTTCCCACTGGCCATATGCCCTCATCCTTTGACTTTCAAGTTGACTCTAGTCTCGATTCACAAATGACATAATCTTGTGTGGAAAATCCTAAGGAATTCACACAATAACTATTAAAACTAATACATTTTAAAAATAGAATCAACTGAGTTTAGATAGGTTGCAGGATAGAAGATCAATATACAAAAATCAATTGCTTATTCTAAGTTTTGGTTTGAGGTCCCTTCTCCCTGTCCTATTCTTGCCAAAAGTTCCATCTTTCAGGATTCTGCCTAAATTCTGCTGCCTCAGGTCACCCCACTGTTTCTGCTCACCTTTCCTGTAACTCCTATTGGTCATGCTACTTGGATCACTTTTTTTGGCACTGACATTCTGAACTGCTATGTACTCCACTCAACTCTGAAATATGTGCTATATTTATCTCTCATTAAATCATAAGGTTCTAGAGAACAGAGACTTAGCTTTATTTTCATATGTTACTCAGTAACCTAACATGCTGTTAGACAAAAAGAAGCCCTCATCAAATACTTACTGAATCACTGTTGAATGAATGAATGCATTAGGGAATGAATGGATTAATGAGGGCATAAATAAATAAATATACATACAAATAAATGAATTGGCCTCAATTTCAATCACATGGAGGCTTATCAGAGGCAAAACCCAGAGTCAAAGTCAGCTGGTGACTCATGATGCTTACTGATCATTGCAGGAGCAGAGGTTGGGGCTGGTAACCTGGAGAGTTTGAGTTCACCTCCTGTCTGTTTCAACAGCGAGCTTTCACAATCCCTGCCTAATATTCAGAGCTTATACTCTTTCACGATGCCAATCGTAAACAGCTACAAACTTAATTATGTCACGAGTTAGGAGCTGTCTATACTAAATTCTTCTTGATGTGGGGGTCTTTGCCCCAAGCACCCACATAGCTCTCACATAGCCCTCTGACTTGCTGAACTACAACTTTAAAAAGAGTTCTTCCAATGAAGGAAGGAAAATTAAAAGATTCCTTCTCTCAAATAAAATGACCTGATAAAATTACCACATCACTGTTATCTCTTTCAGGACTTCCTTATGGCCTAATAATTCCCATTAAGATCTTGTAAGCACAAGTCAAAAGTGTGTGGTCTATTTTCTCTTTAATAAGAAATGCCAGTAAACATCTGTGGACTGGCAGAATGCACTCATATCTCACATAGGAGCAGCACTGAGACATTCTAAATGAGCCCCATTGAGTGTAATCACGGGGCCAAGAAATCTAAGTTTAAAACATTACATGATCTAATCTGCACAGAGAAAAGAATCAGGAACTTGGTTGGTCCTAGCAGAGTACCGAATAATCTGAGAAATCAATCAAATTAATTTTCAACCACAGGGCTTTTGTGAATTCCAAGAGGAATGCAGAGTTTAGAAATAACATCAGCTCTTGGCAAAATGGAGGAAATTTTCACTTATTAAATATACTAAGTTACTAAATTTCTGAGTCAAAATGAGCAAACATACGTATTTGGAAAGGAAATGTTTCCTAGCTGAATGTTAGCATATTGGAGTGTAGTGAGAAATGGGGTAGATCAGAGAAGACAGAGATCTAATGAGAAAAGAAAGGAGTAGTGACAAGGAATACAGAATTCCTCTCACTTTTTGGAGGAAACAGAATGCCAGGAGCAAGGTAACTACCTTGTACTTGCCATGTCTGTGGCCTACAGTGTGAGAGGTTCATTACCAGCCATGTAACACACAGATGTATCATTTGGGACCAGTATGCTGGCCACAGTTAATTTGACCAGGAATGGGGGCCTACTCCACCACAGCTATCTACACATGACTAGGTGGCCTTGCCCAAGATCTCTCCTAGAGACAAACTGTGCAAGTGGGGGACTGGCTGACGAATTGCACCTTTTCCCTTGGGCGGAGTGATTTTGGGATAGAGCCTTTGGGTTTTTGGGACTCTTAGAGCAGGTTCTTTGGGAAGAGAAAACAAGAAGGTGAGTCACTTCATAGTAGCACAGTGGAGAAGAAGGAATTGAAAGATGCCAGCTGCTGGGGCTGGAGGTATATAGCTCAATGGTAGAACACTTGCCTAACATGCATGAGACTCTGGGTTTGATCCCCAGCATTGGGGAAGAAAAGATGTCAACTACTGAAGAAACAATAAGAGGGTCATTCTCTAGAGTTGCACTGTTTCTTAAGACATCAGAGTCTCAATGTGACTGGGCCCTTTAACTGAGGCATCTTGAGTGAGTGGCCTTCTTTTCTACCCAAAGAGCTGACAAATACCACTGCATTATATATTATTCCTTACCCAGGGTCTTTGGGGTGCACAGAGGCCATTCAAGTATGTACAAGCTTGACTGAAAAAAATGGTTCATCCAACATTTCCTTGTGTTTCTTTCAGGCTTAGCTGAAAAAAAAAAAAAGGTTGAAATTAATCATCCAATTCCTCATCTTCAGCTCTTTGTCTGAATTGAAATGCAACACATGTTATAAATGTTCAGGCTACCACTACCATCAAAATTAAAATGATGGCAAACAAAATGAAAAATTTGTGAAAGAAGAATTGGTATTTCTCTAGCCTAGATACCTAGTAAAGTCAGGAAGGAGTTGTCTATAAATAATTTCTCTCAAGGAACTAGAATGAAATGCTCAGAGGCCACCTGCTCAAAAATTAACAGTCAGTATTTGTGATTCCAAAAGTTTTAAGTGTTGAAAGCTTAGATTATGGCATGCTGATTTTAATGATCTATATTTTGTCCTAGAGTTGGGTCACAAATTACCCACCATTTTTCTTCATGAAGAACATTTGTACTCAGGAGAATAAGCTTCATTAGACTATTTCTTTACCATAAAACCAGTGCAGTTTTACAAGACAGCAGGGCAGCTGCTCCCGCGTGGACTCTACACAGACATCTCACAGGCATCACCTTTCCATGTTTATGGGATGCTTCTACCTGGGATCTGGAAGCTTAAAATCCATTTAACTTGAAGCTTACGTTCTTTGAACTCAAGAGCTCAAGAGCAACATCTGTTAGATGGAGGGAAGAACCACAAGTTGATATATTACCAGAGGTGCCTGCAGAGGCTACCAAAGCAATAGAAGGAACAAATGTGTAACTTCATGTATCAGGTTAGAGAAAATAGGGAAACAAAGTATATTAGCACATCCAATTAGCAAGGGAAGTGAACTTTCTCTCTTTCTCATATATAATGTTTTCCTGTTCAGCAAATGTAGCTGAGAGCCATCTGTGTGCCAGGCACTTTGTAAGAGACAGGGGACACCAGGGTGAATAGAGGCAGTGCTTTCTTGCAAGGTGTGCACAGCCCCGTGGCTAGAGGAGGTACATTGTACAAAGACGTCTGGCAGATTCCTTCAGTAAGTCAGAACTAAGTAATGTACAACGTGTCCAGTCCATGCTAGATGTAGGGCAACCTCCACCCAGGTATTGTAGTATAATTGACACATAAGAATAGTATGTATTTAAGATATACAACACAATGGTTTGTTATATGCATGCATTGTGAAATGGTTACCACAGCCAAGCTAATTAACACTTCTGTCATTTCACATAGTTATTTGCATGTGTGTGGTGTGAACAAAGCGTGGCTTTTTAAAATAACAAGATTATATCATATTTTTAAAAGTAAAAATTAAAAAGTGAAGGAAAAGAAGTAAGACAAGATTCCACAATTCAGGATCCGACATAAACAATGTGAACAAAATCTAAAGAGATTAATATTTCAAGTTCTTAGCTTGAGAAATAAAATTGCTACAGTCCTATATATTCCATTTATCCTATTTGTTTAAAGGATGATTTTTTAAAAATAAGGTGGCTATGGAGAATTTCTTCATCTTTCCAAAGACCTCTCCTGACAGTGGTGATGGCAAGAAATGACTCTGAAGTTTTGGCACTAAAGTTTTGCACTTCTTTAATGACCAGAGATTTTGAACATTTTTTCATGTATTTATTGGCCATTTTGTACTTCTCAGAAGTGTCTGTTCATTTCAGAGCCCACTTTTTAATTGGGTCTCTTTTTGGGGGGGGGGGTCTAATTTTTTGAGTTCTTTATATATTCTAGGTGTTAGTCCTCTGGTGAATAGCTGGGAATTTTTTTTTCCATTCTATAGGTTGTCTCTCCACTTTGTTGGTTGTTTCTTTTGATGTGCAGAAGCTTTTTAAATTGATATGATCCCATTTGTTAACTCTTGATGTTATTTCTTGCACAATTGTGGTTTTGTTCAGAAAGTCCTTGCCTACACCTATAACTTTTAGAGTTTTATCTATTTTATCTTCCAGTAGATTGTTTCTTTTTTAACATTTAGATCTTTGATCCATTTTTATTTTAGTTTAGTACATGGTGAGAGATATGGGTCTAGATTCAGCCTTCTGCATGTGGATAGCTAGTTTTATCAGCACCATTTGATAGAGGTTATATTTCCTCCAACAAATGTTTGTGGCCCCTTTGTCAAAGATCAGGTAGCTGAATGTGCCTGAAGTTGTTTTTCTGGATCCTCTGTTCTCTTCCATTGATCCACACATCTATTTTTGTGCCAGTAAGTACCATGCTATCATTATCACTGTATCTTTGTAATAAAACTTGAAAGTCCAAGATTATAATGCCTCCTGCTTTGCTCTTGTTGCCCAGGATTACGTTTGCTATTTTCCCCAGCATCTTTGGAAGGAGTGTAACCTTACTGACACCTCAGTTTCAGATTGCTGGCCCCCTGAACTATTAGAAAAAAATTTTCTATTGTTTTAAAGCCATCTAATTGATGATACTTTTTTGCAGTAGCCCAAGGAAGCCAATAGAGAGGCATGAAAAGTGAAGTATCATGGTTACAAACAAAAAGCAGTAACTATGAGTTGAAGGAGTGCCTACCTTCTTGTCAGTGGAATGGCTGCTTGCTGGGGCCTGGTTCTAGCTGCCAACATGCTATTCACTGAGGCAGAAATGGGCTGCCACAGAGTCCATAGCTGTGATTGACTACAGTTCTATAAGGCTCAAGTGAGGCCTGGCATTTTCAACCTCAGAAATAGGCCTTGAAGTTGCTCATCTCCCTTGCCACCCAGTGTAGACCCAGGCACTCAAGAAGAAATATCATTTAAATAGGCCCCTGAACATTAGCACCAGTGTAGTGAGTTTGGGGCTGGAAAGGTGAAATCTGTGACTCTCCATTGCAGTTGAGAGGCTAAAAAGTTTCTCTGGAGGCTTATAAGGAGGCCTCAGCCCAAAGTCGTTGAAATCACTCTCAAAACCGCAGACTACAACACACCAACCTGAGTGTGAATTCTTACTGTACTGCAGAAAGTACCCTGTGACCTCAGGCAAATTCTTCTCCTGAGTCACGGTTTTTCTTGCCTAAAAAACAGAGAGAAAATACTAAATATCCACTATTCAAATATTTGCCACAAAACTTGCAAAAATTTTATCCAAAATTCACTTTCCAAATTGCAGAACTGCCTTAGGTACAGTGACCCATGGGTCTCCTTTGCCCCAGACAGTTCATGTCAGCTATCTGCACATCATCATTAACAGCTTCCCTCTCACTGCCCCAGCTTGACCATGAACTACATGGTCGCTTGAGTTTTGAGGCATTCTCATGGGCACAACAGAAGAAAAGCTTATGGTGCACAACTGAAGCTGGGCTAGATGCTGTGAGAGCACAATGGTAAGATGTCAGCCATTCTCCAGGAGGATCACACTTTGTGTTCTTTGAGTTGTGTATCCATAACACACGCACATGTTGTTCATTTTCATTACAGTTCATTTCAGTATAAAAGGAAACTGTAATTGGTATGTAATACTGCATAGTATTGTGTTTCAAACACAGAATAACCCAGTGATGTGTTTAATAATTAGATGACTGGTCTTCTTAGTGTTTTATGTAATGCAGAGATCCTTAGTGTACTGTTACATAGAGAGTTACACTGTTCAGTGGTATTTGGAGCAAATTGATTGCAATTTTTGGATGAGCCTGGAATTCATTATAATTTTTTATATGTAAAATAATGGAAGATAGTTGTTCTCATTCCAAAAATCCACCACTGGGCACGTTTTCAGGTCCAAATTAAATTGATGAAGAGGAGTACTTGCTTTATTGGCTTATGAAGATGAGCTACAATAAGCATGCAAAAAGCATGTGGCAAACAATGAATCCCCTCCCCTCCGACTGAAATGAAAGCATTATTATGCAGAGTAGGAATTTCAGCTCCCAAGCTCAATGTACAAGAAGGATCATTTTCTTTATTTACATTACAAGTGGCCATTTAGCGGGAAGACATAGGTAACTTTTCATTTGGAAGAAGCTTCCATCCTTGCCTAATTACAACAGGAAATTCTGAGCTGTGCCTGTCATGCAGGGCACTGCACGTGAGCCACTGGGGCCTTGGCCACTAGTCCACCTGGGTCAAGGCCTCCCTGTACCTGGCTGCGCTGCTCTGGTGCTGCTGCTCTCCATTTGATCAGAAGAGTCCACTGCACAGCCTCCTATGGCTGCCTCTGCTGGCTGCATTAGTGTCCTGGTGGCACAAACACAGCAGCTTAAAAGCCCCAAAGATATTGTCTTACTGTCCTAATGATCAAAAGTCCTAGATGAGTCTTATGGGCTAAAATCGAGGTGTCAGCAGGGCTCATTCCTTCTGCAAGCTCTAGAGGAGAATCCTTTATTTGCCTTTGCACCATCTAGAGGTCACTTGCATTTCTTGACTCATGGCCTTTTCTTCCATCTTCAAAGTTTACCACATCTCCTTCACTCATTCTGCTCTGCCATTTCCTTTTTAAAAGAAGCCTTAAGGTTACACTGGGTCCCACTGGGGACTCCAGGACCCTCCTCATCTCAGGATCCTTCACTTGATCACCCTTTTGCTATGCAAAGTAACAGTTTTCAAGAATTAAGACATGAAGATTTTGGGGGAACATCAGTCCACCTTGCACATCGCATCTAGCCATTATGTCCCTGGGACCTCACTGTCTCCGGCTCTACTGGAAATAAAGGTATAACTTCCCTGCTCTCCCCACACTCGCCGGGAGCTGCAGTCCTCTCTACCATCAGGCTTCTGTACCCTCCTCAGTGCCACACCCCAGACCAGGAGAATCTTGTTTCTAGTATGGAAGTGAAAGGAAGGTTCCTCCCCCTCGTAAACATTTTGTTCAAACCCAGAATCTACTAAAGTGTTCCTAAATATTTAGGCTTTTGGAATATGAAAATAATAATATATAGTCTGTTTCTGCTTTTTGGTCAGCTATTTTCTTTTCGTGAGATTACAGACCAGGGCCAACAATTTGTTTCAAAGGGCAGAAGCAAAAGGGAGAAATAAGGGAAGAGAAAAGTCTGCAAATTAATATCTCAAATATTGTCCAGTAACATTTGTACAGACATTTCTGAGGGCTAAGTCTGCAGGCGCATCAGGGAGGTTCCTATAGGAAAGGACCTGGAGTCTGGCTCCTAAACCTCTCCCTTCTGCTGGTGTCTGCTCACCTTTCTTTCTACCGTAGCTATAACCTTGCTCAGCTCCAGGAGCTCCCAGATGCCCCTTCAGACTATTGCCTCAAATCTGAACAACGTCCTTGTCCATGTTCTTCATAGCTCACCTCAGACAAGTTGGCATTTTCCCCAAAAATTGTGCTTAGGACCAAGACAGTGAAATGGGAATAGTTACACAAAATGCAGCATAAAAAGTATAAAGACTCTCGCAGACAGTCAGACTCAAGATAATCCCCTCTCACCAAAAGGACTGCAATAGCTAGGCCTCAATTATGCCAGGTTTTCTCCCTTCATACCCACCCCACTGCCACCCCCAACCTTATCTGTACCCCACAACAGGAGTCCCATTATTCTCTGACACGGAGCAGGAAGCCAGGTAACTTTTCTTCCTGGCCTAAGTTAAATGAAGCCCACATTCTCAAATCTGCTGTCCAGCCTGAAACAGCACTACTGTGAAGAACAAATGAATGTGTCAGCCTTCAAGTGTTAGGTTGTCAACTCCACCTGAGGAACTCCATCAGCCATGGGATATTTTACATTTTTATCCATAGGTAAGAACGAATCACACACACACATACTTTTACAACATAAAAATACCAAGAATGTGACAACTATATTCTCTCTACACAATTACATAGTTAGGCAGCAAGAAAGTAAAATTTTTAAAGATACAATTTGAAGGAAGAAAATATAATCTACTTTTAAAAAAAAGAAGTATGGAAGGAAAGGAATCCAATACTAGGCAAAGGACTTCAGTAGACATTTCTCCAAAGAGGATATACACACAGCCAACAAGTACATGAAAAGCCAACAAAGGCTCAACATTAGTTGATAGGGAAAGTCAGATAACTTCAGTAGGATACAGCTCCACACCCACTAAGGTAACTATAACTAAACACACACATAACTGAATGTAACAAGTATTGGTGAAGGCTGACAAATAGCAAAAGGAGAACCCTCCTACACTTCTGGTGGAGAGGTACAGTGGTGTAGCTATTGAGGAATTCATTTTGGTATTTTCTCAAAAAGTTCAACAGAATTATCTTATGACCTCTATCATGCTGCCTACTTTTCTTAACAAAAAGAAAACATATAGGACTTTATGGTTGCAACTCCACTCCTAGCTTTATATTCCAAAGAATGGTAAACAGGTACTCAAGTAAATATAAATGTATATAATTGTATAATGTATATAATTGTATATACATGTCCTTAGAAGTTTTGTTGAGAATAACCAAAAATAGAAACAAGCCAAATGTCCATCAATAGATAAAGAAATTGTGATATATGGGTAAAATGGAATTTAATCATTTATAAAAAAAAACAATGATGAGGGCTGGGGATTTAGCTCAGTGGTTCTAGTGCCTGCCTCAAAAGCTCAAGGTCCCAAGTTTGATCCCTGGTACCAAAAAAAAAAGATGTACTAATACATGCTAATGAACCTCAAAAACATTACACTAAGTGAAGGAACCTGAACAAAAAGGTCACTCATTCAAGCAAATTAAACTCCCTCTGAGCCTCAGTTTCCTCATCTGTAAAGCAAGACAGGACATGTACCACCCACTTTATGGGATTACTGTAGGAACAAAATGAAATATTATTTGACATATAGGGTGTTTATATCATGTAACAATGTTATAAAATGTTAGATATTATTGTTATTGAGGTAATGGTCACCAAAATGCACACTTACTAAGAAAACTGACAGCTTCCTTCATATTTTTCAAGGTCCAAATAGTGATAAGTGTGTGCACAACTCTTTCATTTTTAGTTTACATTTTGTAAGCAAACAAATAGAATAGATACTTTTGGTTAAAATAAATAGGCAACATTTTAAAAATTTACTTTAGGATATGATGTCTCATTATAGAAGCAGCTTTAGGCAAGATAAAATATACATCACACCTTTATAGACAGGTGACAGAACAATAAGTCATTTCATATACCCAAAAGGCACAAGTGACACATTAATGTTTGTGGTACATAAGTCTTCTTTGAAGCAGATTTTTACAATGTAACAACAGAGTAAGATAAAAATATGTGGGAGGTGGTCTAAAGACATCTTTAGTTGAACAAAACATAAAGGAATTTATGGTTCCAATGGCTTAATATTTAATTACCTGTTAGCAAATAGTGTGCTCCTGCTAAATCAGGAGAATGAGAAATTTGACTTAAAATGCAATAAAAATTATCTACATATTAAAGGACTTAGGAAATATTACTAGAAGATAGTTTCTCTCTGTTTCTCTCTGTATCTCTCTCTTTCTCTCTGTCTCTGTCTCTCTTTCTGTCTGTCTCTGTCTCTGCCTCTCTCTCTCTCTCTCTCTCTCTCTCTCTCTCTCTCTGCCCTCTCCCCACCATAAGTAGTCTCAAAGGAATTGAGTAATAAACAGGTAAAGTTTGATGAAACAATTAGGGTTTGATAGCATATTTATGAGGCTGGTAAGTAGTTACTCTTCTCTGACTTTAACATCTCTAAACTATATCCCCAAAGTATCCTAGCTGACAATTTCTTGAAACATCTTTTTTTTTTGTTTGTTTTTTGTTTTTTGGTACTGGGGATCGAACTTGGGTCCTTGCGCCTGGGCAGCAGGCAGCAAAACCACTGAGCTAAATCCCCAGACCTCTTGAAATATCTTAAGAGTAAAATATAAGAATGTTGTAGATCTTGTAAGCTTTCATAACTTATAAATAGAAATTATTAAAATATAATTATTTTTCTTTAGAATTCAATAGTCATTTCATGCCCCTGAGATTCTAGCCATCTAATAATAAAAGCCAGTGGTAAAATCATTTATTTTATGCTATTTAGCATTTAGCAATAAAATCCTTTAACACAAACTAGAAATCTGCACTTGGTATGAGTTTCAGTCAAAATTATTATAGCTTAGCCAAGCTAGATTATGTTATTGTTGTGGTACTGGTTCAGTTTTATTACTAAACACACTGTAAATGTATCAGACCCCCGAATGCTGTAGGCCCATCATGATTCTGGATTTAGGAGCCGGGCCCCAGCTGTAGTCTGGGATAACCAAGGACCTCTTGGAGTTCCAAGTAACTAAGGACGTCTCATAAACTCCATGTTCTGAGCTTTTAGGTACCAAGTTATATACATATATATATATATATATATGTGTGTGTGTGTGTGTGTGTGTGTGTGTGTGTGTGTATATATATATATGTAGTTCACCTTCCCATTTTTAATTAAAATCTGTATGTATCAAGAAAGATTGCCAATGAGTATAAATTGATACATTTCCAAAGGGAACTTAATATTTTAGTTAGTACTATTTTAAATGATATAATAATTCTCTTAGTCTTTTTGAACTATTAAAATAGCTGACAGGCCCTTAATTACTATGTCCAAAAAATTCTATGCATCACTAACTGGAGCTGTAAACAGAAAAGATCTAACATAATTGAGTATTTGTGATGTGCTAGAGTCTACTACAGACACACACACATACATACATATATATATATATACATTTGCATACATATATGTATATGATTTTGGTGCGTGAATACTCATTTTGCTTTCACTAAAATCTTGTGGAGATATTATCGCCTCACTTTTAGAGATGAAGACATTGAGTCTCAGAGAGCTGAAGTAAATTGAGGTCCCACAGCTAATAGGTCAAATTGGGGCTCACATGTAGGGCCTTTTAATTCCAAAAGAAAAGCTTAAAATCCAAATTAATGAGTTAACAAACAACGGAGCATGCCAATGTCAAACCAGCCTTCTAGATGTTGGACTAGAAAACTAGAATGAAGCCTGAATTTCAGGGACAGTGAATAACCTAACAAGCACTTGCCCAGTGCTTTGCAGCCACTGTGTGGATGGGACAGCCTTGGCTCTGTCCTCATGGAGCTGATACTCTAGGAATTGTTTAAGACATTGAACTAGGGATTATGGAAGTAGCAGTGAAAACATACCGTAGGAGAGAGGCTTCTGCTCCCAGCAGACTCTCAAGGTGATGTGGAGGAAGGTGAACGTAAGTCCTGTAACAGTGGCAAACAAGAGGCCTTTGATTCAACAGCATTGACAGGGCACCAAGTATAAGACACCTTCCTAAACCCTCCTTTTCATTGGGCATTCTCACTCTTCACGGATTTCTTATTTCACACACACAGGCATCTCCTAAGAGGAACTCTGTTGAAAAATCATGGGTATTTAAAGATTTCATTGATTATCCTAAAAGTGTTGTGGAGATAAGAGACTCCTCCACATGGGGAGCTGGCTGCACTTGAGAACCTGAGGGTGGCGTGCTCCAGACCAGATTACGTGCAGGCAAGGACCACAGAATTGGAGCATTCAGGTCGTGTCTCCTTCCAATGCATCTAACGGTGGAAACTCAATCAGGTCCAGAAATGAATCAATTTCCTTTGCCTGTGTCCTTAAATTTGATGAATAGAGCCTTTGCTTAGAGCCACTGAAGCTGCTATTCATCTCAGTTAGTTGCTAAATAAAACGTTGTTCTTGGATGTAATTCTGGCGAATATGACTTTGGAGATTTTTTTGTTTAACTATGTAAGTCCAAATTATTCCCCAAGTGATTCTACATTTAAGCTATTTTTGTTTCACATACTCCATATTTTTTTCCATGTTAGACTAGAATCCTAGAAGACCATGTTTTCTTGTTGACTGAGGAGAAGTCTTAGCACAAGTGCAAAAACTGCTGAAGTCATCCTCACAAAAACTTACTTTTCTAGTCAGTGCAATTTGATAATCAAGGAATAGCTTTGAAGTTTTAGACATACAAAATTTAAAGTAATGAAGAAAGACAAAGCTTAAATAAATAAGCCTGTTTCTAATAAGAACATTCGTAATTTTGACTTAACACAGTGTCAAGTGAAACTTTTTTAACATAGTAACCTAGAACTTGCTGTCTTCAGTGGTTTAAGGACTTGCAAGGGCCATGCAACTTGATCATGAATCTTCTTTATCCCTTTCTCTTTAAATTGTTAAATAAAAATTTATTTTTAATCTAAATGAGGCATGCATGTAGTTTAAAAAGTCAAAAGTAACAACTAAATGTCTTATAAAAGACACCAATCTCTGAGCTATCCCGATTACACCCCAACTTTCAGTCTTCAGATACCACTTGTTTCCAGCACATATACTTCTTAATTTTTTTCACTTCTTAATTTTCCTAGGTCATAAGTTGTCCATAATTTTTATGATGAAAAGAATTTTAAATTCAAGTATACATATATAATTATAGACTTTTTTTTCCTTTTGGTACTGGGAATCAAAGTCAGGACCTTGTGCTTGCCAGGTAGGCATGGCACTACTGAGCTACATCCCTGGCCCTTAGACTTTTAAATAAAGCCTTTAAAAAGTAAGTTGTAAACATCATGATACTTCACTCCTAAATACTATATATATGATATATTAGTAATACTAAATATAAAGTTACGGTATTTTTGCTCCCTATGTTCTAGATACTATCAATTCACTTTCTATTAAATGGACATTGAATATTTAGTTTTCTTTTCTTGTTTGTCCTTTATTGCTCTTTATATCAACATTCAAGAAGTTCCCAGGCCAGGAGTTTAGCTCAGTGGTTCTGGCGCCTGCCTCCCAAGCACAAGGTCCCGAGTTTGATCCCCAGTACCCCCCCCCCAAATCAATAGTTTTCTTGTAAAGCCACGCCCCACCGGCCTTGGAGCCACAATAAGCCTTTAAAAAAAAAAAAAATGAAGTTCCCAACTTAGGATGTTTTGTCTACACAGTCTAGAAGATTTCATTTTCTCACACCACTGTCCACTGTTCACTGTCCACTGCTTTGCTTAGTTCTGTTCCCACCCCTGTCTTTTTTTTGTTTTGTTGGGAGTTGAACTCAAGGCCCTGTGAATGCAAAGTACACACTGCACCACTGAGTTGTGCCCCCAGCTCCCAGAAGCCTTTTGAAACATTTCATTCAGACAAATCTTAACCAATCTAACATCACAGTACCAGCTTTCTGATACTGTTATGTTGTCTTCCTCTTTCATGGTTTATTTACTCCCTTGGTTTTTGTGAGGCAGAGCCTCCAAAACCTCCCTGAAGAAAAGAATGTGGAAGGCAAAATTTCCTAGACCTTTCATGTCTGAAACTGTCTTGGTTCTACATTTGACTAATACCTTGGCTAGGAATGCATTCTAGGCTAGGACCAATTTTCCTCCAGAATTTGGAGTCATTCCTCCATTGTCTCTTGACTACCAGCAATGCAGTTAAAAATAAAAACCATTCTGATTCCTGTGACCCATTCATGTGACTTGTTTTGTTTTTCCTTCTTAGTAACTTGTACAGTCTTCTTATTTTGGAAAATTCAAGGTGATGTGCTTTGGTGTGGGCAGCTTTTGATTTATGATACTGGATACCTAATGGGTCCATTCAGTTGAGATTCATGTTCTTCAGTTCTGGGAATTTTTAAAAAAAGTTTATGAGGTCGCGCGGAAGACGCCGAATCACCCCGCTGCAGACAGGCAGGTCTGCCCATGCACTATCGAGGTCCTGAATTGCACAGAACATGCCGAATCAGCCCGCTGCAGACAGGCAGGTCTGTGCATGCCCTACCGAGGTCCCGAGTTGTGCAGAAGGTCCCGAGTCACGCAGAAGATGCCGAATCACCCTGCTGCAGACAGGCAGTCAACTGGTTCCACACTACAAAGACGCACAGGACACCAGACCACCAGACCAAGGTACTGAGTCCCACTGCTCCCGGCCCAGAGGTAGGGGCTTCTGAGCCACCGTACCACTGCTCCTGGACCAGAGGAAGGGGCTTCCCGGTCACCATCCCTCCCGCTGCTCCCAGTCCAGAGGAAAGGGCTTTTGGGCCATCTACGGTCCCGCTGCTCCTGGGCCAGAGGAAGGGGCTTCTGGGCCACCATCCCTCCCACCACTCCTGGCCCAGAGGTAGGGGCTTCTGAGGTGCCATCCCACTGCTCCTGGTCCAGAGGAAGGGGCTTCCCAGCCACCATCCCTCTGGCTGCTCCCAGCCCACAGGAAAGGGCTTTTGGGCCACCATCCCTACTGCTGCTCCCAGCCCCTGTCCCACCTCTCCCAGCTCACAGGAGGTAATCCATATAGGTGCTAACAGCTCCCTCCTCCCCCCCCCCCCGGTTGAAATGAGAAAACATGTAAATAAGTCTCAAAACCAGACTTCCACATCACCTACAGAAACCCCAAAGGGAAATGAGATGGAACACTCTGATACTCAACCACCTGGACCCACTGAACTGGCAACAAAAGGGGACCTGGAAAAAATGAAATCAGAAATAATTTCTCAGATAACAGGAGAAATTGTGCCCCTAGTGCAAGACATGATTAATAAATCTAGAGAGGAGCTCAGGAGCATGATGGAATCCCAACATAAGAAACAAATGGAATCCATAAAACAGATGCAAATAGATTTCCAAGACATGAAAAACTCCATTGAAAGTCTACACAGCAGAATGAGCCAGTGTGAGGACAGAATTTCAGATATAGAAGATAAGATTGCAATTAGTGACCAGGAAAAGAAAAATTGCTTCAAAATTATAAGAGAACATGAGAAATCAATCCAGCAGCTGCTAGATGATGCAAAGAAGAATAACATAAGACTGATTGGAGTCAATGAAGAAACAGGAGAGAGTGGAGATGACATAAAAAATCTCTTCACAGAAATAATGGCAGAAAACTTCCCAAGCAGGGGAAAAGAGCTTGACATACAGATAAGGGAGGCATATAGGACTCCAAATAGCCTTGATCAAAAAAAATCTACACATAGGCATATAATTGTTAAGATTCCAGAAACACAACAGAAGAACAAAGTTCTCCAAGCAGTCAGAGAAAAGAAACAAATCACATACAAAGGAAAGCCCAACAGAATCACAGTAGACTTCTCAACACAAACCATCAAGGCAAGAAGAGCTTGGAGTGACATATTCCAAGCCCTAAAAGAAAACAGCCTCCAACCCAGATTGATGTACCCTGCAAAACTATCTTTCAAAATGGATGGAGAAATAAGATACTTTCATGACAAAGAGTACCTTAGGAACTTCGTGAATACCAAACCAGCAAGCCAAAGAATTTTACACAATATCCTAGGAACAGACATTGAGGATCACAACCCCAGGAAGCAAAGCAGAATGAACCCATCTGGCATGACAAGAAATTAAATGTAAAGGGGGAGAACCCAACAAAAAGAAAAAGTCATGGCAATGACAAGTCAATATGTTTCAGTTATAACCATCAATGTTAATGGTCTCAATTCACCAGTCAAAAGAAATAGACTGGCAGAATGGGTCAAGAAGCAAAATCCAACAATATGCTGCATACAAGAAACACACTTAATTCAAAAGGAAACTCATACACTGAAAATTAAAGGGTGGAAAAGAATACTCCATGCAACAGGAACCCGAAAAAAAGCAGGAGTAGCTATCCTCTTTGCAGATCAAGTAGATTTCAAACCAACACTGATTTAGAGAGATGAAGAAGGACACTGCATCCTTCTAAAGGGAACAATCCAAGAGGAAGAGATGAAAATCATAAATATCTATGCATCAAACACTAGTGCACCCAACTATATAAAACAAATATTAATGTACATGAAAAGTCATATATGCACTAATACAATTGTACTGGGGGAACTCAACACCGCACTGTCACAAATAGGTAGATCAACTAGACTAAAACTAAGTAATGAAATACTAGAACTCAATCGAACTCTTGAACAAATGAACTTAACAGATGTTTACAGAGTCTTCCACCCCACAAAATCACAATACACATTCTTCTCAGCTACACATGGGTCATTCTCTAGAATAGACCACATACTCACACATAGAACATGTTTAAGTAAGTGCAAAGGAATTGAAGTTATCCCCTGTATATTATCAGACCATAGTGTGATGAAATTGGAGATCCATAGCAAAAGAAACTCAAAAAATTTCATAAACACATGGACATTGAACAACACACTTCTGAATAACCAATGGGTCACAGAAGAAATTAAAGAAGAAATCAGACAGTTCCTTCAATTAAATGACAATGACAATACAACATATCGGAATCTATGGGACACAATGAAAGGAGTCTTATGAGGGAAATTCATAGCAGTGAATACGCATATTAGGAAAACAGAACGAGCCCAATTAAACAACCTGATGCTGAACCTCAAGCTTCTAGAAAAAGAAGAGCAGGACAACCCCAAAGCTCATACAAGGGAGGAAATTATAAAGATCAGAGGAGAAATCAATGCAATGGAGACTAAGAGAACGATACAAAAAAATCAATGAAGCCAAGAGTTGGTTCTTCGAAAGAATCAACAAAATTGACAGACCTTTAGCCAACCTTGTCAGAAAAAGGAAAGAAAAGGCCCAAATCCATGCAATTAGGAATGAAAAGGGTGAAATGACAACAGACACAGCAGAAATCCAGAGGATCATCAATACCTACTTCCAGAACCTACACGCCAATAAGATGGACAACACAGAAGAAATGGACAGATTCCTAGATACATATGAATTACCAAAGTTGAACAAAGAAGACCTAAAAATTCTGAACAACCCAATATCAACCAATGAAATTGAAAATGGAATTAAAAACTTACCAACTAAGAAAAGCCCAGGCCCTGATGGCTTCACTGCTGAATTCTACAAGACATTTGGAGAGGAACTGCTGCCACTACTGTTTAAACTCTTCAATGAAATTGAAAGGGAAGCAATACTCCCAAATTCATTCCTGGAAGCAAGCATCACCTTGATCCCCAAAGCAGAGAAAGACCCAACTGAAAAAGAGAACTCTAGGCCAATCTCACTAATGAACATAGCTGCAAAAATCCTTAATAAGATACTGGCAAACAGAATGCAGAAGATCATCAAGAAGATCATACACCCTAATCAAGTGGGATTCATCCCAAGGATGCAGGGATGGTTCAATATACGAAAATGAATCAATATAATACACTATATCAATAGAGCCAAGGACAAAACCATATGATTATCTCCATAGATAGAGAAAAAGCATTGGACAAAATCCAACATGCATTTATGATAAAAACCCTACAAAAAATTGGAATAGATGGTCTTTACCTCAAACTGATAGAAGCCATCTATGAAAAACCAACAGCCAATATCACACTAAATGGTCAAAAACTGAAATCCTTCACACTCAAATCAGGAACAAGAAAAGGATGTCCACTATCACCACTCTTGTTCAATATAGTTCTGGAAACATTAGCCACAGCAATTAGACAAGAGAAAGAAATAAAAGGAATAAAGATAGGTAATGAAGAAGTCAAATTGTCATTATTTGCAGATGACATGATACTCTATGTAGAAGACCCCAACAACTCCACCAAAAGTCTTCTAGGCTTAATAACCAAATTCAGTAGAGTAGCTGGATACAAGGTCAACACACAAAAATCAATAGCTTTCCTCTACACCAATGACAGACTCACTGAGAGAGAAATAGGGCAAAGAATTTCTTTCACAATAGCATCCAAAAAATGGAAATACCTAGGAATCATCCTAACAAAAGAAATCAAAGACCTCTTCTCTGAAAACTATGGCATTCTGAAAAGAGAGATTGAAGATGTTATCAGAAAATGGACAGACATCCCCTGCTCCTGGGTAGGAAGGATTAATAGAGTGAAAATGGCCATACTTCCAAAACTGCTATATAGATTTCATGCAATTCCAATTGAGATCCCACCAGCATATTTCATAGACCTTGAGAAAACAATCCAAAAATTCATTTGGAGCAAGAAGAGACCCAGAATATCAAAAGCAATTCTAGGTAACAGAGACATGGCAGGGGGTATCACAATCCCCAACCTGCAACTCTACTACAAAGCTACTGTGATAAAAACAGCATGGTACTGGCAAAGAAACAGGCTTGAGGACCAGTGGAACAGATTAGAAAATGCAGAAATAACGCCAGACACACTCAGCCATCTCATCTTCCATAAAGGAGCCAAACACCCTCACTGGAGGAAAGATAGCCTCTTTAATAAATGGTGCTGGAAAAATTGGGTTTCAACTTGCCAAAGATTAAAACTAGACCTGTATCTCTCACCATGCACTAAACTAAAATCAAGATGGATTAAGGATCTAAATATTAAAATAGAAACTCTGAACCAGCTGGAACAGAGGTTAGGTTGAACCCTTGAAGACATCGGTGTAGGAAAAGATTTTATGAACAAAACCTCAGTTGCCCATGAACTAGCACAAACAATCCACAAGTGGGATCTCTTCTTATTAAAAGGTTTCTGCACAGCAAGAGAAACCACCAGCAGTGTGAAGAGACAACCCACAATGTGGGAAAAAATCTTCACCTGCTCTTCCTCAGATAAAGGTCTACTATCTCGAATCTATAAAGAACTTAAAAAGATCAGACTTCCCAAATTTAAAAACCCAATCCGAAAATGGGCATCTGAAAAGAACAGACATTTCTCAGACAAGGAAGTAAAAATAGCAAATAAATACATGATAAAATGTTCAACATCACTGGTCATTGGAGAGATGCAAATGAAAACAACGCTGCGATTCCACTTCACCCCAGAAAGAATGGCTGCTATCATGAAATCAACCAATAACAAATGCTGGTGGGGCTGTGGGGAAAGAGGAACCCTGCTCCACTGCTGATGGGAATGTAGACTGGTGCAACCACTGTGGAAATCAGTATGGAGATACCTCAAAGAACTAAGACTGGAAGTCTCATTTGACCTTGCTATTTCACTGCTGGGGATCTTCCCCAACGAATTAAAAGAATCATACCACAGTGATATATGTGTGCCCATGTTCATAGCAGCACAGTTTGTGATAGCTAAAACTTGGAAACAGCCCAAATGCCCATCAGCTGGAGACTGGATAAAGAAAATGTGGGTTTTTAATAAAATGGAGTACTACTCAGCCATAAAAAATGAGAAATTAAACATTTATAGCTAAGTGGATGAACATTGAGGGGATACTCTTAAGTGAAATAAATAGGACACACATGTGTAAATACCGAATAGTTTCTCTGGTGTGAGAAACTGAAAGTGTAAATAAGGACTAAATGTATAATAGGTCATGTGAAATAGGAAGAAAAGGGGCAAAGGGGAAGGAAGTCGGAGGGATAGGGGAAAGGATAGAAGGGAATGGGATTAATATGAGAAAATGGAAAAATAGGAACAAAATCTTTGTAAATAGGGAGGAATGGAGGAGTTGAAGGGAGGGCTGGGCAAGGGTGAAAAATAAGAACCAAGAGAGATTATGTAAAGGTGCAAATTTCCAATGATGAATGTCATTATATTGTATACCTAAAATATACCAATGATTAGAATGAATAATCGATAATGTAAAATAGGAAGAAAAGGTCCAAAGGGGTAGGGGTAGTGGGAGGGGCAGGGGAAAGGAAAGAAGGGAAAGGAAAAATGATGAGAAATGGAAAAAATGGAAATAAAGTCTTTGTAAATAGGGAAGGGTGGAGGGGGTGAAGGGAGGGCTTGGAATGGGGAATAAATAAGAACCAAGATGCATTATGTAAAGGTACAATTCCCAATGAGAAATGTAATTGTGTTGTATACCTACAATGTACCAATAAAAGAATTTAATTTAAAAAATTTAAAAAATTTTAAAAAAAGTTTATGATGTTTTCTTCCCCTCATTTTTCTGTGTTCTCTTTAAAAGAAGAACAAAAAAACCTCTTCTGTTATTGAAACTGCTATATTAGTTACCTAATTTTATTATATTTCATCTCCTAGTTTCCATTTATTTTCTGATTTGTTCAACTTTCTTTTTTAGCATTTCTAATTGCAATCCTAAAAATATTTTTGCTATTATACTTTTAATTTCTAAAAATTACTTTTTTGTTCTTTGGAAGTGCTTGAATGTGTCTTATTTTATTTCCATCTGTGCATTTCATTCTCTCTCATTGCTTCTGGTTTCTCCAAGTTGCATTTTCTCCCATTGGTTCATTTTTGGCCTCCAGTTTGTAGGTTAGCAACATTGTTCACATATCTGCTAGTTCTTGTCTGCCTACTAATATTTAATTTAATATGGGGAACTAGAAAACTGACGAAGTTCTGAAATGTTTAATTTGGGCTTATCCATGTTGAAATTCATTGTTGTATAGTGATCTGGCTAGGTTGTTGGGGGAGCTTCTGGTTCCTGTAAGGCTGGTCACTTCCCAGCTAGACTACTGTTCTTTCTCCTTCCTGCCTAGAAAGAAGAGCCTAATGTCCTGTAATCTAGAATCAAATCAGAGAACAAGCCTGGGACCCACTCAGCATTTAGTGTACAAACTTTCACTTAATTTGCATTTTATCCCTGGCATGCCCCAGCCAGGCATCCTCAGTTTACTCTTCAGGGGATAAACCAGTTCCCAGGGTGCAAAGGACAGCAGGCAGAGGGGTCTACTCACTTTCACAATAGCACTCTCTTGGGCCTTCTTATTTTGTTCCTCACCCCTTATTGTGCCCCCCCTTCTTGTTCTAGATGTACCTGGTGCTGCAAGTTCTAGAGACTTTGGGGACCCTGAACTCAGGCTGGTTCTCACCTTTTCGCACAACAGGTACAAAAGTTGGTTTCCTATGTCTGCTAAAATGCCTCCTGGCCATCTGCTTCCTAATTTATGAAGTGTTATTCTTGCTCTCTGTTGTATCCACTTAGCCCTGGTGAATTTACCTTTTGTATTAAATACCTTTACTATCATTTTCATATGTTTTCAGAAGGGAGAAAAATCAGACAAATGTGTTCAACCTGCCATATCATCTAGGAGGCTCTATTGTGGTTTTTCTACTCTATTGTAAGTATTTATGCTGTGTTAAGTATATAACTCGAGAATATATGATAATTGTGATACTAATATATATAATCACTTGTATTAGTTTTTTGTTGCTGTAACAAAAATATCTGATACAACTTAAAGGAGGAAATGGTTAATTTGGCTCATGGTTCCAGAGATTTCAGTCCATGGTCAGCTGGCTCCAAGGCAGGAACGTCATGGCAGAAGGGTGTGGTAGAGCAAAGTTTCTCATTTCATAGCAGCTGGAAAGAAAATAGGAGAAAAATGCCCATGAGAGATATATCCTCCAAACACACACTCCAGTGACTCACCTTTTCCAACTGGGCTCACCTTATAATACAACATTCAGCTGTGGACTGATGAGAATAGCACCCCATGATCCAATCACTTCTCTAAGAGTCAAGTACACAAGGTTAATCAAGTCAAGTTGACAAGACTAACTGGCACACTACATAACCTAACAATGATATCAGACAAAACCATGAAGTAGTAACCAGAAGTTCTGGTTTTTAAAAGGAAAAAAATGATCTTAAAAAGGGGAGAGGAAAAAAATAATTTTAATTTATTATGGATGATGATATAAGTTCCAACTTATTTGTAGAATAAGAACAGTTATCTAATGTAAAGGCAGACTGCAGAAACCCATTATCAATTCACAGGTAGACAGATGGTTCTTTGCTATTTACTGTCCATGCAGGCAAGTAGTCTAAGATAACGGAGAAGCTGATAGAGGACTTGGGAGCATGAGGTGGAATGCTTTGACCAAGACTGAGAACTGGAATGAAGGAGCAGCTGAGAACCTGAGGCCAACAGAGAGAGAAAGAAAATGGAAGGGAGGGGAAGGGGGAGGGGAAGGTGAGGGGAGAGGAGAGGAGAAGAGAAGAGAGAAGAAAACCAGAAACTGGTTAGGGGATTCCTTTGAGTGGAAAGGCTGAAGGATCCCCAGTGCTCAACGAACCAGGTCTCTTAGAAGGCTCCTACTAGAAGACCCAATGCTCAAAATAAGATGAAAAAGAAAAGGAGAAGTGAGATAACTAGAAAAAAAGCCTCACAAGATTTCATTTCAGCTTCACTAGGAAAATAATTAACAGAATGACCAGGAAAGTAAAATAGATTTTAAAAATATACATGTAGTTTCAAGTAATAATGCATTTAAAGCTGGATATAATAAAGACAGTATTTTGTGTGCCTATAACTTACCTTCCTGAGGTATCTTTTTATTCTTTTAGAATAGTTTTGAATTTTACTCAAGCATGGAAAGCTGTGTTTTAGAGCAGGGGATTAGAATCCAAGGGTAAGAGACATAGTCTTTGGTGGTAGGTTTTGAAGAAGAAATTCCTGCACCTTCTGGCAAATTACAAGGAGTCCTCTGTTTGGAGGTCCCTGATCTGTCCCATCTGGCAGAGTATATGTTGTCCAGCCCTTGCAGTTAAAGTGACTTTGGAAGTCCAACTGCTACAGTCTCTCCTGAGAATGTCTTTTCATTTCCCCGTTGTACAAACATTTATGGTATTCCTACTTTATGGTGTGTAAACTAGGCCCTGATGGAACAAAGATGAATCTGGCATGGCCTCTGGCACTGAAGGGACCAAGAGGGAGACTCTGAGGAACTGGGGAATGATTTTGACAACCAGGAGCCTCTCTGACTGTTCTTTCAACAAGGAACATATTGATCCCTAGTAGTTGAAATCTCCACCCTTCCCTCATTTTACTTCTTTGCTAAATATAGAAGCACAGGGCATATACATCACTACATTCACACACACTTTCATTTAACACATATTTGATCCAATTTTAACATTTTCAGTAGCAAAAAAAGATAGCTCCATCTTACTCTGGTCCCTTTTCTAAAACAGAAAGGCTACATGTGAGATTTAATCAGTTTCTGCCCAACTCTCTCCTTTTAGGTATCTTCTTGAAAGAGTTAAAGACATCATATCACAGTAATACATGAATACCCATATTTATAGCAGCACAACTCATAATAGCTAAATCTTGGAAATGGCCTACATGTCTACTAACAGATGAATGGATAAAGAAAATGTGGTATTTACACACAATGGAGTCCTACTCTGCCACAAAAAAAGGATTAATTTGAGTAATTTATAGGAAAATAGATGCACCTGGAGATAATAATTTTAAGTGAAATAATCAGATATACAAGCTTAAATATCACAAGGTTTTTCTTGTATGAGAAACTCAAAGTATAAAGAGAGAGCAAAAATAAAGGATGGTAATAGAAAACAGAGAGATAGATATTTTGCAAATGGGAAGGGGACCAAGAGATGAAGGAAGGGGAAAAGGAAAGGAGGGAAGAAAAGGGGTGAGGAAGGGGAAGTAAAAAGGATTAAGATGAGTTATGACACGTGCCAACTCCCCACAATAAATGTAATTATTATTTACTGCAAACTCTAATAAATATTTTTAAAAATTAAAAAAGAAAGCTTTTCTGAGTCCACCCTTACAGAACTGGAGAAGCCAGGGATGGTCATGGCCTATAAGCAAGTGGGCACAGTGTATTAGTCAGCTTTCCTGTTGGTGGGACAAACTGCCCAACACCTACAATTTAAAGGAGAAGCTTATTTGACTTATGTTTTTGGGTGATTCAGTCCATGATCAGCTGGCTCCAAGGCAGAAAATCATGGCAACAGGGAATGGTCAGGCAAAGCTGCTTAGTTCATGGTAGCCAGGGAGCAGAGCAGGGAATAGCTCCAGAGAGGCAGGGTCCAAGGCCAAATATAGAGTCCATGGTCACACTTCCACGACCTGCCTAGACACACCCAGAAATGTGCATTACTAAGTGGTGCCAGCCAATCAAGTTGACAATTAAGCTTAACCGTCACACACAGCATCCTGAGTGAGTGACCAGTCAAGAAAGTATGTCAAGTAGCTGTGCACACTTTGCAGTTTTCCATCTCTCAGTAACTCCATGTGTCACAATCAGCAACCCTTGCTGAAAGGATTCTACACTAACAAAGCAGAAATCAAACAGAATCGCAGTGCAAGTCCACCCCAGCCTGTAGTTCTGCAGCTCCATCTGAACAAGGTGTGACTGGAAGCTGTGAAGGCCATGCCATGCCAGAGTCAGACTCAGGGCCCATTTCTCTTTAAGGTGATCACAGAGCCAGTGGCTAAGTAATCCATCCAGGGTGAAGACCTGATTCTGCAAGCAGCTCTGCAGAAACAAAGCAGAAAAGACAAGAGAAAGTCAGTATCGATAAGGAAAGAGAGGTCCTGTGGTGATCTTCTCTGTCTTGTGAAGATGTTGATACCACCTAGGAAGGCACTAGCTTTGGACAAAGATGACAGGAAGTTGTGGAGGCCACAGGAGACTTTATCTACTGAAGACTCGGGAATATTTTACACAGGGTTTATGTTTTATTTTGTTTTGTTGAAGGTCACAAAATCTGAGGTACACTTCTGATATTCAAAGAATCATTTAGAAAAACGTAGGATTCTCAGTGATTGAGAACATTTCACCACAGGAATGATGTCACAAGAAAAAACAGAAGCAGCTGTCAAAGAAAATATAAATGACTAGGAAAACAAAAAAAAGTGACAAATGTAAATTAAATTTTCTTTAAATGGAAGTGAAACAGTTAAGGGGAAAGAAAGGTCCAGAAAAAAACTTTCAAATTAGTATGTGTAGAAATGAGAGTTGAAAATAATCAATCAATTATAGACAAATGTTGTTTAGTCCTCTTATATACTTTATGCAAAACTTTCTTATAGTAATATTATAATATTTTATATGTACGTTAATGTGCAGATTTCAATAGGAGAGCTGAAAGCTACTGCCATCTACAGCCATGTAAGTAGCATGTATGTCTTCTCAACAGTTCTAACAGTCCAGCCTCCACGGTACAAGAAGGAAATTAGAAAGGGTGTTGAGTGAGGCCACTTAAAATATCTGCCACAACCTAAAGGGAGTGGAATCTCCCCACAGTATTGTTTGGAATGAAGACTCTCCCATCTTTGGGACCAGACACTAAGTGCCTAGAGAGGAGGCTGTTCCCAGATGGGACAGTGCTGGCATTACCTAACTTGCTGAGGGCCTAAATAGAACAGAAAGTGGAGGAGGAACTTGCCCCTATTTCCTGCCTCACTGCTGCAGCTAAGCATCTCATTTTCTCCTGCCCTTGGACTGGAGTTTACTGAGATTTACATCATCATCTTGCCTGTCTTAAAGCCTTGGAACTCTTTGAACTCAGACTGAGTTACACCATCGGCTTCCCTGAGTCTCTAGCTGGCAGATAGTAGATCACAGGGTTCTCAGCCTCCATAATCACATGAGCAGATTCCTCTCTCTCTCTCTTTCTCCCTCCCCCCACACACATACACACATGCAGTTGTTACACCAAAACTCTGGAGATCAAGGGATCTCTGAAATAAAAGATTATTTTGAGGCACTATAAATGTTATCCATGGAAGGACCATGCATCCTGGGACAAATTCCCACAACAACCAGTAATAGATCTAGGTAGCAGTTAGAAATATTTCTCCTGGGGCCAAGGATTTAGCTCAGTGGTGCTGCATCTGCCTCAAAAGTGCAAGGTCCTGAGTTCGATCCCAGGTACCAAAAAAAAAAAGAATGTGAATCAGTCTTGTTCTTGGCCTGTAGCTTAACTGATTAACATCCTCCATCTCTCCTCTCTTCATTCTTCCATCTTTGTAATTAGACTTAGAACATCCCAGAATGTTTCTCTTATCGTAGTCATGTGCCCCATAATGACCTCTCTGTAATGATGGGCTGCGTGCGCAGAGGTGGTTCCATAAGGCTATGTCACCTAGTGAGGTTGAAACCATCTTTGTTTGTATAAGTACACTGTGCAAAGTTCCTACAGTGAGGAAACTGCCTAGTAATTAATTTCTCAGAATTTATACCCATCTTTAAATGATATGACTACACACACACACACACACACACACACACACACACGGATACTTACCCCTGATATAGATAGATAGCCCTGATTGGCTCTGCTTCTGTGGAGAATCCCCTTTCCCCCTGGGGGCGGGTCTGTCTCCTGCAGGGGTGGTAATGACGATGAGAATAAAGGAGGTACAGCCCTTCCCATCTGAAATGCTCCCTCCACTCCTACCTTGGAATGTTGGTGGTCTTTAAAAAAGTGAGCAGGTTCCCTTACAGGATCTTTCCACAGGAGGAACAGTGCAGAGAAACCATAGAGGATTCACTTAAGCAAATGAGGTCCCGCTACACAATTACAGATTGAAAGATTATGTCAGGCTCCATAAGTTATCTACCATTTTCTAACAATTCACTTCCAGATTTAGTGGCTTAAAACTACTGTTTGTTATTTCTCACACTTCACAAGGGGCCTGGGCATTTTCTTTGCTGGTTTTATCTGTGCTTATTTCCAGGCAGCTGGATCACTTTCTGGGCTGGAAATCTAAGTGGCCTCACTCATGCATCCAGAGTGGGGTGTCTTAATTCTCTCTTCAGGATGGGCCAGCTTCCAGACCCGGCATTCTGGAGCCAGGCTCCCAGAGGTGAAGGAAATGCTTCAAGGCCACTTGAGGCCTATGCTCAGGAACAAACAACCTCATTTCTACCACGTTCTACTTGTCAAAGCTAGCAAAGCCAGCCACAATGCAAAGGGTGGAGAAATGGACACTGCTACTAGAGGAGATGAGAAGTACAGGTCACATTAAAAATAAAAATTTTTGAAAAGGACTTGGGATGGAGCACAGTGAGAAGGCCCTGGGTTAGATCCCCAGAACCACACCAAAAAAAAAAAGTATAAGACTTCACTAGCCACCAAAGCTACTGGTGCCTTGATCTTGAACTTTACATCTCCAGATCTGTAACAAATAATTTCTATTATTTATGAATTACCCACCCTCAGGTATTTTGTTACAGTATTAGGAGTGGACTAAGATAGTGATGACACAGAAATTTAATGCTCAATGCCCATCTTCTCAACAAGACAAACACAATTATCAATCATGATGATTAATAATCCTTCACTGTTATTTTAGAATTCAGTTTTTTAAAAAACTGAAAAACTACTTTCGTAATAACTATATTGAAGACAGGAATTTTTAGTGACTTCTTAGTCATGGAATTAATAACTTTATAACTTAAAAGTCATAAGAAAGTGGGACAGGAGTTAGCTCAGTGGCTCTGCGCCTGCCTTGCAAGTGCAAGGTCCTGAGTTCCATCCCTGGTACCAAAAAAAAAAAAAAAAGCCATAAGAAAGTACTACCTCTGTAAAGCTCTTTCCAAACCTAAGGATCTAGGATTCCAGGGTTTATGTCATGGTGGAAAGGGAGGTGGGAATTCTTCATCTCAATTTAAAATCAGGTCTAGGCCTGTGTGTGGAAGTCACAGAGCCACCTGAGAAGGGAAGTGAAGTGGCCCACAGCCCCTGTGGGTTCTGCCTGTGACAGCCAGCCCTGGGCAGAGTTGCTTCACTCCTCTGGACTACAGTGTTCTTATGTATGAGGTGAGCGGCACTGGACTGAACTCTTCCTGTTCTGGCAACGGGCAGTGCGTCCCTGCCAGCACCTCTCTGGGTGCCCTGGGCACACCCAGATGTATGTTGAGCTCACACAGAGCCTGTGGCCCAGCAGGTAGAGGACAGCGGTGGCCCCCTGAGGAGTGAGTCCCCACTGGGATGAGAGTCTTATATCTCTCCCTGCTACCTTTCCAATTTTTATTTCCCACATTTGAAAAACACTTGTGTTCATGAGATCTGAAAATCTTTTGAGTAATTTTATTCTTGTTGTGGGAGTGATGATACTTTAAAAATTTTCATTTCTATAGATCATCTTATATCTTTCAAAAACATTATAAACTCCTAATTTACATTTCACCTCCCAGAACATTTTATTAACTGAATTCAGTGGGAAAATAAAATACAAAGTTGCATGAGCAGCATAACTAAAAAACAGGAAGGAAAAATTCAAAACACTAACAGAATTCACTTTGAGATATCAGGACATAGACTATTTTTTCTTTTGTTTTCCTGTATTATAATTTTTATTTTTTAAAAAATACAGGAAAATAAATTCACTCAAAAATATTTATTATAACAGTTCATACCTATAATAAGATGCTTTGAAACAACTGAGATTTTTATTTTCCACTCATAAAATATTATTAGCTAATTTATACAAATTGATGTGAAAATAGTGGCTTGCAGTTTACTTTATATTTGATTCTATCTTTATGGCCATGAATTAGCCCTGTGATAGTGGATACAGTCATAATAGTGAATACATTTGTAATACCAGTGTCTTTTCTCTCCAAGGAAAGCAGATTACACTACCATCCTAATGCCCGGGCCATCTCAGTGTGAAGCTCCTGAATAGACTTACCTTCAAACAGAAAAGCAAAACAAAACAAGCAAACAACAATCCAAAACAGAAAAATCAAGAGAAGAAGGAACATCTGCAATGATTTCAAATACGTACTCTCAGCTTTCTCTCTGAAGCAGCGCCCTCCTCCAGAAACTCAAGGAGGGACTCGCTTATCAGTTGATGGGGAAAGATACTCAAAGAGAAATCCACACAGACACTGTTAGCCAGTGGCCAGCACCAAGCACACAAAATGATAAGAATGTCAATGTTTAAAAGAGCTGGAACTTTTTGAAACAGAGGAGCACATGGACTTTGTCAATCTGATGTTTTAACGAGGAGATAGATGCCACCATTTCGCTTTGCCAACTTTTTCCCTTGGGGAGAGTAGGGTGTTTGTTCCTGAGAGTACTAATTATATCTGAAGTTGCAGTCCAGAAAAAATTGCCCTCTAGACTACTGTTGCTATCAGTAACTGGGCTCAGAATTGGGTATTTTTGTAAAATAAAAGTGCTAGAAGTATTTTCATGTCACATAAAAATGCTAATAATTTGAGCTAAGTTTCCAAATTTTAAAAAAATGTCATTCTGGCGATTTCTCTTCACAAGTATGAGAATGGCATGGAAATGTTTGAGGTATAATTTCTCTCTTCTACAACAATAGGATTTTCTCTAACACAATGAGAAGTCATTACCAATAAAAGTTGATTTGTATTTTACCTTTTAAACCTAATATATAGTATGACTCAGTCCCAGAAAACAGGTTGTGAAGTAGATAAATCTGCTTACAGTAACTTTGCAAATGTTCCTTTGACTATGGATTTATTATTTCAACCGTCTCTGGTGAGGACATTTCACATGTTTATAAATCTTTTCAGTCTCTCTTTGTGTTTTAGTGCTTCATGTTAATGGACTCTGTAACTGTTACATACAACACATCTCTATCAGCAAAGGTTTAGGAACAAACATTTATACCAAGACTGTTTAAAAGTTGGCAGCCTTGGTGAATAGTAAATAACACTGAATAGGACAGGACATAAATACACAGATCAATTTAATAACAGATTGTCTCCAAAAGAATTAAAAACAGGGTTGCCTGAACTGTCCAGGAAGACACATCCAGCACTTAGATCCATGCAGCATGAAGTAGGAACCAGCAGCTTCATAGCACTGGATTTCAGTTCCCTTGCATAAATGAATTTACCTTAATTTTTGGAATAAAATCAATGTTTAATCAACTTCCTACTTCATTTTAGGTTGTAAGAACTGTATTTTCCTGTTCTCCAGTTTTTGTCACTTCCCAATTGTCATATTTGAGTCTGACTGTGCTTCCATGCTCCCTAAATGAACCATGTTGACCACTTTCTTTAAAGCTACGTATTTGTGAAATCTCCATCACACGTGAACTTCATGGAAGCAAACATATGAACGTTTCTGACCAGCTTCAATTCCTCATTTTCACAGGTTATGGAGTTACAGGGCTTACTGTTTGCAAGGTTCCTGGTATGCAAGAGGTGCTCTTGAAGGTTAGGTTTCTCTTTTACAGTCTTTCTCTGTGGATTAAGTCTCTCATCTTATGCTCTTTGGGTCATGCACATAGAATGTCACAACATTCCTTCACCTGGTGTTGAACCCCTTTCACATACACAGCCTACCTTTGACTCTCCCTGTGGGCATCTTCATTCTCAGGGTCAAGGTTGCTGCTTCCTTCCTGGCTGGGTGCTGCAGGAGCTCAGGAAGGGAACACTCCTGGCATATCACTGTCGTGGAGAGTGTTGGCCAGTTTTGTTCAGGTTGGCAAATAAAAGCAAGATTAGTTTTCAATCTCCTGAAGATCTTGTTGCTGAAAGATTGACAGGGCAGCTCATTGAGGGAAAAACATTTGGGTAAGTAAAAAAAATTCTAGAAAAATTGTGCTATGATAAAGCACAAGGTAAAGTCAAGGACAATATGGAAGGCCCCAAAATATTGCACAGGTCCTGGCCAGTAGAGCCTATTGCCTCCTGATGACCTTAGGTGACTGCGTGCTTCCCTCATCTTAAAACCTGAAAGAAATTTCCCGGCAAAATTCACCACATAGCTAATGATTTTTTTTCTTTCTTGGTACCAGGGAAACTCAGGTCCTTGCGCTTGCGCAGCAGGCGGCGAAACCACCAAGCTAAATCCCCGGCCCACATAGTTAGTGATTTTTTAAAGGCCTTAAGCATTTATATGCTAAAAGTAAATTTAAGTGAACAAATATACTTGTGCCTGTTTAACATTTTTGATAACTAAGGTAATATTTGAGTTAACTAAGATGTTGTTTACATAAATATGAGAAAAAGTTAATGCAATGGACAAAAAAAAGCCTTTAAAAGACACTGAAATAGTTTTGAGAGCCCCATTTATTTTATAAGTAGCAGAAATCTAAAACTTGTTTCTGATTGCTAGGGTGAAAAAAACACTAGCTTTCATGAAACTACTTTTTGGTACTCAAAAATGATTAATAAATGAAATACCAGCAGTCTTTTTTGTGATAAATCGAAAATATAACAAGAAATAAGCTATGAAAATATACTGTCATTGTGTGATATCACAAAAGATGACTGGCAACAGATTAATCTTTTTATAATTCATAAATATACAACATGGGTCTTGTTTCATATTTAGTTTTACATTTTAGCTATAATTTTAATTATATAATTTTATACTATACCACTTTAAATGCTTGTTGTGTGTAAAAGAGACTATCCAGGAATACACAAAAATAAAAGACATTTTATTAGGGTAGCGAGATCGATTATGACTGACTTAGGAAGAGTTAATGACAGAACTTTCCAAAACTGGCAAAAGACATTAAGTCACAGAAAAAAGAAGCCTACAGATCTCAAGCAGAATAAATAAAAGAAATCTATAGTTAGGCAAATTCTAATTCAACTGCCTTAAAAAATACAGGGGCAAAAATATTAGAAATCATTCAGATAAAAAAGATGGACTGGGCAGGGGTGTGACTTAGTGGTAGAGCACTTGCCTGGCAACCCTTTCCTAGTGTGTGCAAGGCCCTGGGTTCCATCCCCAGCACCTTCTTCAAGGAGCAACAATTAGACTAATACCATATTTCTTAACAAAAATAATGGAAGTGAGAAGTTGAAACAAAGTAATTTTATAGCAGGCAAAAGTATCCTATAGGAATGAGGGTCAAGTAAAGGCATTTTTCTGACAAACAAAAGTAATTTCTCACCAGCAGAATAGCACTTAAGGAAATGCCAAAAGGAATTTTTTAGGCAGAAGGAAAATGATCACATGTGCAAGGTCAGAAATACAGGAAGTAATGAAAAGCAACGATAATGTAAACATGTGGATAAATCTAAATGTATATGACTTTATGGGATAATCATGATTATGTGTTATGGTGATAAAATAAAATCCATGACAATAATTGTACAAAATTTCATTGAGGGCAAATGGAGGTAACATGTCCTGAAGTTCTTGTATTACCCAGAGACAAAAGTAACAGGTAAAATTAGGCTTTGAAGAATCAAGAATACAGGCTGTAATCTCTAGCATAATTAATGAAAGAATAATAAAACAGTTTATAACTATGAATCTGGTAGAAACAGCATACAAAGTATTAAAATCTGTTCCATCAGGGCCGGGGATTTAGCTCAGTGGTTTCGCCTCCTGCTCCACAAGCGCAAGGACCTGAGTTCGATCCCTGGTACCAAAAAAATAAATAAATAAAATCTGTTCCATCAAATCAGAATAAAATGAGAAAAGACTGAAAGGGGAACATAAAACAGGATTTAATGGAAGAAAAATGTTAAGATGTTGGATGTAAATCCAAACATGTGAGTATGTTAAATGTAAATAGGCTAAGGGCCGGGGATTTAGCTCAGTGGTTCTGGTGCCTGCTGCACAAGCACAAGGTCCCAAGTTCGAGCCCAGGTACAAAAAAAAATGTAAATAGGCCATATATTTTTTAAAGATAAAGATTATCAAGCTTCATTTAAAAATCAGTTTATGGGGCTGGAGTCGTGGCTCAGTGGTAAAGTGCTTGCCTAGCATGTGTGAAGCCCTAGATTTAATTCCTGGCACTATAAAACAAAATAAAACAAAAAAGCCTTTAAGATGTGATAGTATATGTACCAATTCCCCAAGATGAATGTAATTGTAATGTATTGCAAACATATACTAATAAAAATTTAAATTTAAAGAACAAAACAAAAAACCCACAAAACCATATAAAATTAATTTATACTATTTATAAGAGACGTATTAAAACAGAAAGTGAAAGAGGAAATGTAGAATTTTTAAAAAGTTAAACCATCTATTCAGTAACGGAAAGATGCTGAGTTATATTAATATCAAACTTTAAGGTTAAGAAAAAAGCATTACTAGAAATAAAGAGTGACACCTCACAATGACAAAAATGTAATTCATTAAAAGATAATTCTAGATTTGTTTGCACTCAAGTTGTCTCACAATATGTATAGCAAAATGTACAGATCCACAAAGATAAGTAGTCTACAGTGACGATGAGATATAGTTAAATATCCATCTCGCCTTTCCGAGCTGCCCAGCAAGGGGTCCACACAGCGTTGTTCTTGATTCCCATTGTAACTTAAAGGGAAACTTTCACAATGTCCGGAGCCCTCAGCGTTCTGCAAATGAAGGAGGAGGGTGTCCTCAAATTTCTTGCCGCAAGAACCCACTTAGGTGGCACTGACCTGGATTTCCAGATGGAACAGTACATCTACAAAAGGAAAAGTGATGAAATCTACATCATAAATCTGAAAGCGGACCTGGGAGAAGCTTCTGCTGGCAGCACGAGCCATGGTCGCCTTTGAAAACTCTGCTGATGCCAGCGTCATATCCTCTAGCAACACCGGCCAGCGGGCTGTGCCGAAGTTTGCCGCTGCCACTGGAGCTACTCCTATCGCTGGCTGTTTCATTCCTGGGACCTTCACTAACCAGATTCAGGCAGCCTTCCGAGAGCCGCGTCTTCTGGTGGTTACAGATCCCAGGGCTGACCACCAGCCCCTCACGGAGGCGTCTTAAGTCAATCTGCCGACCATTGCTCTGTGTAACACAGATTCTCCTTGGTGCTGTGTGGACATTGCCATCCCGCGCAACAAGGAAGCTCACTCAGTGGGTCTGCTTTGGTGGATGGTGTCCCAGGAAGTGCTGGGCATGCGTGGCACCATCTCCCATGAACACCCGTGGGAGGTCATCTTCTACTTCTACAGGGACCCTGAAGATTGAAAAGGAAGAGCAGGCTGCTGCTGAAAAGGCTGTGGCCAAGGAGGAATTTCGGGGCAAATGGACTGCACCAGCTCCAGAGTTCACTGCTACTCAGCCTGAGGTTGCAGACTGGTCAGAGGGTGTGCAGGTGCCCTCTGTGCCCAGTCAGCAGTTCCCTACAGAAGACGGATCTGCAGCCCCCACTGCTCAGGCCACTGAGCAGGTAGGAACCACCACTGAGTGTTCTTGAACAGTTTGTTCTGCAGACACTTTAGCAAAATGGGAATGAGATTTGATGGAAAATAAAACATGAGTTTCTAAAAACAAAAATCTATCTATTAGTAACTGCTATAACATGTAGATTAAAAATCAGTGGGGTAGAGAAATGAATGCAGAGCTGACAGCCTGGATCTACTGAATTTGTACACGGAATACTGAACCCAACAAGGGCAAAATCAAGAAGAATCATTCAGATCCTGTGTGACAAAGCAAGCATAAAAGAATGAAAAAATAGAATATGTTCTCTGATCCCAATATGAATAAACTAGAAATCATTAACAAAATGATGATTTAAAAGTCATGTTTTAAAGGTAAGGCACTATCTATCTACGTAGCACAAGTCAAAAAATGTAAATTAGAAAATATTTTTAACTGTAACAATGAAAATACTTAATTTTAATTAATGCAATTTATCACACTAATAGAATAAAGAGAAATCAAAGGAAATCACATGATTATGTCAATAGAAACACTGATAAACCTCTCCAGATTTGGAACAAAGTCAAGGCATATGAGTTTGTTACCACTGCTGTAACAAAGTACTCCAAATTGGGTCACTTAAGACAACAGAAATGGTCACAGTCCCAGAGGTTAGTGGTACCACATCACGGGTTGTTCTGAGAGTTCTAGGACAGGATCCTTCCTTGCCTTTTTCTCTCTTCTAGTGGTTGCCAGCAATCTTTGATATCCCTTGGCCTGTAGACTCATCACTCCAGTCTATACCTCTATCTCCGTATGGTGTTCTTTGTGTGTCTTTGTCTCACCTCTTTTTTTTAAAAACACAACATTTACTGGTACGTTTTAGGCATACATGATGATGACATTCATTATAGAGAATTTGCACCTGTACATGGTACATCCTGCCCCTTTTTTCCCATGCTGTCTCATCTCTCTTTAAGAGAACACCAATCTATAAGAGGAGGTACACTCTACTCCAGTATGACTTCATCTTTTTTAAAAAATTAATTTTATTGGTACATTTTAGGTATATAATGACATTCATCATTGGAAATCTGCACCTTTACATAATCTCTCTTGGTTCTTATTATTTCCTCCTTCCCCTGCCCTCCCTTCAACCCTTCCATCCCTCCCTATTTACAAAGACTTTGTTTCCATTTTTTCATTTTCTCTTATTAATTCCATTCCCTTATTTCCTTTCCCCTACCCTTCCCACTTCCCCTTCCCCTTCGCCCCTTTTCTTCCTATTTCACATTATCTATTATACCTTTTAGTCCTTATTTACACTTTCAATTTCTCACACTAGACAAACTATTCAGTATTTACATGTTAAGATGTCCTATTTATTTCACTTAAGACTATCGCCTCAATATGCATCCATTTAGCTATAAATGTTTCTAATTTCTCATTTTTTATGGCTGAGTAGTACTCCATTTTATTAAAAAACCACATTTTCTTTATCCAGTCTCCAGTTGATGGGCAACCGGGTTGCTTCCAAGTTTTCACTATCACGAATTGTGCTGCTATGAACATGGGTGCACATATAACAATGTGGTATGATTCTTTTAATTCATTGGGGAAGATACTCAGGATGGGGAATAGCTGGGTCAAATGGGACTTCCAGTCCTAGCTCTTTGAGGTATCTCCATACTGATTTCCACAGTGGTTGCAACCAGCCTACACTCCCACCAGCAGTGGAGCAAGGTTCCTCTTTCCCCACAACCCCGCCAGCATTTGTTATTGGTTGATTTCATGAGAGCAGCCATTCTTTCTGGGGTGAAGTGGAATCGCAGCGTTGTTTTCATTTGCATCTCTCCAATGACCAGTGATGCTGAACATTTTTTCATATGTTTCTTTGCTATTCCTACTTCTTTGTCTGAGAAATGTCTGTTCATTTCAGATGTCCATTTTTAGAATGGATCTCTAAATTTGGGAGGTCTGACTTTTTAAAGTTCTTTATAGATTCGAGATAGTAGACCTTTGTCTGAGGAACAGCAGGTGAAAATTTTTTCCCACATTGTGGGTTGTCTGGTCACTCTTTTGGTGGTTTCTCTTGCTGTGCAGAAGCTTTTTTTTTTTTTTTTTTTTTTGGTACCGGGGATTGAACTCAGGACCTTGCACTTGCAAGGCAGGCAACGGAACCACTGAGCTAAATCCCCATCCCGAGAAGCTTTTTAATAAGAACAGATCCCACTTGTTGATTGCGCTAACTCAGGGACAACTGTGGTTTTATTCATAAAGTCTTTTCCTACACCATTGTCTTCAAGAGTTCTACCTAACCTCTGTTCCAGCTGGTTCAGCATTTCTGTTTTAATATTTAGATCTTTAATCCATTTTGATTTTAGTTTAGTGCATGGTGAGAGATATAGCATGACTTCATCTTAATATGTTTACAGCTATAAAGATTATTTCTAAATAAGGTCACATTCACAGAGATGGGTTGTGACATTGATATATCTTTTGGGGGGGCAATTAAACCCACAAAACAAGGACTCCCACTGTTGCCACTTCCTTTTGTATTTTAAGTCCTAGCCAGTGCAATAAGTTAAGAAAAAGAAATAAAAGGTGTAAAGATTAGGAAGAAATAAAATTGTCATTGTTCATGGATGGTATAATTGTCTATGGAGAAAATTTTACATAATTCATAGATAAATTATTCGAATGAGTAAGTTTAACACGTTTGGTATACAAGTTAATATATAAAATTTATTTTATTTCAAAATAATAAACAGGAAAATAAATGTTTTAAAAAGTATAATTGACAATGGCATACAAAACCAAACATTTGGAAATCAATCTAATAAAATATGCATAATACTTCTGGGTTATAAGATCTTATTGACAGAAATTAAAGAAGATCTAAATATATTATGTCCAGGAACTGAAAGATTCAATATTATAAATCTTCCAACTCCTTCCAAAATGATCCATAGAGGCAATGCTATCCCAATAAAAAAATCCGTTATGTGGAAACTGACAAGCTGATTCCCAAGTTCATACGGACATGAACAAGGTCAAGGACAGCCAAGAAATTACTGGTCTAAGATAAGGGAACATGTACTAATGAACATGGAGATTTATTATAAAGCTAGTCTAAATTAAGACTGTGGTATTAGGACAAAAATAGACAAGCCAATGAGGCACAAGAAAGGGCCCACAACAGACCTACGCTATCCATGTATGCATGACTGGTCTGTGGCAGGATTAGTATTTCAGAGTAGTGAATGAAGAAGAGACTTTTTAATAAATTGTGCTGGGACAAGCGGATATCCTTACGGGGAAAAATGAATTTGCCCCATCCTGTGCTATGCACCAAAATAATGCATGCAAAACACAGATAAAATTTTACAAATAAACATTTAAGCAAAAAAATATAGTAAGATTCCATTCATGCAAAGTTGAAACAAAACCAAACCATTAGTGAAAAAGTCAAAGTTGCAGGTAACTTGGGGAGAAAAAAGTGAATAATTGGAAGGCATAAAAGAGGAATTTCTAGAGTGATAACACTCATTTCTTTGCTTTGGGGGGTTATAAATAGTGGTTAGATACATTAAGTCATTCAACAAACAAATACTTAGGAATAGTTACCACTATATTCAAGGCACTGTACTAGATCTGGGTAATGAAAAAAAATAGAAACAGCCTGACTCAAGTGCTCTGGTGGTGCTGACCTCTGAAGCAGAGAGACAAAAAAATAATCACAGCGATGAGCACAGATAAATATATACAGTCACCCAGTGGACTGTGGCTCTGAGTTACCCTTCACCTGCTGCAACGGCCGCTCCTTATTGGGTGCGGGTGGGGAGAAAGCCATTAAGGCCTTACTGGACTGGATCATAAAAAGTTATTCGCGCCATCCCTGATGAAAAGCAGCGGCCCCTCCTTTTATCATAAAGGGTTCCATTGTCATTTTAGATATAGGAATTCATCGCTTATCCAAGGAAAGCCTGACTTGAAAGTCAATTCCTTTAAAAAAAGAAAAAGCCAAAGGAATACTATTAATTTTAACCTTAATCTTAGAGATGTTACTGTAAAATATAAAAGTTCCTTTGATTCCTAAGTTAAAAAGCAATGAGTTTTAAAATGACTTTTCCCTAGGTTACAAAGTACTTTCTTGCTCGTTGTGGAGTATCTGAGAAATCAGAAAATTACAAAAGGGACAAAAATCCATTCTATCGCCATAGCTACTGTAAATATTTTCTTGGGTCTCTCCATTTTTAGAATGCCTTTATGCCATTATATCTACATTTGAGATCAGACTTCCTATGTGGCTTTGCAACCTGAGTTTTCCAGTTAAAATCATAATGGGGGCTTCTCCAAGTCCCCAAAGAATCTTCTTAAAACATAATTCTTAAGTTAATAATCTCATCCTCGACTTGCATACTTAAAACTCAGTCTGATAACTTGGTTTTCACAGGAAGGAGTTTTGTTTGGCCACGGTTCTGGGCTTGGAGTGGGTAAGTGCTGCCGGAAAACAGATCACGGAACCACTCTCCAGATTCGCGCGTAACCCTCATTAGTCTGTCGAGGGCAGAGGCTGCGATCCAGAAACTTCGCTTTTCCCCTAAACGTGATCACTTCAGCCAGAGGACTGGGCTCAACGCCCCGGGTGCCCCAGCCCAGGACCGGCCCCGCGCCCCGCGCCCCGCGCCTCGCACCCCTCTGCCCGGTCCCGCCCGCCCCCCGCGCGCAGGCGCAGCCCCTCCCGCCCGCCGCCCGCCGCCCGCCGCCCGCCGCCCGCCGCCCGCCGCCCGCCGCCCGCCGCCCGCCGCCCGCCGCCCGCCGCCCGCCGTCCACCGGCGCACCATGGGCCCCCGGCGACTCCCGCTCGCGCTCTGCCTGGGACTTTGCGTGCTCGCGGCGGCTTCGGGGAGCTCGGGCGTCCGCAGGCGAGGCCCTTCGGTGACAGCCAAGGTGACAGGGCAGCGGCGCCCCTCCGCGGGCGGGCGGGGGGCTCTGCCTCTCCAGGGCGGGTCCGCGTGTCCAGCCCGGGCCCCGCAGCCGGCGGGCCTCGCTCCGGGAAGGGCGGCCCGGGAGCCTCCTACCGCGCGGCCTGGACCCGGGGGCGACGGGAAGGGCGCCGGGCGTAGGCTGCAGGAGCGGGCTGGGCGCAGTCCTGCCTGCCTGTCCGGGCCTTTCCGGGAAGGGGCGCCTTCACACCGGGGTTCTCCCGCCCGGGTGTGTGGCCGTGCTGGGCCGGCCAGGGCAGCGCCTGTGTAAGGTGCTCTTGGGACAGTTGGGGGGCGGCGTCTGCCGGCGCGGGTCCTTACACCTCGGGTGCTAGGCCACTTAGTTCTCTTTTGAGCTGATATTACCCAGGATTAAAAGGTAACAGGGACGACGTGCAGAGGGAATATTGCCCTGCAGATCGTTCTAGGAAGCTTGGCATCTGGGAGGAGGGGCAGCTGGAAGTGGTCCTAATAATTGGTCAGGGCTTGCCAGAGGAAATGATACCTCTGAACTAGCAGAATACGTGGGTTCTCTAAGGCAGACCCACCCAAGGCGTGGGGAGGACCATGGCGAGGTTTGGAGAGGGAGGTCCAGCCCGACCATATACAGCCAAGGGACAGGAGAGACCCGCCAGGGCGCAGGCTGGGTGATGAACTCAGGCTGTTTCAGGGAGCACGGATTCCACTCAGTAGGCCCTTCTTTAGGAGTTCCAGCTTTGGAAATCAGCTTGTGCAAGGCCACAGAGCTGAGCAAGGTACTCTTTAAGGTCTTTGGATAAAGTCATAAACATAAACGAGAAATTTATATTACTATGAGATATTGAAGGATATGAACTTAATACAGATGGGTGACATTTTGAAACACCTGGTGAATGAGGACAAAAGCTTAGTTGGCAAAGGGCATTGCACGTGGAGAGGTCTCCAGGCGGAGAGCCATCAGTAGGGTGGTGTAACTGAGGACTGGCCTGAGAGCCGTGGCTGGGTGCACAGAGGTGAGCAGCCAAGATTGCCCAGGTCTCAGAGGCCACAGTGAGGGTGTGAGCATCGAGGCAGTTGTTATTAGAATTTGAGATCTTATTCTAGGTGCAGTTAGAGCCGATGATGGGCTTTGAGAATAATGTAATCTATGATACACTTTAGAGAATGATTGTGGTCACTGAGGTCATTTGGGGATGCATGTCCGGTCCAGAGGATTGCTTGGATCAGGGTGGTAACTTTGGGAATGCAGAGTAAAGGAGGAACTTGAAGTGGATTTTGGAGATACAACAGAAACTGCTGTTTAGGTGGAGTCAGAGAGAGGGAGAATTGCAGTATAAAATACAGAATGCCCAATTACTGTGGGTGTAAATTTCAGATTAATAACGAATAATCTTTACAGTACATCCCTGTTATGTTAGGGAACACGTTCCACCTGGGAAGAGAAACTTACTGATGCAGGACCCACACGAAGCAAGTCAGTCACCATCTTCGGGGGTGGGTGGGGCCAATGCTTACCTTTTAACAGCAGTCTAGTGATTCTGAGGAGAAGCCAGCCTGAAGCCACCGGAGGAACCAAGAATGGGGCAAAGTAGGGACATCCTGTGCCCAGGTCTAGGTGTGACAGTGAGGGATCTATTCATGGCATGGTCACTTAACATATCTCCTTTTACTTTTTCCATCACGTTTATCAAGATCTGAAGACTAATTGTATAGGCAAGCCTTCTGTAGATTCAACTGTTAGATTACTTTCAATGAAGGTTTTGAAGCAACTAAATATACTGGAAAACGAAGACATTAAAAATTATGGGCCGGGGATTTAGCTCAGTGGTGCTGTGCCTGCCCCACAAGTGCAAGGTGCCGAGTTTGATCCCTGGTACTAAAAAAAAAAAAAAAGATTTCTCTGAGTGCAGAAAAGTAGATTATTTGATCATTGTTCTAGTATATTGTTCCCCAGCAGTCTTTTCCTTTACTTCTAATTTTGTTTACATATAGGAATCTGTACATAAGAGGCATGAGGTGCTGTTCTCACCGTGGGACCCGTTAGTGGTGCTCACCTAACCCACCCACAGACCGCGCTGACAGGCCAGACTTGCAGCTCCCTGTCCAAGTGCCAGTGCTTTTGGAAGCCCAGCTGAGCCCCACAGATAATCACCCACCTTCCCATGACACTGTACACGACTTGTCTTATAAAGCCTGGCTTCTTGTCACGCACGTTACAGCATCTGGTGTGTTTTTCCGCTGGGCTGCAGGCTCTGTGAGGGTAGGTGCTCTGTCACCCACCTGTCCAACTTGGCCTTCTCAGGGGTGCTCAGCAAGTTCAGGGATGGGTCTGGTGTCTAGTTTGCCATGCAGCCCCACCTACTATTTAGGGGGTGCGCCCTGGCCCTCACGTAGTATCACTTGACTATGAACCATTTGACATTTTCCACTGTCTGTCTGTTCTGACATTGTGCTGGGATGCGGGGAGCAGAAGACACTGTCTTTCCTTTAGGGGTTCCCCGTCTGCGCTGGAGAGCTATGTAATAAGTCACAGTTTAAATTAGCCTTGCATTGAAATTCTGACTCACACTCATGGTTGGGATGCCTTGTCAACCATTTACCCTCCCTCACCCCTCCTTTTCTCACTTGTAGATTAGTGATGATAGTTGCTGGTCCTCCCCCCACCTACAAGTGGTGAGGATTGTTATAGAAGATGGCCTAGGGAAAGCACATGAGACACCACATGAGTGACATCTTTCTTCCCCCTTCCTCCCCAGCTAGTTCCTCCCTTTATTTAAATGCCTCTCCTTGCTCCCCTCCTTACAGTTTCCCAGCCTCCTCCAGGCAGCCCAACATAATCTCAGTCCCTGCATCTGGGTGAGAGCCTCCTATTCTCTTTCTCCTTCTCAATACCATTTGGCCTCTTTTCTCTCCTTCCCTCTTTTGAGTGACAGAACTTGAGTCTCAGAGGCTGACATTTCTTTGCTTTCTGGAACTACTCAGCAGCTCCTTTCCCAGCACCCCACATCCAGCTGTGGCCACAGGGCCATGCAGACCACATTCCTGCCAGTACTTTGGTCCAGGAAGAGCTGCCAGGTGGGACCTGTGCCACCCTGGCCCTTGGAGACTGCCCCATTCCTTCCAGGCCTGCTGCCCATCAGAGCTTCTCTGGGATGCCTCCCCTGGCCTGTGGCATTGCTCCTGCACTGGCTACCCTGGGTCCTACGGCATCTGTCACATGCTGGCTTATACCATGGTTCTGGGTTTGCTTACTTCCCTGTCTTTTACTTTAGGGCATCTCAGAACTGGGATTCTCTTGCACAGCTTTTGCCCTCACATTGCCTTTCGGAGAGATCTGTAATAAATAACTGCTTGACTAAATAAGATTTTTCTCATTTCCATTGAGAGTTGAGCCAACTCTGTTATGTCTCTATTCTCTCTGCTGTCCTCATGAAGGGGCACTGCAGTTTGGGAGGTCATATTGCTAGGCATGCTTCATATATGTGTCAATAGGATTTTTATTCCAGAACTATGCAGGGGGACAGGCACTTTTCCCCCATTTTTTCATGCTGCTCTCTCCCAAGTTTTATTCTTTTTTGCTTTCTAGATATTCACAGACATAACTCTCTCCTTTATTTAAAAATTCTGGAAAGCCCTTTTAAGTGTCTGTGGGGTCTGATTCTCGTCCTGGTGCTACGTTGTTACTGTCCACCCTGCCTCTGCACATGGCTTGGAAACCCTGAGAAACTGCTGCTCAGCTCCATGTGTTAAAGCAGTGTCTTGGCTCTAAGTTACTCTGTTCTCTTCCCTGCAGCGCCTCCCCTTGAGAGCAGGGACATTCATGCATTCTGTAAAGCTCTTCTGTATAAATAATAATAAAACTTTTGCTGCCTTGGCCATGTAAAAACTGTGAAATGCCACACGGAACACTAAATATCACATCACCCTATGACAGACGTACTGATGTATTGGCAGAAACCCTTATCTTGAACTAAAGCTTGACAGTCTTTACTTAGTGATTTTTCTAAACTGCAAGACATCTTTTTTCTTTGACAACCCTTCTTATATTTTTAAAGCCATCTCTTGAATGTCTTTTTTTACCTATTCATACAGTAAATTGGTTTGTTCATATAATCTAAACTCACTAATAGAATGCCCTTTGACTCCATGGCCTTTTCAGGCCTCTGTCTGAGAATCATCTTAACTCAGTGATTTCTGAAGCAAAGTGTATAAATTCATTTCAGATGAAAGTTTTTTTAAAAAGTTGAAGAGAACTTTTAAGGTTTAGTCTGCAAAAAAGTGACTTATACTTATTTCTGGATGTTTTCTTTCTTTGGTTGTAAGACTAACGTCTTACAGAGAAAGAACAGTCTGCTTATGGGACTGGGCCATGACACCAGAATGCAGTGTCTGAGTCTGCAGGGTAAATGGCTTTGTCAGGCCCTGAGCAGTGTCTGCTGTCTGTTCGATGAGACTGGGACTGGTGCTTTACTGTGCAGGGTGTGAGAAGCCAGCTTCTGAAGGATTTTATGTGTTCTCGTTGTCTTTCACAGTCCCCATGACAGCAGACAGCTATTGAGAACTCACTGGGAGTTTAGCAGTGTTTGAAATGACAAAAAATAAATCTGGATGGTTAGCCTTTCACTCCTCACCATTTATTCCCCTCATGCCAAGACTAGAAAGCATTACCTTTTAAAAGAACATTTGCCACTCTAGTCTTCATCCACAGAGCCAGGAAACAGGAGGCAGCAGAAGTGTTTGCCTAGGGTGTGGGGGAGAACAGAATTCCTGAAGACTTTCTATTGGCTGACCCTCATGGTATGGAATCAAGCTTTAAGCTCAGTACCAAGAACAGCACCTGGCTCATGGGGGGTGTTCAGTAAATGTTTGTTGAGTGACTATTTGTGAGTGAACCACACCCACATGGGTGTTTTAACTGATACCCTGCTCATCAAGGGGCAGTCTTCCCTTTGTGGATCGCTTCACAGATTTTAACTTTGACCTGTATTGTGCTTTTGTCTTCTCTACATTATAACCTTTTTCTCTGTTTCACCTACCAACAGGTCTTCTTTGATGTGAAGATCGGAGAGAAGGATGTGGGCAGAATTGTGATTGGTCTCTTTGGAAAAGTTGTACCCAGGACTGTGGAAAATTTTGTTGCTCTGGCAACAGGAGAGGTCTGAGTTTTATTTCTTTTAGCTGTGCATGAAATTATGTCCTTTTTCAAAGTCAAATAGAAAGATGTCTTCTACGAAAATAAGTATGAAATCATTATATCACTTGAACCTGTGACATCTTATCATATTTTACTTTATTTTCCTATAAAATCTTACTATTCAGGTACTCAGTGCCCTTAGGCTTCCAGAAATTGGGGAGAAACAATCAAGTGAAAATTCAGATTACTCTTTTTTCATTCAAACTAATACTTTATTTCCATAGTTTATTGTTTGGTCACCTAATGATAAGTTTCTCTCAGTAAATCATTGCTGGGACCTAATCAGTTCTATAGATACTTTAATTTTCTCATTTGCAGACAAACACTGAGGTTTATCTTTCAGTATGGTTAATTCCTACTTGTGTATTCAATTGAAATTACCTCTTTAGAAAGGCTATGGATACAAAGGAAGCACCTTCCATCGTGTCATCAAGGATTTCATGATTCAAGGAGGGGACTTTACTGCTGGAGACGGCACTGGCGGTAACATCTTCTTTGCCTTTCTCTTCCCTCACTTTCCAAGTGAAACCTAAGATTAAGCCATTATATTTCCCCAAAATACTGAAATTCCAGATTTAAGGAAAAATCTATAAAGACGACTAATTCTTCAAGAGGTATAGCATTTTGAGGGCTTCGTCTACCAGAATCTTAGTAGAAATGAATGCGTGAGGCTTCCTAATATTAAATAGGAGTGGTTTGGCATTCATTGCTTTCTCATAGTGGAGATGTGTTCATTTGGCAGCCTCTTTCACAGTTGTTAAAAATACTGGACTGCTAGTTTGTAGCAGTATAGAACAATGTCTGCCATAGGAAGGACAAGGTAAAAGCCTGGTGCCCTTGAGGTGGTTGCTAGCAGCACATGTGGTGTGGTGGAGAAGGACAAGCTGGCATCTGAGTGGCAAGATGGCAATGATACCACCCCTCCTTCCAAAAGCTTTTCCTTTTGTCAGTTTCTTTCTTTTTTGGTGCTAGGCATTGAACTAGGGCCTCACACATGCTAGGCTAGCACTCCGTCTTTGAGCTACACTCCCAGCCCTTTCTAAAATTTTGTACAAGGTCTCAATAAGTTGCTCTGGCTGATTGCAAACTTGTGAACCTCCTGCATTAGCCTCCACAGTAGCTGGGATTACAGGCAGGTGCCACCACACCTGGCACTGTCACCTTTTTTAATAATAAATTTAAGTCATAGCTGAGTAATGAATATAAGTCTTTAAAACAAAGTAAAAGTTCAATAAAGGACAAATACTTTTAAATTTCTAGAGTTTCAAATCCCTTTCAGTTTATTGTTTCTCATGGAGGATTACAGCTACCCAGTTCCATGGACTACTTTCCCGCTGAAATGTAGTGAGAGTTCTTTGCCTGAACACACACTATATGTTTAACTACATGGAATGTAAGTTTAATTCGCATTTAGGATTTAAATAATGCATTTGGTTTTTCTTTTCTTTCTTTTTTTGTACTAGGAATTGAACTCAGGGCCTCACGTGTGCCAGGCAGGTGCTGCACCACTGAGCTACATTCCCAGGCCTTTTTTGCTTTTTTGGGGGGTGGATATTAGTTGCTAACCTCTTACAGAAACAGGCCATTTTGGGGCAGCATTTCTCCTTTTATGTTTATTGCAATGTTTTATTTATTTAAAGCAAAAATAGCTACCATTCAGTTTTTTAGGTTGCCTGGTACTTTGTGAAGATTACTTTTAGTTCTTGCAAAATAGCTACATGGTATGGGGGTAGAAAGGGGCAGAGAAACTTGTTCAGGTTCCTCCGGTAATCACGTCAGCACTGGCTCTCACAGGGAGACCCTGATGCTCTGGCGCCGTCCCATGGTACTGGTGCGTCCTTCCTACCACAGGGTCTCAGGAATGGTCTACCTTGCCCTCTTTTCCATTCTGTCCTCTCTCTTCCTTGGCTGCCCAGTGTTCGTATGAGCCTTGGATTAAAATTCTCTGAGCTTTGGAGAGGAAATTGTGAACTGTTTCTGTTTAGCCTTAGAGCCTTCTGTGAGGAGTTCCTGCTAGGGTACCTGCATGTCCTTCACCAGTCAGTTCTGAGTTGCTAGGTTCTGATAGCCACTTCTGGTCCTATAACCGAGCCAGAATTTTGAAGTTGGCAACCAACAGATGGATCAGAACCTGGCGGAAGGGGTGATGGGCAGGACAGGCCCTGCAGGTGTTGGAGATGGGCAGATGCTTCTTACGGACCACAATTCTTCTGGAGAAGGGGCTTCTGCTATACCTGCTGCTTTGCTAGGAGTCTATACCACATGTTCTTCTGTGCAAGTTGATCCCTGGGCACTCCCAATTTCGGTTATCTTCTGTGCCCTTCTGGGCTGGGGAGTTGCTGTGCTTAACTTTATAACTGTTCCCCCAGGGTAAAATAGAACTGAGAATACTGATTCTGTAGGGTTATTGTAGGAATGAAAAGCTGAGGGCATATATTCAGTGCTTGGTGTGCCCTGGTTTGGTGCTAAAGTGAGAGTGACCCCGGACAGGTGACCTGAATGTAGGACAAAGAGCCACTAGCATGGCTCAGTACCTTTCTATCTGGCTTTGGAGCACCCTCCTACCCTTCTACTCCTCCTTTCAGAGGAGAAGTCACTGACTTGCTCTGTCAAGGTTTGGCCCTTTGTTTCAGGTCTTGGTGCCCTGCTTCCTTACAAAGTTAATTTTATCCCCTTCTTCTCATGTTTGACCATCTTTTCCACCTTCCCACCTCCTATAGGCTTCTAGTAACTGATTACACTAAAGCCTTGTGTTTCCTTTCAACAGTTACTTTCATTAAACATCTGTTCACTTTCTTCCTTCTTGTTTTCTCACTCAGGCGTGAGCATCTATGGTGAGACGTTTCCTGATGAGAACTTCAAGCTGAAGCACTACGGCATTGGGTGGGTCAGCATGGCCAATGCTGGGCCCGACACCAATGGCTCCCAGTTCTTCATTACCTTGACCAAGCCTACCTGGTTGGATGGCAAACATGTGGTATTTGGGAAAGTCCTCGATGGGATGGTAACTTGATGTATTTTCTTTTTCAAAGCTTTATGTTTGTGAAAGTACCTTCAGTTGATTCATTTAAATTTTTTTTTGGTACCAGAGATCAAACTTGGGTCCTTGCGCTTGTGAGGCAGGTGCCAGAACCACTGAGCTAAATCCCTGGTGATTCATTTACATTTTAAAATGGGTTGTTAGAGATCCATTATTATATGGTGACTGGCCTCTTCAAAGATGAATAAATTATGTATGGCATGGCATTTTAATTGTTAGGGGCATTAAAGCAGAAGCCAGGGACTTAACATGGAGAAGTTAAGTAATTTATTTTACTACTGGCTATAAATGGAAAGCCCTGTCTAATGGAACCAAATAAAATCATGGCTCCATATATAAAAGCAATGGAATATTACTCAGCATTAAAAAGGAAAGACATTCTGACACATGCTAAAACACAGAGAAGCCTTGAAGATCCTGTCCTAGGTGAAATAAGACAGTCACAAGAAGACAAAGCCTATGAGTCCAGTATCTAGTCAGATTCATAGAGAGAAGAAAGTAGAAGACTGGTTGTCAGGGGCTGGTGGGGGTAGATATTTAATGGATACAGTTTCAGTTTTACAAGATGAAAAATTCTGGAGATGGGTTGCACAACAGTGTAAATACACTTAACACTACTGAGTTGTGCACATAAAATAGATGAGATGGGAAATTTTATGTCATGTGTTTCTTACCACAATTAAAAATAAAATATTAAACCCTGAGCCTGTGTGGTTCAATCCAGGCACCAGGTCACATTCAAAAACACGCACTATAGCAACCAACAATTACTAAGAGAATCTGAATCTGTGCTGTTACTCCTCAAAGAATAACAAAGGTATCTATGCATAACCCATAGTAGTACTTCTACAGCTCTCTCTCTCTCTCTCTCTCTCTCTCTCTCTCTCTCTCTCAGCAGCTGCCCATAGCAGCTCTCTCAACTCTGAAACTGGCCACCGTAAAGTCTGCCTAGCCCAACCCTTGGCTATCCTTGCCTCTCTTGACCTCTTCTACATTTTGTTTTGTTTGCATGGGAGTTGTTTTGACCCCCAACCTAAACATAATTGAGCCAGTCTTATTCATGGCAGTTCTTCCATATCTTCTACCTGCTACTTTGATTCTACTCAACCAAAGTCCAGGAATTGAGCTGGAGACTCACTGTTTGGAAAGCCCATTTTTCTCAGTCTGTGACATCCTCCCTCCGTGCAGAGCCAAAGTGGCACATTGGCTTGTGAAGCCTTCCCAGCAGAGGAGGCCCTTCCACCACTGTGGTGTTGGGGTATAGGATTCAACCTGCAGAGTAATAGCTTGGGAAACCTTTAAAATGGGCAAACCAGGAACTAGGTCAACTTTTAAATCTGCTTTCTTGCCCATTTTATTAGACCTAGACCTAGAATAGGGTGGAGCTGAAACTGACCAACTCCATGTTAATCTTATATTGGGCTGTGGCAGTTGATTAGAAATGCTTTTTTTTTTTGGTACCAGGGATCGAACTCGGGTCCTTGTGGTTGCACAGCAAGCGGTGAAACCACTGAGCTAAATTCCCGGCCGAAAAATGCTTTTTTCATTGTATAGATACATGCTTACAAAATAGCTAACTATTTTAGAATATCAAATGTTTGCTTTAAAAGTGAGGAAATATACTAATATATTCTTTGACAAACAAGGTGGTTTTTCTGTTGTCTATCATCTATCTATTATCTAAACATTCGAGTTCTGTACACTTAGCTTGTATGGTTTTTGTAATGATAAACTTTCTTTCCCCTTGGGCTTCCAGAGTGGATATATGGCCCCCTGGGCTGCTGCAGCTGCCCGTGAGAACTGAGCACTCCTCTGCCCTCTCTCCCCAGACTGTGGTACACAGCATAGAGCTCCAAGCAACCGATGGGCACGATCGGCCGCTCACCAACTGCTCCATCGTCAACAGCGGCAAGATAGATGTGAAAACACCCTTTGTGGTGGAGGTTGCTGACTGGTGACACAGCTGGAAACCAGAAGCACGGTCCGCAGGGTCTTGTCCATGTATGTCTTTGTATGTGTGTGGGGGTGTAGGGCACACATGTGCCTGCCTGCCTGTCTTTTAATTCTTCAGTTACTTTTTTTTAGCTTTCTTTTAATTTATCATCAAGTTCACAAGAGATTTAAAAATCACCCACTCAAAATTTAGTTTGCATGAATTTTGGTAAATTGCCTGTTTAGGGACTTTGGACTGAAAAAAGACATATCCCTTCTACCATTGGTGCTATTTTTAAATTAGAAAATTTTGTACTGACTACTTACTTTTAAGAACACGATCATTTATTTGTTTTTGCTAAGTTTGTTGTTATTCCATGTGGGGTAATGCTAAAGATTTTTTTTTAAAGATTAGGACATGAAGTTTATTGTTTTGTATTCAAACAGTTCTTTTCAGGTAAAAGGAGATTGGATTTGTTTAATCTGATGTATGTCATAGATATTTTTCCTGATAAAAGGTACTTTGATCCTCTCTACAATAAATACTTTTTAAGTGAAGCAGCTCTTTTTGTAAGACTTTAAAGATCTTCAAAAATATACAAGATTAAATACACTCTAATGATAACAATGAACAGATCAGAGAAAGTTCTACAAATCAAAATACTAACTCAGCTGGACAATTTGGGATGGGAAGGCACAAAAACCATGCTCATCTATATCCCAAGTACGTAAATCAGTTATTAATTTTTACTTCCTATAGCAGTTTTAGAAAGCTCCCCTGAGCCAGCAGCAGAGGAAAGAAATCTTTTACTCGTGTACATAGAGGGAGTTAAGATGGGAAAGTGTAGTCCTCGGGGCCTTGATGTGACCTTGCTGGCTGGAGAGAGTGCTGAGCTCTGTTCAGATGGGAAGAAGATGGCCTGGCCTGTCCTCCAGCATATACACAATGAGCATCCAAGAAACACCTCTTTTGAATTGTACTCTGAGAAAATTGCCTCAACAGGCATTGAAAGTGGGCATTCCTGCCACTGGTAAGAGGCGTAAATTACCACCATCCTCTTGGAGAACAAAGTGTTTATTTCTTTTCAAAAAAATTTATTAAAGGGCTGGGGATTTAGCTCAGTGGTGCCGCCACCTGCCTCATAAGAGCAAGGTCCTGATTTTGATCCCCAATACCAAAAAAAACCCATCATTGAAGGTCTTAGATGTACCCAGTCCTAGTTTGAGTTTTGGGGATATAACAATGAGCAGAGAGAAAAGGGCTGGATGAAGCTGACATTCTAGTAGGGAAGAGGGAGGATAAACAAGAAAACAAATAAAAATGGTAGTAAGAGCTGTTGAAGACAATACACCTCTGTGTGCTGGGGAGGCTGAGCAGCTTAGGCTGAAGGAAAATTAGAGGGGCCAGATAAGACCTTTGAGGATGACCTCCTAGGCAGCAAGAAGAGGGCATATGAGGCTCCCGAGGTAAGACCTGGATTCCAGGGTAGAGCAGAAGCTAGTGCATTGGAGCCTGGTATGTGAAGGATTAGACAGCATGAGGGGGTGAGGTCAGCTGGGCTGATCAGCTGGGGCCTGGATGCCAGGGCAAGGATTTTTGTGTTCGCTCTAGTGGTGACTGGGAGTCATCAGTCTTCAAATTCAGAAGAGACAGTGTGTTATACATTTCAAGAAGATGATTTTGTCTGCTATCAGGAGGATTTTTGTAGTGCGCTAACATGGAAGCAGCAGTTAGCAGCAAACCCAAACTTTTCCTTACTGTTTCTACTCCCAGGATTGTCTTAAGAAGCAACCCATGCTGTAATGGACACCACTGTCTCAGTCAGCTTAGCATACTGGCTCCTCGGTCTGGTTATGGCTGCTTGATTAACTATTTTTTTTCTTTCAGAGAATCACAGCATTCCTTCAACACTTCTTGTCATAGGTGGGCTGACCCTATAGTTAGGAAGACCCTTGGCCTGGTGAAGTCTTTCATTAACTCATTTGGTATTTATTTATCAAGGGCAGGATAGAGCTACAAATAGTATCAGCTCTTGTGCTTCCAGGAAAGCAGACAGACCATTCAAACACATCACATAAAACATGAACCTGTAACAGAACATCAGGTAGTAAGGAGTCTGTGAGGAAAAGTAGACCAGGAAAAGCAGAGAGCAAATGAAGTGTGGCCAGGACAAGCTTCTGAGTGGGGACTGAAGGGAGTGAGAGATCAGTAATCCTTGAAGATACATGGAGAAGAAAGGCAAAGAGAACAGGAGCAGTGGCCCTCAACGAAGGGCAGGCAGGAGGTGCACAGAGCTGGGTGGGTGGAAGAGGCAGGAGTGTCCACTGGGCCCGCAGGCCTTTCCCTCACCTTGTTCACAGGGACCAGCTCAGGCCTGAGTTTTTGACCTCAGTCATGCTAATGAGCCTCAACTGTGGGACTTCTGCTGGAATTACTGAGAAAGAGCAGCTGTCTTTCTGCAAGAGGATGTAAAGGAGATGGGTTAAGAATGAAATCACCAAAGAAGGAAGCTGGTATAGAAGAGAAAAACGATGGACTCCTGAAGACACCATTTAGCCCCTCTATCTGGAGGTGTCTAGTCAGTGTACTCCTAGTTTTTCACTACACAAGCTGATCCAGCTCCTTTGATGCTTAAGCCAGAGCAAATTGATTTCCTTTGACTTGCAACCTAAAGTCTTTTATCTAATACAGCAATATTGAAAATGTTTTATGTATAAAGATGTGAGGGGTAGAATTTTGATAGCAAGATAACAGAAGCAACCTGAATCCCATAAAGGTTTTAGGGCATACATCTTATCATAGAGCAGTATACACTCATTAAGATTAACATTACAAAACTTAGAGTAACATGAGAAAATGTCCATTTTAAACAAAAAGTAGAAATTCTGTGTACAGCAGGACTGCAGTTATGTAAATACAGTCTCAAAGGAAATGTAACAAAATGTAGATTCACACAAAGGCAATGCAAATGGTGGATCTTGTTACTCTTTAATATGTTACACTTTTTACAGGCTCTCAATTTTTGTAGGGTGCATTTTATTTTTGTAATTAGAAGACAAATTTTAAATAAAGGCAACACAGGAAGACATTGGAGACAAATGACTTCATACAGAAGTGCCTTCAGTCTCCTATGTCAGAAAGCACAATAGGTGTCGTGTGCCACCCCCTCCACAAGGACATGCACCTTCCACCACATTGGCTATCTATGATTTAATAAATATGTCTCCAGAGACAGCAAAATTAACTCATTTTAGAAGTGCTAAAATTCTGAGGCCACTGGTGCACAGGTGGCCAATTATGTCTGATGCCAGATGACCGACGAGCTAATGCAACCCCTGCTAGAAGGAATTTGTTTCTTATACACTGAATGTCAGGCCTCAGACTGAAACGTTAGCAAATTGATGACTATCAAAGTGGGGAATGTTGCTCTTTATAGTCTTAATTTTTTTTCTGCAAAATCTTTCAAAATAAGCAATTCACTGTTTTGCAGATCATGTTACAAAAAGAACTAGCTGTGGGCTAGAATGGAATCAGGAAAAATACCATCACCAAGCCCACATTATTACAATTTAGTCTTAAATCATTTTAAAAAACAATTTAAAACATTTTGGCATCCTTAGCCATAATATATTTTATTCTCTTACAAGTGCTAGTTGGCAATTTTCTGGATCATCAACTGAGAATTCAATAAAATTTATTCTTGGGTCAGAATAGTGACACTTTTGGAATTATCAATTACTTCATTTGAGATGAAGTTTTAGATTTTGAACAAAACTCACCATGTTATTTCAGTTCAGCCGTTTTGAGTTACATAAAGACAAAAACATGGCGAGGATTTTATAGCAGGAAAGGATTTGTCTTTGTTTTTTAACATTCTTATAATTCAGACAGCTGAAGAAATCTTTGATCTACAAGGCTTGGAAATTCAAAGACCCGTCAAGGCACTTTTTTTTCAAATTAAAGAGAATAAAAACAGTATTTGTAGTGGAAAATTGTGATGCTATTAAGTACATAACAGCTTTTATGTAAGTCTGTAGTTCATCTTGTGGATTTAAGAGTTTGGCCAAGAGTGAGTTTTAGGTGTGATATAGCCTACTCCAGGACTTGCTAGTTTTCCTGATATATTGGAGTGGTGGAAAAACAGCTGGCATTAATGCAGAATTATAGCCACTCATCACAGGAATTGTGTCAGAAGAATAAAAGGTCTATGTGACAAGAGACAAAACAAAATGCATTCAAAAATCCAGTAATGGAATTTTTGTCCCGCCTCTAGTTAAAGCAGAATGTTAGGGAGTCACAGATTTGGAGGACTCAACATATCCAAAACCCTTCTTTACCTACTTTGAAGTTTTACTAACTTTGCAGAGTGCAAAAGACTTTCTTCCTGCAGCACCCTGGACCTTTACGACTTTGGTCCCCTTCTGTCTTACTAGTAAATCTTATACCTTTTTACCTGGGTAGATATCTCTCTTTGCAAACTTGAACCTTTTTCTTTCAGCTGGTCTCAAAAGATGGATCTCCTGATAGTCATACCAGGAGCCACAGTGACCACCATGACTGGCCAGCCTGGAGTGGAGAAACTGAAACCTCAGTTTAACCCTATTGGCCTTAACATAGAGCTGTCTTATAAGACTTGGGGACTCCTGGACTGGCTCCGTGCCTGGTTCCAGCTGCCCTCTACCTGGGGTCCCTTGTACTCTGTGTGGCCCCTGTGGAGGCCAGCACTAGAAGCTGCCTCATCCCCAGGCCCAAATCTCACTGCCTGGGCAACTCCTTGTCCTCCTCGCAATGGGCGCTCCTCTAGGGCAAGGAGTAGACTTTGTTCCTACTCTTATCACCACATCATGTTTTACACCTAACTGATCCTCAGTATGTTCAGAATCAGTGGCCAGAAAGAATACATCAAGATTTATACTATGAGGTATTATAATCTCTCCTGACCCGAAAGATTGGCAAATGTATTTGTCTTTCAACTGTTTCTACTATTTTTCAAAGGTTTTTTTTTTTTTTTTAAACAAACCTTCCATTTATTTTTCAAGTTGAGGTTTGAAGGGCTTGATAGAAGTAGCTTGGCAAAAGAGAAGGGAATGGCCAAGGGTGAGAGCAGCCTGGCGCTGCAATAGGATGCACTTTGACAACGTTCATTTGTTTGCTCTCCGTGCTTTTTTCCTGACTACAGAGCATGTTCCTGAACCCAGGGAACTGGGCAAAAAGCTGGCAAGGTTCAACACAAATCTATCATGATAGTAAAAATCTAGGCCCGTTTCCTCATGCTGGTGGGTCAGTATTGTTCTAGTTTTGCTTGCAGGTGGCTGCAGACATCCTAGTAAATGGGGAATCAGTGTGTCTGAACTGGAGGAAGGGATAGCCCTAGGAGGATTTCACCAAGTACCTGGTGCTCTCTGAAGACACGTCCCCACCATCTACTCTCAGCCCCTGAATACATAGCACCGATGTTCACAGGGTTGTTCAGGCCAGAACTCATCCTGACTTCTTTCTGCCTTCCCTTTATCTCTCACACTCAAGTCCATCTGGAAGCTCACAGGTAGGCGCGTGAGACACTGTGAGTATCGGCACCTCATCCTGTCTACACCTGCCTGACACCAGGTCATGACTACCTAGATTATGCAAGTGGTCCCCAGCAGTCTGCTGCACACCTGGCAGCAGTCCTTTCCTCACAAGCAGCCTCCCTGATCTTTGTAAAAATCAATCAGATCAACTGTGATACATTACTTGAAATTGCATATTATTTGCTAATGCCTGTGAGCTGGTTAGGTTTTTAAAACTTATGCCTAATAAATACATACATATTAGAAAATAGATCATAGCCCTCTGGTTCAAAAAATCCATCTGTGGCTTCCCATTGCACATTGGCTTTGAGCCAAACTTGTGAACACTACCTCATGAAGAGGGTGCTGGGGTCTGATTCCTGCCCGTCTCACCAACCTGAACCACTCCCCACCTTTCACACTTTCAGATTTTTTTCAGGACCTGGATGAAAGTTGTCTTCTGATTCAGGGCTTTGGAACCTGCCAATGTCACTGCAGCATCCTTTCTCTTCCTTCCCTGGCCAGTTCCTCCACCATCCTGAAGTGGTCAATTTCAGGGTCACTACCTCAGAGAAGTTTCCTCATCTGCCCAAATCTAAATCATCTCCCTTGTATCTAAGTGGACTCTTTCAGTTCTCCTCCATAACACTTGAGACATTTATATTACAAACTGGGAATTCATCCAGCCAGTATCACATTCTTCTGTAAGTTCTAGAATGACAAGGATTCTAGTTTACTCAGGAGCAAATTTAGTGAGATAGCAAGGATTTAGAAAGACATGACATTATCTTCTGTGGATGAGGAAAAATTACCATGATAACCAGGTACAAAAGTTTATGTGATGATAAGTGCATAATATTGCTTTTACCAATTTAAAATATTTATTGGACTACATACTTATAAAGGGAACAATACAAGAGGAAGAGATAACAATTATAAATATAAATGCACCAAATAGCAGTGCATCCAGCTGTATAAAACAAATATTAACTGACATGAAAAATCATATAAGCACTAACACAGTTGTAATGGGAGACCTCAATACTCCACTGTCACAAATAGATCAACTAGACAAAAAAATCAACAATGATAGATCTCAACCAAACTTTTGAACAAATGGACTTAGTAGATGTCTACAGAATGTTCCACCCCACAACATCAGAATGCACATTCTTTTCAGGCTGCACACAGGATGTTCTCCAAAATAGATTGCATCCTACCTCACAGAACATGCTTAAGTACATGCAAAGAAATTGAAATTATACCGTGCATATTATCAGACCACAGTGCAATGAAATTGGAAATCAGTGCCAAAAGAAACCACAAGAACTTCATAAACACATGGAAATTAAATAACACCCTCCTAAACAACCAGTGGGTCACAGATGAAATTAATAAATCAGATGGTTTCTACAGTTAAATGATAATGACAATACAACATACTGGAATTCTGGGGATACAATGAAAGCAGTCCTATGAGGGAAATTTATAGCAATGAATACCTGTATCAGGAAAACAGCAGGCTCAAATGAACAAACTAATGTTGAACCTCAAGCTTCTAGAAAAAGAAAAGCAAGTCAAGCCCAAAGCTCATACGAGGGAGAGAATTACAAAAATCAGCAGAAAATGCAATGGAGACTCAATGCTGCTATTTTTCAAAGTCTTTAATGAAATTGAAAGGGAAGAAATACTCCCAAATTCAATCCTGGAAGCATGCATTACCCTGATACCAAAAACAGAAGGATCCAACCAAAAAAGAGAACTACAGGCCAATCTTCCTAATGAACATAGATACAAAAATCCTCAATAAAATACTGGCAAACAGAATGCAGCAAGTCATCAAGAAGGTCATACACTATGACCAAGTAGGATTTATCCTAGGGATGCAGGGATGGTTCAACATACATAAATCAATAAATACAATACAGTATATTAACAGAGCCAAGGACAAAAACCATATGATCATCTCAATAGACGCAGAAAAAGTGTTTGACAAGGTCCAACACTCATTCATGATAAAAACTCTAGAGAAAATCGGTATGGATGGTCTTTACCTCAATCTCATAAAAGCCATCTATAACAAACCAACAGCTAACATCATACTAAATGGACAAAAAATGAAAGCTTTCACTCTAAAATCAGGAATAAGACAAGGATGTCCTCTCTTATTCAATACAGTTATGGAATAATTAGCCAGAGCAATTAGACAAGATAAAGAAATAAAAGGAATAGGGATAGGAAAGGAAGAAGTTAAACTATCATTATTTGCAGATGACATGATACTCTGAAAAGAAGACCCCAAAAACTCCACTGAAAGACTTTTAGATTTCATAACCAAATTCAGTAGCGTAGCTGGATACAAAGTCAACACTCAAAAATTAATACTTTCCTGTACATGAATGAATAACTCACTGAGAGAGAAATTAGGGAAACAACACCTTTCACAATAACATCCCCCCCCCAAAAAAAACCCTAGGAATCAATCTAAGAACCCTAACCCTAAGCCTAAAAGACCTTTACATTGCAAACTACAGTACTCTGAAAAAGGAGATCAAAAAGGATACCAGAAAATGGAAAGATATACCTTGTTCTTGGATAGGAAGAACCAATATAGTGAAAATGGCTATACTTCCAAAATTGTTATACAGATTTAATGCAATCCCAATCAAAATTCCAACAGAATATCTCACAGAATTAGAAAAAACAATCTTAAAATTCATTTGGAAGTAGGAGAGACCTAGAATAGGAAAAGCAATTCTTGGTGGGCTGGGACCACCATTTAGCTCACTTGGTGAGCTAAATGGGACCATTTACCTCAGTGGCACTGCATCTGCTTCACAAGGACACATCTTTCATCATGAACTAAACTAAAAATCAAAATGGATCTAAGATTTAAATATTAAAACAAAAAAATATTAAAACAGAAATACTAAATCTGCTGGAAGATAGAATAGGTAGAATGCTTGAGGACACAGGAGTAGGCAAAGACTTCATGAACAAAACCCAGACTTCATGGGAAATACTACAAAGAATGAACAATTGGGACCTTATCTTATTGAAAAGCTTTTGCACAGTAAGAGAAACCACCAACAGAGTGAAGAGACAACCCACAGAGTGGGAAAATTTTTTTACCAGCTATTCATCAGACAAAAGACTACTCTTTAGAATATATAAAGAACTCAGAAAAATTAGATCCTCCCCCAAATTTAAAGACCCAATCCAAAAGTGGGCATCTGAAATGAATAGACATTTCTCAGATGAAGAAGTAGAAATGGCAAATAAATACATGAAAAAAAATGTTCAACATCACTGGTCATTTGAGAAATGGAAATTAAAACAATGCTGAGATTCCATCTCACTCCAGAAATAATGGCTGTTATCAAGAAATTAACGAATAACAAATGCTGGAGGATCTTTGGGGTAAAGGAACCCTTCTTCACTGTTGGTGGGATTTCCACCATTGTGGAAATCAGTGTGGAGATTTCTCAAAAAACTAAAACTAGAGATTCTTTTTGACCCAGCTATTCTCTTTCTTGGTATCTTCCCAAAAGAATTAAAAGCATCATACTACAGCGATATATGCACACCCATGTTCATAGCAACACAATTTGTAATAGCTAATTGATAAAGATGTGATTTTTATACAATGGAGTACTACTCTGTGGTAAAGAAGGGTGAGCTTCAGACATTTACAGCTAAATGGATGGACCTTGAGACCACACTCTTAAGTGAAATAAATTGGATACACATGTTTAAATACATCATTTCTCTGGTGTGAAAAATCGGAAGTGGAAATAAGGACTAAAAGGTATAGATATTGGGAAATGGGACAAAAATGTTCAAATGGGAAGGGGAACAAGGAAAGAGAGAGGGAGAAAGGAAAGAAGGGGACAAGAAAAAGAAATAGAAAGAAAACATGGAAATAAACTCTTTGTACATAGGGAGGGAGGGTTCATGGGGGGATGAGAAAAAAAGGCTAGATGTATCATGTACAGGTGCAAATTCCCTGCGATGATTATGTATGCCTAAAATGTACCAATAAATATTTTTTCTAGAAAAAAAGAAAAAAATATCTATTGGGTAGGAAGATTTTAATAAGGCTGAGATTTTGGTATTTACAAATGAGTTAATTTCCTAGTGACAATGACTTTATAGTTAGTGAGAGGTTGTCCTTATTTGGGGGTGAACTGTCAAGAAATCTCCAACTTACTTTCATGCAGCTCAGCAATCAAAGCAAACAAACATCACAGATAAAGAGGACAAAATGTGAAAGATTTAAAAAGTTTTATTAGTGCATGTTTGCACTACATAAAATTGTTGAATCTAAGAAATTGTTATTTGTGTTTACCTGTACGATTCTTTCAATTCTGTATGTTTGAAATTTAGGTCGCTGGGAGAAATGGTTTTAACAACATTGTGGCAGGGGTATTCCATAAATGAAAGTAGAAAATGAAAAAAGATACTTCACTGGTTTTGTCCAATCATCCTGATACCCACTCAGACTCTTGTGATAAAGGTCTTTGTAGTAGCCGCCTCGCAGTTCTGTTTTGTGCCTGCTCCTCCTAGAATTTTTTTTAAATTAAAAAACATTTAAAACTTTAAAAAATGAGATGTGAAAATGATCTGATATGCCCCGGGAATGGGGTTGTCAAACTTGGTAGTGCCTCAGAATCACCTGGGTGGCTGGTCTGAGTGTCCCGATCTGAGTCTGGGGTGGCAGGGGAGCAGGAATTTGTGTTTCTGAGGAACATCTGGGTGATGCTTATTTTCTGGCCCAGGAACTGTGCTTCAAATGCCACTGCCCAGGGTGTCACGACGCCGCAGGATGTAATCTTCCAACTGGCTCATTCACTTGGAGAGACTTACAGGCATTTATTTCAGAGAGAAAAGTTGGCACATTCAGGGAACGAAAAGGCTACCATTATCAACAAAAGGTATACCAACGAACTTGGAGAGGGTGGCAGGAGTTACATTTTGCTCAAAGTGGGAATGGAAAGTACTGGATGGTGAGCAAGTAACATGATCTGAGGGGCATTTTAAAGATCACTCTGGCTTTTGGGTCAAGAATAGATTGTAGTAAAAAATGGAAGCAGAGAGAGCAGGAAGCGGGTGCTGCTAGCATAGAGTGTGGTTTAATCAAGGGAGGCAAAATATTTTGTATTCAATCAGCTAGTGCATAAATGTGAGCAACTATTATACTACCTTCTTCCGATTTGCATATTTACATCTCATTAAGACTGCACATAAATCCAGACAATTCTAATGTGACGCTGTCTGGGAAGTAGATTAGCTTGAGCTCTGCAGATGAAAAGTTCAGATCCCAATGCCCTTTATGAACTGGTGGCTTTGGTCAAGCTATTTCACCACCCTGGTTTTGCTTTTCTTATTATAAAGTGCAGTAATAACACACCTCATTCAAAATGCTGTGAGGCTTTGATGATACAGTTGTGAATAGGAGCTAGCCCAGGGCCTTTGGGCCCCACTTGGTGCTCAATCATGTTAGCCACTTTTTTTTTTTGGTACCGGGGATCAAACTCGGGTCCTTGCACTTGCACAGCAGGTGGTGAAACCAGAGCTAAATCCCCAGCCCAATGAGCTACTTTTTATTACCGTGAATCTCTGATCTTCAGCTTCTTCTCTAATGCACTGGGCACTACACTCAGCCTCATAGTGTAATTAATGGGATAAAGTATATAAAACCCTGGCCGGACACATGTGACACCCAGGAGACGCTCAGTATGTAAATTATGGAGTATCTCATCTAGGCACACCTTCGATGTCACTGAGATTGCCACTACACTTGAGGGCAGAAAATGGTCCACAATTTAGGTCAGATTTACAATCATACTCTTAGGGAGCAAATTTTTTTCTCTAGTAAATGACGTGTACTGCTATGGCTTTGGATGTATTACCCTCCTCAGGCAAAAGGAAATGCCACTTGCCTTTGTAGTACGAAGTCTGTCCATGTGCATCTGCAGGATGGAAACAAAACTGCAGGCGTGTTAGTTTGGAGTTAGTGGCTGCTACTTTCCTGAGTTTCCATGGCTGTATTTAAAATCTATAATTATCATCAAGGACAAAAACAAAACAAAGCCAAGATGATGATGATGACTTCCCAGGGGAGTAGACAGATTGAAGTTTTTATCCAATTCAGTAAAATAAAGACACTCCCTAGCAAATGGCTGAAAATTCAAGAAAAACAAGGACCATGTCTCTGTTCTTTAGACCACTACCACAGTGCCTTAATCCAATGAAGGAGTGCAAATGAGTCTTGCTGAGTGGCTGGGCGAATATGTGACTTGCCCATTGTGTACAGTCCGTTCCTGTGGCCATGGGTAATATCCTGACTGAAGAGGGGTTTTTTTGGTAGTGGATGCTGAGGCAGTTACAAGTCAATAAATGAATCAGTCTGGTGCAGTAGAGGATGCCTGTAGTTCTAGCACTTGGGAGGCTGAGGGAGGATCACTTGAGCCCGAGAGGTAGAGATCAGCCTGGGCAACACAGCAAGACACCATTTCAAAAGAAAGAAAGCAAGAAAGAGTCAGAAAAACAGAGACAGGGGGCAGGGGGAGGGAGGGAGGAAGGAGGAAAGAAAGAGACTCTCCATCAGGCCATCAGACTGTCAAGGTATTGGAATCAACCCAGCCGTGTTTCTAACTACCCAAGACAAGCCCCAGCCCAGATTATTGATTGAGAACCCTAACTGATTCGGAGGCACAGCTCTAACTTAGAACTATTATTTCACAGTCTTCAAAGTTGCTAGGGAAATGAGATTAGCAACTGGCAGATGTGCCAAAACTCCTACAGTCAGAGCTGAAAGCACTGGTTACTACACCCCACTCACTGAGCCTGCACCCACTCAAAACCCTTTTTGAAGTCACTTTTACTGAGGTAAAATATACATGACTGACATTGGTCATTTTAGCCATGTTTTAGCACACAGAACCTCAAGCACATTCACAGCAGTGGGCAACCATCGCCATTATCTCTGGAACTTTGCCATCTTCTTCACCCAAGACCCACGAACCAACCCTCCATCTTTCCCCTTTCCCAGCCCCTGGCAAAACCATTCCATTTTCTATCTCTGTAAGTTTGACTTCTCTCGGCAACCCACATAAATGTAATCATACAGTACTTGGCCTTTTGTGACTGGCCTATCTTACTTAACATGTCTTCCAGGTTCACCCATGTTGCTTCCTTCTGTCCATTCTCCATTGATTGACATTGAGTTGTTTCTATACTTCAGCTTCTGTGAATAAGGCTGCTATGAACACAGATGTACAAATGTCAGTCTGAGCTCCTTTCACTTCTTTTGGGTGTGCATCCAGAAGTGGAATTACTGGATCACATGATAATGCTATTTTTTGCTTTCTGAAGAATCATCATGCTGTTTTCCAGGGGCTGCATCTATTTACATTTCCCCCGGACATTCAGGGTTCTAATTTCTCCATATCCTTGTTGACATTTGCTATTTTCTGCTTTTTTAATAGTAACCATCCTCAGAAGTATACCAGAATCTTTCTTACCACAGCACATTAGGGAGCCACTCTCAAGTGATTGAAGTTAACAAAAAGATGAAAGCCATTTGTTGTTTCTGAAATGTGATTATTCCTCCAAATTGTGATTATGAGATTTCTACACTAGCTGACATGAGTTTGTTTCTGCAGGATTTCCCAAGCAGCAATGGTTGTAGTATTACTCAACATGCGCTCGTGGCTGATTCTGTGAAACAGGAGGACACCAAGAGGAAGGACACAGGTGGCCAGAGACTGGATGGACAAGAGAGAGCTCAGCCTAAACAGCGCTGGAGATGGCTCATGCAAAACACCAAGTCCAAAACTATTCAAGCCAGGAGGTGGGCTGACAATAATAATAAATGATAAGTCTTTTTCTTTTCTTTCTTCTGGTTTCTTCTCTCTACTTCTCTATTGCCTATGAATCCTGCTTTGAATAAACTAGTTTTCTGTTACTCTCCCAAGGGCAGATTCCAAGCACGACTCGGGGATGCCTTTCACCCTGTATTCCATGTGAATGACGCTGGCCAGACTTGTGCATGCACTGTCTGTGGAGCAGCTTTGGGCAACTACCCCCTAAGAAACTCACAAGAAGATACTAGAAATAATGTAAATGTGTGCTTACACATCTGTCAGCCAGAGTTTTTAATAAAAGTTTTTATAGTTTGACTTTAGATTTATGAAATTAATAAAATATGTGATTTATAGTCATTTACATGTACACACAAAATTATTGTCTGTGGCATTTTTTATAATAGAAAATAGAAACAAATATCCATTAGTATGGGACTAGTCACATATATTGTAGCAGATCTATGCAACTGTGAAGAGGAAAGCACTTAATGTACTATATGGAAAGATTGCCCAAATGTATCATTAAATGGAAATAGGTTTAAAAAAATGAGTATTGTATGCTGCTGTGTTTGTAAAAGAGGGATACATGGAACATGTGCATGTTAAATGCATATTTGCTTGCACATGGCTGAAACAGCCTTCAGAGTGCTACACACATAAACTAAGTACAGCACTGCCTGTGGGAGAGGATCTGGATACATGAGAAACAGAAGAATCTTTTTTATGTACCTTTTTATGTTTTTCGTTAAATTTTCAACCATGGAACTATATTCTATCATCTTTCCAGTGTTCCTTCCTGAGCTGTGACAAGAAGGCTATCAGCTCCTTCCCAGACTCTTGCAGTGGGGTATGGGCGCAAGCTTCTGTAGCTGATGCACAAGAGGTGCTCAAAAGACACAGTGAATGTTTACACATCTACAGAACTGAGTAGAAGACACAATGCTGTTAATCTTCCTTGCCGAGAACACACTTATCCCATTGTGCTTGGCAATGTGTTTTTTACTGTAATACATTTTTAAAAATTTAAACATTTGCCATATTTTTCGATGACACCTTGTACTTTGATGAGAAGTGGAGGTGAGTGAATATAGCTTCTTGCTGCTTTGGGTGGTGGTTGCTGGAGGCAGCAAGACCATGGTGTGGGCGGCAGCTATGGCACTGGTGTGGCTGCTGAACACTTTGTCTCAGTGCCCAGCGGCTGGCTTCCTGGGTGCTCCTTTGAGGCAGTTACAGCAACCCAGTTCTTCTTGCTCCCCTTGCTGTTCCCCGGTCTGCACGGTGCTGTTTAGCAGCTTCTGACTCACTGAGTTCCTGTGTAAGGCACAGGCTGGGGCTCCCTGGCAGGTTATGTGGACCTCTAAGGCTTTCTGAAGAGCAGTTCCCTCCTCTTGTCCTTCCGATGGGCATTGTAAGCATTCAGCTTTGAATACACAGCCCTTTATGCTTAAAAGACCTCCAGTGGTTTCTAGTTCCTGCAAGGATCCCAACTGATTAAATTATACGCTAAAAACTTAAATATAAAAGCGTAATATTTTCCACACTGGGAGGGGGCTTAGAAACCACATTCTTCCTGGGTCCCTCTAGGCCACTCCCAGCATTCCAGTTTTCTCGAGATGGGTTTGAAGGGGACCTGGTGTTTCCTGTGGTGTGGGTGCCTGGGGGACTGAAAGAACAGGCAAGAATCCTGCTGCCCCTCCAGATCCCAGCCCAGCTATGGTCCCCGACGCGGCTGAGAGAGGGCTTCCTTCCCGGGAAGGCGAGCGGGGGGGCGGGGGTTGCCTACTTCAGCAGGAAAGCTCGACTCTCTTTCTGCCACCAGCTGCACAATGTAGCATCAGTCAATGACTCCACCATTTGAAGGTGACAACTAAGTCTACGGCCATACCACTCTGAACACGACCAGTTTCGTCTGAAGGCAACAACTGGGAATACTCGGCAATCTTCCTTCACCCCATTTCTCAGTGGCCCAACTGTCCAGCTTCCTCAGGCCTGTCATGACTTTCTCATTAAATTTGTTCAGAATTGCCGAAAACAAAAAACAAAAAACTTAATATAAAAATGAAAGTCATTGCTAAGAAAGTACTTTAGTTCTCAAAAAAGATTTCTTGAGCAGTGTTCCATGCTTGGTTGTTACTTATTTTAAAATTCTTATCCTAGTAAATCATTGAATATTTAATGAGTATCTGTTAGCTTAATAATGGATGAATTAAAAAATAGATGAGTTAATGTAACACCCTGTCAGGTCAGAAGTAAATGTCTATGTGAAGATGTGAGTTTTATGTTTGTGTGCATATGTGAAAAGGGAGACACAACCCTTATTTCCATTAAATTTCGAGAAGACAACTTCCAATATTTCTTGTTGCCTGTTTTTATTTAACTCAAAATAGCAAGTAACATAAAAACATTTCAAAAATATTGCTAATGGTTGAATATTGTCATTTTTGGTTGAGAACACCTCATTACTCAGTTCTTATTTCCAACATGTAGTGACATAATCTATCACAAAACATAATCTTTAAGTTTGCAGCAGCCTTTAAACCTGTATATTCAGATTGTAATAAAAAATGACTTAGTTATTAGTTACAATTTTAAATATTTTTCTCCCACACAGAAACTTGTTAAAACTAGTAACCATAAACAGGCTATTAATTAGTATTCGATGAAATGCCCACATATAGCACATACATATAGGTAGTATATATGCTTTTATCCTTTACTACCCAAAATAACTAATGTTGCTACGATGTTCAGTGGAGTTATATACACATTTAAACTTCATTAAATCAAACATGAGGTCAGTGAAAAGGAAAACAGTGCGACACGCTGCAGCCCCTGGCCCTCCTCAGAGAGTGAGGTCCTTGCAAGGTCCATCTGCTTTCTTCCATTGTGGTCAGCTCACACCTGCCTGTCACCAGCGACCATCTTGCAGGGCTAAGTGTGATTCTAGTGTTTGAAAGGATGTGCTCTTTATACAAAATGGCCTCTAAAAACACCAGCAATGTCACTTGGTCTTCAAAGAAACCCTCCTGGCTCCAACATGAGAGGAAAGTCTTGATGGGGTGATGTACAGGCTTCTAGCCCAGTGCCTTTCCAAGGCTAGGGTCTTCCTAATGCCCATTTCATCTTATTGCTGACGTCAGAGGCTAACCCCAAGGTGTGACACAACTTCACTGTAATGCAAATCATGATTTTAAATGCCACAGTATTGTCAATATAATGTAACTTCCAGTTTGGTTTCTTACTTGCACTTAGCAGTGCTTCTGGGTTACACTTCTGGTTGCCAGTACTTTAGAATGTACCATCACTGGCTGAGAAAATCTCATGTACAAAGATCAGTGTGTGAAGAGATTTGAACAAAAAAGTGAGCCAAGTTGATCAGCCTAGTATAATTCAGGATATGGTTTTCCATTAGAAAATGGTGCAGTGAAGCAGAGAGTACCTTCGCTGTGTTACAGTTGGTACTCCCAGGAATCTACCATGGCCTCTTCCTCATGGGTTTCCAAGTTGGCAGCAATGTTCTACTTAAACACTTGGCTTTAACCTGATCATCGCCCTGGTTCAGTTTCTATTTTTAAAAGCACCATTCTAATGGAAATGTCCCTGCCCTGAATTAAGCTGGGACTGAATTTTACCACTAGCTACAGCTGTTATGTCATAGAGTTTAGGTTAATTTGGTAGATTTCGATTTCCTTGACTACGACTTTGAAACCTGCTTCAGCTTCTTTGAGCCATGTAGGGTTTCTACCTGGGCTGCAGATGAGGGTAAAATATCCCGCGGAGCACTCCTTCAATAACCACATCTGGAAAATCTGAAAAACAAAAGGAAAACTGATTCTCTTTTGTGCATCAATAAAATATAATTGCATTCAGCAGAATTTAATGAGCTAAGGCCTCCGTAAGTGAGGAATCCGCACCGCCGTGCAGTTTGCCTTGTTCACGACATGCCATCACTCATGCTGCTGCAGCCAAGAGCTGCTCTTGCTACCACCAGGCACTACAGGAATGCATGGCCAGATTTGTAGCTTATCGATTGAAGGGATGTTCTAATGGTTAATACTGCTAGGCCCCAGCTCTTTATCTGAATGTTTTCTCACATGGAAGATGGATTACACTGGCAATTCAATTTCTAACAAAATCTCAATATACTTGAAGGAATTCCAAGATTTCTACTGGGAATACTTCGCAGCAGTTTTTCCATTGTGGTTTACAGCAGTGCTTAGTTCAAAGTTGTCTTGCGTGTACTTGTTCTATTACACTGGCTTCCAGAGGGCGGAAAGATGGGGGTCTGTCTTCCTAACTTTAAAGGGCAAATTTCCAACAAAAGCCATCCTGTCAAATTTGAAAAATCAGCTGCTTTTGTGTAGGAGACACAAAGGGAAACCAGAGGTGCACAGTATGTTGTGCCACATGCCAGTTATCAGAACAGGTAAAATATGAATGGATTGCTTGAATGAGAACCAATTTGTCTCATGGTTCAGCTGTTTGTTCTAAATGTCAATCTGTACATAATTATACCCAGGAACTATGCTAAAGCTGAGCACTTTAAATAAGTATAGTTATTATACAAGGAAATTCAGTAATCTTATATTTTATAGAAAAGAAATAATGTTTATTAATCCATCCTCTATAAAGTACCTACTATGTAAAAACCATGTCCGAGGGTATTAGGCCTCACTGAGGAAGGTAGGGAGGCTGCCGGGAGGACAAGCTGAGGTGGGGCGCTAACAGGAAGGCAGAGGGCACCCTGGTGGGCACAGAGTCCTAAGTGGGAGCTCTGTGGCAAGGAGGAGGCAGGAGGAGGCGGGGGCAGGGGAGGGGAAACCAAGTCACACCTGGGTTAGAACCAGCCGGAAGTTTGGCTTTACTTGAAATATACTGAGAAGTTGTTGAGGGATTTTAAGCAGAGTGAGACAGGAAAAGATTGTGTTTTAAAAAGCTAACCCTGGCTGCCACTCCAAGAATGGACTGAAGCACATCTGAAGCAAACACAAGAGCACTTCAGTTACCAGGCTGCTCGAGGATAGTGTGGTGTTGCATGCAGAAAAGAGGGTGGGTTCTGAGGATGGATTTGATGCAAACAGTGAGCAAAGGGGAGGAAGAAGGCAAGGGAGCCTCTGCCTTGCACAACCACAGGGTGATGGCGGAATGAGAGGGAACCAGATGATAATTCAGCTTTGGACTTGTGTAGTTTGAGGTCCCCTGAGACTCACCAAATGAGAAGTCAAGTAAGTAAACACAGTGACAAGTTTACCTCAACAAATATTTAGTAAAAGGCCACTGTGTTCCCGAGAACTACTTAATAGCTTTATGACTGTGAGTTTTTTAACTTCTCTGTGCCCTCTTTTCTTCAATTGCAAGGTGGACTTCCTAACAATACCTACTTTATACTGATGAGGGAAACCAGGTTCAGAGGCCTGGGCTTGGCATACAGGAAGTACCAGATATGATTAGGTATCAAGTACTTCTTTATTGTAAATATAAGTGATAGTCTTGGGCTATGCTATAGAACCCACATGCTAGCTATTTTTTATTCTGAAACAGTCCTGCTACGTCATTATATTGCCCAGCTTTGGCTTAAACTTGCGACTTCTGTGCCTCAGCCTCCTGGAGTGCTGCAATTATAGGCATGGCATTCATCTCTGGCTATCTAGTTTGTCTGCCACGCCTGGCCTTCCCTCCATTTTACACTTTGGATTTTGGCTTCATGGCATGCCTGATTTAATACAAGGTCCATTACTGCTGGAATTACTCAGAACACTGTCCTTGTTCTTGTTTACCCTGAGAGATGATGAGAAAGAATATGATTTAGGGTATACGTTTTATTGGTTTTAATCTTTTAATGAATGTTTATTGCAAACCAGAAAAAAGAGTAAACAGGTGAAGGAGGGGCTCTCGAAAGCTCCATTAGAGGGGGCGTTGGCAAAAGCTTCTGGAGCTGCATCATTCGGCATAAGGCCTGGGAACTGAGAAAGACAACTATGTGTGCAGACCAGAACATTCAAGGAGAAGCAGCAGCAGGTGTTGTGTGAGGGAAAGGTGGTTGGCACGTGAATCCCAGAAAGAATTCAACGGTGGTGGGCCCAACTGTGTGAGATCTTAGTAGAAACATACGTTGGGGCATACCACAGGAACCTCATACTAGGTGGAAATACTCTTCATGCCTCAGCTTTGGATATGGGGTGTGCAAGACCATGAGCAAGGAGGAGATTATTAAAACAGTGGAGTGAGAGGGTCTATACAGCCTTCAGGTGAGCTGCTCAGGACGGAAATGGCAAAGCCACCGGAGATGGGTTAGAGGAGGGGAATGCGGCCAACACGTCTAATGCTGATGAGAGGGTAAAGAAGATGAAGAACAAATCCATCCAGAGGGCTCGGCCACGTAAGAGGCCATGGAGAACCTTTCAAAGAGTTCTTTTGAATTTCCCAGAAAAATCAAAACTAAGGTCAAAAGTACATGGTTTTCAATCTGGTAAGAGGGACAAAAAGTCTTTGGCCCCTGATGTTAAAAGCTAAAAGGATGTTTCATTGTTAATATTTTATAAGAAGATAATATTTAAATGTCAGAACTTTAAAGGTAGATACTCCTCTGACTTTGTAGGGATCAGTGTATCTATGAAAATATCTCCATATTCAGTATTCTCTGGAATAATAACCTCAGCATCTTGCTAAGAGACCCAACACAAAAATGTGATATAAGTGAAGTTTCTCTTTAAGTTAAGTGCTAAATGTTTGCAAGAATAGATCATTAGGATAAAATTTCTAAGACAACAAAAATTTGATTTATGAATCTGGGCTGGCTAAAATTCCAAGAAAACAGATGTGGTGACTGCCCCTCTCATACCTGGTTCCGTCTATCTACCAACTCATCATTTCCATTACTCTCCTAGGGGAACCCTACATTTTGCAATTCTTCGTCCACGTGCCCATGCTATCATCAATGCGTACTTCTTACTCTTTCTAGCTCCACATGTTTTCCCTGATTTTTTTTTCCCCAGAAGGCTCCTCCAGTTCTTGGCTGTCAAGCCAGTTATGTGGTGGCATTTGGTGGGAGCTGCTTATTAAGCTGGATGAAGTAGAGTGAAGAGTCATAAAATATCTCCCCTCTTCCATTAAGTACCTTGGGTATTCTTGTCAACAGTAATCATTCCATTCTCTGTATTTCTGCAGGAATTTTGGTCAAGTGCATGAAATATCTGAATAAATAACATCCTGAAAAAGTACTTATAGAGCCATTTGTAAAAGATAATAATATTTTACAAAACTGTCTACTTAATCTAGACTAGGTTATATTATGAATATTTTATAAATATAGTATTGTAGCATATATATATATATATATATATATATATATATGCATTAATCATGGGAAGCAAGTGCTTAAGAGAGGCAACTCTTCCTCACTGAAAAGACTTCACAGGAGGAACAGTATGGACTTTACAGAAAGGCCGCTTGCCTGGCCAGGTACCGGGACAGCCACTCAGAAGAATGGGGCTGTCCTGGCCACTCTTCTTTCAGCTGATAGCTATGGGGTGATCCAAGTGTGAGCGCCTTTGCTACAGACAACAGTTCCCCTTCTCTTGATGGTGACAGAAATTTGCTGTCAGAAACAAGGCACAGTTTAAATGAATCATTCGTCTATTGCCATCTAGTTGGTATGCTATTTAGTGACTCTCAGAAACAATGGCTGAAAATTACTTTCTGCAAAAACCACAGGAGAACTCAGGCAACAAGAGGTCCATGAGCAATCAAATCAAGTCAAGGACCTCTCAGAGTCCTAATTTTTTCACTTGACCAATGATTCTATCTGCCCTGCCTATTTCAAAGAGTTGTTAAGAAACTGAGATAATGTCTGAGGATGTACTCAGAGAGAGCTGCCCAAGACAGCACTCTGAAAGGGACTCTGAGGGACCAGAACTTTTTTTCGAACAGAGAAAGGAAACAAGGCTAACATACTAAGTTATACTTAAATAAATTAACTATATTTAAAATATGCAACCTTAAAAATACATATATACTTGGTTGTCAAAGATGCTACAATCTAAACGAAAATGGAGATACAACTGCAATATATATTTTGAGAAAAAACATGTTTCAGAAGGACTAGAGCCTTAAATTTGAAGCCTGGCATCTGGATAAAAACAAACAACAGCCCAAATAACACCACCAAAAAATTAGGCAATAAATACCTTCCTATCTTACTGCTTCTTACTCTAATTCAAAATGGCCTGGTAAGAGAGAAAGAAAAATTACATTTCCTGCTGAAAGGCTGGCCCCAATTAAAACTCTAAATGTCTCTTACACTGAGAGCACTGGTTTATTGGCAGATTATTAAGCCTTGGACCAATGTCACTCTGTTAGACCTGTATTAAAAACGTGGTTTATGTGGTACAGGGTCAGATCAGTAAAGAGCTGTTAGCAGATGACAGGTTTGATTACCGTTGGCTGCAGGCAAGACGTATGGATCCCTGAGGAACAGCAGCACTGGCTGGTGGGACAGTTTGCTAGAAAGGTCAAGAATAAGCATGTCAGCATCAGGGGACAACAGTAAACAGAAAACACTACAAACTAGCTTTGAGGGGATCAAACTGCTGGGTGGGGTTGTCTTGAGGTTTATGTATCTCACAGTGCGGGGGGAAAACAGCAAACACAAGGAACACACCAGCACCACACTCATCTTCTGAATGTTTCTTTGTGGAGTCTGAAGCAGATATGCAATCTATACAACACACCATGGCTGAAAAGTCCTTTCTTCAAAGTTTCATAATATGATCATAAAACAGGGCTCCTATTATATAAGACAATGTGGGGCTCCCTTTCCATCACTCCTAATTATAACTGCTTACTCCTGCAGCTCCCTGTCAAACATTCACAATCTTAAAACCAATTTTCTACAAAAGTTTTCCATTAAGTTTATTGGTACATTTTTGGTATAAAATACAGTTACATTTATCATTCGGATCATGTACCTGTACATGACGTATCTTGGTTCTTATTTTTTCCCCATTCCCCTGCCCTCCCTTCACCCCCTCCACCTTTCCCTATTTACAAAGACTTTCTTTCCATTTTTTTCCTTTTCTCATATTTTTTCTTTTCCCTTCTTTCCTTCCCTCTACTCCTCCCACTTCCCCTGCTCCTTTAGATTTTTTCTTCCTATTATGCAATATCAATTATACATTTTTAAAAATTATAATATCGAGATTTAGAGGACATTACCACAGATTTTACAGAATTTAAAAGGATCTAGAAAACATATTACAAAAATATTTTTTGAAATATATTTGACAACTTCTATGAAGTACCTTGGAAGACAAATTAATGAAACTGACTCTGGAAGAAATATAAAATTTGAATAGCACCTATTAAAGAAACTATATTCCTAGCTTGAAAACCTAGCTATATGACAACAACAGGTTCATATATATTTTAACTGATGAGTTATATCAAACATTTAAAGCAGAAAAAAGAAGGAAGACTTCGCCCCTCATTTTAGGAAATCAACATTGTGCTAATCCTAAAACTGAATAAAGATAATAGAAGAAAAAAGTATGAACATAGATAAAAATTTGTTTAACAAAACAAACAATTAGAAGCCAGATCTGGCAGTATGTAGAAAGTGGTTGTGTTTTTTTTGTTTTTTTGCTTAAATTCTTCTATTGGTACATTTTAGGTATACAATACGTTTACATTTATCATTGGGTGCTTGTTCCTGTACATGATGTATCTTGGTTCTTATTTTTTCCCCATTACCTGTGCGCCCTTCACCCCTCCACCCTTCCCTATTGAAAGTGGTTTTATTATAGGGATGGCAGTGTTGGTTCAGCATTGGAAGATCCACCCCCAAAGGTCATCATTTTAACAGAGGAAAGGAAAAAGCCACATGATCCTGTCAGTAGTAGCAGAAAAAGTAATGGACTAAATTCTACAGCTGTTCATGGTAAAAGCTATCAAGAGACTAGAAGTAGAACAGAACGTTCTCAACAGAGAAGCCATGTACTCCATACTTCCAGCAAAAACGCCTTATATGAATGGAGAAGATACAATGTTTTCTCCCTAAGCTGGGGAACAAGGGCAGCTATACCTACTCTTCATCTGTCCATTAAACTTTGAAACATAGACCCAAATCAAAATAGTCTGGCAATAAAATGACACAATTAGGATAGGATTGGCAAGGTGGAAGTAAAATCTTTATATGTAGATGAAATGATCATCTAAGAAATCTCTAGGAGCCAGTAGAACTTGTATGTGAATTTAATAGGATTAGAAAACACAAGGTATATATAAAAATTCAGGTCTATGTATATTTGCTGTAAATGAAGAATTGGATATTGAAAGTTAAAAGTTATGTAGGAGTACAAAGGACCTGGAAAAGTAAAAAGAAAAAAATAACAGTGTTGGAAGACATTTATTACCCAATTTAAGACCTCCTCTAAAGGTACAGTAATCAAAGGAATGTTGGTGTAAGGAAAGACATATAGATCAATGGAATAAAACAGAGAATCTAGAAATAGAACCATACATATATGATCTACTGATTTTTGAAAGATTATTTAACATTAACATTTTATAGAACATAAACTCAACAAGAGCAGAGGAAAAGATAATGTTTTCAACAAATGATACTAGAACACCTGGTATCCGTATGTAAAAAATTAACCTCAACCCTTTATTTCCATAGATAAAAATAACTTGAAAGGATCTATGAACTTAAATATGAAAGCCTAAAACTATAAAACTTTAAGAAGAAATTATAAGGGAAAATGTTCATGAATTTAGAGTAGGCAAGAATTTCCTAGGATACAAAAAACATGATGTATAAAAGAAAAAGTTGATAAATGAGATTCCATCAAAATTTAGAACTTTAAAAGACATCATTAAGAAAATGAAAAGTAGTCCTTAACCAGAACATATTTATAATACATATAATCTATGGCCAGAATATATAAAGAACTCTTACAGCTCATTAATAGACAGCCCAATTAAAAAGTAGACACAAGAAGATGATAAATAGCCAGTAAAGCACAAGGAAAGGTGTGCAACACTAGAATCAGAAAAATACTAACCAGTACAATAACAAGACTGAATTATACACTCATTAGGGAAATGAAGTAAAAAGTTTTAAAAGAACAAATGTCAGCTTAGGTGTGAACCAGTTAGAACTTTCTAATACTGCTAATGTGAATGTAAAATGATAAAACCATTTTGGAAAACAATATAGAAATTTCTTGTATTACTGTTAAGAGCCAATAGTTCTGTTCTTAAGTTTTTACTTAAGAGAAATGAAAACACATGTTCCAATAGATTTGTACATACAGGTTGACTGTCCCTTATCTGAAATTCTTGGGACCAGAAGTGTTTCAGATTTTGGTTTGAAATCCACTTGATCTGCAAAGAGGATAGCTACTTCTGCTTTTTTTCGGGTTCCTGTCACATGGACTATTGTTTTCCACCCTTTAACTTTCAGTCTATGAGTTTCTTTTTGAATTAAGTGTGTCTCTTGTACGCAGCATATTGTTGAATCTTGCTTCTTGACACATTCTGCCAGTCTATTTCTTTTGACTGGTGAATTGAGACCATTAACATTGATGGTTATAACTGATACCTATTGACTTATCATTGTCATGACTTTTTCTTTTTGTTGGATTCTCCCCCTTTGTGTTTAATTTCTTGCGCCTGATGGATTCATGCTTCTGGGCTTCCTGGGGTTATGATCCTCATTGTCTTTTCCTAGGACATTGTCTAAAATTTTTTGGAGTGTTCGTTTGGTATTCATGTAGCTCCTGAGGTGCTCTTTGTCATGAAAGTATCTTATTTCTCCATCAATTTTGAAAGATAGTTTTGCAGGGTACATCAGTCTGGGTTGGAGACTGTTTTCCTTTAGGGCTTGAAATACATCACTCCAAGCTCTTCTAGCTTTGAGGGTTTGTGTCAAGAAGTCTGCTGTGATTCTGATGGGCTTTCCTTTGTAAGTGATTTGTTAGTTTTCTCTCACTCCTTGTAAAATTTTGTTCTTCTGTTGGGTTTCTGGAATCTTAACAATTATATGCCTATGTGTAGATTTTTTTTTGATCATGGCTAGTTGGAGTCCTATATACCTCCCTTATCTGTATGTCAAGTTGTTTTCTCCTCCTTGGGAAGTTTTCTGTCATCAGTTCTGTGAACAGTTTTTTTATGTCATCTGCACTCTCTCCTCTTTCTTCATTGACTCCAATCAGTCTTCTGTTATTATTTGCATTGTCTAGCAGCTGCTGGATTGATTTCTCGCAGTCCCTTACTTTTCTTTTCCTGGGCACTAATTGCAATCTGATCTTCTATATCTGAAATTCTGTCCTCTCATTGGCTCATTCAGCTGCGTAAACTTTCAATGGAGTTTTTAATCTCCTGGAAATCTGTTTGCATCTGTTTTATGGATTCCATTTGTTTCTTATGTTGGGATTCCATCATGTTCCTCAGCTCCTCTATTTTTTTATCTGTATCCACTCTAGATTTTTTAATCATGTCTTGCTCTATGGGCACAATCTCTGCTGTTATCTGAGAAATTATTTCTGATTTCATTTTTCCCAGATCCTCTTTTGTTGCCAGTTCAGGGAGTCCAGGTGGTTGAGTATCAGATTATTTCATCTCATTTCCCTTTGGGGTTGCCTTAAGTGATTTGGAAGTTTGATTTTGAGACTTTTTTATGTGTCTTCTCATTTCAACAGATGCAGCCTGCTGTGCCTCTGTTGAGACAACTTTTTGCTCACTTAGTGGTCTTCAATCCTCAGCAAGCCACCTGCTGCTCACCAGTACACAAATTCCTGGGTTCAGAAAGTTGGTCTTCTGGATCCCTGAGCTGACCTGTTGTCTGGGTGAGCTTCTGGTCAGGGGCTATGCACACTTTGGATGGTATCTAGGTATGCCATTGGCTAGGGCCCCTATGTAGCTGTTGTCTGGGAGGGCCTATGGCTGGGGGCTGCGTACCCCAGTTCTTGTTGTGTGAGCAAGCTTCTGGCTAGGGTCTCATGCACTTAGTGATGGTACTGGGGCGATCCTCTGGCTGTTGTTTGTGTGCCTGTGCAGCTCTTTTCCAGGCTGGCCCTTGGCTTGGGCTGGTGTGCCCCAGCTTCTGGGCTCGGGGCGGAGCCCTGGCTGGGATCTGCTTGCAGTCATGCTGCTCTGGTCCACACCACTGCTCCCCCAACTAAGGTGGTCTGGTGTACCTTTGTTGCAGAGATTTTTTTCACTTTTCCAGTGGGCTTTAATTTTCATCAATGGGCCTCAGAGAGACCCTCTTTCAGTTGTTCATTTCTACTCTATCTTCTCAAGCTCAGAACAATGTCCTTTATGACCCCTGCAACTCTGCAGTGTGGATCCAGGTAATGGCTCCACAGAGCCGGGGGCGGGGGGTGGTGGTAGTGTGCTGGTGGCCGCTTGGCTCACCTCCTTGGCACTCTGAAGCAACAAAAGTTTTCAAGAAGACTTGACTTCGACATTTTATCAGGGTAACTAGATATTTAATAAAACCATTAATCCTATTTTTGGTCTGTATAACCCCTAATTGACTAATCCTAGTTCTTACCTTGACTCCTCAGATTCTGTCTCATCAAAAGATCTAAAATTTTTGTAAAAGAAAAGAGAAAGACCAAATGAGTACAACCCATGTTTATGGCAACAAAGTAAAAACTAGCCAGTATTATTACAGCATTGAATTGGGAACCATTAAAAAAAAATGGTGGCTTTGTGCTGAGCCACAGTGTAACTGTGGAAGCCAGGAAGACTCTTGGATTTCCATTTTTCTGGAGATCACTGTAAAATCCTAAGGTTTCAATACTACTTTGGGGCTTGTGTAATGGATGAAGACTTCACTCACTGTTATTTGTAATGTCTCTTCTTAAATTATGTAACTGTGTGAGCCTAACCTTGAGTAAATAAACTCACATAGGCTCGTGCTGAATACATAACAACATAAATAGTTAAGGGTGGAATTTAATTCTGCTCTGGGGCCAGTGGCGCAGTTCTGGTGAGGAGCTGTGACAAGTGACCCCAGCCTCTCATCTCACAGCTGGCTAGGGCTTAGGAGGACTCTGGGTGTGGCTAGGTGTGATGATATTGTAGTTAGTGTGATTCCTTCTGGAGAGACTGCAGGCTGGAGAAAAAGTTGGTCAAACCCCTGCTCTGCTGGGATTTTTGCAGACTTGTTTCCCTGCCAGTAGATTTACTCTGCAGGGATATTGCTCACTGCCTTCAGAGGCTAGCTGAGCCCAAGGCATGTGCTCATAGCTGGTCAAGGGGCTTGCTGTAAGTTCTTCAGGAAAGCCTTTCCCAATCTGGGGCTATCGGACCTCTGGCTCCATGGTAGACAGGGAGTAGGATCTGCAGCCCGGCTGCTAGAGGTTCCTGAGGAAGAAGTAGCAGGACAGTGGAGAAAAAGGGCTAGCACTGGAAGGCCTGGGTTCTGCCAGCTGTAAGGCAGGAGATCTTGAGAAAGGCACTGAATTCCTGTCTCTGTTTATTCAACTATTAAATAAGGGGATTTGGATAAAATCATTTCTAAGGTCATTTATGGCTTTAAAAATTTTTTTTTTTTCGGTAAAGGGATTGAACTCGGGACCTTGTGTGGCTTTAAAATTATATGACTAGGTACACCAAGGGGATATGGACTTGGCTCAAGTACCCACAAATAAATGGTCCCTAAGCAAGATATCTAGATTCATAATTGCCATCATATAGTTTCACTTACACAACAGCATAATTTAAAAGGTCATTTCTTTATGTCTAGACATGAATTAGTGTGTGTTGGCCATTTGGCCACAAGACAGTGATGAGGACTTGGGAGGAATTCTTCTGACTACAAGCAGGGGGCAAGCAAGTGCTGTCCCAACCAAAAGATTGGGTGTGGCTGGCCCGGCCCTTATGGCATCTCTCTGAGGTGCTTTTTAGACCAATCAGCTATTGGAAAGTAATTTAAAATACACACCCAATATGTAAACAACAATTCTTACCCACAACTTTCTGCCTTTGGTAGAGAGGGCAAGTGTCTCACATTTAGGAAATCAAGAAACAGTTTTGGAAGCTCTTCATTTTCTAAAATGACAGCCTGTGAAAGAAAAAAAAAAACAGAATTAGAAACTGAAGTGAAGTGTGCCAGGCAATCAATCAAAGGAATTATATCAAAAAGTCATAACTGTCCATCAAGTCCTCACCAGCCACACTCCTCACGATCACTACGAGGAATGGTCCCCAATTTACCCACCAAGAATCCAGGGTGACACACATGCTATGCAGCACCAGCGAATGGTGGATTTTATCCATCCCTTCATTAAGCCAGCATTTACAAAGCACCTCCTTCACTTCAGATGTGGTGCAGAACACAAGACCTTGGAGAAGTAGCTAGATAAGGCCCCTGCCTTCATGGAGATTCTAATCCAGAATATTTCAAAACCTGAGTATGTCAATTTTATTGCTTAGATACATAAACCAGATTTTTCTTAGTGATAAAGTGGTCTGGTATACATGAATGTATTTCCACAAGAGGTTACCGCTGTTTAGGAAATACTATAAGTTTTTCTAACTGAAAGCTTTAATCAAACCCCTCAGCTATCACCTGTTTCAGTATTAGTATCAACTGACATTGCCATTTGGACAGCTCCACTTAAAGGGTCAGTAACAACTTTACTGCTACGTGTAAATCAGTGTATACATTGAAAACATCTATAGTGTTCTTTCCTTTAAAGAGCTCTGCTAAATAGCTGGCATAATGGGATAACCATGTCAGTATTCAGAGATCCAAATTATGCAATTTCAAGCAGAAATCTGATACAGAACTATAGAGCGCATTTTCATATCTACTTTTAAAAAAGAATCTGCCACAGTTTGAACTGATTATATAGTGCTACCTTCCCCTCCTATTTCCTTCCTATTTACCCCCAAAGACCATGAGTGAAAGGCACCAAAGACTATGTAACAATCTTTGAAATTAGGACAACTATTCTCAGGGGTCCTTTTTTATAACTTACCATGGGCAAGTTATTTTTTTCCCGCAGTAAGTACATGTTGTTTAAAGAACAATGAGAATTTATGGGTAAGTATCATCCACAAAGCTAATCAGGAATGTAAGCTGGTGTATAAGATAACATAACAAATGACAAAAGTCAGGCCAAACTATGGGTACATAAGTCTGTGAAATATCTTGTTTTTAGCCATATTTCATATTGAGTTGCCCCATTTCTTGTAAGGTTTTGGAATCCCGTTACCCAGCCCAGAACAGACATACGGTGTCAGGGACACATAATCTGTGGTCCTGCCAGGCTGAGTTCTGTGCCACACTAGTGTCCAACCCTCCTGCTGCTTAGTGTCTGGAGAGGGCTTATCTGGAGAGCTGCTGTCTGGGGCTGTCACTGTTCCTCACATGGCCCACTGTACTGCCAGAAGGTATGGCATAGAAGAGAAGAAAAGTGACTGGGAATCCTGTTGTATTCATTAAACATTTACTGGACATCTATTAGGCACGGGGATGTATCAGTGAATATCGTGGGTCCAGTGGGGTGTGGGCTGATGGGAATCCTAGTAACAGACAAGTAAATATACATATACAATTTGAATTTGACTTAGAGGATAGTGATATAAAATCAAAATTCAGTACCATTCTCTGAATGTTTTCTCATCCATCCATCAACATTATATGTAATATTTATTCTTTCCTTAGTTATAAAAATAGAAAAATGAAAAGTTCAGTCAAAAAAAACCCTGTGCCTGAAGGCATAATTTTATTCTATTTCAGTTAATTTCTCCCAAATCATTTCACCTTCATTTAAATTTTACTGACCCAAGGGAGTTTTCTGGCTGCTCAAAGGTTATTATTTTAATACCTACAATACAAAAGTTCTAAGAATCACAATACATATAAAACTCCAAGATGTTCCTAGATATCTGCTTAAGAAGATGATTCAATACCTATTTGAATGTTTAAAAACTTAGTGTATTTTGGAGCTCTTTAACTGGGCAAGTCTCATCTATATAAGTAGTAGCTTTCAGATTTAAAAAAAAAAAAAAGACAGGGGTGCAACATTCTTATCTCCACCCCCACCTTTTTAAAATAAATTAAATCAATAACAAGTGTGGGACACTTTTAATGACCTGGACTACTTAATTTCCAGGATCTTTAGACATGTCATCCATCACTGCAGTATGGAGGAAGACATCTCTGGAGTGTTCAGGGGGTTACTTTGGTTTTATTAATGCAAGATTTAGGGAATTTTAACAAGGTGAATTGTTTATTTGCCTTGACAGATTGGCTTACAATGCACTGGCTACATCTACAGCATGATCATTAATGACAAAAGACAGGCAAAAAGCTGTTTACATCGAAACACGGGGATGGGAATTAATCCTGCTCAGCCTCCCCAGAGTTCTCCAAATAGATGATCACATTGTTTTAGGTAAGATGTGCTGGCAAACAGGAATACAGAAAACTCCTCCAGAAACTTGTGTTTATTTTTGTTCCCTGAATATTTTCAATTAATAATTTCCAGGAAACAATGATCAAAATGTTCTTTAGGACTTGCAGGTATAAGAAAAAGGCAGAGCTAGGGGCTGGTTGTTCAGCACTCAATTATGTAGGCAGGAATGTTTCCTAAACTCCATTAAGAAAACTTGTATGAAAAGAATTAATAAGTCCAAACAGAGATGAAGGATAACACAGGACAATTTACCTAACTTAATGTAATATGTATGAGCAAAACAACTGTCATTATTTACACAGAGATGCAAAAGAAGAATGAAATTACTTCCAATCTTTCAGTTCATAAACACATGATCTCACTCAGGAGAGACTGAATGGTGAAGAGGGGTCTCAGACTGCTCCATTTACATCTTCTTCGGCTCTTGGAAAGCATTGCCAGGATGAACGATGCCTCCTGGAAGCTGTAGCCTACCTTATTTCATATCCTCTGGACCCTGTCTGGTTAAAATCACTCAACTTTATTCCACAGATAAGCTCTTTATTTAAAAAGTAACATATTTGTACATCAAATCACCTCTCCTCATGGCTTTCGATTGCTTGTCTTTGTTTCTTATAAATCTTCAATGTTTAGTCATTTTCATTTTTCAGAAAGGCAGTGTGGTATACAGATAAGTATGTGGGCTTTTGAGCAAGACTTTGATTTGAATCCTTCCTATCTACCTTCTAGGGTCGTTGTGAAAATTAAATAAGATGCTTCCAAGAGTCTGATGCATACAATAATTAGCATTTGAGAGATGCTAATTATCTTTCCTTTAGGTATTATTGTTGCATCAATTCCCAACAACCTGCTTTATCCATTTTGGAAGTTTGTATTATTGTCCATTTGGTGAACAGAGCTTCTGAGCCTCTATGATTCATGGATTCTTCTGAAAACTGGAAAAGAGCTGAATATCTTGCTTGCTGAGAACTACACATAAATATATAATTGTGCTTTCAGAGGTAGGAGGTTCTCAAACGCTGACAGCCCAGTGAAGAGCACCTCCTTTAGCTCAGCCATGGCAGTCACACTGCTGGGTACTCTTCCTAGGCCAGGAGCCTGGCATACACCCAGGCTTCTGCTGTGTGCCAGCCGCCAAAGGTCACACCAGCCTTCCTGTTTGTTTTCCACCTCTTTGCCAATTAAAACCCTGCCAGAATGTGTGTTGCCTTGCTATTAGAATTCATTAATGCTTTCAGCTCTGGGCTGCAACTGAAAATATATGCCTGGCAATGAGCTACGATGGTAAAGGATTCTTCCTAATAATCCAAAATGCTTTGCCAGTTCTAGAAAGTAGTTCATATTTATAACTCCTGTGCCTTCTATGTATACCTCAAAAATTCAACATTCGGTGGTGTGGAAGGATCCCATACTGGACAAAACAGTATGGAAAATATGATTGTAAGCTCTATAACTGCTAGGTGAGTGTGCAGCTGTGAAGACCAGCTGGCTGGCCACACCTGCAAGGTGAGGGGCTTCAAAGGCCAGGGGCGCAGATCTATCTAATTGATCACCTAGGACCTGGTGATAGAGTTCCACTGAACACCACTCAGACCATTCATAGAGGCAAGTAGGCAAGCATGGCCCAGCAACTAATATATGCTGTAAGATATCAGAATTCAAAATGAAAGTGACACGTTGAAGAAAAGCTAGAAATAAGTCCCATTAAATTTTACAGGTATAAGCACTGAGTAAAATACTAGAAGAGGCAGAATTAATTACCCAGAGAGTGTCTGTTTACTCACAAGTGCTGTAGGTCTCAAGAGGAGGTCAGCAAGAAGTGCTGCTTCTATAAGGTGCCAAACAAATGAGTCAACACAGTGCTCTTGCTGAACCTAGCACCATATGAGCACGTCCCCAAAGAAAGAGAAGTGGGGATAGACATAGGAAGAGCTACAGGCAAGCAATGAAAATAACTAAAAGATTTCAGCTCCCATAAAAAAAAGAACATCCAATAGTGGGTACCAAGCATGGAATAAGGCAGTTGAGGGCCAAGGGGAAGGATCTTCAAGTTAACTAACTGCTGTTATGGAGGTGGCCACTCGGTGAAACAAGAAGAAAAGACTGTCCCAAGCAGCAAGGAAGAATTCTGTCTCTATCTGAAGCTGTCCAATAAAACTAGCAAAAGTGGCACAAATGGGAAGAAGAGGCAGCAAGGTGCAGCTAAATAACTTGGGCCCTTTAATACACATGCATGTGGGAGATCCTATAGAATTAACAGAAAAATGCACTGAAGAAATTTCCATACAGGTTATCACTTAGAAATAAATTAGAATAAAAATCTGATTATTATTAATATGGCATAAGAAAGGGATTAAATCAAAGAACTGTAACAAATGTGTGACAGGTAATTTGACACTTTGCTATTACTATACCTGACTCCAAATAAGAATTAAAATTGGACAAGTGAGTGGACTTTGTAAGAAGCAAAAGCAATTATCTTTATTCATACAATATTACTTTCATAAGAATAAATGACTTTCTTTAGAGAAGACTAGATATTCCTTCAGCAAAAACCACTCTAAAAGATAAATGGAAGAAAATTTCATACTTTACAAAAGCATTTATAAAAAATTGCCTGAACACAGCAGAAAAACAACATCACTACTACCAGCGGTTCCTGCAAGCTCAATGTTTACTCCCAGAGAAATGTCTTTTTTATTGAAAAGGTGCAATTATCATCATGTAACACAAATCACAAAATCCCGATTTTTCTACCTTATCAGCTTTACAAAATCATGTTCCCAAAGGATACCATTGATTGGTTGCACATGTTCTTTCTGTGACATCCCAAATACTTAATTGTCAGTTATCTTTTCTTCTTCAGTAAGTAAAATGTAGTCACAAAATTACAGAGGGACTTGTTCCACCTTAACCTTCGTGAGATGCCATCATGCAGCAGAAAACACTGATAAAATATCACAGGATAACACTGTCCAACAAGGGAGACATATAAACACTGTAATGATTTCCCACGAGTTTCCATTTGAGAAAATTGTCACTAAGGCAAGCATAAACGGTGACACATCTCCACCGAGGACACGGGGAAATCGAACGCTGGCATTCTAGTTAGGTCCAAACCTACCCGGCAGCCAATTATAACAGGAACAGAACATCTTGTTGAAAACTTGGACAAGACCACTTTGCTAACCTTCCAGCATCACTGCACAAAGCTGTGCTGTTTTCACCGATTTGATCCTTTTATTCGCTTTTCAAAACACACACACACACGTCCCTATTGTCTATCAAGGTTGCTGTACACTGTCGGGAACCTCTGTGTCTCAAAGGCCAGGTTACAGAACTAAGTCATGGGTTTACAAGAGTCCTTAGGGCCCTTTTCCCATTCTATCTAGTTTGCTCCGAAATGTCTGATTTCTGGGGTGCCAAAGTTCACCATGACATTTTTTCCTCTCTCTACCATGAAAGATGCTTCACACCATACCTACTTCAGAGGTGCTGCTAAGAACAGGGAGGGAGAAAATCAATACCCCTCACTGCAGTAAGCGGGCCACAGTACCACCATCCTCTGGGCCCCACACCTGCAGCTCAGAGGCTATGAGGCTCAGTCTTCCACGCCCACTTTCCAGCACTTGGTCGCTGTTTTGCAAAATGAGCCAGGAAAATCAGCAAAGAAACACAAAAATTCAGCCAATAAACAAATCTAAGAAGAGGCATCACCATATAAATCTAAAGAATAAAAATCAGATGGGCTTTTGAAGAACCCACTGCACACACCATGTAGTCTTCTTGTTTGTGACACCTTCCCAAGATCTGTCTGTTCGGTGCCTTGGTAAAAACTGCACCATTTGTGAAATTCAAACAGCCACCTGCTAAGGTTTCATGGGGCTTTTACAGACTATCTTACAAGAAATTCAAGGACCCTCAATAAAAGCTAAATGCTTCAAAGGGTCTATTTAAGGAGTAAAGAACTTGTGCAAAGAAATAATATAATTTGGCTAAAGATTTAAAAAGTTGTATCAATTTTGAAAATGTGGCTAAAAAGACAAAGTTAACTGCAGAACAGTATAAACTAGAAAATCAATTCTCTTTTGAGTTATTTTAATATCGAAGCTTTTACTCTGTGTTTTTGGGTTATTTATTCACATAAAAAATGTTAGTCTTTCTTAAGTGCAAGCCTGGTGATGAGGACACAATGTTTAGCTAAAAGAAACACAGTCTTGCCCTCCCAGTGCTTACCATCTGGTGGAAAAGATGCATGATGTTCAAATAATCACAGTAAATGAAACTGCAAACTGAGTTAATACCGTGATAGGAAGGGTTTCCTTGGTGATTCGTTACAAAGCACCCTTATTAACTCGTGGGACGAAGAAAAGCTTCCCTAGGGAAGTGACCTTTGAGGTGGGAGTTGAATGAGCTAATGAGGGTAAAGGGATGGGATATTCCAAACACAAACACAACTTGTTCAAAGGCATGTGGAAGGGAGGAGAACAATATTAAAAAAACTGAAAGGTAGCCAGAGAAAATAATGAAGCTAAGCAATGAAATGGGAGAACTTGCGCTGAGGTAGGTGGGGTTTCTGGGTCCTGAGAAGGATTTTGTTTTTTTCTCTTCAGTGAATGTGGGGAACACGAACACTGAGTGGTCTTGTATGGATAGATGGTGGCTGGGGTCTCTAGGTGTCCAGGACAGGATCTGATTTGTATTTTGACTGCACTTGGAGCAGCAATACCAGTTCTCAGAGCCCATGGACATGGCTTCAGTCTGCTCTTCGACTGTCTCTAAATACTTAACTGGTGCATTGAGTTAATTCTAATGACTACTTTTTTCATTTCATATATAGTTCCTTTTCAAATCTTCCTGTTCTCTTTTTCCTTTTAGATTCTTGTTCTTTTCTTTTGTATTCCATTATTTTAAACATGTTTTGGTTTCCATTAAATTGTTCTTTTTACTTGAATATCTTGGGATCTAATCCTTTTGGACTCTTATAGCTTTTATTTTCTTCTGTGTTTTGTAGTTTTGGTTCATGCGCACATGTTCAGCAGAGATTTATCTGCAGGAATCCACTCTAGGCCAAGTTCAAGGTAGGTCCCTCCTGAAAGATTTTGCTTCTGCTTCTAAGAAGCAGATCTTTGGAATTCTTGGGATATAGTCAACTTTGAGTCAGTGACTACATTACTTTCCCAGACTAGGGCTTCTGAGATCATGCAGATACTAAAAACACAAGCTTTAAATTCTTAGGAAACATTGTTATGAAGCACTGGGAAAGCTTTTGTCCATAGTCAATGGATTTTTCATACCCAGTGGCCTCAGTGGCTTATGGACATATGGAGAGCTAAGCCAGGTCATTAATTGTGATTCAGGAAAAGATATCAGAACTTATATTTCCTTTTACAATTACAACACACAAAAAATTATCTTTTCTAGTGCTTAATGTGTGGAATTGCATGTATAAAATTTATTATTAAATGTATATTGCAGTGTTATGCTAAAACACTTTTAAATGATAAGGATGTATAGATCAAAGCCAGTCTATTATACCTCTGATTATAGCATGTTAAAGAGTTAATAACTGGCAGTAAGCCCCATCTAGCCAACCAACCTACTTGAAACAGCCTATCTTATCCTAGTTTATCCTGAGGCAAACTAAGTAAAGGTGTACACTGTCATTGGAAATGCTCTTCCCACCTCTTCTCAATTGGCCAACTCTACCTTATCCTCAAGTTTCAGCTCAAGGACTACTCCTTTTGTAAACTTTCCCCAAACTCTCAAGTTGAGCTATCTTTTATTGTAAAATAATGGAATCATTTTTTGTGATGTGATAATTAATGTTGGGTTGAATCATATTAACTTTCAATAATTTTAATCTACCAAATATAGCAATTTTGTGCGGTTTATAACAATAATATTTAATGTCTACCCTGTGCCAGACTCCTTAACAGATTTAATTCTCATTAATATTGTGAGCCATTACCATTATCCAGATTCTACATATGAGACTTCGGGGCTCAGAAAGGCTTAATGACCTGTGCAAAATTCTCAGAGGTAAAGTGACAGTCTCAAGTGGAATCCAGGGCTCTCTGGTTCTGATCTACCATTCCAGTGGATATTTTGATCCACTTACTCATTCATTCATTTTCCAAATATTTAGTGGCATTTCCTGCATGCACAACAGTGCCATGTTACACAGTTTAGTCCTTTTCTTATTGATTTTTCTTGGAATATTTAACCTTTCCCAACACATATTTTTCTATTAAAATTATAAACTTAATTTATACCACAGATAAATTTAAGGAAGTCATTGAAATTAGTTTCTTTACAATTCATTCTTGATTTTCCTTGGATTTTACATTTACCTTAAGATCTCAACATCTTAAAATCTTAACATCTTCTTACAAGTATATAAAGACTTCCAGAAAACCAAAGGCAGTAATCTTTTTTATATTAAAAAACTGAAAACAAAACAAAAGAAACTGGTCTCATAACATTTCAAAACTTGTTAAACAACTTCTGATCAGCTCAATTTTTTCCAAGAATAAAATTATTTAAAGTCATATTTTGGAGCTGGGACTGTAGATCAATGGAAGATTACAAGCCTGGCATATGTGAGGTGCTGGCTTCTAATCCCCAGCACTGCAAAAAAATTTTTTTAAAAAGTCATATATTGGGCCAGGCATGTAGCTCAGTGGCACAGTGCCTGCCTGGCAAGCACGGGGTCCTGAGTCCAATCCCCAGTACACCCCCAAGTCATATATTATACACATTTGATGTGTTTAAATTACCTATATGTTGAATAAAAATGTGCCTCAGCTATACGTTGTAGGTAACATCAGAATTTAGGAGATGTGTTCTTAATGATTCAATAGAAAAAAATTCTACAAACAATTATAAAGTAAGTGTTTACCTGTAAATCAAAACTAAGATCAGGGGAGTAATGCAGTTGAATAAAACAGTGTGTTACAAAGCAAACTAAAACTGATTTAGTAATTCAAATTATGTGGAAAGGCACTAATTTAAATACAAATTATAGAATATGTTTATGGAAGTACTGTCTTATTAAAGAAGAAATAGGAATCACAACTAGGCTTGTAAGGTGCCTGGAGGTAGCCTCAGGAGACTGGATTTTAATGAAAGATTTACAATTAGCATAGCCCATGTGTGTTGACGAATTGATGTTTTTAAAGTGCTTGAAAACAATTTGCCTTCTCAAGTCCCTTACATATTCTTCCAACTACCTAGATGATTCCTCTAGCTTGTCTAACATTCTCTTCCTTTATGTACTGTACACTCTGACTCCACTTCAGCACAGCTGGGTCTCAAGCGGTAATTAAACAAATTAGCCTTCTGAGGTATATGCATACCTACTGCACTATGGTTAAGATGTAGTCCACTGGGCTAACATTTTTTTAAAAGGCGACTTCCAACACCACTTCGTATTTGTCCAGGTATAAACATTTAAATGCTAAAATAAGTCATACAATTAATGTTTTACATCAATTTAAGAACATTGATGAGCAGGGCTGGGGATTTAGCTCAGTGGTTCCACCGCCTGCCTTGAAAGCACAAGATCCAGAAAAGTGGCCCTTGTGAGCTGGCTTGTAGGCCTAAAATAAAAACATCTGTGCAAAAAATAATGAAAGGTGGGAGGAGGAGCTTGGCTTCTTTGCTACAAAAAATGCAGTCAATGAAATCATTCAGATAAAACACAAGGTAAGTTGACAGTAGTCTAAAGGGACAACACCAAGGGAGACAGAATCTAACTGAAGAAAGGTGAGAAGTTAGGCCTGTGTGGACACGGCTGGAACCTGTTCTCTGAGTTCTTGGAAAAATATTCCAGCCCTTCTCCCAAATCTAGCTTTACGATAAATCCTCCCATACCTTGAAGTTACATTATAGATATTTATTCAGGGATCTATCCCAACAGCTATCCCGCTGGCCCTTTCCTGGGATTTGTATATATTTTACCAGTCTTTCCTCAGTAGGCTCAGCTATCCCCAGAAAGCAGGCACAGGATGATCACACAGAAAGCTGCTCTGCTTGAGCAGAAGCACCCAGAATTTTTGCCTGCTCTGCCACTGGAAGCCATCAGGCCAGACTGATGGTGTCTACTCAGGATCAATGCTCCCCTTCTTCCTTGTTAACAAAACACTGATTTTGTTGGGGTGTATGGCAAGTTGTCATGCCAAAACAAACAAACAATAATAACAAAAACCAGGGAAAATAATCTCTTCCCTCAACACTGCCTGGCTCCCTTCGAATAGGGCTGATCTGGCCAGTGAGCTTCCAGTGAAGTCACTTTATGAGGAAGATCCATAGCTTCCTTAGAGTGACTGGCCAGGCTCCAGTGGCCTCTAGACCCTTTTCTGTTGCCCAAAACATGGGCATGATCTTTACTATTGGCTACATGATGAAGAGGATGAAAGAATTAAAAATTCTAATCCTTGCTAATCTTGAACCAATAACTCAAACCTACAACTACTCACGGCTGCACTTCTCAACACTTGAAAGATAAACCTCAGTTTTAGTTAGTCCTTTTGGGGGGAATGTTATTATTTGTGGTAAAACACAAACCCCTATAGGCACCTTACCTCTGCAAAGTGTGAAGTCCTGTTTTGGCCCATAGAGCAGAGTACTAGGTGAAGTACTTTAAGGGGGGTTGGGGAGAGAGAAAGAGAGAGGGGTTGGGAGAAGAGACACAGAAGAAAAATACTGTGATATTCTAGTTTAAATGTACCACCTTAGTACTGGGTAGAATATTTGGAAGGAAAAAAAGAAAAAAACAAACTTGATATTCTGTTCTCAGTTTACTACTTTAAAAAGCCCGTAACATATGAAAAATTTAAAAATAACTAGGTTCATAATACCTTGTGCCATTATAAAAAGCAAGAAAAGAACCAACACATGAAAAACATGTATGCCTAACTCAGCAGGTGCCAGGAACACATAAGACAATAAAGGAATCAAGCTTATCGTTAATGAGATGAGACTAAACAAGGAAAAATGTAAGCTGATTATCTAGAAAAATGTCCTCCCAAATTGGGTCTTTTAAACAAATCATAGACAGTATCCCTATGGAAATGGAGTATTTCATTAAACTTATTTTATAAAGGACTGTCCAAATCACTGTAGAATGAGCCACAGGGAATAATTTAGCATTGGCTTGTGGAAGAGAAGACAATTCTACTTTACTATGTCTTTTTAATCACATATTTTATGATCTTTTAACAGCTTTCTATAAAGAGCAATTAAAGGGAAATAGCAAAGATTCACACAAATATTTTAGCAGGTTAAAATGATGATATATATGTCTATCTTGAAGACCGTAGGTAAGTCTGAAGGAGAAACAAATTTATTTTTAAAAGCAAAAAGGAAGCAGCAGCAGCAGCAGCAGCTGGGAGAATTGCTTCTGGTGTATCAAGGTTACATTTTTGGGTCAATTTCTCTTCATGCTCCTGGCTGTCCCTGGATAGAGCTGCTGAGGGGCCAAACATTACCCTGGTGGGACAGAGGCTTGGGAGATCCAAGGGACCACCAAATACCACAGAGAGGAGAGTGCCTGAAACCCCAACAGCCTGGTCCCTGACCACTCCAGGCAGCCATATAAACTGCCCCAGGGAGCACCTATTTGGCCACCCTCACCCCAGCCAGTCCCCATTGTGCCCCAAAGTGGGGCCCAGGAGGTGCCTGGAGCGCCTGGCCGACATGCTCCCATTTCCTGCCAATGTGTTTCTCTACCTATCTTATCAAGGGTCAGCTGGTGTAATCACCCAGGGTCCACCAATGATCAAGTGAAATGATATTCACTATTTTATAATTACTGAGACACGATAGGTAGTTTTGGTTTACAAGAATTGTGTGAATTGCATGTGCTCATTAACATTTAAATTGTTTCAAATTCATTGTAGGGTAGTTTGTGCCTCTGTCTCTCAATTTCCTCATTTGTAAATAGGGTAAATAACACCATGTACCACAGAGGTGGAGACTCATGCCTGTCAACTTGCTACAGTGCCTGGTACACAGTAATAATCGAATGTCTGGGACACCTAACATAAGCTGTTATTGTTATTATATGAACAAAATAATCTGTTGGAGCTGAGTAATTTTAACAGCTGATATAAAGGGAACATTTTCTTAAATGTTTTTACTTATATCATTATTAACTTCTCTTTAAAAAGCTTGTGTTTTGTATGCAACCCAACTATGCTTTAACTTCCTGGCCCCTTCATAAATGTAGGCCAAAGAAAGCATTTGCTCTATAGATATTTTTTTTTTTTTTACACAGAATTCATTTAGAGAGCTCTTGAGATTGCTATCTTTGTAAGCCTCCAGTAGACTCAGACATGGCCCAGCTTTGCTGCCCAAAGGTCCTCTGCACACTGGTGTTGTCCACCACTGTCAGAGAGACATACAAGCCACTAACCCGCTGCTTCCTCACTTCCATCAGCTCACTCTTACTTTCCTGCCCTCCTTGTCCAGCCTAAGACTCCAGGATCTACCATCGGATGATTCTCCAGATGTTACTGTCCCCTTCCCTCTGCTATCCTCAGGACATCCATGTTTGGTTGAACCTCAGCAATCTCTTATCTGCACTTCAAGCCAAGCAGCTAAACACAGTGAGAAAATCACACAATATGAACATGCTTGTAATGATTTCATTTCATATTTCCATGGTTTTTGGCTACTCAACTCTAGCTCCAAGAGGGCAGCACTGAGTGTCTCATTCACCAATTTCACTTTAAATTCAACCTCTTATCCTCAAAATATTGTTCAGCAGTCTTGTCACTTTTCCCTAGAACTGTGGTTCTCAAACTTGAGCCAGCCTAAGAATCACCTACAGGGCTCATTAAAGCTGTCATCTGAGTCCCACCTCAAGAATTTCTGACCTAGCTGGTGTTTGGTAGGATCTAACAGTTTGCATCTCAAAAAAGTTACCAAGTTTCCAGGTGATGCTGATGCCCTGGCGTAGGCACCAAACTCTGAAAACTAGAATAATCAACCTTCACCTATTTGCTCACTTTCTCTTTTCTCTCTGTACCCTTCCTCCATTCTCCCTTGCAGCTGATAACCACTCTAAATTCAACAGCCACGTCTGTCCTAACTGTATTCAACTTCCCAGCAGCCACCATTCAACTTGATGACCACTTTCCCACTTCCTGAAATACTCTTCTTTTTTCCCCCTTGACTATTCTTGGTTTCTTCCCAATCACATCCCCCATTTCCTTTGTTGCCGCTTCATTTTCTATCTGACCTCAAAATGTTAGCATTTTTCAAGGCTTACCTGGTATCCTCTTCTCTCTACATCTTCTCCCTAACCAAGTATACTGCCATGAATTTTTATGCCTTAATGCTGATTAAATGCAAGTTCACATCTCTCACCTAGGTTCAAGATTTATAGAAATATCTATTTGACATCTCCACCTAATTTCTCACAATATCTCCAACTCAGAATGTCCAAAGAAACATTATTTTCTTAAACAAAAATTTTCCACTATATCTCCCATCACTTTCCCCATATTATCAAATGCTAGCACCATCCATCCACCCAGCTGCCAAAACTGGAGAGCCTGCTTTCCCTCCCCCAGAGATCTATTCCCCCAGCCTGTGAAGCTGCTGCCACAGTGGTCTTAGCCAAGCTGACTACATTCCTTCCACCCACAGCCTCTGGATACACCGTGGCCTGCCTTCTTCTGTGTGATGTGGTTAAGGCTCCTCATTCTCAAGTCTCAGCCTATATGCATCACAGGTACCACCCACCAGCCACCCAAACCCAGGCACTCTCATTCTGATAACCTTTTTCTTGCTCCCTTACTTCCTTCATAGCACTTGCAATTATTTCATGACACATTTTCTTGGGTTTTGTCCACTCAAGTCCAGCCCAAGGAGGGCAGGACTGTGTGTACCTCATCACCACAGCTCCCCTGCAACCAAGACATAGGTGTGAATGCAAATGGGTTCTTCCAGATGCAGAGCCAACAAAGGTAAATACTGAGAAGGCACATTTTTAAAGAGAATGTTATAGCTGAAGTCTTCTGGTGGAATGTTCTGTTTTGGAAGGTAACAAGTACTTGACCAAAAGCAGCTGGAGGCCCAGGCTGTAGGAGTCCCGATGTAAGGATTTAGACAGGCAGGAAATTAAGGAAGGGATTTCCTAAGGAAGAAATAACAACATCTAATACCTGCACAATGTTTTATGGCTTGTTGAGTGGCCTCACAGATACTGGATCACTTGCTTCTCAAGACCATATCTGAGTTGGACAAGCTCAAGAACACTTCATGGATGAGAAAATGGACTTGGAGACATTCATTGACTTCCATCCTTAATAAAACCCTGACTAGGTCCTTCAAGGTGTACCATGTCAGCCTCATGGGAGGGGGATTGAGATCCAAGTTTGCATTCTCTCCCTAAGTACTCTTAGGGATCCCTCTCTCACCACCTTCTGGTTTTTAAGGGTCAGCTGCTTCCCCTTCACCCTCTAGCCAGAGGTGGATCCACAGCCCCACCCAAATCTCTCCAGCATAGCCATGCTGTGCCTGACTATGTACGTAGACTCAACCAAGAAGGACAGAGGGAAACAAAGAGGGTCATGAGGCTTGATGATGTGCCTTGTAAGATACCAACAAAATAAGCCATTGATTGCTTAAGTCTTGGGGAAAATAAACCAAACCGAACAGAACAGTGATGCTTTCATTTGGGATTAGATTTATCCTGACACCTAAATAAGTCCCTTTTGGACCTCTTTATCGAGTTCATTGCAATATGAATCTCAGGATAAAATGGGAAACTGGAAACAGCCTTGTTTAGTACCCTTTTAACACACATGGGAAAACGCAGGTTGAAAACCAACTAGCATAATTTGTTTTTAATTTTTAAATCTTGTAAGTGCTAAAAACTAGCGTCAAATTTTCAAAAATTTTTGAATTTTTTTAAAGCAGCCAATCACATCTTCATTTCTGTAAGAGGAAAACACAACTTGATAGAACTATCTGTCTGGAGTAAACCTTGGCAATGAGAAAACGACTAAGTCGGACAGCAAACTGGACTCTTTTACAACATACCCCAAGAATGCAGTGAGAGGAAGCTTCCTAACTATGATAACTTTCCTTGTTTTGTCTCACTGATATTTCCTTATGAGGGTTTTTTGGGTCAGAGTAAACTCCTGAGGACTGATCTGACATTCCCTTTGAAACTAATTACATTAGACAGCAGGTGCCCATTTCAAGTCTGAGCAAGGGAATTCGAGATGTTCAGGGAAGTTAGTGCACTTGGGGTTAATGTTCTCATTTTTAGGAGCTTCTTTAAGCTTAGCTATCCTCCACTCCACTAAGTGTGTCATTTCTATAGAGATAAAAGATGGATCAATCTGATAAATTGAAATAAAACATTATGAAATACATTTTTTGGTGTGTGGTAACGGATGTAAGTATACACTCGGAAATGTTTAAGTGCTTTAAAGTAAATCGCCTAATCATAATTTCAGGGAACAAAATCTGCTTAACCAAGTTAGATCTTTCATCAGGTTGCTGTGATGATCACAAAAACCTAAGGGAGAAACAGGCTGCAGAAAGAAGGGTCAACAAACCTGTAAGTATTTGGATTTTCTACCAGTAAACCCAGTTTTGGGGAAAGAGCCATTTCTTCACTGATTAATACATAGAAAAACTATTCTGGAAAAACCACTGATGTTGATGCATACCAAACAAATTAATCTCCATGATTTTTCAGTGACCTTCTGCAAATGTAATGAATGACTAACACAATTAATATGAACATTTAGCAAATCCCAAAGCACATATTTTCAAACATACCAACTTCATTCTAAATGCTTAAAAATAATTGTTTCCCACTTAGAATCTAAAAATGGTGATGAAGTCTGAATTGCCAATCATTCTAACACTACAAGCTCCCTCCTAGTTTTGGTCTCAAAGTCTTCCTGGATCAGCGACTCCAATGATTTGGAGATGCACAGAGCCTAAGGTAAATAGGTTGTAGGTGGTACACAGTATGGCTAATAGCAAAAAAATGTTTAAAAATCATAGGTTCTAACTGCAGACAAAGAACAGAGAGAAAAATTATGAAATACCTTTCAGTTATGTAAAATTCAACAACATGAAAAATAATTATTTCATTTAAGAGAAAAAAGAAATGAAAAAGAAAGAATTATAGAAATATAACCTAAACTGATGTACTTTGTAAACACTTGAGTTTACTTGAGAATGGCTATGAGTCTCATTTACATTTGTATTTGGGACTAATTTTATAATTTTTCTTTTAAAACAGAGAAGAAATAGTACTTTCTGAAAACAGAAGTTATAGCCTGATGTACTGAATTTTTCACTGAAGCAAACAGGTCAGTTTTGGAAGTAAATGTTCAAAATTTTATTTGGAGAAGTAGATTAATAACTACTGATACCTTGTATTATCAGCATCATTACAATTTTTATTAATGAAATACCTTTTTAAAAAAAGAATACTTTTCCAAATAAAATATCTCAAGTTTAGGTGATACTTAATGTTGTATCTATTGTAGATAGTACAAGAAAATCCCCAATAAATAGACTTAATTTTTATTATTCTTATGTTCAAATTTAATGTTAATTTTGATTCTACTAAAGCATTTTGTTAAAAGCTAAGTAACTTCGCTGAACCACCTACGTGACAAACTAAATTGATTCCCCCTTTAGTATTTGTGCATGACTTCACAGTTCTTTGAAGCGCACATGTCACACTGTAGTAATTTGTTTAGATATATGAATGGCCAACCAAAATTACTCAAAGGCAGAGATTATATGGTAATAATTTGCTCTGTACTCAGCAGCTAACACAGATTTCTATGCATCTACTGAACACTGGCATCTTTCTCTTCATCTGTGGATAGCATGATTCTATTCTGATAACTACAAAATTCATTCCATGAGAAATGGTTTTGGTATCAGTTATCATTGGACATTACCCATAAGTCCTCTCTTCTTTCTAATAATAAAAATGATTAAGTTGCCTTAATTCCAACTTTTTGTAATACATAAAGTAATTTGCCACAAAAATACATTTTACATGGTAAATGGAGTATGATTAATATGTTTTAAAAAACTGCTCAAGAACAAAGGGTAAATAGCAGCAGTGGAATATGACACAACAGCAGCTCTTCAGTTTAATTCCACCACTCGTAGGAAGCCCAGGCAAGTCCCTAAAACATGGCAGGTGCTCAACCCATTCCTTTCTGCCTCACACATTTACACTAGTGGAGAATGAGGGATGAAATTACCACAAAAAAGGTTTCTACTTTCTACCAGGGATTCTTTCCTGGAAAACAAATGTGTTTACCAAAGGAAATGAGTAAGGCACAAATAGAATAAAAGTTAAATTACTTTCTTCCTGCCTTCTATCTCTTTCTATTGACTATCTGGGAGGGCAGTTTCCAAAGGCCACATTTTACTACAGCCATGACCTTTCAAGATGGCCTACATTTCAGGGACAAGTCACTTTCCAAACTTAAAACACATGAGTGAGCAGACAGGGCAATAGGTAAGAGAGGGGAAGTACCACCAATTGTACTATGTATTTGATTTTTAAAACTTCAAGTTTATAATGAAAATTATTCAAACTATACAGGCAAAAAATTGATGCTATGGGCAGGCCAATTTTGAGGGTGATATAAATGTTCCAAAACCTGTATTGTGATAATGGTCACACATTTGAATTTATGGCCACATGTGAATTTAATTTAAAAAGGTTTGAATAGTATACTATGTATTTATGTAATATAAATTACATCTCAATAAAGCTGTTTAAAAATGCAGTTTTTTCATCCTTTCACTCTTCTATAGCTGATATTTGAATCTGTCAGCTAATTAGGCTAAATACTAGAAGATGTTGACCAACTGTGTTTTGGATCAGCAAAACAGATTGTTGAATATGGCTATTGCTCAGTATCAGGTGTGGCCAACAGAATGCAGAGGATTTTTTTTCTGATGAAAGACTAACTAAGCATACCACTTTTTGTATTTTAATTGCAGGTCAAGGTACAAATACTTTCTATTAAAAACATATAAAATGGGCACAAATGACAAATGTTTTGTCTGAATTAAGACAAGTGCAAAATGAGAAATTTAAAATAGATTTCAATAATTTAAACTTTAACTGCCTAAATGAACCAATCTTAATAATTTTGCCTTAGTTTTTTTCACATATCAACATATTGGTGCAATGGAGTGCTGATAGTGTGATTTTAAAGCATTCAGATATCCTTTCTACAGGATTATATGCATCTTCAGCTTGCTGATTGCCTTTCTTATTTTATTTTTTATTTTTGGTACTGGGGATTGAACTCGGGACCTTGTGCTTGCAAGGCAGGTGCCGAAACCACTGAGCTAAATCACTGGCCCGCTGACTGCCTTTTGATCTCATGGACACAGCTCTTGTTTGTTTGAGAAAGGCATGAACATTGCCAACCTCAGAGGCTCTATTCCTGACCAAACAGTACAATCCATGGAATGAAGGACTTTCTTCTTTTCAACTTTCATTTGAGTGTGACAAACCTAATGTTAACTATTCCTATCTTTCAACCTTAGAAGTGAGAGCTTGTATTTCACGGAAAAGCACTGAATAGGTATTCTGTACATCACACTACATAATGGAAGAGACATGAATAAATCACAGCAGCTAGTCACAGACCTTCAGCTTAACACACTAGCATTTCAAATATGCTTCACCTATAACTTCCACTCTCCATGCAAAAGGTTTAAGAAATTAGTTGGGGTTTGTGTATTTAAAGAAGAAAAGAGAAAGAAACATAAAGTTCATCTTCTTTTGTTATAGAGAAATAAAATTTCACCTTTATTGCCAGGGTTGGGTGAGGTAGGGAAGAGACAGACCTCATATTCCCCTGGGACCCAGCAAAGTGAACTTGACTCTCCCCGCCACAAACCAGGAAGAGGACACATAGTAAAATGTTTCCACTGTAAGAAATAAATGTTACAGAAAAGCTTTCAGAATCATCATTTGATATAACAGTTAGGAGAAAGGGCCCACTTAAGACCTGCAAAGTTTTGTGATTATGGGCAAATGCTTTCAATGTAAAGTTTTTGTCAAGTACTTTACTTATACTTAAAATTATAAATTGCAAACAATTTAAGTTAGATAAACATGACTAATGTATTATTGAATAATGAATTCATGTTTTATTATAGTCATATATATGGCTATATAATAATAATATATAAATATGTGGCTATTATATATATTTGTTTGTTTGTTTGTACTGGGAATCAAACTCAGGGACTCGCACTTGCCAGGCAAACACTGGATCATATATAGCTATATTTACTACTTGTCCATATTGTTTTGTTTTGTTTTGTTTTTTGAGACAGAGTCTTACTTTGTAGTTCAGACAACTGTCCTTGAACTGACTATGTAGCCCAAGCTGATTTTGAATTCTGGACAATCCTCCTGCCTCAGCCTCCCAAGTTCTGGGATTACAGGGGTGTACTACCAGGCCCTGCTATTTGTTTGTATTACTTTTAACAAGAGGTTTCCAGTATTTAATGAGTCAAAAAGGGGTAAACACACACACACAGAGGCACATACGTGCCATAACTGGTAGGTTAACTTATCCTTAGTTTTTGAGATACAAAGTCATTGTTGGGCACAACTTCAGAGAAAATGTCTGTAATCCAACATCTGTAATCACCTATCATGGAAAGACATTTCAGAACCAAATGTGACTGCTGACAAAGGGTGTGGGTGGGCGCTGCATAGGCAGAGATGGCGTGACTGGTAAATGAGAGGTGGGCTGTCAGCTCAGCTTGTGTGCTCACACTGCTGAAGGCCAGAAGGCTCCCTGGAAGGCACTGCTGGCCTGTCTGACGTTACCTAGTTTACCCTAAAGCCAGGAGGAAAGGTTTTATTTAGTTTTCTTGAAAGAACACATGGTTAAAATTAGTATTCAGTGATTATTACTCTATGTGTTATTCACTGGAGACATCTGCATAAATAATGACCTCAAATGTTTTCTTTTAAAGCACCAGTGCATAAAGTGGCCCTATTGCTTCTGATTACATTAATTCACATTTTCATTTTAGTAGATATACACGAGTTACAAATAAGTTTTTTTTTTCCTTAAGATTTTGGGGCAGGCTCATCAGTCCTGCTTGGCTTCCATCCTGGTCCCTACATCTACACCCCTCTTCACAATGCAGGGGGCATGCCGGGTTGCAGGCTGCTCCTTAACTACGGAAGCAGATCAATAGCAGCTGAATGCCATCTGCTTCGGGCCGCAGAACAGAACCAGAGTGTGAGCCATGCATCTTTCCTTATTGAAAGGTTATTTTATGCAAGTAAACAATTCATCGTCTTCTTGCACGCTTGATGCTCATTTACCACTTTGATCAATAAAATATGCAAAACAACAAAAAAATTGAATCCTAAGAGTAGTTCTGATGCCAGGGTGATAGTTAATCAATACCCAGCCTGTTTGCTAGAAGCAGTTGGTGGGGGTACTCTTATTGTAACCTACGCAATCCAGACTGGTAGACACAGCTCTTTCAGAAGACTGTTTTAGAAGAGAGAGACATTACGCTTACCCTGTAGATTAAATAAAACATTCTCCCTGAATTAAATCAAAACACTAACATCAACAGGCTTGAATGTTACTGATCCAGGCCAGTACTTTCCAAAGCTCAGGAAAAAGTAATTTGGGGTCATATGCTTTTTAGAGTCTCAAAGAAAAATATTGGGTGAGATCATCTACATCGGACCTTTGGACAGCAACCCCTTTCAGCACTTCCTACACTCTGCCTTATTAAGTCTTGGTTTTCAATGTATTCACATTTCAGGTGAACTCAGTTTTTCTTCTAAAAACAAACTGCTATGGGAATTTCTTGTGCACAGTGTTTCTTTTAGTCATATCACAAGCTGTCTTATTATATTAAATCTCTTGACAATTGATTCAGGCAGAATACCTTTCTCTCAACAAAGAAAACTATATCATCTCATAGATGCTGCTGTGTAAAAGTCCTCAATTCAAGACTGTTTCCTAGCAAAATGCAAAGCACTAAAAAAGCTGGACATTTCCCCATTTTAACTGGCTCCTGCTGAATTGTGAGTTTTAGTGCAGTAGCACAGGAATAAAAATAAGATAAAATAAATTAGGTATTCTCCTAGAAATTCGAACAAGAAGCTTGCTAGAAAAGTACTGCCATGTAAAATAAGAAGTGCTTGAAGAAATGGCTTTTCTTTTAGCAGTTTTTCACATTTTCTGTATTCTATGAAAATGACAAGTTATCTATTAACCAAATGCTCTTTAGTTTTCCAGATAACTATTACAACCCAGTTAGAACACCTAAGTCTCTTTATTCTTTACCCTGATCTACCAAATTCACCACAGTATAAACACTTCTCTAATCATCAGATATAATTTGTATTAATCAATAAATATATTTTACCTTATTTTTCCACATGTACAACAAAGTGCACTTTTAAAGATCTAAGTGATGTATGGGGAAATGAGCAATGCTGCTCATTATGTGGAAGGACGTAAAGTAAGTATGTAAAATCTCAATATGATAACTTTAGTATGAAGAAAAGTACAATGAAAACTAATCCACCAAATTCCTAGCAATACATATTTATATGTCATATTACATCAAGTACTATTAAAAATACTTTTCTTTACAAAGTATTTTTTGTCACTGAGACTACAAGCTCTCCAGTATGAAACAAGTTAAATTCTATAACATTGATTGCACAAAGCAATTTCCTTGTGATATTCCTAGCTTCATAAAAACTCAAATGATAGAATTTTGCATTATTTTGAAATCATCATTCTAGACCTATATCTAATCCATCTCAGATTTTTAAATCACTACATATAAATATTTAAATATTTATTAATGTCAAACAATTGTGATGAAATTAACAACAACATGACTAAAAGTGGAGTAGCTTTGAGTCAATGACCCAACCAGTGGCCAGGGTATAATTTAAAGGCAGAAATTTCCAGTGCATGCACCGTTAGCCACAGTGAACCTGTTACTGCTCTAAAGGGAATTGTTTGCCTCTTATTAGATTTTCTACAGCACAGCCATAAGTGATAAATGTACTGCTGTACTCACTGTCAAGTTAATCAATGCTGCCAAAGTTTTGTTGACCTAACAGTAATCCATAAAGCAAGCAGCATTTTCTCTATCCCTATGACATCTCAGTCCACAGAAGGGATACGAATCTAAAAGTAGCTGCATACAAGAAAGAGTGTGTGTGGCAGTGGGCGGGGGTGACTGGAGCCAAAGGTTGGTAGGATAGACAGATTGGATGATTTTCAGAATTAGCAGGTATATGGGTCCCTTTGTCCTGAAGAAATAGCATTTAAAATACAGTGATGAATAGAAGTTCACATTTGATGTTCAAAACCTAATGAATAACTGTCCTAATGAAAGATGGTTCCTTCCACAATCCCCCTTCCTCACTTTAAAGCAAAACAAAATGCAACACCCCAAACCTTCCAGAATCTCAACGCAAAAGAGTCATGTCTAGTGCATGGTCTTTGCCTGTCTACAGTTCAAAGCACTGATCAAATCCAGTACAGGGCACTAGTAATAAGAATGGTAATGAGGACAAGAAAAAAAAGTACAAATTCTGCTTCACTGTAAATCGGAGTTTGTGAAAGACATGGCCATTAGAAACGAGAAAATAAAGGAAACAACGAGAGGAAAAGCTGCCCTGCAAACAAACCACTGCCATGCTTTCACAAGCAATTACAGATATATGAAATATGAATTGCAATTGATTTTCTTCCCGGGGTCACTGTGTTCTGCGTTTTACACACCCTAGGTGTTTATTTGGGCAGCAAACTAACAAGTTTTTGTAGAGTGACCTGAGTAGTGTACTCTTTGTTCAATCACGGTGGTTCATTGTGGCTTCTCTTCTTTGACATTTGTCCCTCCCAAAAACTCGCTGGCAAGGGACTCCTCAATAAAGACATGGAACAATGCAATTACCGGTGTAAAGGGCTGGCGGAACCTGACCAGGGGATGTTCGGCAACCTTTTGTGTGCCAATGAAAATAAATAGCAACCACCAGGAAGAGTGACTGTCATCTTTGTAGCTCTACAGAAACCCTCTTCTCTGCCAGTGATAATAGAGCAGGATTGCTAAACTCATGCAATTCATCTTAACAGTAAGAAAAATAGCAATAGGAAGTTTTGACTTTAAGAATAAAGAATACATAATTCTTATATTTAAGCCTTTAAAAAACTCTAATTATTGAAAGATAAAAATGATAAGATCTTTTATTTGCCTATTTTCTATGACTGATTATAAGATCTTCCTGCGTTTTGGTCTTTACAGAGCACCAAATGTGAATGGTACTGAGTAGAAGACAAAGCATTATTATTTTCTTAAACTTGTCTCTGGAGAATTTCTCCTATTTTTTCTTTATCAGTGCACAGTTGTTGGGCATCTTTTCCTATCAGAATACATAGATTCACAGCATTTGTTGGAACCACTATGGAATTTTTTATAAATGGATATTCCTATATATTTTTAACCAATGCCCCTCTCATTGCACAATTTTTAATTATATTGCCATGAAAATGCCTTACATACAGCATAACTGAATTATGACAGAATAAATGTAACACAGTTTCATAGAAAGAACTATCAAACTGCTTTCCCAAGAGGTTGCTGTACTTTGTAGTCCCCATTAAAGACACACGGGAATACTTATTTCTTTGTTATCCTTACCAGTGATGGGTACAAATGTTCCATTTTAATCTTTGCAGATCTGAAAGTGAATATTTATATCAATTTACCACTGTCTGATTAATAATGAAGTTTCTTTCTTATTTACTGACCATTTATTTTCTTTTTGAATGAATAAATTCTGCCGATTTTTTAAATTGGATTGTCTTCCAGTGATTTGTAAAAACTCTTTGCATATCATGGGAATCACATTTGTCATATGTATTTTACATATTTTCTAGTCTATTTGTTTCATGATTTAGATTTGTGGTGACTTTTCTGCTGTACATAATTTTAAAATTCTTATGTATCCCAATTTTAAGTTGCACATATCAATACCAACACACCCATCCACTCAGAATATGACAATGACAGCATAACAAACACATGACTTATTTGAATCTAAGAGTATGTGCCAAGCTGTCAAAGAAGAACAAAAATACATAAATTCATTTTCAACAAACCAAAGAAAGGTTAAAATAGTATCAAATATCTATGAACATTACCTGAGAACAATCAGGGTGTGCTGAGTGGAAAGCAGAAGTGAGACCAATACTCTAAGAGCTATAACAGCAGGTCAGTGTGAAAGGGTAATGGTCAACTAAAGTGTCTTAGTAATTAAGAATTTCACATATGAGTGTGGACAATAGAGGAAGGTCCCATGAAAGAGGAAGAACTGGAAATCAGTCTAGAGGGTGCTCTGATAAACAGATGAGAAAAGGGGATGTGGGGATGCACAGGTACATATGGGGATGACAACACATGGGCCAAGACACGCTGGAGACAGTGAGTTCATGGGGCTGATACATACATAAGTGTGGAATTCTAAGCACCTGGCCTAAGAACATTACATCTGGTACCAGACAAGGAGCCATGAGAAGTTTTTGGTATGTAAGTATTGTGATGAGAGATGAAGTTGGAATGGATTACCCATTGAAAGACTGTGAAGGTCAACTATAGCAGCCACAGAGAATGAGGAAACTACCATGACAACCTGGGACAAAAGGAAATATCACAATCAATGGTAATGGTAATAGGAGTGACAAAAAAAGAAAGCACTTCTTTGACTAAGCACAAATATCTTCCAGAGTATCATCATGGGATTATTTTTAGTGAAGAGATTTTATAATCAGAACCTAAGACAGGCCCAGATTTTCCCAAAGTAGTGCAAGAATGGCCTGTAGAGAAAGTCTCCAACAGGGGATGAGACAAAGAACAAAATGGTGGAAACAAGCAAGCCCCAGGAGCAGCAGGTTGGGTAGAAGGATGCTGAATGTGAAGTACATGGAGCATAAGGTCTCTGTGGGGCCTGAGGGGCCCATGGCTATCCTATAATAGATGGGTTAAAATAATAACAGACACAAATAACTGGAGCGCCAATATGGTTCAAATGGCATGCCCTACCCTCCTACCCCGATGTAGGAGGGATAAAAAGAGAAAAGTTGGTTTGCTTGTATGTCTGGCTCATACCAAGGAACAGAGGAAATGGAGTCATGTCACAATTCTGGTGGATTTTTAAAAAAATACCTATTCTGTAAACATGGGCAGAAAAACTAGGAGAGAGAACCAGGAAATGTTTTAGAAAGTATTTAAGCCCTTCGCTCCATTGCTACAATCAGAATTCACACTGGATTCAGGTGTATGGAAATAAGGCCCTTCAGCCTGCCCCAAAAACTCCTCATACTCATAAGCAAGTTTGTCAAATTCTGAATGGGAAAGGATTTTTAAAATGACTTTTGGGAAACAGGGCACCTTATTTAATGAACTGTAAGCCTCACAGGAGGTGTATCTTTTCCTTTAAAAAGTTGTAAATGCACTGTCTCTACACTGTTTTTCTTACTTAAAACTGTTGGCAGAAATGGACCCGGGGGGTTTCACTGTTTCCCAAACATGTTTCATCACACACAAAGGAAAACAGGCTGAGCCCTCACCCTGAAGGGTACACATTTATTCACTTATATTGACACAAAGGAACTATGGTGTCAGTTTATGTACCATTTAAATATACACATGAAGCATTTAAAAATAAATACAAAATAAAATAATATTTAAAATACTCTTGGGGTTGAGGGAGGGCAGGGGAATGGGGAAAAATAAGAACCAAGGTAAGTCATGTAAAGGTACAAGATTCCAATGATGAATGTAACTGTATTGTATACCTAAAATAAACCAATAAACTTAATAGAAAAATACTTTTTATTATATTTACTAATAATACAATGCCTCTTGTCATTCATATTTAATAATGACAATGATATTTTAAAATGTGAATATCTGTCTCTGAATATGCTCAACTAGGTTGGAACACAGTAAATATTCTTTATTCTATTCGAGTGACTAAAAATTCAGTTTACTTCATAAAGATTTGTTTTTAATGACTGCCACTGTTGAGAACAATATCTTTTTTTTTTCTTAAATTCTTTTATTGGTACATTTTAGGTATATAATACGTTTACATTTATCATCGGGTGCTTGTACCTGTACATGATGTTTCTTGGTTCTTATTTTTTCCCCATTACCTGTGCGCCCTTCAGCCCCTCCACCCTTCCCTATTTACATAGACTTCATTTCCATTTTCTTTTTCTTTTCTCCTAATTTTTCCTTTCCTTTCTTTCCTTTCCCCTTCCCCTCCCACCACCCCTACCCCTTTGAACCTTTTCTTCCTATTTCAAATTATCAATTATTCATTTTAATCATTTTAACACTTATTTACACTTTCAGTTTCTCACACTAGGGAAACTAGTAGGTATTTACACATATGTGTCCTATTAAGAACAATATCTTAATAAGTAGATACAACAACTGTACTGACTAAATCATAATACTGATTTTTTTCAATTCCACTGACTAATAATGCAACAACTTTCTGATGAAATTTGGCCAGGAAATTCTCTTCTTTTCTTTTCTTTTTTTGAAGGGGGCGGTACCAGGGATCGAACTAGGGACCTTGTGCTTGCGAGACAGGCAGCAGAAGCGCAGAGCTAAATCCCCGGCCTTCCTTCTTTTCTTGATGTCACCCAGTTATAAAACAAGTAGAAAATGCTGCATTTAATTAATTTTTGGACAAAGACCAATTGAGACTCTTCCTATGAAAGATTTCTGAACAGGCTCAAAAATTCTGCTTCCAAGTTTTAAGGGAGATAGAGAGTTTTTATAGGTTACATACATTGCTCTGGCAACAAAATCTCATATCAACAGCAACTTTTTCAAACACCCATGTCCAGGATGGTCTCACCAAGGCTTGAGTTCTTTTCAAAGTCACTCACTCACTTTCCTGCTGGGTGTTCACAGGGCCTTTGCCCTCAGCCTCAGGTCCGATGAGAGCTGCAGAGAATATGGAGGGTGGGAACAGCATCTGGACCGAGTAGCTGTGGCTCACATGCACTGGCCTCTTCTTCACCCTCAGTCTCCATTTTGGGGTGGGACTGCTATCATGCACATGTGCCTTCTGTGAGCAAATGCAGATAATAAAGCCCCAAATCCACCTAATCAGGTCCCACAAACTACCATGGGCCACAGTGAAGAAACAAGTCAGGCCCAGGGTCAGGCCCTGACTGTGGGAATGTTCAAATCAGGTGGGACCCTAGGTTGTCTGACACTGGAACTCGGGAAAGTGTCAGTGCCAGTCTGCACAATTCATTTCTTTATCAGATTAAAAATAAAAGGGAATTATAAGTTTCCTGATCCCTCCTGCACTTCACCTGGGCGACTGGCTAGCAAGAGGTCTTCTGGCTCCGGGAGACTCCCATATAGGCACTCTTTAGTCAGATCCTGTGACTACCTGGGTCTTTGTTTGTCTTTATTTTATTCTTTGCCATGCTGGCAATTAATCTGAGGGCCTTGTGCATGGTAAGCAAGCACTGTAGCCCTGAGCTATATCCCTTGGCTCCACCAGGATGTATACACTATTTGCTACTAGACTGCTCCATGAGGAAAAGCCACATGCTTCACCGTCAGGCTTCGCACATGGTCTTAAGCCAGTATTTAGGCTGAATGGGAATACAGATGACGGCAAGGATGGTGATGACTGGGAGGTAATAAAAGTAAAGCACCTTGCAGAGGTCTGGCCTAGAATCTGCCCTTAAAAGATGTTTGTGAATTAATAGATAAGTGAATGAATGGCTAAAAGATTTCATCAGAACTTTCCAGTCCCAACGTGCTGCACCATCTTTAAAATTTTCACCTTGCCTGGTCCCAAAGAACATTTTAAATCACGGTTTTCACTGAATTGTTGAGATGGTTCCTTGAAAAATATTTTGTCATTTAATTTTCATGATTAAGAAATTAAGATTAGGCATTAATTCCTGTGACTTTTCTGGGAATTTCTGGGATTTGGGGAAAATGAGGATAAGGCACCTATGCCAAATATGGCCTGCAGAGAAGAGCAAAAATAGTAGCTATTTTTTACTGTACACCTAATATATTTTAGGAACTGCATGATGCTTCATGTATGCTAGCACAAGTAGTTATTATTAACAACTCTGTGTCTTTTTATTCTCCTTTTACAGAAAAGATGCTCAGAGAGGTTAAGTAACTACCCCAGTTTATACAGCAGAGAGTGGAGGCTCAGGGTCCCGAAATCACCACCTCCTTATGCCAGACTGTGCTCTTCCATGGCAGCCCTCCATGGTAGCCTGCCACCCAATCTGCCACCACCCTCTACTCCAACAGCCAGTGTAGCCCAAGGGCCAAGTTTGGTTTGTTGCTGAACTTTTAAATAAAGTTTTATTGCAACTCCTCTCCTATGGAGTTTTTACACTGCAATGGGAGGGCTGAATAGCTGCAAAAGAGCCATGTGATCTTTTATAGAAAGTCTGTCAACTCCTTCCTGCTCTAGACATTCTCATATTTGCAAGTCCATCCATTTCTGTCAGAGGAAACATATATACTTCTCTTAATTCAATCACTTTATCTCCTTTCCAAATTCAAGGGTCAACTTCGACCCAGAACACATCAGACATCCTTCCCATATAACTAGAGATTTTAAAAAGAAAATAGTTTGGGTACTAAACAATATGATAATATTTAATTGTGTTTCTTTTTATATTAGCCAGAGGTACAAGTGATAGAGTTACCATGCCAAAATTTGCCAGGTTCAAATAATGTTGGTGCACATTCCCTATTATAAGAAATCTGGAACTAATTGCTCTCAATTAATTTGCTCTACTCTTTGATAGCTTATTTATCAGATTGGGAAAGATAGATTTAATAGTGTTTGCTGCAAACAGGTTCTTTAATTGGAAACATCACAGCATTTAGCTCACTCTGTAGGCTAGCAATTAAGAACAATTTGGAAAAGTGTTGTTGATTTTTTTTACGCTATTGTCTCCTTGATTAGATTTCCGAAGATCCAGACAAAACAAATGACAATACTAGCTAGCACTATTGGTACAAATAAAAGCCCAACAGCCAGATTACTTACTATGAGAAATGTGGGCCATCCTCATCCATTTAGTCAGAGTCGTACATTTATTTCCCCATATCCTTGTCTCTTGTGTAGGTAAGTGGCGATATCTCTTATAAAAGGCATCATTTTGCACCTACCTTTACACAATTATCTTTTCTCCAAATAAGCCAAATCAACAGAAGAAATTATTTTTCTTGATTAAGCACCCACATTTCTCTTGGGAGGGAACAAAACAAACAATTAATCTTTCCTTATTTGTTCTCAGAAGTCCCTGCCTCTTTAAACACAGGCTATCCAGGTAACTGTGGCAGCCAGTCGGCAGCAATTAGGCTTGAGCGGAAAATGAATGGACTCCGGGCTGAGGGCCTAATCTGCTGAGAGCCTTCGAGAGGGGCAAGGTTATACCAGGAAAATTCCCTTGTTGTCAGAACACTGTTCAAAATTACTACCTGACTTCAGCATAATTAACCAGGTTTGGGAATGTATATGAACTAAGTAATTGGAAAGAATTAGCAAGAGATATGTACATTAATCTTTACCAGTTACACAGTGTTTAATGAAATTAAGGGCCTTCTGCTCATTCTCCCCTTGCTTAGTTGGCACACCTTCTACTTCACCTGTAGAATAAAGAGAATATGCCGTATACAGATTACAGAAAAAGAAGACAAACCCAAAACTCCAACAAAATAAAATTTAAAATTCTATGGAGAAAATGAAAAGCAACTCCCAAAAACCAATAATAGGCTCTTAAAGTATACTGCATCCATATGATAGACTATTATGGAGTCTTTATTAAAATGCTTCACAAAGACAGTTTATCTATTAGAGACAGATCCTGAAATACTTATGGGTGAAAATATGGTATTAGGGTATTTGTCAAAATACTGTGAGGGGGATGGGGTGAGCGTGGGGAACAGGCGACGTAAGATTTCCTCTGAGTTGGTAACTGTGGAAGCTGGATGATGGCAACCTGGGATTTCATCACATTGTTTTCATATATTGATAATTTACATAATGGAAAGTTAAGAAAAATGTAAAAACCTTGTCTCATAGGAATATTTAATACATCATAAATGTTTATGACATCGTTTTAGATTAAGAGTAAAGCATTATAGATGACATAAATATTTAAAAATACATGATTATAAGTGCACACAAGAAAAATAAAAAACAGTACAATTTTGAGGTACCTAAGCCATGTTTTAAAAACCATCTCTCCTGACATTCTGGGCCAGAATGGTCTACTTTTGAGATCTGTCCACTGTCCCGAGTGCTGCAGGAAGGCAAACTCTGCCTGCTTAAGGCCAACAGCACCCTCGTCCTCAGCTTCGCAACTGAAAATGTCTCAGACATTGCTGAACATCCCTGTGAAGCAAAAGTTGTTCCAGGTTCAGAATCACTGGTGTAGCCAAGTGTAGTGGCGCACATCTGTAATCCCAGCACACGGGAGGCTGAGGCAGGTGGATTGCCATGAGTTCAAGGCCAGCCTGAACTACATAGCAAGACCCTGTTTCAAAACAAACAAACAAAAAACCAAAAATCCAAAAACCAAAACAACAGAATCCCTGGTCAAAGTCAATGGGTTATAGAAAACTATGAGAAAACTATGTTCTTTGTTTTCCAAGGTTTTTGAACATGGATATATGTGTACATAAAGTCAGAGTAACAAAGTTCACTATTACTTAAATCATATTAAACTTCATGAAGAGCTCCTGATTGCTGTGAAGAAACAGAATGCTAATATCAGAAAATGAAAGACCATAAAATAGATATATTGTAATTTTCCCTTAATTATACTGGTGTCCTCTAGCTAAAAGCAAACCTCTCTAAAACAGCAAGTTCTTCTAAAACTCATGATCCCTTCACACAAATTTGATAAAATACAAATCCCAAAGTATCTCATGAATAATGCCTATCTTCCTAAATCTTCCAAATGAAACAGTGCAGTTCTGAAGAGGGATTAAAGCCCACTATGGTCACCTAAAGGTCTGACAGTCACAGAAGTATAATGCTAGCTCAGGATATTAAGTTTGTTATTGGACAAAACCACCTACTTTTTAACAGAAATTTGAAAGTGAAGAAGAGGCAGTACGTATGTGATCTTTTTCTCTCTCCACATAAATGAAACCACAGTGGCAACAACCTGCTTGGGAGGGAGCTCTGAGTGCAGTGACGCCCGTTGGCCTCTCTAGGTCAGCTGAAGGGGAGGCGCTCACCAGCGGCTGGCTCTGGAGGAGAATTTCACCCACAGTATTCTTCCTGTGAACACAGGGCTCTATTCAGGACGTGGAACCTTAACACACATTATTATAAGTGCCTCTAAAAGAAAGGGTCCACACTGCCAAACTAGGTGGGCAACAACTGCTAATTCATAGGTTTAAAACTCCCAGGGCTTAGGGTTTAAGCCCAGTCAAAGCCTTGGAGCCATACTATGTCCTATTTCCAATGTATTCTCCACTCTCACATGAATTCCCCCATGAGATCATAAACATTTTGAGATTCCCAAAGCTTTTCAAATTGCCAATACTCATGGCGGCCTCCCCTGACCTGACTCACCCCAAGTTCTCATTTGCCACCTCTCTGTAGGCATGGCTGCCACCAGCCTTGTCCACCCAAGGTGGGCAAGAATGCATTATATGAATTTTCAATATACTGGTTTAATTAATTGTCTTGAAAGAGGAATGTACTGTTTGCCTTTAAAAATAATATATATGGCTGATTAAGGAATTTAAAAAATCTGCTCTGCACTAAAAATTAAAGTATATATTATTTTGAGATCAATGGAAAGCATGCAAATCACTACAAAAACAAAATGTATTTGGAATTAAGCAGTGTAATTCTCCAGTTAAAAATGCAAGGTCTTTAAAATATATAATGAGAAGAAATATCATACACTATCCTAAGAAATATTTGTAGCCTTCATAAAGTGTTTCCAGTTTAGCATAAAAAGTCTTATAGAATTACCATAAAATATACAAATCTATAGGTCACTGCCTACCTCAATGAAATTTACAAAGACTTCTAAAGTTTTCCTTATTTTTTGTATTTTGTCAATTATTTCACCAATTATGCTGACCCACTTGTCTGCCATATCTTAGATTAGTGGTTAGGGTTTTCTTATATGAAAAACCAACCACTGAAACAAGATTATAAGATTTCTAACCAGCCACAACAGAAACCTATACACAACAGAATCTGAAAACACTTGCTAGCAATGATGGATTTAAGTTATTAACAGATCAAAAAGAGATGGATGGTGGTTTGCTTTTCTTAATCTACATCATCATCTAGATCTATTTAAAGATACGTGGTGCACTAACAAACTTGGTTAAGGTTTCGATAAAATCAGTAAAAATAATTTGCCCCTGTTACATTGAGTCTATATCGATCAATAAAATCACTTGTACAAGGAAGGTACAGTTAAGTACTGACAATCCCAGTCATTAATATTATTTAACACACTGTTCACAATCTTTAACAAGAACAAAGAGCAGTTTGTCTCATGTTATAAGAAGGACCTTCATAGATGCTGTTATTTCCACAAGTTTCTGTGGTGATTTTATGAAGTTCTAACCATATCCCCCTCTTCTACTAACAGTCTCCCTTTCCCCAGTACTTAAAGTCTTATTCTTTACTGCAGTTTAAAGGAAATCCTTGGTAAGAACAGAAGCTGCCACTACAAATCACTGTTTCACCTATGAATTAAACTCAACATTCCAAGGATGCAAGCTGTAAGGGTTAGTGAGGTGACAGGAAAATCATAGGGCATCCCTACTGTACTCAGACTTTACTCGACTTCATTAATGCTTTCCTTGTCAGGGATGAAATAAAAGAGAAATTTTTAGTTAATCCTGAGCCAGAGTTAGCCAGCAACAGATATGCATACATTTAACTTGGGACTATAAAAATGGAAGGTGGAGAAAAAGTAAGGATAAAAATATTTTATGTAAGAAATGTTTTTATCTTTAAGGGTATCTATGATTTTATAACTGATAGTAATGAAAAAAAAACTCCTTTAAAACGTATATCTAACCTGGACGGGGGTGTAGCTCAGTGGTTCTGCACCTGCCTGGCAAGCACAAGGTCCTGAGTTTGATCCCTGGTACAAAAATAAAAAATAAAAAAAAGTACATCTAACTTAGAAATAAACATAATTCTAAAACATTTATTAGAAACCTCTTCCAAACCTCACCTTTGAAGCTTTAGCTACTCAAACTCTTAGCAGTTTATGATATGATATGATGCACAGTGGTTTGTATTTTGCTGAGATGAGCAAGTGGGAGCCTCTTTTCTGGTAAGTGGATCTCAAAAATGATAAAGACCTGAATCTTAGTTCCATTTGGTATAGTCTGTTCTTACCTCAATTATGTCTGCTATGCAATTTTCATAAAGTGTTTTAAAGAAAACAAAAACTTCAGAAGTTATATAGGACTTGGAGAAAGTCCCCCCCCCCCAAACAACATTAATTGCTAGTACTCTTTTAAAGGTGAGAAAAAGGAGCTGGGGATTTAGCTCAGTGGTTCCGGCGCCTGCCTTGAAAGCACAAGGTCCCAAGTTCGATCCCCAGTACCCCCCAAAAAGATGAGAAAAAGGTGGAAATGTACACCTAAAATGGCTCTTGCCCATAAAATAGGTAACTAAAAGGTAAAAGATCAACTTTTAAGTGGTTTATGAAAAATAAGTCCACCACTACACTGTAGAGTAAAAGAAAATGTACTTTGCAAAGTAGTTTCAGGGCAAACTTCTACTGGTGTAGAAATTGCTCACCAAGTGACAGAGATGACCTGAGAGAAGATGCCAGGAGGCACCAGAAGCCCTGGTGACTCTAAGGACCTTGTCCTTCTGGAGGTCAATGGGGCCTTGTTCAAGCATGCCATGAAGCAACAGGTGATGACAGCAACAAGGCAGCTACTATCTCAACAATTTTCAAAATAGAACACTGATTCTTGCATACTAGAAGCAGTTTTCACTGCCTAATGGGGAAGGGGGTCAAGTTACTGCAGAAGGTTTTCTTTAGGAAAGTGAAGAAGTACATGTAAATAAAAGCTAAGCAAGGAAAATATGTCAGATGCAGAAGGCTGCCAACTTTGGCAGGAAACATCTTCAGCACCAACGATGGTTGAAAAAGGTCAAAGGCAGACACAGAGACCCTGTTATTCATGAACCCATGACAAGCTTACATATAAGCTATGTAAAAAAAAACAAAAAAGGTCACGATACAGCCTCTGCTGGGATTATCCCATGGGAATGCTGAACATCTCTGTTATGCCACACGTGTGCAAGTACAACAGGCGGTGTTTTACGGGCTGCACACTCCATGTTGGCTGAGTTGGAATGCACAAGCTATATGATCGACCCACCTGCTGCCACAGTGGACAGCCCCAGAGCACCTGCGTCAGAGCCACTCCACCTCACCTCCTGTGTCCCCGCTCCTGGATAGGAGATAGAGTCTGTTTCACGTGGCAGGACAAAGGATCTCCTGGAATTTTGATTTGGGAAGCAAATAGTCAAGTAAAATTTTAAAGTCAGTAAAATAACTAAACTTGTTATTCAAAACTCTCCACATCTGAAAGTCTATCATAGGAAAGCTATGGGCATCATTTCAGAGAAGTCTACTGAACAGGTCCTGGTAATATCTGACTGATCATGAAGAGAGACTCAGTATCTGAAAACTCACTAGTGTGCTCACAATTTCTTGAGAAGGAATTATTATCATCCCAAAATGTAGGTATTAGAAAAGAGACTTCCTTACTGAGCTGATTTTAAAAATTTTTAAAAAGAGGGTTCTGCAGCACCTTTAAACTGAACATAAACCAAGATCGTGACAGGTAAGCAAGCACCAGCTGGCTGCCATCCAGCATGCTGCAACCCCTAGAATCTGAGTATCCACTTTGGAGGCTACAAGGGCCTCAAGCTCATGGACAGTCCCTAGGTTTGCTTCAGGTAGGTTGGGGTGGAAATCTAAAAGGTGATCTTTAAATACAGCTTGTGCCTCAGAAGGACATATCTGCAGAAGAAGGGAAAATAAGAAACAAATCCACTGTGAAGAATGGTCTGAGCCTCACATTGTAAGAACTCATAATCACAAGCTGGTTAAGGTAAAAAGTCCCAGCTGACAGACAGTTTTCTCAGATGACTGACAAAATCATACAGAAATTCTTTCTGTGTGATGCAGTTCAACCATGGCCATAAAGGAAGACCTTATATAAAGATCCAGGGAACTTATTCACCTACTCAAATAAATAAAAACAAAATGTCTCTCTCTCTCTCTCTCTCACACACACACACACACACACACACATGTGCATGCACACACACAACCAGGAAACAAAGAACCATGGGCAAGAATCAGCAGCTATAGGAGATGGTCCATCTGGGCCTGGAAGACAACAGTTGTTAAATCACCTGACTCCAAACAGAAAACAGAACAGAAAATGGGGAAGAGTATCAAGGATATGATTCTGCTCATTCCCCAGAAATGTTCAGGACAAGGAGTGTAGCTCAGTGATAGTCCAGCATACATGAGGCCCTGCATTCAATCTCTAGTACCACACACACTTAAATATATATGGGATATATAATATACGGTACATATATATATAATATATATATTACATGATATACACCACATATATGTATCATATATAAATTTTTAAAAATCAATACCTAGATAAAATAAATACAGCAATTAAGTTCCACAGTAAAACTGAAGAACACCAAAAATAAAAATAAGATCTTAAATTAAGCAGAGAAAATGACATTATTTTCAAAAGATAGAAAATTAAGGTAGCTCTATTTGTAAAAATTGACATTTCATAATTTTTGTTCTTTCTTACATGTCTTTGAAGAACAATGAGAAAGTTATATATCTTTAAAACTAGAATAAAATTCATTTATTATTATTATTATTATTACTGTTTTGGTTAAACTGGGGATTGAACCCAGAGCTGTCACACAGAGCTACATCCCTAGAATTTTTCTGTTTGTTTGTTTATTTACTTACTTATTTTTTGAGACAGAGTCTTGCTAAGTTGCTAACTTGTCCACACTGGGCTCAAATTTGAGATCTTAGGTAGGATCCTTCTGCCTCAGCCTAGGTGCTAGGATTACAGATGTGTTGTATCCTACATCTAGATATCCCCCAAAGCCTCATTCAGTCACAAGTGGGGCTTTTTCAGAGGTGGCTGGATCTAGAGTAACACTGGGATTGATTCATGCTGCAATGCTAGGATTAAGAGCGTGGTTACTAAATTAGTCCACTAACTGGTTTAACACCACACTAAACTGGGTAGCTAGATAGAATATAAAAGGGACAGAAAGAAGCTGCTATTGCCAGTTGTGGCTCATCACTTGTTGCTTTCGCTGGCTTCTGCCTGCCATGTGATCCCCCTCTGCCAAGCCAACCTGCCTTGGCGCCAGATGATTACGGACTGAAACTTCTATAAACTGTGAGCTAAATAAATCTTTCCTCTTTTAACTTTGGGTGTTGAATATTTTGTCTCAGCAATGAGAAAAGTAACTAAGACAAAGTGTGAGCCACCATGCCTAGCATTCTCCCCTTCCTTTCTTCCTTCCTTCCTTTCTTCCTTCCTTCCTTCCTCCCTTCCTTCTCTTCTTTCTTTGAAATGGGTTCTTGCTACATTGCCTACTCTTGGGCTCAAGCAATCCTCCTGCTTCAGCCTCCCAAGTAGCTGGGACTACAGGCATGAGCCCAGCTACTATACACATATATCAAAACATCACATGGAACCACAAAAATATGGTTAATTTTTACATCAATTTAAAAAGTAACAAAACTGTTAGAATAGTAAACTTTATGTTATGCATGTAAACAATTTAAAAACTTGAAAAAGAAATAAACAAGAAGTCAGTGGATGGACTTCTATTTTTGACAAGATGAAATCGATTACCTTTATTCTTCCCACTTAATTCAACTAAAACCCCTGGATTTTTATATATTTTTAACATATAAAACATAAGATTATGAAAGGCCCAAGGAAGAATGGAGAACTCCCAGGAACACCAAGCACCAAGGAATGATACAGAGCTTTCATCTCCCTGAGTTTGTACTTCTTCAGTACTCCAGACTATGATAAAGGCGGCAGGAAATTCTAAGAGTTGCAGACAAAGCCCCAACAGAATCTTATTTCCTCTCACCACAGAACCAGATGAGGGCAGCCACACAAAGCAGAACACTTTTAAACATCAGCCACTTTCTTCAGCCAAACACCATGGGAAAACTGACCCTAGCTCCACTCCATACCCACAGGTGAAGGCAGAGTGGGAACCCAGACACCTGCCCTCGGGCTGTAAGGAGTAAGGGTCAGAGAAGTCAAGGGAGGAGCCAGGACTTGCACCTCCACCAGGGTATATGCTCCCTCCAGTGGTGTCAGTGGGACGAGAAAGCCCTGTCCATCCGGCAGGGACAGGCTCCCTCCCATCTCTGCTGTGCTGGCATCACATGAGACCTGATGTAAAAAAGAACCAAATGAGAACTTTAGAACCAAAAAAATATAATAACTAATACAAAATGCTCAGTGTATGGGCTTAACAGAAGAATGGAAGGACCAGAGGAAACAATTAGTGACCACAAAGAAAGGAAAATGTAAAATATCCAATCTGACCTCCTAGGAGGAAACAGTTTGAAACAATACAGCCTCTAGTCACACGGAACACGCCTAATCAGCCCTCTACAGACAGGCAGGTCTGTGCACGCCCTACCAAGGTCCCAAGTCAAACAGAAAATGCCGAATCACCCCACTGCAGACAGGCAGGTCTGCCCACGCCCTACCCAGGTCCCTAGTTGCACAGAAGATGCTGAATCACCCTGCTGCAGACAGGCAGTCACCTGCTTCCACACTACAAAGATGCAGAAGAAACCACACCACTAGACCACGGTACTGAGTCCCGCTGCTCCCGGCCCAGAGGTAGGGGCTTCTGAGGCACCATCCCACTGTTACTGGTCCAGAGGAAGGGGCTTTCTGGTCATCATCCCTCCCGCTGCTCCTAGCCCAGAGGAAAGGGCTTTTAGGACACCTTCTGTCCCGCTGATCCTGGCCCAGAGGAAGGGGCTTCTGGGCCACCATCCCTCCCGCTGCTCCCAGCCCACAGGAAAAGGCTTTTGGGTCACCATCCCTACTGCCTCTTGTGGCCCCTGTCCCACCTCACCCAGCTCAGAAGAGGTAATCCCTGCAGGCGCTAACAGCCCCAAGGCCCAGTTGAAATGAGAAAACACATAAATAAGTCTCAAAACCAGACTTCCAGATCACCTACAGCAACCCCAAAGGGAAATGAGATGGGTCACTCTGATACTCAACCACCTGGACCCACTCAACTGGCAACAAAAGGGGATCTGGAAAAAATGAAATCAGAAATAATTTCTCAGGTAACTGGAGAAATTGTGCCCCTAGTGCAAGACATGATTAATAAATCTAGAGAAGAGATGAGGAACATGATGGAATCCCAACATAAGAAACAAATGGAATCCATAAAACAGATGCAAATAGATTTCCAGGACATGAAAAACTCCACTGAAAGTCTACACAGCAGAATGAGCCAGTGTGAGGACAGAACTTCAGATATAAAAGATAAGATTGCAATTAGTGACCAGGAAAAGAAAAACTGCTTTAAAATTATAAGGGAACATGAGAAATCAATCCAGCAGCTGCTAGATGATGCAAAGAAGAATAACATAAGACTGATTGGGCTCAATGAAGAAACAGGAGAGAGTGGAGATGACATAAAAAAATCTCTTCACAGAAATAATGGCAGAAAACTTCCCAAGCAGGGGAAAAGAGCTTGACATACAGATAAGTGAGGCATATAGGACTCCAAATAGCCTTGATCAAAAAAAATCTACACATAGGCATATAATTGTTAAGATTCCAGAAACACAACAGAAGAACAAAGTTCTCCAAGCAGTCAGAGAAAAGAAACAAATCAAATACAAAGGAAAGCCCATCAGAATCACAGCAGACTTCTCAACACAAACCATCAAGGCAAGAAGAGCTTGGAGTGACATATTCCAAGCCCTAAAAGAAAACAGCCTCCAACCCAGATTGATGTACCCTGCAAAACTATCTTTCAAAATGGATGGAGAAATAAGATACCTTCATGACAGAGAGCACCTTTGTAACTTCATGAATACCAAACCAGCAAGCCAAAGAATTTTACACAATATCCTAGGAACAGACACTGAGGATCACAACCACAGGAAGCAAAGCAGAATGAACCCATCTGGCATGACAAGAAATTAAATGTAAAGGGGGAGAACCCAGCAAAAAGAAAAAGTCATGGCAATGACAAGTCAATACGTTTCAGTTATAATCATCAATGTTAATGGTCTCAATTCACCAATCAAAAGAAATAGACTGGCAGAATGGGTCAAGAAGCAAAATCCAACAATATGCTGCATACAAGAAACACACTTAATTCAAAAGGAAACTCATACACTGAAAGTTAAAGGATGGAAAACAATACAGCGTGTGACAGGAACCGGAAAAAAAGCAGGAGTAGCTATCCTCTTTGCAGATCAAGTAGATTTCAAATCAAAACTGTTTAAGAGAGATGAAGAAGGACACTACATCCTTGTAAAGGGAAGAATCCAAGAGGAAGAGATGGCAATCATAAATATCTATGCACCAAACACTAGTGCACCCAACTATATGAAACAAATACTAATGGACATGCAAAGTCATATATGTACTAATACAATTGTAGTAGGGGACCTCAACACCCCACTGTCACAAATAGATAGATCAACTAGACTAAAAATAAGTAATGAAATACTAGAACTCAATCGAACTCTTGAACAAATGAACTTAACAGATGTTTACAGAGTCTTCCACCCCACAAAATCACAATACACATTCTTCTCAGCTGCGCAGGGGTCATTCTCCAAAATAGACCACATACTCACACATAGAACATGTTTAAGTAAGTGCAAAGGAATTGAAGTTATCCCCTGTATATTATCAGACCATAGTGTGATGAAATTGGAGATCCATAGCAAAAGAAACTCAAAAAATTTCATAAACACGTGGAAATTGAACAACACACTTGTGAATAACCAATGGGTCACAGAGGAAATTAAAGAAATCAGACAGTTCCTTCAATTAAATGACAATGACAATACAACATATCAGAATCTATGGGACACAATGAAAGCAGTCTTATGAGGGAAATTCATAGCAGTGAATATGCATATTAGGAAAACAGAACGAGCCCAATTAAACAACCTGATGCTGAACCTCAAGCTTCTAGAAAAAGAAGAGCAGGACAACCCCGAAGCTCATACAAGGGAAGAAATTATAAAGATCAGAGGAGAAATCAATGCAATGGAGACTAAGAGAATGATACAAAAAATTCAGTGAAGCCAAGAGTTGGTTCTTTGAAAGAATCAACAAAATTGACAAACCTTTAGCCAACCTTGTCAGAAAAAGGAAAGAAAAGGCCCAAATCCGTGCAATTAGGAACGAAAAGAGTGAAATGACAACAGACCCAGCAGAAATCCAGAGGATCATCAATACCTACTTCCCGAACCTATACGCCAATAAGATGGACAACACAGAAGAAATAGACAGATTCCTAGATACATATGAATTACCAAAGTTGAACAAAGAAGACCTAAAAATTCTGAACAACCCAATATCAACCAATGAAATTGAAAATGTACTTAAAAACTTATCAACTAAGAAAAGCTCAGGCCCTGATGGCTTCACTGCTGAATTCTACAAGACATTTAGAGAGGAACTGCTGCCACTACTGTTTAAACTCTTCAAGGAAATTGAAAGGGAAGCAATACTCCCAAATTCATTCCTGGAAGCAAGCATCACCTTGATCCTCAAAGCAGAGAAAGACCCAACTGAAAAAGAGAACTCTAGGCCAATCTCACTAATGAACATAGCTGCAAAAATCCTTAATAAGATACTGGCAAACAGAATGCAGAAGATCATCAAGAAGATCATACACCCTGATCAAGTAGGATTCAACCCAGGGATGCAAGGATGGTTCAATATACGAAAATCAATCAATGTAATACACTATATCAATAGAGCCAAGGACAAAAAACATATGATTATTTCCATAGATGCAGAAAAAGCATTTGACAAAATCCAACATGCATTTATGATAAAAACCCTACAAAAAATTGGAATAGAGGTATCTACCTCAAACTGATAGAAGCCATCTATGAAAAACCAACAGCCAATATCACACTAAATGGTCAAAAACTGAAATCCTTCACACTAAAATCAGGAACAAGACAAGGATGTCCACTATCACCACTCTTGTTCAATATAGTTCTGGAAACATTAGCCACAGCAATTAGACAAGAGAAAGAAATAAAAAGAATAAAGAGAGGCAATGAAGAAGTCAAATTGTCATTATTTGCAGATGACATGATACTCTATATAGAAGACCCCAAGAACTCCACCAAAAGTCTTCTAGACTTAATAACCAAATTCAGTCAAGTAGCTGGTTACAAGGTCAACACACAAAAATCAATAGCTTTCCTCTACACCAATGACAGACTCACTGAGAGAGAAATAGGGCAAAGAATTCCTTTCACAATAGCATCCAAAAAACTGAAATACCTAGGAATCATCCTAACAAAAGAAATCAAAGACCTCTTCTCTGAAAACTATGGCACTCTAAAAAGATAGATTGAAGATGTTATCAGAAAATGGACAGACATCCCCTGCTCCTGGGTAGGAAGGATTAATAGAGTGAAAATGGCCATACTTCCAAAACTGCTATACAGATTTAATGCAATTCCAATTGAGATCCCAGCAGCATACTTCATAGACCTCGAGAAAACAATCCAAAAATTCATTTGGAGCAAGAAGAGACCCAGAATAGCAAAAGCAATTCTAGGTAACAGAGACATGGCAGGGGGTATCACAATCCCCCACCTGCAACTCTACTACAAAGCTACTGTGATAAAAACAGCATGGTACTGGCAAAGAAACAGACTTGAGGACCAGTGGAACAGATTAGAAGATGCAGAAACAATGCCAGACACACTCAGCCATCTCATCATTGATAAAGGAGCCAAACACCCTCACTGGAGGAAAGATAGCCTCTTTAAAAATGGTGCTGGAAAAATTGGGCTTCAGCTTGCCAAAGATTAAAACTAGACCTGTATCTCTCACCCTGCACTAAACTAAAATCAAAATGGATTAACAATCTAAATATTAAAATAGAAACTCTGAACCAGTTGGAACAGAGGTTAGGTAGAACCCTTGAAGACATCAGTGTAGGAAAAGATTTTATGAACAAAACCTCAGTTGCCCATGAACTAGCACAAACAATCCACAAGTGGGATCTCTTCTCATTAAAAAGCTTCTGCACAGCAAGAGAAACCACCAGCAGTGTGAAGAGACAACCCATAATGTGGAAAAAAATCTTCACCTGCTGTTCCTCAGACGAAGGTCTACTATCTCGAATCTTTAAAGAACTTAAAAAGATCAGACCTCCCAAATTTAAAGACCCAATCCAAAAATGGGCATCTGAAATGAACAGACATTTCTCAGACAAAGAAGTAGAAATAGCAAATAAATACATGAAAAAATGTTCAACATCACTGGTCATTCAAGAGATGCAAATGAAAACAATGCTGAGATTCCACCTCCAGAAAGAATGGCTGCTATCATGAAATCAACCAATAACAAATGCTGGTGGAGCTGTGGGGAAAGAGGAACTCTGCTTCACTGCTGGTGGGAGTGTAGACTGGTGCAAGCACTGTGGAAATCAGTATGGAGATACCTCAAAGAACTAGGACTGGAAGTCCCATATGACCTCGCTATTCCACTGCTGGGGATCTTCCCCAAAGAATTAAAAGAACCATACCACAGGGATATATGTGCATCCATGTTTATAGCAGCATAGTTTGTAATAGATAAAGCTTGGAAACAGCCCAAGTGCCCATAACTAGAAACTGGATAAAGAAGATGTGGTTTTTTTTATAAAATGGAGTACTACTCAGCCATAAATAAGGAGAAACTAGAGACATTTATACCTAAGTGGATGCACATTGAGGCGAAACTCTTAAGTGAAATAAATAGAACACACATGTATAAATACTGAATAGTTTCTCTGGTGTGAGAAACTGAAAGTGTAAATAAGGACTAAATGTATAATAGGTAATGTGAAATAGGAAGAAAAGGGGCAAAAGGGAAGGAAATGGGGAGGGCTAGGGGAAAGGATAGCAGGGAATGGGATTAATGTGAGAAAATGGAAAAATAGGAACAAAATCTTTGTAAATAGGGAGGAATGGAGGGGTTGAAAGGAGGGCTGGGCAAGGGTGAAAAATAAGAACCAAGAGAGACTATGTAAAGGTTCAAATTTCCAATGATGAATGTCATTATATCGTATACCTAAAATGTACCAATGATTAGAATGAATAATCAATAATGAAAATAGGAAGAAAAGGTCCAAAGGGGTAGGGGTAGTGGGAGAGGCAGGGGAAAGGAAAGAAGGGAAAGGAAAAATGATGAGAAATGGAAAAACTGGAAATAAAGTCTTTGTAAATAGGGAAGGGTGGAGGGCTTGAAGGGAGGGCTAGGAATGGGGAAAAAATAAGAACCAAGATGCATTATGTAAAGGTACAATTCCCAATGAGAAATGTAATTGTGTTGTATACCTACAATGTACCAATAAAAGATTTAAAAAAAAATACAGCCTTAGGAGTCTGTGGGACTATAATAAAAAATCCAACATTCCTGTTATTGGAGCCCCAGGAGAAAAGGATGAGGGAGGAGCTGAAAGTGTGTTCTTTTTTTTTGTTATTCACCAATTTTACTAGACTTTGGACGATTTAATGTACACAAAAATATAAAAAAGGCCCAGAGACTGACACATTACTGTTTTTTAATATAATGATAATTGGATTACATCAAGATTTCATACCTGGTAAAATATGGACCTTATAATGATCAAAACTTTCCAAATTTATGTACTTGCTACATGTTAAGGTCAAAATAAAAGTTAAGGATTTGGTTTTCTTTTATTTTGTTTTGAATTTATATTAAATGTTTTATTTAAAAGCTGTAACATGAAAAAAGAAGAACACAAGACAGATTACATTATGATGACCAAGTCAGTGTTCTACATGACAAAAATCAAAACAAATGTATACAGTAAATATACCAGTGCTGAACACAGTACTTGAAATTTACCCCAAGATACATATGCAAAAAATGATCTGACTACAGGATTATGCAAAATAAATTTTTTAGAACACCAGAATGTCAACCATTCTGACTATAAACTGACTTATTTCCCCTAAAGAGTATTTTGAGACAATTTCTATATGACATGAAAAGAAGTGACATAACACTTAAATACTACAAAAATAGTTGAAAACATATTTGTGATGCAGTTCTCTATAAAATATACAGTTAATTTTATTCCTTAAAAAATTGAAAAGCAAAAGACCACCCTGAATAATGGTGAAAACCTCAACAAAGAAAAATGCTCATCATTTGGATATCATTAGCAGAAAAATGATAAGATTTTGTTGAGGGGAACAAGGAAGGTATCTAATGCAGTCATTCATGTAAAATTTGTTCCAAAATGTTCATACAGTTGTAAATTTCTGCTTGTAACATCTTAAAATATTATATCATGAACACACTTTCTACTATTTAACTGGAGGACAAAAGAATATCTGGAAGAAAGCGTTTCTCAAAATGAGGTTCAAAAGCCCAAAAGAACTCTAATGTGGGCTCAGTAATAAACATGGTAAACAAACACCCTGGGTGATTATTCTACACTATGAAATGCCCTACAGCAAAGAGCAACACTTAAAAGCAAGATCATAAACATATTTCTGACATGTTAGAATTCTCTATAAGTTTATGTTGTGAATACTGCTTTTTGTTTTAAAACAAGTTCCAGGCTTTGAAAAACATACATGCCTCGGAAATGAATATGTGAACGTCTATATTTTCCTTTGATGTTTTCATTAGTTTCAAAGTAAATTATATGAAGAAAAGACAATACACGAGTACAAGCTTTGGAAAAGTAATACTTCTCATGAAATGGGGCATCTAAAAATGGTTAAAAGATAATCTCTTAAATGTTTACAAACCTCAAATCATTCCAAATTCAAAACCAGATCATTAACTAAAATTAGGATGCTATATATCATCCTTCTGTTTTAGTATCATTTTTAGCCAAGGATTTGAAAGGTAACCATCATCATCTAAATGTAAATAAGTTATAATGCTACAATCTTAGTTTAATTGAATTTTAGTTAATGATCCAGTTCTAAATCTAGAACAATTCAAAATTTGTAAGCATTTAACAAATTATCCCCCAATCCCTTTCAGATGCCCCACTTCATGAGAACCACCAACCCTCCAAAGCCTGTAGTCGTATATTGTATTTTCTTCATATAAAAAAGATACAACTATGTGTGTTTTTATTCACAATTGTTGCTATGTTTTGGATTTTCCTGAAGACTACATAAACTGACCCCAAAAGGTGGTCAGTTTCAAAAGTGTAGTTGGAGAGAAACCAGCATAGGTAAGATATTTTACTGAAAAGACAAATTGTTTTCTCGTATCATAAGTAAAAAGAAAAAATATTAGGCATTATGTCCCACTCAATAAATGGAATGTATATACCAGTGTGGTTAACAAGCAATTGCCTCATTTTTATTTAAATCAGTTCATAAAAACTAATCGATGAACCAACAATTCCATATTCTCTACTATAGACTATAAGAATCGAGTATTACATCTAAATATAACTTCAAAACAATAAATTAAAATTCCAGACATCGCTGAAATGGTTAATTCTATCCAGGCTGGTAACAAGTTTTCCAAGCATTAAAAGGCAACATAAGCAAAATGCATAGTTGAAAAATGAGGATCAGACCCATTCTTCTTCATACATCATAAGACAATTGATATACTCAAAACCTGCAAATTCATATCCATCAAGCTCTCTCATGATGTCATTATCATCTGGGGTGAGGTGGACAGGTTCATTAGTAAATTCAGGATCAAAGTTGTCCAAACCAAATCCCTCAGAGATATTTGGTTTAAAGGGAGGCACCACCTGTTTTGCTTCATCATGTCCCAGTCCACATTTTGAAAGAATGGATGCTCCTGAACATCAGCAAAGCCCCTGTGAGGATGACAACCCAGTTGTTCTTTTGGGTCCCTGTTCAGAAAACTCTCTAGGACATTTGCAGCTTGTACAGACAGAAAACAAGGTATGACAATGTCTCTTTCCAAAATTTCTTGTAAGACATACTTGACTGAGTTTTCATAAGGGTTATCAGAGAACTCATCAAGATGGAATGGAGATTCTCTGATCATCATCATATATAGCAGTGCTCCAAGATTCCACCAATCCACACTGAAACTGTAATCTTCCCCTCTTATAAGTTCTGGAGCCATGAAATTAGGAGTGCCACCGAAAGTACGGGTAATGTGTCCTGGCTGTAAGCCTTCCTTACACAAGCAATAATCGATGAGTTTAATGTGCCCTTCTGAGTCCAGTAATACATTTTCCAATTTTAAATTTCTGTAAAGTATTCCTTGCTGATGAAAACAGTTGACTGCTAAACTGATTTCTGCAGAGTAAAACCTGGCATGTTCTTCAAGAAGCATTCTTTGTTGCTGCACATGAAACAGTAGATCGCCCCCACTGACATAGTTTAGAACAAGGAACAGTCTGCTTTTTGTCTGGAAGCAAGCATGCAGTGCAACTAGAAAAGGACAATTGGATGCCTGCTGTAGAATGCGCTTCTCTCTCTGTATCTGATCAATGTTAACATGCTCTTTTTTCAATGCTTTCATTGCATACATACGATTTGATTTTTTCAGTTGGACTAACAGTACTTTCTCATAACTTCCTCTGCCAATCACTCGGAGCAAATCAAAGTCCTCAAGACCTAAACCAGATGAAGCTTTGCCACTTTCCCTGGTGTTACCTGCCTCATTCTCTTCATCAACTTGTTCTAAAGCCCCATGAGTTGAAAGGTTATGTGGGATCGCTGTGTGTGCAGGGTCTGAAACCATGGATGATGGATTGACTGGCATTGTGGGCTCTGATGGTAAAGAATGCTGCCCACATTCAATTGTGACATTTGTGGCACTTCTTGTGAACCGAGAGTTTACAGTTGGTGCACTTATACACCTGGTAGCCAAGTCCCCCTACATGGTCTGTGCAGACAGCACAGCGAGCTCGCCTGCTGAAGCATTTGGCCTGAAAAGTGTGGCCATTTGCATAATACAACTTTATCCAGCAGCCTGCAGCTCTGTGGTGGATGGATTTCTCTTCTCCTGGATAAGGTGCTTTAGGATATTCTGGTATACAAGGTGATGAATGAATTAAGAGCTCAGAATCTTTCTTTAGCTCAGAAAGCCTAATGGCCTCTTGTAACTCCAACTGAGGTGACACAGTATACGGGTCTCCTTCCTCCTCTACCCAGTATGTGGTGAAAAGCTGTTTATTGTCCAAACACCACACATCTTGATCTTTATCACACAGGCCCTCAAAGAGGATGGAATTCTCAAGAGACCTTGTCATGATGTCTCTTCCCAAAATCAGGGCTGATCAGGTAGAGGTATGGGTCTTGGAGGTGCCTGGGAAGAAGGTACCATAGATGGGTTGGCTGCCCAGGGAAATAGGCAGGCAGGGCTCAGAGAATGAGAGGGGCCTGACTGCCTGCAGGGACCACACTGGCCAGAACTCTGCAAGGCTCTCTGTGAAGTTGTTTCCAATAGCGGCAGCCAGGCCTGGATGGATGTACACCAGGCTTCTCAGTGTTGCTTGGGAGCTGGTGACTGTGACTTCAGTTTCACCCCCTGGACTTTGACTCTCTAGGTTTTCTGTTCCAAGCTCTGGGGAGACCTGCCCAGAGCTACTGGGTGTTTCTGGGCCTAGTGATACTTGTCCTGTGCTCTTCCCAGTTTCTGTGCCATTGGTATTTGGGCTTAGGGAGACTTCACTGGGGTATCTTGATTGTGGTAGGTCACTGGTGGTCACTCCCAGGGAGACCATCCCTGGGGTGTCTGTGACAGTCATGAGGCATCTGGATGGAGTCAGCTATCTTCTCAGTCTTTCACAGATACTTTCCCTACCTGGGGTGCTGAGGCTGCAGCCTCTCGAGGTAGAGAAGCAGGTCAGTATGTTCACTGTTGACCATCTCTGGCCAAGTGAGCTTGGAACACAGCTGTTACTAGATTGTGACATCCATTAACAAGGGTTCCAAGTTCTGTTTGGAGATGTTGCCAAGGAAGTGAGCTCATGTCTTGGGGTTCCATAACCAGAGTCTCCATGTAATAGAAAAGCCTATAGCCCCTCCCCAAAGTTCAGAGAGATGGCAGAACAGGCTTAACCACCCGTAAAAAGCTGACAGTCTGTTGAGGTTGCACCTCCTCTTCATGCTGTACCCTGCAAAGCTTGGTTTGCTAAGATCAAAAGGAAAAAGAACCTTGGCCCTAAGATGTAAAGAACCCCTGAAAAGACCCTTCCCTGTTGTCCCTAGTAATGAGCTAAGTTAATCATTAACTAATCAAGTAGGGATGCCCTCAGCCCAGAGATAGGATAGGCCCCCAACTACTATAAAACCAGCATCTTGAGCTCCCCTTCAACAGTGGCTCCGTTTCGGGCATCCTTGACTGCCTCTCTGTGAGAAGGCAGCTGTACTCTTGCATGCTTGCTGAATAAAAGAAAAACTTTGCTTCTATGCTTTCAGTCTCTTATCTGATTCTTCCACAACCTTCTGCTTTGGGAGAGTCAGGCCTGGGACTGTGGGGACTCTCCCCCTGTCTCCGCCCATGACAGCCATTTTTTCTTCATACTAAATAAATCAGTGGCCACTTATTTTGGTGTTTTTTTTTTTCAGTTCTTTATTGGTACATTTTAGGTATACAATTTGTTTATATTTATCATTGGGTGTTTGTACCTGTACATGATGTTTCTTGGTTCTTATTTTGTCCCCATTACCTGTGCGCCCTTCAGCCCCTCCACCCTTCCCTATTTACATAGACATCATTTCCTTTTTTTTTTCTTTTCTCATAGTTTTTCCTTTCCCTCATTTCCTTTGCCCTTCCCCTCCCTTCACTACTTCATCTTTGGACCTTTTTTCCTATATTAAATTATCAATTATTCATTTTAATCATTTTAACCCTTGTTTACACTATCAGTTTCTCACACTAGTGAAACAATTTGGTATTTACACATGTGTGTCCTATTTATTTCACTTAAGAGTATGGCCTCTATATGCATCCATTTAGCTATAAATGACTCTACTTTTTCGTTCTTTATGGCTGAATAGTACTCCATTTTATAAAAAACCCCACATTTTCTTCATCGAGTTTCCAGTTGATGGGCACTTGGGCTGCTTCCAAGCTTTAGCTCTTACAAACTGTGCCGCTATGAATATGGGTGCACATATATCACTGTGGTATGATTCTTTTAATTCTTTTGGGAAGATACCCAGTAGGGGAATAGGGTCAAATGGGAACTCTAGTCCTAGTTCTTTGAGGTATCTCCATACTGACTTCCACAGTGGTTGCACCAGTCTACACTCCCACCAGCAATGGAGAAGGGTTCCTTTCTCCCCACAACCCTGCCAGCACTTCTTATTTCTTGATTTCTTGAGAGTAGCCATTCTTTCTGGGGTGAGGTGGAATCTCAGTGTTGTTTTCATCTGCAACTCTTGAATGACCAGTGAGGTTGAACATTTCTTCATATATTTCTTTGCTGCTTTTACTTCTTTGTCTGAGAGATGTCTGTTCATTTCAGATGCCCATTTCTGAATTGGATCTTTGATTTTGGGGGGTCTGATTTTTTTCAGTTCTTCATATATTCTAGATAGTAGTCCTTTGTCTGAGGTACAGCTGCTAAAATTTTTTTCCCATATTGTAGGCTGTCTGTTAGCTCTGCTGGTGGTTTCTTTTGAAGTGCAGAAGCTTTTTAATAAGATGAGATCCCAGTTATTGATTCTTTCTGCTAGTTCCCGTGCTGCTGAGGTTTTGTTCATGAAGTCTTTTCCTATGCCAATATCTTCAAGAGTTCTACCTAACTTATCTTCCAGAAAGTTTAGTGTTTCTGTCTTAATATTTATATCTTTAATCCACTTCGATCTTAGTTTAGTACATGGTGATAGGTATGGGTCTAGTTTTAATCTTTGGCAGGTTGAAATCCAGTTTTTCCAACACCATTTATTAAACAGGCTAGAAATTATTAAAATTTCTGCCAATGATGGTGGTTGGCTCCTTTGTCAAAGATGAGGTGGCTGAGCATGTCTGGAGTTGTTTCTGCATCTTCTAATCTATTCTACTGATCCTGAGGTCTGCTCCTTTGCCAGTACCATACTGATTTTATCACAGTAGCTTTGTAGTATAGTTTCAAGTTGGGGATTGTAATACTCCCAGACACGTCTCTGTTGCTTAGAACTGCTTTAGCTATTCCAGGTCTCTTATGGTTCCAAATGAATTTTTGGTTTGTTTTCTTTAGTTCTGTGAAGTATACTGTTGGAATTTCAATTGGCATTGCATTGAATCTATATAGTAGTTTTGGAAGTATGGCCATTTTCACTATATTGGTTCTTCCTACCCAGGAGCAAGGGATGTCTTTCCATTTTCTTGTATCCTCCTCGATCTCTTTTTTCAGAGTGCTGTAGTTTTCAGTGTAGAGGTCTTTTGCTTCCTTTGTTAGACTGATTCCTAGATATTTCAATTTTGTTGGATGCTATTGTAAAAGGAATGGTTTCCCTAATTTCTCTCTCAGTGAGTCTGTTGTTTGTGTACAAGAAGGCTATTGTTTTTTGAGTGTTGACCTTGTATCCAGCTACTCTACTGAATCTGTCATTTAAGTCTAGAAGTCTTTTGGTGGAGTTTTTTGGGTCTTCTATGTAAAGTATCATATCATCAGCAAATAATGACAGTTTCACTTCTTCTTTTCCTATCTTTATTCCTTTTATTTATTTCTCTTTTCTAATTGCTGTGGCTAATGTTTCCAGAACTATATTGAACAGGAGTGGTGATAGTGGGCATCCTTGTCTTGCTCCTGATTTTAGCGTGAAAGTTTTCAGTTTTTGACCATTTAGTATGATGTTGGATGTTGGTTTTTCATCGATAGCCTTAATCAGGTTGAGATAAAGACCTTCTATTCCAATTTTCTGTAGGGTTTTACCATGAATGGGTGCTGGATTTTGTCAAATGCTTTTTCTGCATCTATTGAGATGATCATATGGTTTTTGTCCTTGACTGTGTTAATATGATGTATTACATTTATTGATTTACGAATGTTGAACCATCCTTGCATCCCTGGGATAAATTCAACTTGGTCAAGGTGTATGATGTTCTTGATGACCCTCTGTATTCTGTTTGCCAGTATCTTGTTGAGGATTTTTGCATCTATGTTCATTAGGGAGATTGGCCTGTAGTTCTCTTTTTGGGTTGGGTCTTTCCCTGGTTTTGGAATCAAAGTGACACTTGCTTCCAGGAATGAATTTGGAAGTATTGCTTCTCTTTCAATTTCCTTGATGAGTTTAAAGAGTAATGGCATTAGTTCTTTAAATGTCTTGTAAAATTGAGCAGTGAAGCCATCAGGACCTGGGCTTTTCTTTGTTGGTAAATATTTTATTACATTTTCAATTTCACTTATTGTAATTTGGGTGTTTAGAATTTCTATATCTCCTTCATTTAACTTTGTCAATTCATATGTATCTAGGAATCTGCCCATTTCTTCTGTGTTTTCCATTTTATTGGAGTAGAGGTTCTCGAAGCAGGTATTGATGATCCTCTGGATTTCTGTTGGATCTGTTGTGACTTCACCTTTTTCATTCTTAATTGCATGTATTTGTGCCTTTTCTTTCCTTTTTTTGATAAGGTTGGCTAAAGGTTTATCGATTTTATTTATTCTTTCAAATAACCAACTCTTAGATTCATTGATTTTTTGTATTGTTCTCTTAGTCTCCATTGCATTGATTTCTGCCCTGATCTTTATAATTTCCTCTCTCTTGTACAAGCTTTGGATTCATTATGCTCTTCTTTTTCTAGGAGCTTGAGGTTCTGCATTAGGTTATTTATCTGAGTTTTCTCTGTTTTCCTAATATGGGCATTCACTGCTACGAATTTCCCACGTAGAACTGCTTTCGTTGGGTCCCATAGATACCTGTATGCTGTACTGCATTTTCATTTACTTGTAGAAACTGTTTAATGTCTTCTTTAATTACTTCTGTGACCCACTGGTTGTTCAAGAGGGTGTTATTCAGTTTCCATGTGTTTGTTGGGGTTTTGTGGTTTCTTATGTTATTGATCTCCAATTTTATTGCACTATGGTCTGATAATATACAGGGGGTAACTTCAATTCTTTTACATTTACTTAGATATGTCCTATGAGCTAGCATGTGGTCTATTCTGGAGAATGACCCATGTGCAGTGAAAAAGAATGCGTATTCTGATTTTGTGCGGTAGAACACTCTGTAAACATCTATTAAGTCCATTTGTTCAATAGCTTGGTTCAGTTCTAAAATTTCCTTGTTACCTTTTTCTCTAGATGATCTATTTGTGATAGTGGGTTATTGAGGTCCCCCACTACAATTATGTTAGTGTTTATTTGGTTTCTCATGTCTATTAATATTTGTTTTGTATAGTTGGGGGCACTTGTATTTGGTGCATATATATTTAGGATTGTTATCTCTTCCTCTTGAATTGTTCCCTTCACAAGGATGTAGTGACCATCTTTGTCTCTCTTAGTTTTGATTTGAAATCTACTTTGTCTGCAAATAAGATTGCTACCCCTGCTTTCTTCTGGGATCCTGTGGCATGGAGAACTGTTTTCCATCCTTTTACTTTCAGTCTATGAGTTTCTTTCTGAGTTAGGTGTGTTTCTTATATAAAGCATATTGTTGCATTTTCCTTTTTAATCCATTCTGCCAGTCTATCTCTTTTGATTGGTGAACTGAGGCCATTAACATTGATGGTTATAATTGATAGATATTGATTTATTCTTGTCATGATGTTTTACTTTTGTTGGCTCTTTTATTTCTTATTTTTTCCCCCTTTCCCTTTAGTATCATACCTTGCCTGGTGGCTTCCCTCTGTTGGGCCTCATGGACTTGTAACCTTCATTGCTTTTTTTCTAGGCTATTGTTTAGAATTGCTTGTAGTGCTGGTTTGGTGTTCATGAAATTTCTCAGGTGTTGTCGTGGAAGTATCTAATTTCCCCATCAATTTTGAAAGATAATTTTGCAGAATACAACAGTCTAGGTAGGAAGTGATTTTCTTTTAGGTCTTGAAATACTTCACTCCAGGCTCTCCTTAATTTGAGGGTTTGTGTTGAGAAGTCTGCTGTGATTCTGATGGGCTTTCCTTTGTAGGTGATTTGTTTCTTTTCTCTAACTGCTTGTAGGATTTTGTTCTTCTGTTGGGTTTCTGGGATCTTGACTATTATATGTCTTGATGAAGATTTTTTTTTTTATCATGGCTAGTTGGAGTTCTATATGCCTCACTTATCTGTATGTCCAATTCTCGACCTCTGTCTGGGAAGTTTTCCACTATTACTTCTGTGAACAGTTTTTTATGTCAATTGTGCTTTCTCCTGGTTTTTCATGGACTCCTATCAGTCTTATGTTATTCTTCTTTGCATCGTCTAGCAGTTGTTGGATTGGTTTCTCGTGGTCCCTTACTATTTTTAAGAAATCTCTATTTTCATGGTCTCTAACCATGATCATGTCTTCTATATCTGATATTCTATCTTCAGATTCCCTTATTCAGCTGTGGATACTTTCAATGGAGTTTTTGATCTCCTGAATATCTGTTTGAATCTGTTTCATGGATTCCATTTCTTTCTTATGTTGGGCGATTACAGTTTCCATTTCTTTCTTATGCTGGGTATTCATGGCTTCCAGCATGTTTCTGAGCTCATCTATTTTTTTTTATCTGTTTCTGTTCTAGATCCTCTAATCATGTCTTTCACTTTGCTCACCATCTCTATGGATATCTGGGAGATAATTTCTGCTTTGAACTTTTCTAGAGCCTCATTCATCTGTTTTGTTACTTCCTGTGCTATCAGTTCAGGGTATCCAGGTGGTTGGTTATGGGACTATTCCATCTCATTTCCCCCAGGATTTACCCTTGGTGGGGTGGAAGTCTAAGTTTGTGCCTTGCTTAAATGTCTTCTCATTTTTGTTTTTGGTACTGTCCTTGGTTTAACTCCTGGGTTGATAGTTTGAAATTGCTTATTGTAGGTATCTTTGTTGCTTGTAATTAGAACCCTTTTGGAATAATTGCTTCTCAGAGGTGTCTTCCAGATACAGCTGGTCTTTAAGTTTTGAGTCTCTAATGACTCTGAGGCTATCTCATTTTCCTTAAACAAGGAAGGTTCATTGACTAGATCAATAACAACACCTTAGCCCAAGTGATACAATCAGCAACATCATTGCATCAAGTACATCTTTGAAAATGATACTTTGTGTTAGTCATTAATCTATCACCTTTAGCTGTGTGAATTAAATCAAGATCGAGGACCATCCCAACATATAGTGAATAAACTCTTCAATATAACAACTTTACCCTTTGGGATGGGGAGTTAGAAGGGGTTGTGGAGGGAGGGATAGATGGGAAGAAGGATAGGGGAAGGTTAGCAGTGTGGCCAGAGGACAGAGGTGAGAAGGAAAAAGAGAATAATAGTAAAATAAAAATGAACTCCGAATGAGGACCAAAACAGGGACAATAAGGGAAGATGAACCATGTGGGAGAGCAACAGAGTGAGTGTAAGAGAGAGAGAAAGGACAGAGAAAAGAAAGAAGAAAAGAAAAAAAAGGAGAGAAAAACAAATATTTGCAAAGAGTAGGGAAAAAATTAAAGATAAGAGGAGCAAAAGAAAAGAGAAAAAACCCAAAATAATAAAACTAATTTTGGGAATAAAAAATAATCATGAAGATGAAGGGCCTCTTTCAGGGTATGTCTCTGCTGTCACAATAGAAAATGTGGGCTGCAGTGTGCAGATATAAGTCAATGAGTCTCAGCAAGCTAGTCGCAGACCCATGTGATTCAGGCAGATTTCTGGCTGCAAGTCCCAAGTTGAGCTCCCTGTCCTCCTGTAGGGTTGAACTCTGCAGAGTTGTATTGCAGGTTCCAGCTTCCCTTCCCCCTAAGATATTCCCAGTCCTGATGGGAGGTGAAGATGACTCCAACTTACCCAGTACAGTGGTCTGGTGGTCCAGTGTCCTCTGCATTTTTGTAGTGTGGAACTATGTGGCTGTACAGAGGAGCAGGTGTGTGGGGGGTGTCCAGTGGATTGCTGCTTGGGCGTGGGCTGATTCGCGGCATTCGGCTTGACTGGCGACGTTGCTATGGTGTCCGCAGACCTGCCTGTCTGTGGCCACTTATTTTTTTATTTTTATCTAAGTATCTATGAATATTTTTATCTATTTATCATTTATCTGTTAGTTTTTCACTTTTGCATTACTGGGGCTTGTACTCTGCATCTCCTCAGTGAACTATATCCTCAGACATTTTACTTCAGATACCCACTAAGGGTCTCACTAACTCACTGACGTGGTCACTGGGGTCGGGGGAGAGTAGTGCTTCTGGCACCCGCGCAACTCACCGCCTCGGCACTGGGGGGGTCTCTGCTCTTCCAGTTTTTTGCTGTTTTGCACTGTGAAGTACATCTGAAGATTTTATGTGGCTATGGTGTCCCTGGGCCTACTCTAGAAAGTTGTACAACAAATTTCTTCTACATGAGGGTCAACCTGATACCAGCAACAATGAGCTATTGAAATCTTAATTTCAGGATCTGCAAAGAGGTGAACCTGAAGAAGATAGCTTGTACAGGACAGTCCCTTTCAGAGCACCACTTGTTTACCCTTCATGACTGTGTGGCCAGCTGGGAGCAGCAGTGTTTATCAGGAAGAGAGTATCAGGTCATGTGTTGCCAGAAAATTATTAACTGCTTCCAGATGTGGTGGAGGATGCTTGTAATCCCAGCACTGGGAGACTGATATGCATTTGAAGTCAGCCTCAGCTACACACTGTGTTCAAGGCCAGCCTGAACTACATAGCAAGATCCTGTGCCTTGGGCTGGTGCGGCTTCCGCACCTCCATCACAGGGGCTCTCTGATGTCCAAGAGGAGGCAGCACAGCTCCTTGTCCTCCCTGCACTCCCAGATCCTGATGTCTTCACAGAAATCAGCATCCTGGTTCAATTATCACTGCACAAGGAACCATCTCAGATTATAAAGACTTCAAATATCTTCAATATTAGGGACCATGAGTCTGGTTGCATCGTCGCTTCTTCAGCTGATCCTGCCTGCATCATTCTTGGAGCAACATTCCATTAATGGACATTCTCAGTAGTATGCCTTGAAAGAACACCTACAAGTCACTGATAGATACCATCGCTGCTGTGGATGATCAGAGGCACAAATCTTTCTTGCTGAGATCAGAAATATGGCAAAGACTTCTCTTCTCACAATTTTTCTTCAATATCACAGTAGAAGTTGTAGCTGTGCCTCAGAGCCAAGCCTAGTGCTGGACACCAAAGCCTGAGCACCTGTGTGTGGTGGCAGGAGCTCCATTGACTCCCACTACAGCAGGTGTGTTCATCAGGGGTCCGGTACCTTCTGGTGCGTGGCTGGCATTCGTTGCCCCCTCTCAGCCATGACTCCAGTCCCTGAAGGTCAAGAACAAAAAACTGGAGGGTGTAGAGCCCAGTGGCCCTGGTGGCAGTAAAGAAGTCACTGAGACAGAGGGTGCTGGACAAGCTCAACCACTACTACCATGGCTTCCATCTGCTGTGGGAAGTTAAGGTTTTGGTAACTTGATAATTACAGTAGTACATTGGTTCACGGACTTAATTCTTTCCATAATTTTGGTTGCAAACTGAATTGGAGTTCATAGAGGTTTCGGTCCATAATCAGCCAACTCCAAGGCAGGGATGACAAACAGGTATGGCAGAGCAGAAACAACATGGGGCACAGAGGCAGCAAAGGTAACAAGAGCTGAAAGTGTATTCAATGAAGTCATGGCCCAAACTTATGAATCTGGCAAGAAATGTTAATCTACAGAGTCCAGAAGCTGAGATCTTTAAAGGGAAAAAACTCAAAGAAATACATACTAAGACATGAGACAAGTAAACCTCTAAAAATAAATGACAAGGGGAAAGTTCTGAAAACAACCATTTAAAAATGAATCTTACAGGTAGGGGGGAAACAATATGGCAGTAGATTTTTTTAAAAATCAGAAAGCATGAAATAGTACCATATTTTCCAAGTGCTCAGAGAACAGAGCCCTTATATTCAGGGTGATCAAATTTAAAACATTTAAAGATCCTTATAATGTTCAGAAAGAAAGTGGAAATAACATGTATAAACTAACAAGGGGTGGTGGGAACAGAGAAAAAGGAAAAGGAATGTGTCACCAATCCAAAAAGAAGCAAGAAAAAAAATTTATAGAACAAGTTTGATTAAAAAGCACACGTGGTTGAAAGAAGCCCAATTATATCACTGACAAGAAATTTAAACTGGGGCATTTAAGCAGATATTTTCTCTCACAGATCCAGCAGCCACATTAGGAAATGAGAGACTTAAGCAGCTTGCTTAAGCTTGATCTTAACTATATGCAGTCAAGAATTAAGAGAATACACATTTTCAAACACATGTACTCAACTTTAGTAAGTATTTCATGTACTGTTGGAAAAGTTAAGAAAAACAATACTCTTTGATCCACTGTGGATCACTGACCTAATGAATATTATACTACACTATCCAGGTGAAAAGGTCCTAGGAAGACGGTATCCTGTGTCTGCTACCCATGTAAAAAACCAGGCCCCCCCTACCGCTGCTTCAACACTGTTCTCTTCAAATGAATTTTTAAAAAGATATTAGTGTTGTTGGCTTAGATTATTCTTACTCTTAATTTCTTTTTTTGGTACCGGGAATCAAACTCGGGATGTTGCGCTTACGAGGCAGGCGGTGGCACCACTGAGCTAGATCCCTGGCCCTCTTACTCTGAATTTCTATGGGCAGTTTCTGCTTAGCTCCCAACATTCACTATATGTTTGATTATTGCTCATTCTTTATGAACCACATGAAAATATGAACAAGAATGGTTGTTCTCAAGTGAGAGATGTAAGATATGGGTACCTTTCTCAGAAAGGTAAATTTTCCATTATTGTAAAGAATGGAACAAGTAATGAATGCAAAATTACCATGAAAAGCTTTTGTTTAAAAGCAGGCAGGTTTGCAATTTAATGTTGCTACAAAAGAATGAAGGGGCCTGACTAATAAACTAGCTTGAAAAGAAGAAATGAAACCCTGACTGGATGAACCTCGACCTTACCCATCAATTTTTTTATAAGATGATAGATTTTATTTCTAATGTATTGAAATTTCACCAAGTATGTCTAGACATTGAGGAGCTGATGTCATTCTTTGTTTCTGTCCATGGAGAACTTATTTTTATGTAAAAAGTCATACTCTCTAGAGAACTGCCAAATATTTTTCCTTTGATTATTCCCTTCCTTACTCAAAAGCAAACAAACAACAACAACAACAACAACAAACAGTGATGGGGACTGAACCCAAGGCCTTGTACATGCTATTAGCACTCTATTACTAAGAGCAAACCCTGACCCTACCACTGAGCTGTATACTTTGTCTCTCTTCCTTTCATGTATTGTCCTTTTCTTTTTTCTAGGACTCCTGAAAGAAGTAGGATATTGGACTTGGATTTGTTCTCTATATCTTTTATCTTTTGAGAGTTTTTGTGTTTGTACATTATGAAATAGGTCCTAGAGAGAGATAGCTTCTACTGAATGTCTTTGATTGGATAACATATTTAATTCCAAGTCTCCTACATGTTCTTCAACTGTTTCCTTTACATAGCACTCTATGATAGTCATTTGGGTATAATACCTTTATGAAGCTATCTTATTTTATCAAGTCAATTTTAAGGTTTGTGTCCTGAATTATTTCTTTCCTGAAGACTCAGTTTAGTTCATCTTGGTCTTTTTGTTTGTGCTACTTGTATTCTCCAGAGGCCTGGTTATCAGTGCACACGGAGAACACAGCCTGGTGGCCAAGGGAGATCTCCTCTGCTCGATGCCAGCAGGATGCTCCACAACCTCCTTTCTAAGTGAGCCCGGGTGGAGTCAGGTCAGCTTTTCCTCGGAATAAGTGAGTGGGGAAATGGTTGTCAGCTTGGGGGCCCAATACCCATTCTGTATATTTGCTGCTGTTGTTGTTGTTGTTGTACTGTTTTGTTTTTAAGGGAAAAGTATTTGGAACTCTGTCTGGTGATGAATATCAAGCTGCATGTATTCTGTATAGGAAAACTGGTCTGAGCCCCTGTTCCATGCAAATGCTCTGGTGAATTTCAACTTCTATGTCCCCTGCCTCTGCCTCACCTGTAACCTGATCCAGAGCTGTCCAGTGTGGCCACCAGCAGGCATCCTCCACCTGCCCCACAGGCTCCTGAGGCCCTTTCACTCTCTCCCACGGTGTCTCACATGCACCCAGGACATCCATCTTCTAGGAAGTTATGAGTTCCTTTGATGATCCCTTCTTTTCCTTGGCAATTCACTGTGTAACTTTTGGTGTTCATTTCTTCTTAACTTTCTATATTTTTATTTCAGTGGGGTCTTGGGAAAGCTAGAAAGTCATTTCAATCCAGGAGACAAAACCATCATATAACCTGTATTGGATGGTTGAATCAGTTTGGGAAACAGCAACTTAATTTACATTTAAGATTTTTGCTTCTCCAAAATCCAACAATATGCTGCATACAAGAAATACACTTAATTCAAAAAGAAAATCATAGACTGAAAGTTAAAGGGTAGAAAACAATACTCCATGCAACAAGAACCCAAAAAAGAAGCAGGAGTAGCTATCTTCTTTGAAGATCAAGTGGATTTCAAACCAACACTGATTAAGAGAGACAAAGAAGGGAGTCAGGTATTTAGCACAGTGGTTTTGCTGCCTGCTGCGCAAGTGCAAGGACCCGAGTTTGATCCCCGATACCAAACAAAAAAAAAAAGAAAAAGAAAAGACAGACAAAGAAGGACACTAAATCCTTGTAAATGGAATAATCAAAGAGGAAGAGATGACAATCATAAATATATGTGCACTAAACGCTAGTGTGCCCAGCTATATAAAACAAATATTAACGGACATGAAAAGTCATACATGCACTAATACAATAGTATTAGAGTGGGACCTCAATGTCCTGCTCTCACAAATAGATCAACTAGACAAAAAATAAGCAATGAAATACTGGAACTCAATCAAACTCTTGAACAAATGAATGTAACAGAGGTTTATAGAGTGTTCCATCCCACAAAATCAGAATACACATTCTTTTCAGCTGCACACGGGTCATTCTACAAAATAGGCCACATATACAACATGTTTAAGTAAGTGCAAAGGAATTGAAGTTATCCCCTGTATATTATCAGACCATAGTATGGTGAAATTGGAGATCAATAGCAAAACAAACCACAAAAATTTCATAAACACATGGAAATTGAACAACACACTTCTGAAAAACCAATGGGTCACAGAGGAAATTAAAGAAGAAATCAAACAGTTCCTTCAATTAAATGACAACAACAATACAACATATCGGAATCTATGGGACACAATGAAAGCAGTCTTATGAGGGAAATTCATAGCAGTGAATATTCATATTAGGAAAACAGAATGAGCCCAATTAAACAACCTGATGCTGAACCTCAAGCTTCTAGAAAAAGGAGATCAGGCCGACCCCAGAGCTCATACAAGGGAGGAAATTATAAAGATCAGAGGAGAAATCAATGCAATGGAGACTAAGAGAATGATACAAAAAAATCAATGAAGTCAAGAGTTGGTTCATTGAAAGAATCAACAAAATTGACAAACCCTTAGCCAACCTTATTGGAAAAAGGAAAGAAGAGGCCCAAATCCATGCAATTAGGAATGAAAAGGGTGAAACTACAACAGACCCAGCAGAAATCCAGAGGATCATCAATACCTACTTCCAGAACCTACACGCCAATAAGATGGACAACACAGAAGAAATGGACAGATTCCTAGATACATATGAATTACCAAAGTTGAAGGAAGAAGACCTAAAAATTCTGAACAACCCAATATCAACCAATGAAATTGAAAATGTAATTAAAAACTTACCAACTAAGAAAAGCCCGGGCCCTGATGGCTTCACTGCTGAATTCTACAAGACATTTGGAGAGGAACTGCTGCCACTACTGTTTAAACTCTTCAATGAAATTGAAAGGGAAGCAATACTCCCAAATTCATTCCTGGAAGCAAGCATCACCTTGATCCCCAAAGCAGAGAAACACCTAACTGAAAAAGAGAACTATAGGCCAATCTCACTAATGAACATAGATGCAAAAATCCTTAATTAGATACTGGCAAATAGAATGCAGAAGATCATACATGCTGACCAAGTGGGATTTATCCCAGGGATGCAGGGATGGTTCAACATAAGCAAATCAATCGATGTAATACACTATATCAATAGAGCCAAGGATAAAAACCTTATGATCATCTCAATAGATGCAGAAAAAGCATTTGACAAAGTCCAACATGCATTTATGACAAAAGCCCCCCGCAAAATTGGAATAGATGGTCTCTGCCTCAATCTGATAAAAGCCATCTATGAAAAACCAACAGCCAGTATCATACTAAATGGTCAAAAACTGAAATACTTCACACTAAAATCAGGAATAAGACAAGGATGTCCACTGTCACTACTCCTGTTCAATATAGCCTTGGAAACATTAGCCATGGCAATTAGACAAGAGAAAGAAATAAGAGGATTAAAGATAGGAAACGAAGAAGCCAACTGTCATTATTTGCAGATGACATGATACTCTATATAGGAGACACCAAGAACACCACCAAAAGTCTTCTACACTTAATAACCAAATTCAGTAAAGTAGCTGGATACAAGGTCAACACACAAAAATCAATAGCTTTTCTGTACATGAACAACAGACTCACTGAGAGAGAAATAGGGCAAAGAATTCCTTTCACAATAGCATCCAAAAAACTGAAATACCTAGGAATCAATGTAACAAAAGAAATCAAAGACCTCTTCTCTGAAAACTACAGCACTTTGAAAAGAGAGATTGAAGATGATATCAGAAAATGGAAAGACATCCCCTGCTTCTGGGTAGGAAGGATCAACACAGTGAAAATGGCCATACTTCCAAAACTGCTATATAGATTCAATGCAGTCCCAATTGAAATCCCAGCAGCATACTTCATGGACTTTGAGAAAACAATCCAAAAATTCATTTGGAACAAGAAGAGACCCAGAATAAGAAAAGCAATTCTAGGTAACAGAGACATAGCAGGGATTATCACAACTCCCAACTGGAAACTATACTACAAAGCTACTGAGATAAAAATAGCATGGTACTGGCAAAGAAACAGACCTGAGGCCCAGTAGAACAGATTAGAAGATGCAGAAACAACGCCAGACACACTCAGCCATCTCATCTTTGACAAAGGAACCAAACACCCTCACTAGAAAAAAGATAGCCTCTTTAATAAATGGTGCTGGAAAAATAGGGTTTCAACTTGCCAAAGATTAAAACTAGACCTATATCTCTCACCATGCACTAAACTAAAATTGAAATGGATTAAAGATCTAAATATTAAAGTAGAAATGCTGAATCGGCTGGAAAAGAGATTAGGCAGAACTCTTGAAGACATCGGTGTAGGAAAAGATTTTATGAACAAAACTTCAGTTGCCTGTGAACTAGCACAAACAATCAACAAGTGGGATCTCTTCTTACTAAAAAGCTTCTGCACAGGAAGAGAAACCACCAGCAGTGTGAAGAGACAACCCACAATGTGGGAATAAATCTTCACCCGCTGTTCCTCAGACAAAGGTGTACTATCTAGAATCTATAAGGAATTTTAAAAAATCATACCTCCCAAATTTAAAGACCCAATCCAAAAATGGGCATCTGAAATGAACAGATATTTCTCAGACAAAGAAGTAGAAATAGCAAAGAAACATATGAAAAAATGTTCAACATCACTGGTCATTTGAGAGATGCAAATGTAAACAATGCTGAGATTCCACCTCACTTGAGAAAGAATGGCTGTTATCATAAAATCAACCAATAACAAATGCTGGCGGGGCTGTGGGGAAAGAGGAACCTGCTCCAGTGCTGGTGGGAGTGTAGACTGGTGCAACCACTGTGGAAATCAGTATGGAGATACCTCAAAGAACTAGGATTGGAAGTCCCGTTTGACCCAGCTATTCCTGTGCTGGGTATCTTCCCCAAAGAATTAAAACCATCTTACCACAGCGATATATGTGCACCCATGGTTATAGCAGCACAATTTGTAATAGCTCAAACTTGGAAACAGCCCAAATGCTCATCAACTGGAGACTTAATAAAGACAATGTGGTATTTTTATAAAATGGATTACTACTCAGCCATAAAAAATGAGAAATTAGAGACATTTATAGCTAAATGGATGCACACTGAGCCCATACTCTTAAGTGAAATAAATAGGACACACATGTGTAAATACCGAATAGTTTCTCTAGTGTGAGAAACTGAAAGTGTAAATAAGGACTAAAAGATATAATAGATAATGTGAAATAGGAAGAAAAGGGGCAAAGGGGAAGGGGAAGTGGGAAGGGTAGGGGAAAGGAAAGAACTGAATGGAATCAATATGAGAAAATGAAAAAATGGAAACGAAGTCTTTGTAAATAGGGAGGGATGGAGGGGTTGAAGGGAGGGCAGGGGAAGGGAGAAAAATAAGAACCAAGAGAGACTATGTAAAGGCGCAAATTTCCAGTGATGAATGTCATTATATTGTATACCTAAAATGTACCAATAAAATAAAATATATAAAAAAAAGATTTTTGTTTCTCAGAAACTAGTAAATGCCATGAGATTATAAATTTGTTAATTTTCTAGCTTCTAGTTTCATTGGTACTAATACTTTAAACGTAAAAGTAAACTATATTGGCTAATGTGTAATTATTATTTTATATTTTTAAAACAAGAATGAAAGGAAAGAATATCTCTGGACATTCAAGGATAACTGTGACTTTCATTCCCTAGAAACTTTATCTAGGAAAGAGGGTTGAATTTTAGTCTCAGGAACGGCCTACCTTTTCATGATTTTCAGCAGTTCACTCAGACTTCCTAAGCTTCATCATTCTCCTGGGCATCTGCTGACTGGCCTCTGCTCCTCCACTCACATTCAGGACACTGCCTTTTCTTTTACAAGACTGGTTATTCCTTAGGGAATCACCCACCCTCACGCCTGGCTTCAGAAGCAGGCTTTGGCCACAGCACAATTCAGAGATGGGTAAGTATGTAAAAATAAGCTAGTAGGACCAGGAGAGACTTCCAGGGAAAACCCTTCTCCTCCTCCCCTTGTATCTCCTAATGGAAACCTATTCTCCCTGGGCTCCGGGGTATGCGGTGAGAGCAGGTGAGCTCTGGAAGTGTACAGCCCCTCTGTATCCTCTCAGGGCCAGATGTGAAGCTTGCACCATGGAAAGCAGAGGAGAGAAATAGATAAAATAACTACCGTTACCTAATCTGGGCTAGGACTCAAGGGTTCACTGAGGCTACATCCACTCTTCTGCCCCAAAGACTCCCAGTACTTGGTGAATACTTACCAGTAAGTAAACTGACTTATTTTTACTTTCAAGTTAAAACATCTCCTAAAGCAGATGAATTTCTAGTACAGATGAACCTCAAATTTCAAATTTATGATGGTGTGAAAATGACTAGCATTCAGTAGCAATTGTACCTTGGATTCCGATCTTTTTCCTGCAGTAGCAATATGCGGTACTGAGACCAGGAGAGACAGGGACAAAGGGCAAAGTCCTGAGGAAACTGGATAAACTGAGATAAGCCTTAGGAAATTGGAGCACAGGGGACAAAGGCCTAATCAGAGGGCAAAGGAGAAAGGACTAATAAAATCTGCTGCTGACAAAAGCTGTTCAGTAGCAACTGTACACATTCATTTTGGCACATCTTTCTGCCCCTTTTTTGTGCCAAAAGCTGCATATAAGCCCCTAGATTCAGGCACTTCCTTGGTGTCCTCCCTTAAAGCCCCCTTGTCTAGGGAGGGCTTTTTTTGCTCTTTCTAATAAACCACACCCAGCTCAGTTCCCTGCTGCTGAGCTGTTGGCTTCGTTTTTCCACTGCCCTTAGGACAAGAGCCCAGAGGGAGCGAACTGGTGAGAGTCATGTGAAGCTGGCCAGCAGTAGCCAGCCGCAGCTCCTAGTCAGCTCTGTGATCACAAGTACAGACAACCTACACTCCATAGTGCACTACCGTGTGGCTAAGCTTTGGGCTCTGATATGCTAGGTGTATTAAATGCATTTTGACTTCTGGTATTTTCAACTTACAATGGGTTTACTGGACATAACCCCATCATAAAGAAGGCATATCTGTACATACAATTTGGAAAATAAAAAGTCTGTAGAAGGAAAATCCTTATTTGGTACAGACTTGGGATTAAAAACCAGTTAGTTTTCTCCTATTCATGTAGAAAGATCTTGTGTTGCTTAATTCTATTTTTACAGGAGATCAATTCCCTCATTTGTTAAACTTTAGGGAGTTTTTCTCAGGTGTATTACTTAGAGATTTAAAAGAACATGACAAGTAAGAGTTACTAGATTCCTATTCAATACACAGAAAATAATTCCAGAAAATAAAATTAAGGTTCACTGTTCATCAAGGTTCCATACTTCAAATTACTCAAATCAAGTAACTTTTAACCTATCCTTGGTTTACTCTAGTTTTTTATTCTAAGACATTGTATGTACTTAATTTTTTATTTTTTTCTTAGAATTTATTTCTAATTCAATCATTTCAAAAATTTAGGTAGGAAATGGTAATGGTTCAAAACATACTTTAAAATTAAAGATTCACTTATGGACATATTGTCTTTTTATAATCCCTGGGCAAGTAATTCTATATGTTAGCTACAGCTAGCTATTGTTAGGATATGTGGAAATGACCATTTTCTAAACTGGCAGAAAGTTCTAAAGGTAAAGTCACCGAGTAGAACTGAACTACATGCTGCACAGTTATCATTTGTACTGTGGTTATATCACACTACCTTTATTCGATATGCTTAAATTTAAAAATGAGGCTTTTTTCTTTTTTTTTTGAGATGGAATCTCACCATGCTGCCCAAGCTGGCTTTGAAGTCCTGATATTAACTGATCCTGGTGTCTTCACTTTCCATATAAATGGGACAAGGTACACACGCCATCGTGCTTGGTAATAGGTTGCTTTTTGAAATAAAATGTAAAATATTTTTAAAATAACTACACTCAAACTTACACTAGGAAAAGTTCCTAAATCCGTATGTCTTTGCTAATGTAATTTTTAAAACTAAAATTATTTAAATTGAATATTTAATTGAAATTGAAAAAGAGATGCTAAAATATAAAAGAAAGAAAATATTTACAAATTATATCTTGAAGATGAATATGTTGCTTTTATTTATGAACCAAAGAACAGCCACACTAGGTAGGTCATGCTGAGGTGGATTCATGGGAGGAAGGAGCCTGTTGGGAATTGGAGTGGCACCACTGGGGGGTTCAGACCAGCCCTGAGGGTAAAGGGGATTCCCGCTGGAGTTGTAGAAGCAAGCAGAAGAAACTGCAATGTATCTATCTTATTTTTTAAAAGCCTAAAAACTTAAAATCAAGAAATGATAGCTTGGCCAGGGTTTGCATTTCACTTGAGATGAATAAAATGTTCACATTTTTCTCTGCGACTATCATCTAGCTCCTACTGCCTACCGACAGAATTCAGGTAGAAAAGGGGAAAGAGAAAGCTTCCCTGAGGGAAATGACAACAAATTGAATATTAAATGTACAATAGAAAACAAGCTCTCCCAGCCCTTCAACCACATCTTTCAAGCCCTGCTTCTGAGAATAGAAAATGCTAAGCTCAATTTGAGTGTCACTATAAACCCCTCTCTGTGCCAGATGATTTTATTCACATATTTATATCCAAAGTAAAAACAACTTAAAATGTTTACACTGGGTAGTAATGGAAGTCATGTGTCAAATACAATGGAGCGGGGGAATAAAGCTTTCTTCAGAACTGAAGCTGGAAGATATACAATATCTGTGGAAAATCTGGCTTATAAATGAAAATACATTGTTTACCTATTCCATTTAATTACAGAGAACACGCATTTTTACCCTTTGCATCCAATTTCTGAAGTCTCATTTTTTGGTTTTTGGTTTGTTTTTTGCTCTGAAGTATTGCCTGCAGCTATGGAAGTATCATAGTTCCACCCAAGGAGTCTCTAGGAACATGGCCACACATTCTTGTGACTTGGGATCCCTATGTCCTTTAAGCTTTCACCCCTAATGAGAGACAGTAAAAAAGAATCCTTCCACCAAGCCCAAAGCACAGGAGGAAAAACAGCAAAGAGAGCCCCTCAGCCATCCTCAGCTATCTCCAGCATAGCAGCTTTCCTATTGAATGCTGAAAAGAAAAAGACAGTACTGTATAAGAGACCAGAGCTGGACTTTGGCATCGTTCTATGGAAAAAGTCCTCTGAATTTGTCACTAAGTTCAGGCCTGTGGTGACATCCTCTCCTTAGCTTCTAATCACCAATGATTCAAGCACAGTTGTTCACAAAAGCTGAAGAAATGGCATGCTCACTTCACAGTTTTCCAGTGTCCCTCCTAAACAGAATCTATCCGAGGGTTAAAACTTAAAAGGGGCCATAAAGGTGCCAGAGGAAGAAAAGCCATGGCTGTTGTTTTCTCTGATGTAACATGTCTTAGGAGGGTCAGCCACGAATTCATAACTCACATGAAGTCCAGCTCTTCTGTTCTGAGGCAAGACACCCACCCTTGTATGTTCCCCTCCACGTTCTCACACACCACTTCTCAGCTGGTACTCTGCTGATCTTGGGCCATCCATCCTCCTACCTGCCCTGAGCAGGGCCCTGGGGACTTCACTGAACATCCACCTGAGGCCTCTGGGCCTTTTGTTTTAAAACTCAGAGAAGCTGACTCAGTTTTGCCTTTCCTTTTGCATTTCCTGTCAGTTGATGAGAGAGTGCCTTTGTCATCTCAGGTGGTCCTGCTTGAGCCTCCTAACACACTGTTCCTAAACACATGTCCTAATTTTCAAAGAAGCTGGGCCTCCATCATAGGCAATGTTTTATAAATACATTCTTGATGTGATTCCACAGATGTGTTAGCCAGGCCCACTGAAAACTCACTTTTTCTCACTACCCCAACCAGCTTGCAAACACCTGAAACAAAAAGGCCCATATTACTATGAGGAAGTGGCAAATCACAGCAGAGAAAATAAACAAAAACAAAATAATTTGTAGAGTTGAATTAAAAATGGGGAGGCACACATCTATGATCCCAGGACTCTGGGAGGCGAAGGCAGGAGGATTGCAAGTTTGAGCTCAGCTTAGGCAACTTAATGAGATGCTGTCTCAAAAAGGAAAGAATATTTAAACAGGCTGGGGTTATAGCTCAGGGCAAATGCCCCAGATTCAACTGGAAAAACAAAACTAAAACAACAACAAAAACACCTGGACAGATCCTCTACTTCAGATCTGTCTTTTATACTAAATTTTCACTTCCCTAATGCATAAACCAATTTTAAACAGAACCTAATAAAAGCTAAACCAACCAATCAACAACATACTTGTAATTTAAACTTTCTTTATTCTAATTAGGACTCTTTGGCTGCTTGATTATTTGTTTTTGTTTTTGGGGGGTTTTTTTTGGTACCGGGGATGGAACTCAGGATCTTACGCTTTCGAGGCAGGCAGAGGTACCACTGAGCTAAATCCCCGGCCCTGGCTGCTTGATTATTTGTATTACACTCATGTCCTGAGAAAAAAATAGTAAGACACAGATAATTTAAGTCACAATGTATTAAGTGAATAAACATATCTTACCTGTAAATACATTTCCAAACCTTGCCGTCGTTGTTCTAAGACTTTTGGGACCCAGTTCCTGACATGCTTAGAAGGGATTTCTGGAGTTTTTATACATTTCTTAAGCTATAAATACACAAATAGAAAAAAAGAGAGATGTCTGTTAATTATAATGGGATTATTTCAAAGGAAAAGCCAAAAGAAAACAAACCACTGCTATTTCCAATTTTTAAAAAGGGAAATATAATTATATAGAAATTTTGTCAAAAAAATTCTTTACTTAGGTGTCCTCACTATTCAGGTTTCAGGAAGGGTTTTGTGTTTTGAAAGTTGAAGAATTGGAGTTATTGATATTTCAGATTGAAATTATTTTTCCTGAAAAATTAAGTCTAGTAAACGAGGTAAAAGAAGTATTGTAGTTTAAAAATCAATTTATTTTGTAAAAATCAATATAACATAATTTTATTTGAAGTATTTTTCTGATAAGAAGTCTTTCCTTTTTTTTTTTAACCTAAAAAAAAATAATGGTTTTTTGGAGAAGTTCTTGGAAATTCTATAATAAAATGAACTAAGAAATACAGAGGATAATCTCTTCAACATTCCTAACAATCAGGTTCAACTTCTATTCATGAATGTTGAATACTGGCTTTTAGCTAAGTCTTTCTGAACAGTACTTTTAAGGAATAATATAAAGAAAAACCTATTGGTAGTTGAGTTAGAGCTGCCTGAGATAGAAGAATCTCCCTCCACCAAAGACGGCCAAATCCTAAACCTATGAATGTTCATATGGCAAACAAGATTTTGTGAATTTGGTTAAATTAGTGATCTTGAAATAGGGAGATTATCTGGCAGGCTCAATGCACTCACAAGGATCCTTTCATGAGGAAGCCCAGAGGGCAAAGTGAGAAGATTATGGCTGGCCTTGATGATGGAAGAAGGGCCGAGAACTCAGGCAACCTGTGGCAGCCAGAAGGGATTCTATGGTGCGGCTTCCACAGGGCACACAGTCCTGTTGACCACCTTGGTTTTGGTGCAGTGAAACTCCTTTTGAAGCGTGGACTTCAAGAAATGCAAGATAGTCACTTCTAGAAAAACGGTGGATTGGTAAATAGCAGCAAATCAGCCTCTCCAAGGTTTGGAATCCAGACACTGGAAACATAACAACTTGGGGAAGAAAAAAAGGAGGGAGGTGGAGCCCTGGGATCCAGGAAGGATGTGAAGAAGAATTAGAGTCCTCAGGCAAACTGAAGAGATAGACCTCGATGCAGAAAAAAGAAGTGGCTGGGCCAGGGATTTAGCTCAATGGTTCCACTACCTGCCCTGGAAATGCAAGGACCCAAGTTCAATCCCCGGTACAAAAAAAAGGGGGGTCCATACAGAAAAAAGAAGTGGTAAACTACATGTTCTCTCTGACTCCAGCATGAGAGGAGGCTCGAATCTTCAGAGATACAGTGAGCACAGGTGACTTCAGAGGCTTCCATGGAGAAAGGCATCAGTAGAAGGGAGGAATAGATGCTATGAGCTGCAACAACTAGTCAGTGACTCCAGTCCAAGTGATCCCTGAAGAGAGTTCTTGGCCAGATGCCATTTTAGGAAGGGTCTAACTCTGCCCAGGACTCAGAGCAGCCATAGGTTGGCCTCATCTCAAGCCTCCCAGTGACTACGTGAGGCACAACCGTGGGAGACATCTGGGGTCAGGGAACTGAGATCAGACCAGCAACAGACACCCAGAGTGTTGTGGCCTGAAGAACTCAGGCCCCAACTTCACAACCAGAGGCTACAATCAGTCTAAACTTCTGTGAAGTTGAAAGCATCAGAATTGGCACCCCACCCTATTCCTACCACAGGAGGGTCGGGATCATCCACCAGCACAGATTTGAGCTCTGTCTGCCTGCTTTGTCTGCCAGTAACAGTGGAGACACAACCTGAATTAGACACTACCGTACCAGAAGATAACCACAGGCATAAAATCTTTTACTTTTCTTTTCATATTTTTTCTTTTTTCTTCATTGTTTTTGTTTTTTCATGAGTGTGAATATTGTTTTTAGTTTTATTTTATTAAGTTCTTATTTTTGTTTTTTTCCATCTTTTTTTCCCTCCTGTCTTCTTCACCAGTTTCTCAAAGCTTGGGTAATCTTCAATGGTCCTTCAGCTTTCCTTCTAATCTCTTTCTCTTCACTTATTTCTCTATTTTTTCCTTTTATCCCTTTAAAATTTTCTCCCCTGGAGGTAAAATCATTCTATTGAGGGGATATTTACTGTGTATAATTTTGTGATTCATTTTAGATTTTGTCATGTAACTATAAATCTTTACCGATGGTTAAAGGTGGCAAATTAACAGTTACCATAGTTTGTCATTTTCTAGACTGGGCTTGATGATATTGTTATTACAGATTGTACTACCATAGCAAAGGTGGCATAGTTATTGTGATCAGCTGTTCTTCCTTGCATGTCAATACCAAGATTGCCTAGGGGTCATAAACAATACTATAGTCCAGTACCAAAGAACTGGGTGCTAGGCTAAATAGGCCGCAACTTCTCATCCCTAATAAATTGAAGAGGCAGGATCTTGGGTCAGACTCAAAAGCCAAAAACCAGCTATTCCTAGAAGACATCTCTGAAAAGTAGGCATTTCCTAAGGAAGTCTCAATACCAGTAATAAAGCTACCTACTATAAGCAATTTACAAGCATCAAGGCAGAAAACAAATTTTGAAAAATACAAACTGAGAAGACATGGAAGCAAGATGTAACCCCAGAACTCCAGCTTGCCCAAGGAAAGTCTAAGGGGTGCATTAAGATGGAACGAATCAAAAGCCACCCAGCTGAACTTTCTGAAATACTTGCAGTGGAAGTAACAAAGTAAATGAATTAGGGTCTAGAAAAAAGCAAATTAGAAAGAATTTCACAGAAAGTTAAAGAAATGATGACGAAAATGAATGCTATGGTTAGCAAATCTAGAGTAGATACAGACTGAAAAAAAAGTAGAGGAGCTTAGGAAAGTGACAGAAACCATGAATGCCCAGTATACGAAATAACTGGATTCCAAGAAATAGAAACAGACAGATACCAGGAAGATAAAAAAAAAAATTCTATTGAAAATGTATGCAGCAGAATCAAGCAATGTGAAGCAGAATATCAGACCTAGAAGACAGGATTGCAGTTAACAATTACAAAATGAAAGACTTCTTAAAAATACCAAGGGTCTACACACATACATGAATCAATCCAAGAGTTTCTAGATGATGCAAAGAAGAATAACATAAAATTGATCAGAATCAATGAAAAATCAGGAGATAGCACAAAGGACAATAAAAATCCTGTCCACAAAAGTAATGGCAGAAAACTTCCCAAGCATAGCAAAAGAATTTGACATACAGGTAAGTGAGGCATACAGAACTGCGATTAGCCACGATCAGAAAAAAACTATACCAAAGTGTGTAATGGTCAAAGTTCCAGAAATTAAATATAAAAACATAGTATTAAAAGCTGTCAGAGAGTGGGCTGGGGATTTAGCTCAGTGGTTCTGCCACCTGCCTCGCAAGCACAAGGTCCTGAGTTTGATCCCCGGTACCAAAAAAAAAAAAAAAAAAAAGCTGTCAGAGAAAAGTAACAAATCAACTACAAAGGAAAACCCATCAGAATCACAGCAGACTTCTCAATGCAAAACCTTAAATCAAGGAGAGGTTAGAGTAAAGTATTTCTGGCCTAAAACAACTTCCAATCCTAACTGATGTACTTAACAAACTTATGTTTTAAAATTGATGGAGAAATAAAGATACTTCATGATAAAGAACACCATATGAAATTCATGACCACCAAACCAGCATTCCAAATAGTTCTCAAGGATATTCTAGAAAAAGACAACAATTCCATGAATCCCAGTAGAATGAATCCACCAGACAAGGCAAACAAACAGAGGGAAAAGAAAGGGAATCAACAACAAAAAAATAATATGACAAGGATAAGTCAATACATATTCTTTTTAACCATTAATGTAAATGATCTCAATTCACAAATCAAAAGAAATAGACTGGCAGAATGAATCAAGAAACAAGATCCAACAATATGTTGCATTCAAGAAGCACATTTAATTCAAAAAGAAATTCAGAGACTGAAAGTCAAAGGATGGAAAACAATACTGGATGTGACAGGAACCCTGAAAAAAGCAGGGGTAGCTATTCTATTTGTAGAGAGAGTAGATTTCTAGCTAAAATTGATCACAAGAGCAAAGAAGGTCACTACATACTTGTTAAGGAAATGATTCAAGAGGAAGTGATAACAATCATAAATATATATGTACCAAATACTATCACATCCATCTATATAAAACACATATTAGTGGACATGAAAAATCAAATAAGCACTAGCACAATTGTAATGGGGGACCGTAATAACTCACTGTCACAAATAGACACATCAACTACAGAAAAAAATTTAACAAAGAAGTATCAGAGCTGAACCAAACCTTTGAACAAAGGACTTAGTAAATATCTACAGATATTTACTAAGATATTTCCACCCCACAACAGAATACACATTCTTCTTAGCTGCACATGGGAATTTCTTCAAATTAGGTCACATACTAGCTCATAAAATATGCTTAAGTAAATGCAAAGGAACTGAAATTATCCCATGCATATTATCAGATCATAGTACAATGAAGCTGGAAATCAATGGCAAAAGAAACCACAAAAAATATATAAACACATGGAAATTAAATAATACCCTCCTGAACAAATAATGGGTCATAGATGAAATTAAAGAAGAACTCAGTTGCTACAATTAAATGATAATGCCAACACAACATATCCAAACTTATGGGACACAATGAAAGCAGTCCTATGATGAAAAGTTACAGGGGTGATTTCCCACATCAGAAAAACAGAGCAAGCTCAAATAAACAACATAATATTGAACCTCAAATTTCTAGAAAAAGAAGCACAAGTAAACCCAAAACACATATGAGGGAGCAAATTACAAAGATCAACTGGAAATTGAGGCAACTAAGACTAAGAAAACAATACAAAATCAACACTCAAAAATCAATAGTATTCCCATACACAAATAACAAGCTCATTGAGAGAGAAATTAGGGAAACAATATCTTTCACAATAGCATCAAGAAAAATGAAATACTTAGGAATCAATCTAATGAAGGCAGTAAAAACCTCTACTTTGAAAACTACAGTACTCTGAAAAAGAAGACCAATGAGGATATCAGAAAACAGAAAGACATCCCTTGTTCTTGGATAGGCAGAATCAATATAGTGAAAATGGCCATACTTTCAAAACTGTTGTATAGATTTAATGCAATACTGATCAAAATACCAGAAGCATACCTCACAGAATAAGAGAAAACAATCCTAAAATTCATTTAGTACCAGAAGAGACCTAGAATAGCAAAAGCAATTCTGGGCAATAAAGACAAGGCAGGGGGGTGTCACATCCCCAATCTGAAATTATACTACAAACCTACTGTGATAAAAACAGCACAGTACTGGCAAAAAATAGACCTGAGGATCAATGGAACAGATTAAAAGATGCAGAAACAACTCCAAACATTCTCACCCACCTTATGTTTGACAAAGGAGCCAAACACCTTTACTGAAAAAAAGATAGCCTCTTTAATAAAAGGTGCTGGGAAGCCGGGGATTTACATTACATCTTGAGTTTGATCCCTTGTATCCCCCCAAAAAAAGTGGTGCCGGGAAAACTGGCTTTCCACATGCTGAGATTAAATGTAGATCCATATCTCTCACCATGCACTAAACTAAATCAAAAGATCTGAATATTAAAATGGATACAATCTGCTGGAAGACAGAATAGATAGAACTCTTGAAGACATTAGTGTAGGCAAAGACTAGGAACAAAACCCCGATCACACAGGAAATACTACAAAGAATCAACAACTGGGATCTCATCATATTAAAAAGCTTTTACACAGCAAAAGAAACCACCAACAGAGTGAAGAAACAACCCACAGAGTGGGAAAAAATTTTTACCAGCTATTTTTCAGACAAAGGATTGGTATCTAGAATATATAAAGAACTCAAAAAAATCAGACTCTCCCAAATTTATAAACCCAATCCAAAAATGGGCATCTGAAATGAATAGACATTTCTCGGTAAAGAAGTACAAAGAGAAAATAAATATATAAAAAAATTATCAACATCACTGGTCATTCAATAAATGCCAATTAAAACAACATTAAGATTCCATCTCAGTCCAGGAAGGCTATTATCAAAAAATCAACCAATGACAAATGCTGGCGGGGCTGTGGGAAAAAGGAACCCTTCTCCATTATTGGTGGGATTGGTACAACTAATATGAAAATCAGGGTAGAGATTCTTCAAAAAACTAAAACTAGAGCTTCCATTTGACCCAGCTATTCCCCTTCTTGGTACCTTCTGGAAAGAGTTAAAAGCATCACACCACAGCAATACATGCACACCCATGTTTATAGCAGCACAATTTGCAATGGTTAAATCTTGAAAACAGCCCAGATGTCCATCAACAGATAAATGGATAAAGAAAATGTGATTTTTCTATACAATGGAGTGCTACTCTGCCACAAAGGATAAACTTGAGACAGTTTTCAGTAAACAGATGCAGCCTGAGACCATACTTTTAAGTGAAATAAATCCAGACACATATGTTTAAATACTACATTGTCTTATATGAGAAACTGAAAATGTAAATAAGGACCAAAACTGATGTTAGATATTGAGAAGTAGAAAGAAAATGCTCAAATGGGAAGGGGAACAAGGGAAGGGTGGAAGGAAAAGGGAAGGAAGGGAAAAGGAAAAAAAAGAATAGAAGAAAAAATGGAAACAAAGCTTTTGTAAGTAAGGATGGGAAGAAGGATTGAAAGGAGGGGAAGCAAATGGGAAAAAAAAGAAAAAGAAAGATATATGATATACAGGTACAAATTCCCTATGATGAATGTGATCATTATGTATATCAAAAGAGTACCGATACAAATAATTTACAAAAAAAGAAATGCAAGATAATATATTTGTGTTGTTTTAAGCCACTAAATTTATGACACTTTGTTTCAGCAGCAATAGGAAACTCATATACTGTCTCTAAAAATGGAATGAGTCTTAATGTGCTAATTAAAGTCTTAGAAAAACTTACCAAGGTTGCTCCTTTATCCTAATCAAAGAAATAGCATAATCATGAATAAGAAAATACACACAAGCCTGGGCAACTAAAAATGTAATAAAAAATCTTCCCCTATGTAAGAATATACTCACCCTGAACTATTCTAGGCTGAAAGTTGTCACATCGTGAAGGCAGATCTATATATTTCACACACCCAAATTTGAGTTGCAGCCCTGAGGCTCAGCCTGTGTTTGCCTCCTCCCTCCACACTGCCATTAAACTAAAGTGTGAAAGCAAAGCCCAAAATCCATTCAGCAAGAACACCTATATCGGTGCGAATAAAAAGAATAAACTTTGTTAAATTTAGCTTAAAAGCTAAATTTCCCCAATGCCTTTGTAATTTCCCCAATGCCAATCAGGTAATCGAATTCATGCTGAAGGGCTTTCTGCTAACTCTTTCACAGTGGAGCTCTGAAAAGCTTTTCACCTGGCTTGCACCTTCTGTCCTTGCCCCTGCCCTTTGTTCTGTCTGTAAGGTGACCATGACAGCTGTAGCTATTGCACCATTAGCTTTCATTTGGGAATGAAAGGTGAGGATGGAAGACAAGTGATCCAAAGGATGGAGAAGAAAGAACCACCATGCCTAAGAGCTCGTAACAGCCGTGGGCTGCCCATCACCACACTTGCATTTTGAGAGGAAGAAAATAATCCTTTTTTTAAAAAGTTATGAACATTTTGACTTTTTATGTACCTGAATATAATCCTGATAGACAGTGAAAAGAAACAGGGAGAGAGGGAGTCATAGAAGTAGGAAACAGAGCAATGAAGAGAGAAAGGCAGAAAAGAAGGAAGAATCACCAAGGGAAAAATTAACAACTTTCTGAAAGACAGAAAGAAGCAACACGTCAATGAAGAGAAGAGCAGAGGAAGCCTGGACCCAGAACACTGTGGGGAGGGGACTGCAGGGAGCTGGAACTCATTTACTCAGCAGAACCAGGAGGTTCTGTGCCCACATTTACCACTGGTCACTACCACTCTAGTCAGCCTGGTTTTTGTGGAGCCCCTAGTTCAAGCTGTCGCTTTCTCATTCCTTATAGGAAGATCAGACTTAGGTACTCAACACAGAGGAGCCAATGACAAACACTCAAAAAAATTAATCTAGTTGGATATACAGTCAAGGTTACTTTCATAGAAAAGCCAGCACTATGAAAGAGAAACAACAAGAAGTGAAACAATCTCAAAGGAAACATACATCAAATAACAGAAGAGATCCTTAACAATTCTTTCTAGTATCTGCAAAAACATTCAAGGAGTCTTTTTTTTTGAGACAGAGTCTTGCTGTGTAGTTCAGGTTGGCCTCAAACTCACAGTGATCCTTCTGCCTCAGCCTCCTGAGTGCTGGAATTACAGGCAGGCTCCACCATGCCCAGATTCCAGGAGCCATTGCTTCTATAAACTAAGAACAGGTTAGGCCAGGGATTTAGCTCAGTGGTTTTGCCGCCTGCTGGGCAAGTGCAAGGACACGAGTTCGATCCCTGGTACCAAAAAAAAGAACAGGTTGCTATGAAAAACAAAGTGAAGAAGAAAGAGCTTCTGGAGATTAAAAAACATGAAATAGAAATAAAAAATTAAAAGGGTAGAACATAAAATCACGGAAATCTCCCAAGATGTCGAACAAAGTGAGAGAAAAGATCAATGAGAAGATAAAATAAAAAGGGCATAAATTCAGGAGGCTTAATATTAAAATTAAAAACAATCCATTTAAAATAAGAGAAATTCTCAAAAACATAATACATTTTCATAGGACCTAACAAAGACATATATCTTCAGATTAGCCTGTTCAGTCCTGGCATAATAAAATATATTTTAAAAGACTCATACTTACCTACACTTGTCTATTGAGATTTCAGACTATCAATGACAGAGAAAAGATAAAGAGAAAACATGACATCACAAACAAAGGAAACAAAACAGTGGCAGCTGACTTCTCCTTGGAACAGTGGATGCTTAAGAGCTAAGTTGAAAACGCTTTTCTATAACCAACTACAGTTCCAATCATGTGAGAGAGAACAGGCATTTTCAGAATGCAAGGACTCTGTTTATCTTCCGTGCTTTCTTTTCTCTAAGGAATAGAGGATTTAATTCCAGAAAACAGAGATTAAGCAAGGGAGGGCAAAAATGGGATCAGGATTCATAGCTCTACCCCATCAGGGTGAGGAAGAGAAATCCAATGATGGCCAGGCACAGCTTTCTGGAAGGAGGGCAGTTCTATGGAAGAGGGTACCGAGAAGCTGGAGAAATTTTAGGATTTGTTAAAAGTATTATTATTTTGCCAGTGTTTAAAAAAAAAAAGTTCCAGAAAATCAAGAGCCCCTGAAGAAGGCTGTGGAACTGAGCTCTTCCTATAAATTCCTTGGTGCTAGGAACACCCCTGTCCTTGTGGGTTTAAGGCATGAAAAGACAATAAACAATAAGCAAGTTAATAAAACAGAGCAAAGACTGAGAGCACTGGAAAGGAGGCAGGAGTTGGGGAGCTGGGGAGGTCTGTGTGAAGTGAGAAAGCCTGGAGCAGCTCAGTCAGTCTGGGAGGAGGAAGGCAGGGGCTGAAAGAACACTCAGGCAGAGACAGAGTCACAGAAAGGGAGGGACACGCTCAAGATGTTTAAAACCAGCCAGGGGGATCAGAGCAGTGCAGCCCATACTGCAGGGCCTTGCATGCGAGGTGGGAACTGGGTATTATTTTAAATGGAAAGCAAGATGAATAGGTTAAGCACAGGAATGATACAATTTTTACTTTAAAGAAATCATGCTGGACAATATGAGGGAGAAGGACCATACGGAGCCTGGAGTAAGAGCAGGGAGCCTATCCATAAGGTCCTACAGAAGCCTAGGCAAGAGATGATGGGTCTTTAGACTGTGCTGGCAGTGGGTGTGGGCAGACACAGTGGGTGACAGACAGGTATGGAAGGCAGAAGTGATTAAGATGACTCCAAGACAAAACCCCAGTCTCAGGTTTTTGACCTCCCTTGGAAGCCATATTTTGGGTGACCTGGCTACCACTTAGTAAAAGTGGTTGAATTGCCAGGTTTGGAACAAGTACAGATATACTAGTTATCCTCCCAAATCATTTCATTGTCCCTGTGTTTTATGGAATATAACTCCTAATTTTTGGCTGTGTTCATACCATCCAGAAAAAAGAACACATTTTCCACCACCCACTCCATCCCAGTTATGTGTGGCAGTGTGACTGAATTCTGGTCACAGGCAGGTAAACAGACATGTGTGTAGCATCAGGAAGGACTTTTTAAAGGGAAGAATCTTTCCTTCCCTTTCATTTTTCTTTCCTGCTAACTGAACTGCCCATACAAACCCATGCATATGCCAAAGGTTGAGAAAGGTAAAGCAACAAGACCTGGGGTCCTGACAACCAAGCCTCATGAGCTCTAGACACTGTGTGAGAGAGGAACACAGTGATGTCTATGGATGTCACCATCATTCTGGTGTTAGAGTCATTTCAGCCAAATCTAATCCCACACGAGGGGGGGACATGGTTGACACTGCCAGCTGCCTACCCACTATTCATTCCTTCCTTCCTGAAAAAAATTAAAATCCAACCACCAAACCAAAAACCAGTGTCATTCAGTGTACTAACATGCTCAGCTAAAAATCTTGATTTTCTGAGTTCCCTTGCAACAATGGTGGCCACAGGCCAGAGCTGTTAATGAGATATAGTGTAAGTCTACTGGGGAGAGTTCCTGTTTTCCCGGCAAAAAGCAGTAGCTCTTCCTGTCAGAAATGTGTGAAGCAGAAACACAGGAGGAGCCTGGAGCATGGATACTGGACTGCCACACCAGAGTGGGCTGCTTGACTTTAGTTTTCTTGTGTGCATGAACAACAACTCTTGCTTAGGAAACCTAGTCAAGTTTCTATGATATGTAGTCAAAGATACTCCTCACGTCAAAGAAGCAATTGCTGCCTAGAGGTACAAGGCCACAGGCATCCAGGAGATGATGTGTAATCAGCTGTAAGGGAGCTAGGACACTGGGGCACAGAAGCAGTAGGTGTACTTAGAGCTGTGGAACTAAAGGAGACAACAGTGTGTGGAAGTCCCGGATGGAAAACAGGGCTGTGGTGAGCAGAGTGGTACACATGCCTGAATACGCCCTCCCCTGGGTTTGGGCCAGACCTGGGAATATGGCAAGACAGTCACTTCCACGACTGCCTTATGTTGGGGAAGCCTCAGTCCTTTCAGACAGCATGCTGGCTTTGAAGTAAATCATCACGCTGTGAGGAGGACACAGGACTAGGGCCCTGTGGTGGCCTCGAGGAGCTGAGAGCTGCCTCTGGATGATAGTAAGCACAAACAGAGTGGGGGGCTCTGTCCTGCAACTGCAAGACCTGGAAGTCTGCCTCGAGCACATGGAGGAGGCCCCCAGCCTCAGTGAGGTCATGGCCGTGGCACAGCTTGAGTTCATCCAGGTGAAAATGTGAGCAGAGAGCCCAGGAAACCATGCCAGACTCCTGATGGTGCAGACATGCAAATAATAAATGTGTGTCATTTCAAGCTCATTAGTGTGTAGTGATTATTATGCTGCAATGGAAAGCTAATGAGGGCCAAGGCGAAGACATCCAACTCTGAGGGGCAAGGCAAAGAGAGTGGAGGGGTAAAAAGCAAGTTCTGCAATGGTATTTAAGGAGGGGATGACAAGACTGCCTCGAATGACAACTAAAATTCATTACTCAGGGGATGGGAGGGATGTAGAGGCTTCCTCTTCAGAGACTTCCGAGGGATGGAATGTGGTGGCAGAACATGGTAAGGAGCACGTGGCCACAGGCAGGCTTTATTCTGATAAATGGGAAGGACTTTAACATGTTCCCACATCGTTTTTTAAAGTTGTTTATTGACCACATTATTCCCAGTTGCAAGGTATGTGGAGTTGCGTTTTTTGTTTTCTCGGTACCAAGGATCAAACTTAGAGCCTTCCGCTTGCAAGGCAGCCATGGTACCACTGAGCTAAACCCCCAGCCCACATTCTCATATTGATAAGGTTGATCCAGCACTAAGGGGGAAGCTAACAATGCAAGAGCGAGGAGGAGCTGGAGTTTAAGATTGCCTGCCAGGAAATAAATATCTCTATACTATGTAAGGTTTGTCACAACCAGAACAAGGCCAAAACTCTATGCTATTCTGTGGCAATAAGCTTATTAAATCTAAAGGTAAACACAAAGAATCTTCCTTTAAAACTATTGAATCCTATGTCTTATAACTCAGAATAGAAAATCAACTCCATTATCTATCTCTTCTCCTTTTTTCTCCTTTGAATCTTGAAGTTATAGCACTGAAAACATTTTTCCTTTTTGTTCATGTGAGGAGTATTAAGGAAGCTGACCGTCATAGTTGAGGGTCTGTGACACATTTTTAGGTAAGTAATGAATTGCTTTAGATGAGAGACAAACCCAAGACAATATTCTTCCAGGAGGGCTCAGCTGCTTATAAGATAAATGCCCCTCCGCCACCTCATCTGATGATTAACTGTCCTGGTCATGCTCTGCCCAACCAAAAGTCCTTTCTGATCCACGCAGATAAAGCACCAGATTCCATGATACCACAGACATGATTCCCCTCTCCTTAAGTAAACACTCCCTTTTTCTTCTCACCCTGCTAGAATTTACACAGAACTTACTACATGCAGACTTGCCAGCATATACACTGGTTAGAAAATCTACCATTGTCCACAGAAAGGGTCAGAAATACTTCTCATAAATACATGAATAAAAAGAAAAACTTGAAAATTAAGGAGGCTGGGATGTTAAGGAACAAAAATCTAATCTTCCCCCATGCCATCACCCTCATTGTCTCAGGGCTCCTGTAGAGACAGTGCACAGGACTGGGTACTCTTGGTTTGATCTCATATGACAGCCTTCTGGTTCTTCTGCAATGTGTACTTCATCAAATTAAACAGAAGAGAATGCAATATTTGACTCAAGCCCAGAGTAGGCAACAACAAAAATGGGGGCAGTTAATTTTACAATGAACATGCACCATAGTTCACTAAATACTTTGTGAATAAAAGGGTGGGCTGGAACTGACAGAAAACATCTGGGAAGGCATGGAAAATAAAATATGCTTAGCAATTTGCAATGCAGGGAAGATTTTCTTGCCCATGCATGAGATTTGGGCCTATGAGGTGAAGTCCTCTTTGAGCACCAACATCAAAGATGGTGAATTACCTGGCTGCAGAGGCCACAGTCAAGGGCACCTGGGACACAGGGGAAGCACTGCAAGCTGATGGCTCACCTTGTCACAGGAGCCTGTGCCCCAGCTATGGAGAGAGCAGCCCATTACACAGGCAAGGATGGGTCCTTGTTTTGTCAGTATAGCAGTGGTGTTCTTCCCAGCCGGTACCAGCAAAGCAGGAATTAAACAGGAACCGGAGCCGATGGGGCCCAGGGTCAAATTGACAGTGGACATGAGCTCCCAACCTGGTGCAGGCAAGAGGTTCTCCAGATACCCCATTCACCGTGACAACTCAGTGCCTAATATGTGCCTGACGCTCTAACAGTGCGGAAGACACAAAAGACAAGATGTGGCCCCCCCAAATTATCTTCTAATTAGACAAAGTTTAGGGATAACTATGTTTTAATTCCATCTCGGACGTTTTGATGTTTAAGTAGACAGCTCTATTCATAAACACAGAATAGGAGTTTCAAGAACAAAGAGATTAGGGAACAAAGGAAACCAGTTTAGAAGGAGAAATTCAAATGTCTGGGTTTAGGCTAAATATATCAGAACACAGAGCCTGGCAGACAGAGAAACTGTGATTTTCACAGCATAGACTGCATCCAGAACAAAGTAGACTGACATGGCTGACATTAAGTTTTCTTAGGAGCAGTTAGAAATATGGTCAGCCAGTAAAGAGTCAGAGACAGAATAATGGTGCCCTCAAAGATATCCAAGGACGTCTACCTCCTAGAATTTATAAATGTCTTTCCTTTTATGGGAAAAGGGGCTTTGCGGATGAGATTTAAACTAAGGATCTTGAGATGGTAATCCCTCCACATCATGGGAGGGCCAGTGTTACCACAAGGGGAGGCAGAAGGACCAAAGTCAGAGACAGCTGGAGGGGTCTGACCTGTGGACTGTGGAAAAGGAAAGGAAACGATTCTCCTTGAGCTTCCCACCCACTAAAAAAAGGAATGGAGTCCTGCCAACAAACTTAAGAGTAAGATAATAAATGTGTGTTGTTTTAAGCCATTAAATTGTGGTGATTGGTTATAGCAGCACTAGGAATCTAATGCCAGGTTGAAGAACAGTACCAGGTTGAAGAACAGTACCAGAGTCAATGTATGTGAGGTAGCAGATGATACAGGCCCACTTCTGAGTAAGAGAGGAGGATGGACATGAAAATGAGAATACATGAGACAGGGATCAGAGATGGTTAAAGCAACACTAATGCAAAGTAATACAACTCTGCACTGGAATGGCAGGAGGACAAAAGGAGACTGTGGGAGAGTGAATCGGCAGTGCTCAGTGACATCCTGGAGACCTTCAAGTTTCAACACAGGCTCCATGGTTCTGAGCCTCGCAGGTCCCTAGTGTGGCAGGGAGGGTACAGAGGGCTGTGTTTAAAGAATGCCCTTAAAAATATGATCCACAGGAGAAATTCTCAAACTTCAACCAGCATGAAGATGCTGTGTGGGGCTGGCTTCCCATGGAGATTCCTGGGCTCCTTCAGATCTGACTCAGTGTGTCTGGGGCAGGGCCCACGAATCTGCACTTAGGTGATCCTAAGTTCACACTCTGAAAAATACTAATCTAGAAAAATAAGAAAGAAAAGGAATGAAATGCTCATCTTAGCTCTAAAAGAAATTTTAAAATCTTAAATAAAGTCTGACCACATGAAAATATAAAATTCTTGCTGGGGATTTAGCTTAGCGGCACCATGCCTGCCTCACAAGCGCAAGGTCCTGAGTTCGATCCCTGGTACCAAAAAAAAGAAAATATAAAATTCTTGTGGATTAAAATAACTACCATACTCAAAACCCAAAAGACCTTTGGTGAAAAATATTTTCAGTAAATGACTAATATTTTACTAATAGGCCACACAAATTAATAAGCAAAAAACTGAGACCCCAGTAGACAAAGAGAAAGCACATAAAAACAGACAATTCAAATAAGAAGGACTTCAAATATTAAACAAATTTAAGAAATACCAATCAAAATAATAAAAGGCAACATAAACACTTGCTAAATAAATAAATATAATTTCTAGAGGAATAATATTCAAAATCAATGAGATGGTATGAGCTTTATACTTCTATACTTGCTAATTGTACTATATATCTGTTACAACCATTTTGGAAAGTAATTTGAAGGGAGACATGGTGGTGCATACCTATAATCCCAGTACTTGGGAGGCTGAGACAGAAGGATGGCTTTAAGTCTGAGGCCTTAGTGAGTGACTACATAGTTGAGTTCAAGGCAACTGAACTACACAGCAAGACCCTGTCTCAAAAAAATAAAAAAAGTTAAATTAAATTAAATTTAAAAAGAGAGATAAAAAAAAAGAGAGGATGTAATTTGGTAACATTTGTTGGGAAATATTAAAAGAACCATATGCTTTGACAGAGGAGTGCTTCTTTATAATCTAGCTTAAGGAAATAGCCTTGAATATGGAGAAATATATAGGTATAGATATGTAGATATCGACTATTGAGAGCTCACCATGGGTTGCACACGGGCTGTTTATCCTAGTAAATTAGCACTCCACTCTTATGTCACAGATGAGGATATGAGGTACAGGCAGATCATATTACTTACTCAGAACTCAGAGCTTGGAGGGGGTAAAACAAGCTTGGGAGTTTTCTGCTTCCATAGCCCATGCTTCCCTTCCATACCTTAGATACACCACATGGGAACAAGGTGAGCACAGCAGGGTTTATTTTTCAAAAATCCAATTAGATAACTAAAGGAAAATAGCAACTGTATTAAGATAGTAGAAACAGCATTAGGATAAACAGGTAACAAGGAGTTATTTCCCTGACCTCAACCTCCTGTACAATTCAGCATTCACTGAGACCCCCCCACCTAGGGATTGAATCTAGGGCCTCTGCACTCAACTACATCCATAGTCCTTTTTTAAATTTTGAGACAGGGTCTCATTAAGTTGCCAAGGCTGAGTCTGAACTTGAGATCCTCCTGCCTCAGCCTCCCAGAGTGTTGGGATTACAGACATGTCCCACTATCCCTAGCTAAGATTTAGCTATGTAATCTAGGAGTAACTTGAGGAGAAAATAATTTCATATAGAAAAATCATTTTTAAATTTCTCCAAATGACAGAAAGAAATCCTAAGAAAAGTGTAAACAATATTGTAATATTCTTAACTACAAAAGTTTAGTCCATATAATTACTATGGACTTTCTTCACGATGTTGAATAGGAGATAGCTTTGGTTTCTGCCTCAAAATTAGCAGTGACAATCAGCTAGGGGCATTTTTGTGTGCATGTGGCACAAAGAGAGAAGTCACACAACCATCATCCCAGAGGTGCAAGGCGCTTGCTAACAGTTCATGTGTTACTTTAACGTCGACTTGGGGACACTGGGTAAACACTATTAGCAAAAGAGAACTATAATGTAGAATGTAAAAAAGATCAGGGCAGGCAAAAAAACAAATTGTGTACACTGTAGAAATGGCTGGTAATTTCAAGAAAATTAGGTGACAATAGATTTAACTACATTTAAAAGGAAAACATTTCTCATAAACATATAACATTCATAGCCTGCCACAAATTCAAATATGGAAATTGAGAGAAACAAAATTGTAATTAAAGGATAAGGTTCACAACAGGACAACAATAATCAGTAAGTCTGTGTTTAGTGTGATATTTTACCCATCTCAATCCTCCTTTGGACAGTTTTACAGTCGAGATGACAGTGCAATGTTTATTTTTATATCTTACTATTGCTTATATTGAATTGCCTTTTATAGTTACCTTTTTGCCAACTCTAATACAGTCACAATGGAGCAAGTAAAGGAGACTTCTAGCAGTGGCTATTCCCTCTGTAAGGCAGAAGATTTGATAATGCATCCCAACAAAAACTGCTCCATAGATCTACTTTTATCTCTATGTTCCTTTAAGGATGTCTAAAATATTTTAACAAAGCTGCTAAAACTATGCAAAATTGATAAATGTGAGAAATTTTACTCTATGAACTCTGAAAGACCTCATTATATAATTATAAGCCTGCTCAACTCATTAACATAACTGCAGAAATTAAGAGAAGAGTAAGTCCTAGAAAACTCAGGAATGTTTTCAATTATGATCATTGAGAACTGCCTGTGCTGACTGGGGAAAGGATCCTCTGCTGCAGAATAAAATGAGTCATTTTGGAGAAGAGAAGAGGGGGTGTGAGACTCCATTCAAGCATCCTGGGCAGCTCAGGACAGGCCTGACCTGCAGTCACACCGCTGTGCCTATGTCGTGTGGTCCCCCAGTGTCTGGACAAGACAGTGGGGCTGGTGCAATGGGTGCTCAGCCAGGGGTCAGGAAGGACCCTGCACGTAACAGACTGCTGGGTCTAGACCCCTGGGCAGAAGCAGAGCAGAATGGGTCTTAAATCTCCCTGTAGGGACTTGGTTCACCAGGTACCCAGCAGAAACCTCTCTAGAACCTGTTTCCTCTAAAACAAACAAAAACAGAATTCCATGGAAACAGAATTCCATGAGAAGGAAGTGAGACCCAGATTCTGGGTCTTGCTTCTTTCCGAGTCCCCTGGGGTTGGTGCTTTGGTACAGTCTGCGGGCAACACTTGCATAAATCTGTATTCACCTGTATTGTTTCATTTGGAAGTAAACCTTGGCTTGAAAAGAATCTTATTGGAGAGTTAAGTGTGACTTATCTCTTGCCTTCCTGACAGAGAAGTGCAGGGAAACAGGCTAATGAGTCTGTCTGTAATAATCCTGGTGAAGTTCATGCAATTCTCTATTTTCCTGATTATAAGGTAAGAAAACTTAGTTTAAAAAATACTAAAGAACTTATAATACAGAGCTAGTACACGACTAGGTTATTTATATACTAGTATTTCTCAGAAAATTTAAGAGGTCATTAATGAAATTAAGAGAAAAAATTTTCTTAATATACTTCACATACATACTATCAAACCATCTGATTTTTTTTTTTTTTGGTACCAGGGATCAAACTCGGGACCTTGCTTGCAAGGCAGGTGGCAGAACTGCTGAGCTAAATCCCTGGCCCCCATCTGATTTCTTATTTAACAAAGGAAATAAAGAAATTGAGTTTTGTCATGCATTGTGTGTATTTATTTTATTTGTATCTTTCATATGTATGGGAGTATAATATGTCCATACATATTCCAAATATATGAAAGAAAAAATAGTAAAATTGTACTCATACCTAGTGATTTTCTGGGCAATTTCATAAGGTATTTCTAGTTATTAAATAATTTTTAACTCCCTAATAATAATTTATAAACTGTAAAAAAAAATCAGGGTAGATGATAAAGTATTCAGTTGTCTGATCATTTCTCCCTCCAGTTATTATTTCTGAGTCTCTGCTTCTTTCATCTAATACTTTAGTGAAATGTATCCTAGAACTGAAACATCAAAAGAAAGCTACCAGCTATAAGCTTCTTTTACATGCGTTCCCCAGTTCTTGAATACACGTGTACCTGTATATTATCTTTTCCAGGTACATGTATGTATAAATTGAGTTAAATAAATTTCTTCCTGTAAAATGATCATTTGCTTTTTTTCCCTATAAAGTATACTAAGTATATTTCATGGATTAAAACAGGGCTAGGATTTTATTCTCTTTGAACATAAAACATCTAATACAATACACTGCAAAGAGCTCACAGCTTCAGATTTGTGTATGTAAGTAGTCACAACCAAAAACCCACCTACTATAGAAAGCACTCCTTTAAGTGACTGAACAATGTCTTTAAAAACAATTTATGTCATGATAAGAGAAACAATTTATGTCATGATATATACACAGCAAACACTAGAATCACAGAAGAGTTCTTAATATTATGCCATCTGCCATACACAGAAAAGGAGAAAAAGAGCAAAAACCAAGTTACCTTTTTGTGCAAGGCATGAAACTCGCTGTACCTTTTTTCAACAAAATGTTTTCTTCCATTCATTAGCACTTCTATCTTAAACACCTAAGGAAAAAATTAAAGAGATTAATTCTACTAGTTCAAGACCCTCAATTGTCTGATGTGGTAAGTTTGTGACCATGATATATTTCATCCCTTAATTACAGTAGTGGATTTCCCCCAAACCCAGAAGGCTCAGGAGACCCTGGCCCAACAGCACTGATTAATGAGCACTCAGACCAAATGCTCACTAACCAACTGCAGGATTTTCCAAAACCATGTTTAAAATCAAGGGACACTTAAAAGCACTGAAATACTACTTAATTTTTTAAGCAGAGATGTTCTTCCCCTAAAAATTATTTTATCAAATGTATGATGACACTGAAATTAAAAGTGTGATACAACAACTATGTTATCTGCTAAAAATCTCAGGCATGTGGCATTCTGTTATGGGTATTTCAATGCAGTCAATACCATGTCATGTGTAAGACAATCATGCAAAGAGTAGTGCATTTTAGGTTAATTTCTTCCTAACCAGCATATTCGTCTGTAGTCTCAGCTGGGCTTATTCTGCTGTTTGCAAAACAGGAAAAATGTAATAAAGCCTCATTTTCCCTGCATGATGCAGGTGACAGCTTGTGCTCCCACCTCCAGAAGGTTGAGAGGCCAGAAGCAAAGGCCCTCTGAGCACACTAATTAGAAGAAACTGACGTGACACTTTTTTGATTCTTGGGTCAGTGGGTCAAGACTGGGAACAAGGGGTGAGAAGTACTGTGAAATGCTCAAGAAAATACAATGTTCAGGTCAGGCATGGAGGGATGCTTGGCAGGGACTGAAGAGCAGGTGCTCTGTTAGTCCAAGAGTTTGTATCTGACCCTTATTTTGCTAAGTGAGAGTTTGTAAACATCAAGGTGAAAGAATATTGTTTAATTATTTGATAAAACTAATTTCATGTTTTAATGGCCCTTTTAGAAAAAACAAACTGAACTGTAAAGTTACATGACACTAGAATATAAAAAACTGCTTACTTTAAGCCTAAAAATAAGAACTAGTCAAATTTAACATAAATAAGGTTACATATTTTCACTATGAAAACAGAGCCAAATGATTCTATATTTCTGCATTATATGTCAACATTACTATTTTAGAAATTGTTATTAAACATAAACTCTACATTAAGAAATGTTTCCATTTTCGTACTTTTCTGAAGCAAGAGCAAAATATTTCAAGTACATGACTCACTTTAAGTAACCTGGTTTTAAATAACTAGAAAATATTTTACCAATTTAATCAATATTTTATGTATTTAATTTTTTCAATAAATCTCCCTAAAGAAATACTTTTCTTTGGTGAATTGATGAAAATGTTTTCTTCTACAAAATATATGCATGTGCTTCAAACTCTCTGACATACATCTATTATTTTTAATAATTCTGCTTATTAATAATAATAAATAATTACTCTTTTTAAATAATTGTTTATTAATTCACTAAAGAAAATCCTTCTTCCGAGACTGCCAGAAATACAATCAGAAAAACACCCCAAGATACACAAGCAAGAGTGACAGAGCTTTAACTTAGGGCTTGGTCAATCAACTAGAGTCCCCTTTTTAGTGTCAGCTCCCTGATTTAAATCAGGACAGTATGGTAGCAATAAAAGTAGTTTCTATCTGCCGAGATGTATGAAATAAGTGAAGTTATGTTCTAGGTCTAGTTATTTAAAGGTTTGTCACAAAAGACACTACTTCAACTGGCACATTTGCCATGGAGTCTACTGAACAGGGAAGAGTTCGAAGACTCAGTAACCTAGCGGGCCTCCTGAACCTGCTCCTTCCTGCCAGTCACAGAAATGACGCACCATGTAGTCTGCTGGAGACACCTCATTCCTTTGCCTGACCAGAGGCTTCCATAACCAAGTCCCACAGGTACTGTTCACACAGTGGGAAGCAGAGGGGTGGGGATATACCCAGACACGAAGGAGAGTTTATTATAAACTTTGACTCTTTATTATGTTATCATTGAAAAAATACACGGTATACCTAGTACAATTAAGACTTTGTCTTCTAAATTCTGGGAAAATATCTTAGAAAGACAGTTAGACAACCAGGATTTCCACGGTAAATTGAAGAAACGAAGTCAATATAATAAATCCTATTTTTCTGAATTATCATACCAGACTTTTAAAAAATCATTCTAATTTTCTGACATCTATTGTTTCCGAAATGTAAAAAAAAAAAAAAACCCTTTTCTCACTTTCCTCTCCTAGAAAATTCCCAGTGTTGTCTAACTCATAAGGCATTTGGAAGGAACCCAAAACAGTATCTGGAACTCATTTGCTTATTTATTAAGCAGATATTCACTGAGGGCCTAGAATGTGCCTGGGAATTGTTCTAGGCCCAAGATTTAGCAGCGAACAAAACACAAGAGGCAGCCTTCATGGAGCTCGCACCCTATGCTGAGGGAGGCTGACCACACATGCACGAACAAATACGCTGCCAGGCAGCACTGCACTCCGCAGAGCCACACAGCAGGACAGGACTCAGAGCCTGACAAGAGCTATTCAGACAGTGAGGTCCAGAGAAGGCCCCCAAGCACACAGGCAGGGAGGGGCACAGAACCTGGGGGTAAGAACCAAGAAAAAAGGGTACACGAGTTAGTATCTTTAGTAATATAAAAATACCTTGCATCCCCCCAAATACCCAGCACGAATAAGATAAAATTCACAAAGTCTAGCATCTAATCAAAAAGAATCACCGTGGGTGGGGGATGCAGCTCAGTAGTAGAGCACTTGCTTAGCATGTGTGAGATGCGGTCTGATCCCCAGGACTACATTTAAGATGAAGCAGCTCAAAAATACAACTCACAATGAGAAGAAAACAATCAACTGAAATAGACTCAGAAACAACACAAGACAGTAAGTACACAAAGGCATCAAAATTGTTGTTGTGAGGGAATTCCTTACATTCAAGACCCCAGAAGATAGGCTGGCCATGTTAAGGTATGAAAGGGAGACAAGGAACCCCAACAGCTCTGAGTCCCACTGATGAAATTATCAATGTCTGTGATTAAAACACACACACACACACACACACATACACACACACACCATAGGACTCAGAGCAGAAGAAAAGATTAGTAATGAAGACCTGGCAGTTGAAACTATCCAAAATAAAACAGAAGGAAAAATATTTACAAGTAGATAAAGAAACAGTATCATTGAAATATGGAACAATACTAAAACACATGAAACTGCAATCCCCAAAGGAGGGGGTGGATGAAGATTAGAAAAAAAGGGCTGGGGATTTAACTCAGTGGTTCCAGTGCCTGCCGCGCAAGCACAAGGTCCTGAGTTCGATCCCTGGTACCAAAAAAAAAAGAATAAAAGATTAGAAAAAAAGACAAATACATATGAAGAAATCATGGCCAAAATTTATCCCAATTTGATGAAAATTATAAACCTATAGATCTAAGATCAATGGACACCAGAAACTTGGAAAGCAACTACAAAAATCAAAGGCATATCGTAATCAAATTGTTTAAAACTAGTATGAAAGAGAAAATCTGAAATGCAGGCAAACAGAAAAAAGGAACATTATACAGAAAAAGAAAAAGTATTGTGACAGCAAACTCTCTAATACTACTACAAATCAAAATCAGTGCATATATACTGAAATTATATTTTTAAAAGATTTTTACAGGACTTATTTTGTGCAGGCACCATCCCTACCTCTACTCATTTTAATAACTCATTTAATTCTCACAACAACCCTTTGTGATAGGTACTATTACTGCCATTTTTCAGGCAAGGAAACATTAAGTAAGCAAATGGAGAGATTACACTCTTGACCATGGTGGAGCTGCATTTTGAGCCCTGTTTTTTGGCTCCATTCTATTTCTTAACCACTGCACAACACTGACTTCCAGTGAAGAGACTCCCCAGTATAGTGCTCCTTTTCATGGGGAAACTGATCACTTGGAAGAGGAGAAACGCTGAAATATTCTGGAGTGAGGACCACATGTCCTGTCCCTTCTCCTCTTGAGGTTCAGTCTTTGGGGGGGTGTGGTTTTCAGGGAACAGACCTAGGAGGAGGAGGGGACACACAGTCTTTACTCCCAGTGACTTTGAGCCTGTGTACCTGAGAAGTAAGAGGGTGAGAGCAGAACGGTAAGTGAAGTGAATCAGGTACACAAGCTTAGATATAATATGCTTTCTCTTGTATGAGAACCCCAAACTATAAAGTGTAAAATAAAGATAGATAATAGGAAGTAGGAAGATAGATCTTTCTTAATTGGGAAGGGGATCAAGAGACGGAGGAAGGTTTCTCTTGCTGTGCAGAAGCTTTTTAATAAGAACAGATCCCACTTGTTGATTGTTTGTGCTAGTTCACATGCAACTGAGGTTTTGTTCATAAAATCTTTTCCTACACCGATGTTTTCAAGAGTTCTACCTAACCTCTCTTTCAGCCGGTTTGGTGTTTCTGTTTTAATATTTAGATCATTAATCCATTTTGATTTTAGTTTAGTGCATGGTGAGAGGTATACGTCTAGTTTTAATCTTTGGCAAGTTGAAACACAATTTTTCCAGCACCATTTATTAAAGAGGCTATCTTTCCTTTGGTGAGGGTATTTGGCACACCAGAAAGAATAGCCGCTATCATGAAATCAACCAATAACAAATGCTGGTGGGGCTGTGGGGAAAGAGGAACCCTTTTCCACTGCTGGTGGGAGTGTAGACTGGTGCAACCACAGTGGAAATCAGTATGGAGATACCTCAAAGGACTAGGATTGGAAGTCCTATTTGACCCAGCTATTCCCCTGCTGGGTATCTTCCCAAAAGAATTAAAAAGAACCATACCACAGTGTTATACATGCACCCATGTTCAGAGCAGCACAGTTTGTAATAGCTAAAACTTGGAAGCAGCCCAAATGCCCATCAACTGGATACTGGATAAAAAAAAAAAAAATGTGTTTTTAAAAAATAAAATGGACCTAGAATAGCAAAAGCAATTCTATGCAACAGAGACATGGCTGGGGGTATCACAATCCCCAACATGAAACTATACTACAAAACTACTGTGATAAAAAACAGCATGGTACTGGCAGAAAAACAGATCTGAGGATCAGTAGAATAGATTAGAAGATGCAGAAGCAACTCCAGACATACTCAGCCACCTCATCTTTGACAAAGGACCCAACCACCATCATTGGAGGAAAGATAGCCTATTTAATAAATGGTGTTGGAAAAACCGGATTTCAACCTGCCAAAGATTAAAACTAGACCCATGTCTATCACCATGCACTAAACTAAGATGAAAATGGATTAAAGATTTAAATATTAAAACAGAAACACTAAACTTGCTGGAAGATAAGTTAGATACAACTCTTGAAGACATTGGCATAGGAAAAGGCTTTATGAACAAAACCTCAGTAGCATGGGAGCTAGCACAAAGAACCAACAACTGGGATCTCATCTTTTTTTTTTTTTTTTTTGGTACCAGTGATCAAACTAGGGTCCTTGTGCTTGCGTAGCAGGCGGTGAAACCACTGAGCTAAATCCCTGGCCCTCTGGGATCTCATCTTATTAAAAAGCTTCTGCACTGCAAAAGAAACCACTAACAGAGATAACAGACAACCTACAATATGGGAAAAGCTTTAGCAGTTGTACCCCAGACAAAGGACTACTATCTAGAATATATAAAGAACTAAAAAAAAAAATCAGACCCCCCCCAAATTCAAAGACCCAGTTCAAAAATGGGCATCTGAAATGAACAGACATTTGTCAGACAAAGAAGTAAAGGCAGCAAATAAATATATGAAAAAATGTTCAACATCACTGGTCATTCAAGAGATGCAAATGAAAACAACACTGAGATTCCACCTCACTCTAGAAAGAGTGGCTGCTATCAAGAAATCAACCAATAACAAATGCTGGCGGGGGTGTGGAGAGAAAGGAACCCTTCTCCATTGCTGGTGGGAGTGCATACTGGTGCAACTACTGTGGAAATCAGTATGGAGATACCTCAAAAAACTAGGGCTGGAAGTCCCATTTGACCCAGCTATTCCTCTGCTGGGTATCTTCCCCAAAGAATTAAAAGAATCATACCACAGCGATATATGTACACCCATGTTTATAGCAACACAGTTTGTAATAGCTAAAGCTTGGAAGCAGCCCAAGTGCCCATCAACTGGAAACTGGATAAAGAAGATGTGGTTTTTTAATAAAATGGAGTACTACTCAGCCATAAAGAACAAAAACTAGAGTCATTTATAGCTAAATGGATGCATATTGAGGCCATACTCTTAAGTGAAATAAATAGGACACACATGTGTAAACACCGAGTAGTTTCTCTAGTGTGAGAAACTGACAGTGTAAAGAAGGGTTAAAATGATTAAAATGAATAATTGATAATTTGAAATAGGAAAAAAGGTCCAAGGACGTAGAGGTGAAGGGAGGGGAAGGGGAAAGGAAAAATTATGAGAAAAGAAAAGAAATGGAAACAATCTATGTAAATAGGGAAGGGTGGAGGGGGTGAAGGGTGCACAGGTAATGGGGAAAAAATAAGAACCAAGATACATCACGTACAGGTACAAGCACCCAATGATAAATGTAAATGTATTGTGTACCTAAAATGTAACAATAAAAGAACTTAAGAAAAAAATATATATATAATGGAGTACTACTCAGCCATAAAGAATGAGAAATTAGAGACACTTATAGCTAAATGGATGCACATTGAGGTGATACTCTTAAGTGAAATAAATAGGACACACACGTATAAATACCAAATAGTTTCTCTGGTGTGAGAAATAGAAAGTGTAAATAAAGACTAAAAGGTATAATAGATAATGTGAAATAGGAAGAAAAGGGGCAAAGGGGAAGAGGATGTCAGCGTGGTATGGGAAAGGAAAGAAGGGAATGGAATTAATATGAGAAAATGAAAAAATGGAAACAAAGTCTTTGTAAATAGGGAGGGGTGGAGGGGTTGAAGGGAGGGCAGGGGATTGGGGGAAAAATAAAAACCAAGATATATTATGTAAAGGTACAAATATCCAATGATGAATGTCATTATACTATATACCTAAAATGTACCAATAAAATAAAAAATAATAACAACAACAAAAAAGAGACGGAGGAAGGGAGAGTGACAAAAGAAATGTTATGTACATGTACCAATTCCCGCAGAGAATGTATTGAAAAAGAAAACTTTTAAAAAGAAAATAAATGTTGAAGAAGATGGAGAGGAAGAAAGAAAAGGAAGAAAAGGAAGGAAGGAAGAGAGAAAGAGAGGACCCTCACTGGTCGATATAAAAAATGCACAACTCTATAAGCAGAAAGGTCCTTTTCTGTGTTACCTCTTCCTGTCAGTGTCTGGCCACCTCACTCATCAATCTCCTTACATTATAGTCCAAACCTTAGATTGTACAGTTTTTATTGAAAAAGCAGTATGTGATTAAAGAGGGAAAAAAAGACAAAAACTACAGAATGGTATAAACTGAAAAGTATAAGGCTCTTACACGGAGACTTATCTAAGTCCTTTGAACTCAAGAAGTATCTTAAATATTCCTTCAAAATGGCCTGCACATACATACAAGCTCTGAATGTACATAAGTGTTATTTTATTTTCTTATACACATGGAGCCATACCTTACAGTTAAACCACTGTGTATATTCACTTAATACATTTTGAACATGTGTATTTATTGGTATATTTTGACAAACCTTATTCTTTAGTGGCCACATAGTTTGCCTCCTATGTATATCATAATTGTACTTACTACTCCTGTGGATATTTTATCATAATTTTTAAATTAGGATTTTAAGGTAGACAATAAGTTATCTATAGTCTTTTGTTATACACACTATATGGAAAGAGAGAGGGGACAACCTTGTGCCTATGTGTGCACATACATACATACATACATAACTACATAGAGTAAATTACCAAAGCATTTTGTTGAATTTCCATCCAGAAATGTCCTTACACTGTCATTAACAGGATATGAATATCTTCCCCATCCTGATCAATACTTGCTTATTAACACTTTGCCCAATCTGATACCCAAAATGAGAATAGTTTGGTATTTTTGACAAAGTACACGGTGTGGTGGCCTAAGTTTCCATTCCAACTATCTCACAAAAAACTGCATGGTGGCCCAACCCACTGGTTTCACTCTACTCCAGAGACTTCTTTTTCCCTTAGCAAGGATTCAGACTCCTTGTATATAAAGCAAGAGAAGCTGTACACTATTCAATAATTGTGTTAAGGCTTCCACTTAGAAACACAAATTATTTTGTTCACCTAACCAAATTTTGCCTGTTTTAGAAATATTATTAAGTCAATAGAATTCTAATAAGAAAAACGAATGCCATCACTTTAAAGGGAAGATTCTGATTCCTGTGTGACATTTATTATATGTCAGAACCATTTTTTCCCATTGTGATAACATTTCTGAGATTATACTAGAAGTCAATAATAAAATATTTCTAAGTATGGGTTTATATCCAATTTTTCAGGTGCATACCTAAGAACTAAAATAAACTTAAGCTAGGAAGTATGTCTAGGAAGTAAACCTAAGGAAGGACTTAAGCCATATTCCAAGTTAAATGTTCTCTCTCTTCCAGAAGTTTATACCTTCCAAATCCACTTCTGATCCAATCCCCCTAGACAAAGTTTCCCGTTTCACATTTAGAATGTTTAATAAATTATTCATGCAGCTGCCACCTACAGGTTGGGATTTTATACAAATAAAGTTTTAAGTTCAGTGTTCCAAGTAGTTTAAATTAGGATACTGTTACAGTGAGAACCTGATATATACATGAATGACAACACACTTGTTTAGAATATGGCTTTTATTGACACATACACATTTAATATTTGTTCAATCAGAACAAGATACATCAAATATTCACTTCAGGCTTGAGTTCAACATATTCTCCTTTCTGAAGAGGAATCAACAGTAAAGATAAAATAAAGAAGATTGTTATTTCACTAGTAAAAGGTAAATCTTTATTTTAAAAAGCTATTTATTGTGTGCCTGTTGTGAGCTAGGTTCTCAACAAGGTTATTAACCCATAATACACAATTTCACATGGGAACAAAGGTAAGAAAGTTTTTAATTATAAAAAATTATTATGACATTTGATTACCAAGTCCATTTACACATAAAAAGATGTAAAATTTCATTTGTTCCTATACTTAGTCTTACATCATAGTTCCTCTGTTCTAAGATGCCATATGAATAAAGTGAGAGCTATTACTAATTTCATTCTACTATTTTGGGTGGTGGAGAGGCAGTTTTTTTCTCAAATGTTTAAAAAACCTGTTTCAGAAATTATAAAATGTGTTTAAGAAAAATACTTATATACTGGTACAAATGAGCCACTGCTTAATAAAAAGCAAAACAACAACAAAAACCATTCCCTAAAGAATTGTTACAACATAGTATCTGTGTAAGAGTTAGATTAAATTTATGTGTGTGGGTAAGATCAATGTGTGTATCAGTACAATTCTTTCAGAAGAAAATTCATGATAACAAAAAGCACATTCCAAAAAGCATGATAGTTTGCACTGAACAGTATAGATTTAGTGATTTATAAAGCAACATTGTGTTTGCTACAGTTCCAAACACACTGCTTGACTATACAATGAAAATATTGCAAGTGGGAAAGGGGTCCAGAGATCGAGGGACTAGAGGGGAAGTGAAAAGGAGTAAGATGAGTGTGTACATGCACCAACTCCCAACAACGCATGTAATCACAACATACCTCAAACACGTGCTAATAAAAAATTAACCTCAAAAACAACACGTTAACAGGAAAAATGCATATGTATATACATATAACCACAAGAAACAATTATGCTGAGTTTTTATGATCAATCGAAAGAGCATCGCAGACAATCATTTTTACCAAATGTATTGTAAATATTTTAAGCCCTGTCAGTGTAAAAGAAACTGGTATAACAAGTAGAAGGTAGGCGGTGACCTGGGAAGGAACTGGAGTGCTGATTTTCTCACTGGAGATAATTGATGGTCAAACGACACTGCTAAAAAGGCAGTGGATACTGAAAGAGGATCAATTGAAAAATGGTAAGGAGAAAATAAATCCAATGTTAATGTTCTTAAAAACTGATGAAATAAGTCATATGCATAATAATACTGAGTATGGATGAAGCAGTATACCTGGGCAGGATAAACTGAGCTCATATTTCTCTTTTTTTCAGTATTTTTTTTTTTGGTACCGGAGATCGAACTCAGGTCCTTGTGCTTACACAGCAGGTGGCAAAACCACTGAGCTAAATCCCCAGCCCAGTATCTTTTAAAAAAAATTTTATTGGTACAATTTTGATATACATAATGATCACATTCATCACAGGGAATTTTTACCTGTGCATGATGTAGCTTGATAAAACTCATCTTTCAAAGAAGAGGGATAGTGTGGATTTCCAAAGGTTCAGGCAGCAGGACAATGAGATACAGGTAAGCAGTCACACCGCTTTCAAGCAGCAGCTTTTCACCTCACTTCTGTTGCTTGAAGGTTCACATCTTATTTTTCCTTATGTTTATGTACTATTGGAATTTTTTTCCATACACATATATTACTTCAGACATCCTAATAATAATTAACCCATTAAATGTTTTAAATCTTCCTGAAAAGATTATATGAAAACATTTTCTTTATTGATATTTATAGGATTATAAAATTATTTATACAATTCCAAGTTTTCAATCTAAACTCTAGTTCTGACTAATTTTAGCTGCAGCTCCTTGACTGATTAATTATTTGACTATGAAAGTCTTCATTTTTTTTCTCCTTTTAAGCTGCATCAGTATGACACAAAACCAATCAATCAATTTCGTGTGAGAGGAAATATGCATTCAAATACATCAGGTCATACGTGCTGATTGGCTAGAGATTTTCATTAGTTTCAATGTCATATAATGTTGACTTAGATATAATAAAATGTGAATACTGGCCTCTCTCTTGAGGGTCCACACTCATTTCTTTGAGAGTGTACTTTTAAAATTCTGCCTAATAAATCTCTCTGTGCCTTTTACTGAAGTAACCTGAAAATTATTTTTCTGCAATGGAAGTCAGTTAACCTGCAGCCTGTCCCTTGGGTGAGGTGAATCCAACTCCCCAACTTGTTTGGGGACCTCCTCAGACCCTGTCCAGTGACACTTCCTGTGCCCAGTCAGCTCCAGGAAGTAAAGAGGCATGGGGCTTTCATTTTTTGTCTTTTCTTCCCCACTTCCCCAACCCTTTACTTTCTAATATGTGCATAGTTTATCTGCCCCGCCCCCATCAGCTGCCAAACTCCTTCAGATTTTTTCTTTTCAGCAGATAGAGGCTCCTAGGTCCCTAGGAAATGAGTGCTTACATATAAAAGCATCAGAGGTGTGAGCCACTGCTCCCTCTGTCCCCTCACATCACCATACCCAGTTCATGGGTCAGATGTAATTAAAACTTGCTCACAGGGAGACTCAGACAAGGACAGACCATCTGGGTCTCCAGCAGTTGTCCCATGTCTCCAGTGTGGACATGGTGGAGAGAGGCAGCCTCAGAATGGCACCTGAGGAAGCTGTCCTGACCAGTCACACACATCTTTGGGTCCTAAACAATTTCGTTAGAAGAGTCCTGTAAACCGCTCTTGTGATCCTCTTTCTCCTCCTTTACCTCTCTAACTCAAAAAACTGAAGGACATAAGCTCAGCTCACCTAATCCCTTTTTTGCAAGGCTAGGAACATACCCTAAGCCGTGCAGATCCACGTGGCCATCCAGGGGATGGCTGGCAGCTGACAAGAAGGAGCCTGCTGGTTAGCTTTTCCTCCCCTCTCTCCCTAAAAACTCATTCCTCTTCCTTTCTTTACTCTGAGACTTTACTCTATCAAGAAATTCAGGTCCTTTAACTGTCTGTGATATTAATTAGCAGGAAAGATAGGGAGATAGAGGAGCTCTGAGGACAGTTACTGCTCTGCCCATAGGGAAGGGGGTGTCCTTGCGACCCACCTGTGTGTCATCTGATCAAAGAGGAAGAGGAAAACAAATTGTGCCCAAGCTACTGGGCTGACAAAGGTCCGGTCCTGCTGTCTCTCCCCTCTGGCCTGCAATATCTAACACAGGAAGGTGGGAGGTCTCCCTGTGTTTTCCATGGATACACTAGGAAAGAAAGACAACTCAGTGAGAGCATGATTAGCCAAAGTCCACCGCTTTCCTCTCCTCCTCCCCAGGTAGCAGCTCCAAGCTGTGCTAAGGAAGAAGAAAGGGACAAAACTCTCCTTCCACTTGGGCACACCTTAAAATGCAAGCCCCTCATCCCCTAGCAAGAAGTGCTCCATTTCAGCTGCTGTCAAACACCGTCTACCACATATCTGCCATGACCTTCTGGGTCCTAGAGCCACCTACTCCAGCCCTACAGCTTTTACTGTACTCTGCTGGGTCTCACTGGGTCACTTCTCCAAGGTCAGTTTAATCTCTCCCTCCACCTTGTTTGGTTTTAGCATTTAATGATACATTTAACTACAAGTTTATCTCTGTAACTAAAACTACATGTGCTTCATGGTTACTAAGTGGTATCTCCAGGCTATTTTTGTTTTGGTTTGGTTTTTTTGAGACAGAGTCTCACTATGTAGTTCAGGCTGGCTTTGAACTCACTATGTAGCCCAGGCTGGCCTCAAACTCATGGTGATCGTCCTTCCTCACCCTCCTGAGTACTGGGCTTACAGGTGTGTGCCACCGTGACTAGCTCCAGGCTATTTTTTTAACCACTTGTAAGTCGATCATATGTTATGGATTCATAGATATAGACTTTTGGGGTGACTTTTTGAGTAAAACCCAGCTGTTGTGTACAACTTCTTTATTTCTGCCTTTCTAATCTATTGTGGAAGATCCAAACAAGTTTTTAAACACTTTCAAAAGCTCAACGCCTGGAAGTAGCTGTATGCCAGGGGTGAGGACAGATGCTTGTTTTTCCCCCTTGTTATGACAGCAATAGGACTGGCCAGTGTTGCCTGAGCCTGCGAAAGATTTCCGAGTGACTGGCAGGAACACCTAGCCTGGTCAAAGCAGACAGCTGGGAGAATCAGGGTGGGTTGAGCACAGCACAAGCCCAGAAAGCAGAAATGGACGACTTATGTAGTCCAACCTTGAGAGAAAGTCGGGTGGGGCACTTGCTCAACCCTGGATGGAGGCGCTAAAAGGATCCTGTCTTGTCTTTTTCTCTTTTCAAAAGTACACAGAGGAGATCTTAGACTGCACATCTTAAAAGATTATGGGTCACACAATGTCTGTCCTCAAAATGTCACCGTCAGGTTGTACTTGCAAAACTGGGACCATTTTAAAATGGAGGGTCAATACTTTTAAGTGAAATGAATCGGACATACATGTATAAATACCACATTGTTTCCCTGGTGTGAGAAACTGAATTGGAAATAAGGACTGAAATGTATAATGGATGTTGGAAATGGGAAGAAAGTGTTCAAATGGGAAGGGGAACAAGGGAGGAGGGAAGGAGAAAGGAAGGAAGGGATGAGACAAAAGTGAAAATAGAAGGAAAAATGGAAACCAAGCTTTTGTACAGAGGGAGGGGAGGGGGGTTGAAGGGCGAATGGGATAAAATAAAATTTTAAAAATAAAAATAAAAATAAAATGGAAGGTCAAAAAAAGATTTTTCTTGGTGTTTTTCTAAATATAAATTAAGAGAATAAAAAGGTATAGCCTTTAAACTTGTTTTTATAACAAGGAGGAAAAATGAACAAAGATCCCACGTAGCAATCTGTGACTTTGCACCTCTTCCTGACTCTTCCTGGCTTACCTCTGGTGTTAACTATCAACATGCACAAAAGTGCTCAGAGTAGCTCACTGTGTAAGAGAAAATACTACTAAGAATTACAGGTCACGCCGAAGACTCCAAATCACCCCACTGCAGGGAGGCAGGCAGGTCAGCCCATGCCCTGCCTAGGTCCTGAGTCGCACAGAACACGCTGAATCAGCCCGCTGCAGACAGGCAGGTCTGTGCATGCCCTACCAAGGTCCTGAGTCCCGCTGAAGACACCGAAACACCCCGCTACAGACAGGCAGCCACCTGATTCCACACTACAAAGACGCAGAGGACACCAGACCACCAGACCAAGGTACTGAGTCCCATTGTTCCCGGCCCAGAGGTAGGAGCTTCTGAGCCGTCATCCCACTGCTCCTGGTCCAGAGGAAGGGGCTTCCCGGTCACCATCCCTCCTACTGCTCCCAGTCCAGAGGAAAGGGCTTTTGGGTCACCTACTGTCCCGCTGCTCCTGGCCCAGAAGAAGGGGTTTCTGGGCCACCATCCCTCTCACCTCTCCCGACGCAGAGGGAGGAGCTTCTGAGCCACCATCCCACTGCTCCTGGTCCAGAGGAAGGGGTTTCCTGGCCACCATCCCTCCAGCTGCTCCCAGCCCACAGGAAAGGGCTTCTGGGCCAGCATCCCTAGTGCTGCTCCCGCCCGTCCCACCTCACCCAGAACAGAGGAGGTAATCCGTGCAGGCGCTAACAGGCCCCCGCCCCAGTCGAAATGAGAAAACATGTAAATAAGTCTCAAAACCAGACTTCCAGATCACCTACAGCAACCCCAAAGGGAAATGAGATGGAACACTCTGATACTCAACCACCTGGACCCACTCAACTGGCAACAAAAGGGGATCTGGAAAAAATGAAATCAGAAATAATTTCTCAGGTAATTGGACAAATTGTGCCCCTAGTGCAAGACATGATTGATAAATCTAGAGAAGAGATGAGGAACATGATGGAATCCCAACATAAGAAACAAATGGAATCCATAAAACAGATGCAAATAGATTTCCAGGACATGAAAAACTCCACTGAAAGTCTACACAGCAGAATGAGCCAGTGTGAGGACAGAATTTCAGATATAGAAGATAAGATTGCAATTAGTGACCAGGAAAAGAAAAATTGCTTCAAAATTATAAGGGAACATGAGAAATCAATCCAGCTGCTGCTAGATGATGCAAAGAAGAATAACATAAGACTGATTGGGCTCAATGAAGAAACAGGAGAGAGTGGAGATGACATAAAAAATCTCTTCACAGAAATAATGGCAGAAAACTTCCCAAGCAGGGGAAAAGAACTTGACATACAGATAAGTGAGGCATATAGGACTCCAAATAGCCTTGATCAAAAAAAATCTACACATAGGCATATAATTGTTAAGATTCCAGAAACACAACAGAAGAACAAAGTTCTCCAAGCAGTCAGAGAAAAGAAACAAATCAAATACAAAGGAAAGCCCATCAGAATCACAGCAGACTTCTCAACACAAACCATCAAGGCAAGAAGAGCTTGGAGTGACATATTCCAAGCCCTAAAAGAAAACAGCCTCCAACCCAGATTGATGTATCCTACAAAACTATCTTTCAAAATGGATGGAGAAATAAGATACTTTCATGACAAAGAGCACCTTAGGAACTTCATGAATACCAAACCAGCACTCCAAAGAATTTTATAAAATATCTTAGGAACAGACATTGAGGATCACAACCCCAGGAAGCAAAGCAGAATGAACCCATCTGACATGACAAGAAATTAAATGTAAAGGGGGAGAACCCAACAAAAAGAAAAAGTCATGGCAATGACAAGTCAATACGTTTCAGTTATAACCATCAATGTTAATGGTCTCAATTCACCAATCAAAAGAAATAGACTGGCAGAATGGGTCAAGAAGCAAAATCCAACAATATGCTGCATACAAGAAACACACTTAATTCAAAAGGAAACTCATAGACTGAAAGTTAAAGGGTGGAAAACAATACTGCATGCGACAGGAACATGAAAAAAAGCAGGAGTAGCTATCCTCTCAGCAGATCAAGTAGATTTCAAACCAACACTGATTAAGAGAGATGAAGAAGGACACTACATTCTTGTAAAGGGAACAATCCAAGAGGAAGAGATGACAATCATAAATATCTATGCACCAAACACTAGTGCACCCAACTATATAAAACAAATACTAATGGACATGAAAAGCCATATATACACTAATACAATTGCAGTGGGGGACCTCAACACCCCACTGTCACAAATAGATAGATCAACTAGACTAAAAATAAGTAATGAAATACTAGAACTCAATCGAACTCTTGAACAAATGAACTTAACAGATGTTTACAGAGTCTTCCACCCCACAAAATCACAATACACATTCTTCTCAGCTGCGCAGGGGTCATTCTCCAAAATAGACCACATACTCACACACAGACCATGTTTAAGTAAGTGCAAAGGAATTGAAGTTATCCCCTGTATATTATCAGACCATAGTGTGATGAAATTGGAGATCCATAGCAAAAGAAACTCAAAAAATTTCATAAACACGTGGAAATTGAACAACACACTTCTGAATAACCAATGGGTCACAGAGGAAATTAAAGAAGAAATCAGACAGTTTCTTCAATTAAATGACAATGACAATACAACATATCGGAATCTATGGGACACAATGAAAGCAGTCTTATGAGGGAAATTCATAGCAGTGAATACGCATATTAGGAAAACAGAACGAGCCCAATTAAACAACCTGATGCTGAACCTCAAGCTTCTAGAAAAAGAAGAGGAGGACAACCCCAAAGCTCATACAAGGGAAGAAATTATAAAGATCAGAGGAGAAATCAATGCAATGGAGACTGAGAGAATGATACAAAAAAATCAATGAAGCCAAGAGTTGGTTCTTTGAAAGAATAAACAAAATTGACAAACCCTTAGCCAACCTTATTGGAAAAAGGAAAGAAAAGGCCCAAATCCATGCAATTAGGAATGAAAAGGGTGAAACTACAACAGACCCAGCAGAAATCCAGAGGATCATCAATACCTACTTCCAGAACCTACACGCCAATAAGATGGACAACACAGAAGAAATGGACAGATTTCTAGATACATATGAATTACCAAAGTTGAACGAAGAAGACCTAAAAATTCTGAACAACCCAATATCAGCCAATGAAATTGAAAATGTAATTAAAAACTTATCAACTAAGAAAAGCCCGGGCCCTGATGGCTTCACTGCTGAATTCTACAAGATATTTAGAGAGGAACTACTGCCACTACTGTTTAAACTCTTCAATGAAATTGAAAGGGAAGCAATACTCCCAAACTCATTCCTGGAAGCAAGCATCACCTTGATCCCCAAAGCAGAGAAAGACCCAACTGAAAAAGAGAACTCTAGGCCAATCTCACTAATGAACATAGATGCAAAAATCCTTAATAAGATAATGGCAAACAGAATGCAGAAGATCATCAAGAAGATCATACACCCTGATCAAGTGGGATTCATCCCAGGGATGCAGGGATGGTTCAACATATGTAACTCAATCAATGTAATACACTATATCAATAGAGCCAAGGACAAAAGCCATATGACTATCTCCATAGACGCAGAAAAAGCATCTGACAAAATCCAACATGCATTTATGATAAAAACCCTACAAAAAATTGGAATAGATGGTCTCTACCTCAAACTGATAGAAGCCATCTATGAAAAACCAACAGCCAATATCAGACTAAATGGTCAAAAACTGAAATCCTTCACACTAAAATCAGGAACAAGACAAGGATGTCCACTATCACCACTCTTGTTCAATATAGTTCTGGAAACATTAGCCACAGCAATTAGACAAGAGAAAGAAATAAAAGGAATAAAGATAGGTAATGAAGAAGTCAAATTGTCATTATTTGCAGATGACATGATACTCTATATAGAAGACCCCAAGAACTCCACCAAAAGTATTCTACACTTAATAACCAAATTCAGTAGAGTAGCTGGTTACAAGGTCAACACACAAAAATCAATAGCTTTCCTCTACACCAATGACAGACTCACTGAGAGAGAAATAGGGCAAAGAATTCCTTTCACAATAGCATCCAAAAAGCTGAAATACCTAGGAATCATCCTAACAAAAGAAATCAAAGACCTCTTCTCTGAAAACTATGGTACTCTGAAAAGAGAGATTGAAGATGTTATCAGAAAATGGACAGACATCCCCTGCTCCTGGGTAGGAAGGATTAATAGAGTGAAAATGGCCATACTTCCAAAACTGCTATATAGATTTAATGCAATTCCAATTGAGATCCCAGCAGCATACTTCATAGACCTTGAGAAAATAATCCAAAAATTCATTTGGAGCAAGAAGAGACCCAGAATAGCAAAAAGCAATTCTAGGTAACAGAGACATGGCAGGGGGTATCACAATCTCCAACCTGCAACTCTACTACAAAGCTACTGTGATAAAAACAGCATGGTAGTGGCAAAGAAACAGACTTGAGGACCAGTGGAACAGATTAGAAGATGCAGAAACAAGGCCAGACACACTCAGCCATCTCATCTTTGACAAAGGAGCCAAACACCCTCACTGGAGGAAAGATAGCCTCTTCAATAAATGGTGCTGGAAAAATTGGGCTTCAACTTGCCAAAAATTAAAACTAGACCTGTATCTCTCACCATGCACTAAACTAAAATCAAAATGGATTAAAGTTCTAAATATTAAAGTAGAAACTCTGAACCAGTTGGAACAGAGGTTATGTAGAACCCTTGAAGACATCGGTGTAGGAAAAGATTTTATGAACAAAACCTCAGTTGCCTGTGAACTAGCACAAACAGTCAACAAATGGGATCTCTTCTTACTAAAAAGCTTCTGCACAGCAAGAGAAACCACCAGCAGTGTGAAGAGACAAACCACAATGTGGGAAAATATCTTCACCTGCTCTTCCTCAGACAAAGGTCTACTATCTCGAATCTATAAAGAACTTAAAAAGATCAGACCTCCCAAATTTAAAGACCCAATCCAAAAACGGGCATCTGAAATGAACAGACATTTCTCAGACAAAGAAGTAGAAATAGCAAATAAATACATGAAAAAATGTTCAACATCACTGGTCATTCGAGAGATGCAAATGAAAACAATGCTGAGATTCCACTTCACTCCAGAAAGAATGGCTGCTATCATGAAATCAACCAATAACAAATGCTGCTGGGGCTGTGGGGAAAGAGGAACCCTTTTCCACTGCTGGTGGGAGTGTAGACTGGTGCAAGCACTGTGGAAATCAGTATGGAGATACCTCAAAGAACTAGGACTGGAAATCCCATTTGACCCTGCTATTCCACTGCTGGGGATCTTCCCCAAAGAATTAAAAGAATCATACCATGGTGATATATGTGCACCCATGTTCATGGCAGCGCAGTTTGTAATAGCTAAAACTTGGAAACAGCCCAAATGCCCATCAACTGGAGACTGGATAAAGAAAATGGTGTTTTTTTACAAAATGGAGTACTACTCAGCCATCAAAAATGAGAAATTAGAGACATTTATAGCTAAGTGGATGCACATTGAGGCAATACTCTGAAGTGAAATAAATAGGACACACATGTGTAAATACTGAATAGTTTCTCTGGTGTGAGAAACTGAAAGTGTAAATAAGGACTAAATGTATAATAGGTCATGTGAAATAGGAAGAAAAGGGGCAAAGGGGAAGGAAGTGGGAGGGCTAGGGGAAAGGATAGAAGGGAATGGGATTAATATGAGAAAATGGAAAAATAGGAACAAAACCTCTGTAAATAGTGAGGACTGGAGGGGTTGAAGGGAGGGCTGGGCAAGGGTGAAAAATAAGAACCAAGAGAGACTATGTAAAGGTGCAAATTTCCAGTGATGAATGTCATTATATTGTATACCTAAAATGTACCAATTATTAGAATGAATAATTGATAATGTAAAATAGGAATAAAAGGTCCAAAAGGGTAGGGGTAGTGGGAGGGGCAGGGGAAAGGAAAGAAGGGAAAGGAAAAAATGATGAGAAATGGAAAAACTGGAAATAAAGTCTTTGTAAATAGGGAAGGGTGGAGGGTGTGAAGGGAGGGCTAGGAATGGGGAAAAAATAAGAACCAAGATGTGTTATGTAAAGGTACAATTCCCAATGAGAAATGTAATTGTGTTGTATACCTACAATGTACCAATAAAAGAATTTAATACAAAAAAAGAAAAAAAAAGATTTACATAAGTAAAAAAAAAGGATTACATTAGGTGGAAGAAGCACTGAATGATAGCCCCTAGGGAAAATTCTGACTAGACTGTTTATAGTTATAAACCCAAAACCAAAATTATTACAATTTAACATGACTGACACTGACCATGACTAATGGAAAAGCTAGCTGTTCTGTGGCTGTACTTTATAATTCAAAGTCCCCTACAGCCATAGAGGGTTATAATTTGGATTCACACCTATTGCTCCACTTCAAAACTAGGGAAACTGGCCCTTTGGGTGTTCAACTACTGAGGCTTAGAGACCAAAGCTGAGGAAGATAATGGGGCCAAGAAAATAGCCAACATTTTGACCCTTGCCATCCAAGGTCAGCCAGGACCCAGGGCATGATGGGATCCCTCTAAAAGAATCCTACAACTCCACTGAGTCACTTACCATCCTAAGTGGGATTGTTGGACCCCAGAGGACACAGACAACTAGTGCTGTGCTATAAAGGGGTCAATAAAGAGGAAACTTTCCTCTCATGCTTCCACGGGAAGCCATAAGGTCAAGCAAGACTATGATCCACCCTGGTAGATGACACAACTGGTAGAGGAAAAATTAGGGGAGCTAAGAGCTCCTCACACAGCCAGAAAAGTAACCCATCAAGAGCCTTAACTGATGTTGACAAATGTAAATAGATTAATTTTGATTAACACAAGTCTGACTTGGTCTTAAACACCCAGCATGAAAGTATAAACAAAAAAAGGAGTAATTAATAGTGAAAAAAAAAACAGAACTAGGCCAGATATAAAAAAGAACTACAAATACAGTGGTACCTCGGAACTTAATTTGTTTCATGATTCTGGAGAAAATGGTCATGTTCATGTTCATGTTCATGAGGGGAAGATGGCCATGGCTGTGTTTGTCACCTGATGTGGAGTTCATGAAGGATGCAAAATTTTCCTGAACATTTCTGTTTATGAACCAAATTGTCCGTGAACAAAAGTATGTGTGAACCGAGTACCACTGAACTATACCAGCTATTGCTGGCAGTTTTCAAGTAGACCTATAATACTTCAGACTTTAGCCTACAGCCGCAAGAGATCATGAATCCCAGTCCCACTAACTCTTCCAAATATGTGTTGTTCAGGCTGGGTATAGTGGTAATCTCAGCACTTGGGAGGCTGAGACAAGAGGATTGCCACAAGTTCGAAGCCAGCATGAGCTACATAGCAAGTTCAAGGTTAGCCAGAACTATATAGCAAAACTCTCTCTAAAATAGAAAAAATAAAAATGTGTCCTTCAGCCTCTGTTAGTGTATTGCTATTATGTTATTTCAATGTACTATCAAGTACCTTAAGGTATAGATTTGGCTTCTTGTACAGGTGTGCCTACAGGATAAAAGTGTCAATATGAATATTCCAGCTCCTGAGCTTTACTTTTGGGATATACACTAAATTTCTGCTACTTACTTTAGACTTTATGTTTATATAATGTGGGATCAGTCACTACAGAAGGTGCTCAGGACTACAAAACAGAATCCACATTACAGGTTCTGAGCCCTGTACTAATGATGTTAACAGCCAATGGTCACAAAACTGTAGATATTTTTATTTAGTGTATTCCTTGGTCATTATTGTAATTAAAATAGGAGGACGTTGGATTTCTTATTGACAAAACAGGGAGGACTCTATACACTCTTAAACTCCACCAATATACATGGGTTAACCCTGGTGGACCAATGAAGGATAATATTAAATATAAAAGGCTTATGTCAAAAGGCACCTAACTTTGACATGTACAACTTTTGGGAGCTACTATTCACCTATATTCCACTTCTAATTTTTGGCCCTTGCTGGTTTAACATGGTTATAAAATGAACCTTAAAAGTTAATGCCTTGGTAACATTCCTGTCCTCTTGTCCAGACTATCAAAGGAAGCTGGCTCATCAAACAATAAAAACTCACCTTCCTTTGTCTCCTTCAGAGGGTCACAGAGAGACTTCTGACTCCCGGCAAGGGAGATTCAAGCCCACCACCACATGGAGGAGTCACAAGAAGGTGAACCTTGGAGAGGCCCACCAGTGCCGAGGAGGTGAGCCTTTTCGGCTGCCATACCACAATCCCCAGCAATGGAGCAGAGCCTCCCCAGTGCCAAGGAGCTGAGCCACATGGGCACCAGCAGCACATACACCCCACCCCCCGTTGAAATGAGAAGATACATAAACAAGTCTCAAAACCAGACTTCCAGATCATCTCAAGCAACCTCAAAGGGAAACGAGATGGAAAAATCTGACACTCAACCACCTGGACTCCCTGACCTGGCAACAAAAGAGGATCTGGAAAAAATGAAATCAGAAATAATTTCTCATATATCAGCAGAGATTGTGTCCACAGTGTAAGACATGATTAATAAATCTAGAGCAGACACAGATGAAAAAATAGAGGACCTGGGGAACGTAATGGAATCCCAACATAGGAAACAAATGGAATCCATAAAAGAGATGAAAATAGATTTCTAGGAGATTAAAAACTTCATTAAGCCAGGGATTTAGCTCAGTGGTTCTGTCACCTGCCTCACAAGTGCAAGGTACTGAGTTCGATACCCGGGACCAAAAAAAAAACTTCATTGAAAGTTTATACAGCAGAATGAGCCAATGGGAGGTCACAATTTCAGATATAGAAAATAAGACTGCAATTAGTGACCAGGAAAATAAATATTGCTTTAAAATACTAAGGGACCACGAGAAATCAATCCAGCAGCTACTAGATGATGCAAAGAAGAATAACACAATACTGATCGGACTCAATGAAGAAACAGGAAAGAGTGCAGGAGACATAAAAAAAACTGTTCACAGTGCTGGGAATTTAGCTCAGTGGTTCTGCCGTCTGCCCCTCAAGTGCAAGGACCCAGGTTCAATCCCTGGTACCAAAAAAAACTGTTCACGGAAGTGATGACAGAAAACTTCCCAAGCAGGGGAAAAGAACTTGACATACAGATGAGTGAGGCATAGAGGACTCCAACTAGCCTTGTACAAAAAAAAAATCTACACATAGGCATATAATAGTTAAGATTCCAAAAACCCAACAGAAGAACAAAATTCTACAAGCAGTTAGAGAAAAGAAACAAATCATATACAAAGGAAAGCCCATCAGAATCACAGCAGACTTCTCAACGCAAATCCTCAAGGCAAGAAGAGCTTGGAGTGAGGTATTTCAAGCCCTAAAGGAAAACAGCCTCCAAACCAGATTGATGTACCCTGCAAAACTATCTTTCAAAATAGATGGAGAAATAAGATACTTTCATGACAAAGAGCACCTTAGGAACTTCATGAATACCAAACCAGCACTCCAAAAATTTTTAGACAATATCCTAGGAAAAGACAATGAGGATCACAACCCCAGGAAGCTCAGCAGAATGAATCCATCAGACACAAGAAGAAATTAAACGCAAAGAGGAAGAATCTAACAAAAAGAAAAGTCATGAAAATGATAAATCAATACGTATAAGTTATAACCATCAATGTTAATGTTTTCAATTCACTAATCAAAAGAAATAGACTGGCAGAATGGATCAAGAAGCAAGATCCAATAATATGCTGCATACAAGAGACACAATTAAAAAAGAAACTCATAGACTGAAAGTTAAAGGGTGGAAAACAATACTCCATGTGACAGGAACCAAAAAAAAGCAGAAGCAGCTATCCTCTTTGTAGATCAAGTGGATTTCAAACGAACACTGATTAAGAGAGACAAAGACGAGCAATACATCCTTATAAAGGGAACAATCCAAGAGGAGGAGTTGACAATCATAAATATCTATGCACCAAACACTTGTGTGCCCAACTATATAAAACAAATACTAACAGGCATGAAAAATCATATAAGCACTAATACAATAGTAGTAGGAGACCTCAATAATCCACTGTCACAAATAGATCAAGTAGATAAAAAACAAGCAAAGAAATACTAGAACTCAAACTCTTGAAGAAATGAACTTAACACATGTTTACAGAGTGTTCCTTTCCACAAAATCAGAATACACATTCTTTTCAGCTACACACAGGTTGTTCTCTAAAATAGACCACATACTCACTCATTGAACATATTTAAGTAAGTGCAAAGAAATGGAAGTTCTCCCCTGTATATTATCAGACCATAGTGGAGATCAATAGCAAAAGAAAGACCAAGAATTTTGTAAACACATGGAAATTGAACAACATATTTCTGAATAACAAGTGGGTCACACAGGAAAGTAAAGAAGAAATCAGACAGTTCCTTCAATTAAATGACAATGACAATATAACATATCGGAATCTATGGGACACAATGAAAGCAGTCTTATGAGGGAAATTCATAGCAGTGAATACTCATATTAGGAAAACAGCGAGCCCACTTAAACAACTTGATGCTGAACCTCAAGCTTCTAGAAAAAGAGGAGCAGACAAACCCAAAGCTCATACAAGGGAGGAAATTATAAAGATCAGGACTGGGGATTTAGCTTGCAAGTGCAAGATCCAGAGTTCAATCCCCAGTAAAAAAAAATTAATTAATTAATTAAATAAAAAGGTCCTTAGGGGCTAAAACTGGAGTAGCTTATTTTTTTAAAAAAAAAAGAAATTATAAAGATCACAGCAGAAATCAATGCAATGGAGATTAAGAGAACAATACCAAAAAATCAATGAAGCCAAGAATTGGTTCTTCGAAAGAATAAACAAAGTTGACAAATCCTTAGCCAATCTTATCAGAAAAAGGAAAAAAAAGCTCAAATCTATGCAATAAGTAATGAAAAAGATGAAATTACAACAGACCCAGCAGAAGTCCAGAGGATCATCAATACCCACTTTGAGAACCTATATGTCCATAAGATGGAAAACACACAAAAAATGGACAGATTCCTAGATACATATGAATTACCAAAGTTGAAGGAAGAAGACCTAAAAAATTCTAAACAATTCAATATCAATCAATGAAATTGAAAACATAATTAAAAACTTACCAACTAAGAAAAGCCTGGGTCCTGATGGCTTCACTGCTGAATTCTACAAGACATTTAGAGAGAACTACTGCCACTTCTCTTTAAACTCTTCAATGAAACTGAAAGGGAAGCAATACTCCTGAATTCATTCCTGGAAGCAAGTATCACTTTGATCCCCAAAGCAAAGAAAGACCCAACTGAAAAAGAGAACTATAAGCCAATCTCACTAATGAACATAGATGCAAAAATCCTTAACAAGATACTGGCAAATAGAGTACAGAAGATCATATACCCTGACCAAACACAATTTATCCCATGGATGCAGGGATGGTTCAACATAAGCAAATCAATAAATGTAATACACTATATCAATAGAGTCAAGGACAAAAAAGAAATGATCATCTCAATAGATGCAGAAAAAGGATTTGTCAAAATCCAACATGCATTTATGATAAAAACTCTACAAAAAATTGGAATAACGGTCTCTACCTCAATCTGATAAAAGCTATCTATGAAAAACCAACAGCCAACATCGTGCTAAATGGTCAAAAACTGAAATACTTCACACTAAAATCAGGAACAAGAAAAGGATGTCCACCATCACTACTCCTATTCAATATCGTTTTCGAAACATTAGCCGAGGCAATTAGACAAGAGAAAGAAATAAAAGGAATAAAGATAGGAAACAAAGAATTCAAATTGTCATTATTTGCAAATGACATAAAACTCTATATAGAAGACCTCAAGAACTCCACCAAAAGTCTTCTACACTTAATAACCAAATTCAGTAAAGTAGCTGGATACAAGGTCAACACACAAAAATCAATAGCTTTTCTGTACATGAACAACAGACTCACTGAGAGAGAAATAGAGCAAAGAATTCATTTCACAATAGCATCCAAAAAACTGAAATACCTAGGAATCAACGTAACAAAAGAAATCAAAGACCTCTTCTCTGAAAACTACAGCACTTTGAAAAGAGAGATTGAAGATGATATCAGAAAATGGAAAGACATCCCCTGCTCCTGGGTAGGAAGGATTAACATAGTGAAAATGGCCATACTTCCAAAACTGCTATATAGATTCAATGCAGTCCCAATTGAAATCCCAGCAGCGTACTTCATCAACCTCGAGAAAACAATCCAAAAATTCATTTGGAACAAGAAGAGACCAAGAATAGGAAAAGCAATTCTATGTAACAGAGGGATGGCAGGGGGTATTACAACCCCCAACTTGAAACTATACTACAAAGCTACTGTGATAAAAACAGCATGGTACTGGCAAAGCAACAGACCCGAGGCCCAGTAGAACAGATTAGAAGATGCAGAACCAACTCTAGACACATTCAGCCACCTCATTTTTGACAAAGGAGCCAAATACCCTCACTGGCGGAAAGATAGCCTCTTTAATAAATGGCTCTGGAAAAAATGGGTTTTCATCTTGCCAAAGACTAAAACTAGACCTATATGTCTCACCATGCACTAAACTAAAATCTAAATGGATTAAAGATCTAAATATTAAAACAGAAATTGACTCGAAGAGAGGTTAGGTAGAACTCTTGAAGACATCGGTGTAGGAAAAGATTTCATGAACAAAACCTCAGTTTCCCATGAACTAGCACAAACAATCAACAAGTGGGATCTCTTCTCATTAAAAAGCTTCTGTCCAGCAAGAGAAACCACCAACAGCGTGAAGCGACAACCCACAACGTGGGAAAAAGTTTTCACCTGCTGTCCCTCAGACAAAGGTATACTATCTAGAATCTGTAGAGAAGTTAAAAAAATCAGACCTCTCAAATTCAAAGACCCAATCCAAAAATGGGCATCTGAAATGAACAGATATTTCTCAGACAAAGAAGTAGAAATAGCAAAGAAACACATGAAAAAATGTTCAACATCACTGGTCATTTGAGAGATGCAGATGAAAACAATGCTGAGATTCCACCTCACCCCAAAAAGAATGGCTGCTATCATGAAATTAACCAATAACAAATGCTGGTGGGGCTGTGGGAAGAGGAACACTTCTCCACTGCTGGTGGGAGTGTAGACTAGTGCAACCACTGTGGAAATCAGTATGGAGATACCTCAAAGAACTAGGATTGGAAGTCCTATTTGACCCAGCTATTCCCCTGCTGGGTATCTTCCCCAAAGAATTGAAAGCATCATGCCACAGTAATATATGCTCACCCATGTTCACAGCAGCACAATTTGTAATAGCTCAAACTTGGAAACAGCCCAAATGCCCATCAACTGGAGACTGGATAAAGAAAATGTGTGGTTTTTTTTTAAAAAATGAAATCGAGTACTACTCAGCCATAAAAAATAAGAAATTAGAGATATTTATAGCTAAATGGATGCACATTGAGGTGATACTCTTAAGTGGAATAAATAGGACACACATGTATAAATACTGAACAGTTTCTCTAGTGTGAGAAACTGAAAATGTGAATAAGAACTAAAAGGTGTAATAGATAATGTGAAATAGGAAGAAAAGGGGCAAAGGGGAAGGGGAAGTGGGAGCAGTAGGGGAGAAGGAAAGAAGGGAATGGAATTACTATGAGGAAATGAAAAAATGGAAACAAAGTCTTTGTAAATAGAGAGGGATGGAGGGGTTGGAGGGAAGGGGAAGGGGGAAAAATAAGAACCAAGAGAGATTATGTAAAGGTGCAAATTTCCAATGATGAATGTCATTATATTGTATACCTAAAATGTACCAATAAAATAAAATTTTAAAAATTAAATTTAGGGGCCGGGGATTTAGCTCAGTGGTTCCACCGCCTGCCTTGCAAGCGGGAGGATCCAAGTTCGATCCCCGGTACCAAAAAAAAAAAAAATTTAAAAAATGTCTCCAAGTCTTCGGGGGGTCAGTGGTGGAGCTTCTGAAAGGTGTCTGACTCATGGGGCTCTGCACTCACCAGTTCAGATGAGCTCACAGCTGAATGTGCTGTTGGGAGGCGGGGACTAGATGGAGGTGGGCCACTGGACTCAAAGGGGTTTTTTTTGTTGTTGTTTTTTCAGGAGTACTGTAAACTAAGCCCACCGGCTTTGCACTGAGCTACATCCCTGGCCTTTTTCTGTCTCATTTGAGACAGAGTCTCACTAAGTTGCTCAGGCTGCCCTCAAACCTGTGAGCCTCTTGCCTCAGTTTCCCAGAATGCAAGGATTATAGGCATGTGCCACCAGGCATAGTTCAGAAGAGTGTATTTTTGTCCTTGGCTCCTCCCTTCTCTCTCTGCTTTCTGGCTGCCATGGGTAGAACACTCTCCCTCGGCTATGCCATTTTTGCCTTGGAGCCAACCAACCATGGACTGAATCCTCTGAAAACTGTGAGCTAATATAAACCTTTCCTGTATGTTGTGGGTGCCGGTCATTATGGCTCAGGGACAGGAAAGTATCATTACTGTGTCCTCAAAAGAAGGCTACCTGCAAACAGGTAGTCTGTAGGACCACTGCCAGCTTCCAAGCTTTGCTGCTCAGCTCTGAAAGATGGGACAGAGAACAGGGGGAAAGGGCAAGCTCTGTACCCATGGAGCAACTCGAGCCATTGTGCGACATCTGCAACAGAGGCCCTGCTCGGGAGAGGGCCCTGGGTCTTCTCCAGGGGAAGGAGTTTTGTTCTATGGATGGGTGTTAGAAAGCATGTATGTGTGGTTTTAAAATGCCTTCTTACAAGAAGTAAGCTCTTCATATATTCTCAGCCTTCCTTCAAAACTCAGAAATTTTAATTCTCAAGAAAAAATATTTACCAAGTCTTTTACATTCCCAGGATATGCTTGGATTAAAAACTGTTGCACTACAAAAATGATTATCATATTCTTTTATTCAAATATTTTTAGAGCACATGCTAGTCCTTGTATCACGTGTCTGCTTTATCACTGAAGTAAAGTGGCAAAGTGCTCTGTCCTCATGGAATTTACATTCCAGAGAGTGGACAGAAAACAACGAATATTTTTTTTAAAGTATACTAATTGGTATGGGGGAGCAGAGATGGAGCCAGGTCAAAGGAACTGGGCATGCTAGAAGAAAGTTGGCAATTTACAACAGAATGGTTACAAGGGTAGCACTGGGAGATGCAATCGCAGGATGTGGAATTGTATCACAAAACCTAACTTAGGAAGGGCCTTTAGAGTTTGTTTTAAATTTAAATTAACCTACTTTTAAGAGTCTGCACTGCTACAAAGCTTTAAATACTAAGTTTATTTAACAAAAAATTTACAGCTGAATTTTTGTATGAAACCAATTAGTATCTCTTCTAGATCTATATAACCAATACCAGTGTCAAAGACTTTCCGAGAGATGTTAGGAGTCTATCAAGGCCAGGCCTCAGCATGAATCACTGTCATTCTTCACATAGAATGAGCATTTCTAAACCCATATGTAAAGAGCTGCTACAGAGAGAGAGAAAGGCCATTGCAAGAGCTTCTCATATTGATTATTTTTACCCCACACAAAGAGATTCTCCTAGTTACATGATGTATCATAATCACTTAATTTGTTTAACTGCTTTAAAGAAAGAACAATGGATTCAAGAAAAGGTGTTGACTTGCAAAAATATAATCATTTGTTGTTTGCATGGGCTGCCTTCCCTTAGTAACACAACATGTGTGGTCTCCATGGAGGTGCTCAAAGTGGGAAGCTCTAATCCACACTGTTCCCAGGAGCCCTGCTAACCTAACACTGAGAGCTCTCCCTGTTTCAAGTGCAGGACTGGCAGACCTCTTCTCCAAGCCTAATGCACAGGCATTCACAACCAAATCATTTCTATCACTTGGGTGTGATTATCTTTTCTCTCTGTCCATAGTGTTCCTGCAGAGACAGTGTAACACTGAATCACCTGCCACACTTCCACATGGAGCAGTGGACACAGAATTAAAGGAAACTTTAATTCGGTGTTCCTTCCTGTGCAAAAATGGTTCACAAGATTAATTCCTCCTTCATCTGCTAAGCAATCAAGCATTCTATTCCTCACTGAGGCTTTGCCAAGCCTTTTCTTTTTTGGACTAAAATTTACAGTACTAGTCCAATATGAACACATAAAAATTTTTGCAGAGGGCCAGGAATTTAGCTCAGTGGTTCTGCCACCAGCCTCAAAAGTGCAAGGTCCTGAGTTCGATCTCCGGTACCAAAAAAAAAAATGTTGCCAGGGATTTAGCTCAGTGGTGCCACCTCCTGCCTGGCAAGTGCAAGGTCCCAAATTCGATCCTCAGTACCAAAAAAAAAAAAGAAAAAAATTTTTGCAGAGAGGTGAGCTGCTTGGCCCTCAGGGGTAAAAAGTGCATGAATTTAAATATAGTTGATAGCAGGAAAGAAAAGTTGTATCAGTTTGCGCCTGTAGCTTTTCAAGGGATATATGAAGTGTGATTAAAAAATATGGTGTTATAAATTGTACTGATAGAATTTAATACCATGACACCAAACCAAAACTAAAATGACTTTTTAAAATGTAAAAGTAGGAGCCGGGGATTTAGCTGAGTGCCACTGCGCCCGCCTCACAAGTGCAAGGTTGTCAGTTCGATCCCCGGTACCCATAAAAAAGTGAAAAAGTAGCCGCCAGCTTGGTGGCTCACATCTGTAATCCCAGCACTTGGGAGGCTAACACAGGAGGATCTCCTTGAGTTTGAGGCCAGCCTGGGCTACACCGTGAGTCAAGGCCAGCCTGAAGTACATAATGAGACCCGGTCTCAAAAAATCAAAACACAAAACAAAAGTGATAAAGTATATTTATAGTTACAAAGATTATAAAAAGTACATTTAAAATTATAAAATTATAAACAACCTAATATTTTAATAAAGAATAAATGATAAGCCATTCATATCATGTCTGAAAAGACTTAACATGAAATGACATTGTTAATCTCAGTAACATATAAAAAAGCAGCAGGATACTGAAAAAGTACAGTTTGTCTCCATTTAGTAAATATATATGTATAATAGTCTATGCACACATGCATGTGCACCCCATTCTTTACCAAAATAAAGCTGGGAGGAAAAAAGTGTCAAAATGTCTACATTTTTTTTCCTTCTTTGCAAAACTTTTCAGGTTTTTTTCTTTAAATTTTTCTACATTACACATGTATAGCTCATATAGTTTTTGAAGTTTTGAGTGAAAACATTCTATAATTTAAAAAAACAGAATCAAAACCCTGAGTTCATGTCTTTGACCCTTATTTGCCATGAAGACAGAGAAGTTGCTCCTGACCTCTGTGCGCGTTCATCAGGTACCAGGAGGGGTGAGCAGACATCTCTGCACACGCACAATCCTCCTTACCCAGAGCCCTGTGTGTGCCTTGTGTAATCTGTCAAGGCACCTGTACTAACCACACAGGCCTGCACGACTGTCCAAATCACTGTCTTCAGGACGAGATTGTGTGGTGAGCAGTCCCGGTTTGTGTCTCTCTTACCAAAGAGCGAATCTGGTTCTCAAAGCAGGACACCATGCCCTCTGCTCTCTCCATGCAACCTGCTTCTTCACCTGTGTGTAACTCTGGCTGCAAATCAGAGCATCCGTCAGAGCTAAACCCAGGTTTACCTTGCCGGGCTGCAGTTCTCAGAAGAGTTGTGACCACATGCTGTGACTCTGCTCCCTTCGCGTCCCACTGCCACCTTTGCTTTTCCTAAATTCTTACTCCTTTTCTTCCCCAGCCTAAAAAGATACACAATGAAGCCTGCACAAGACTCTCTCCCTGATTTCTTCATCTCTAGACACTTCCTCTAGATTTAAAGGGACACATTCCACCACCAAAGTGTACAAGCAAGCACTTGTTCTCGGGAAGGATGGGAGCCAACAGGTCACTGTTGGAAAGACTGAACTAGGAATCGGCCACAATGATGTGACACATAAAATCAGATCCTTCTAAAGGCACTTTTCTGTTTGAGATACAGGAATAGTTCATGGGCCCAGATGCACGTGAACTGTACAGGCAGGGACTGATGAGGAAGATACTGCTGCCTTAGCAGGCCACATGGCCTCTCTATGGGCTACTGTGCAAAAATACACTCTCACAGACAGGCAAAGATGTATCTGTGTTTGGGGTTTTTTTATTAAAATTATTGCATCAATTATCTTCTTAATACTTAACCCTGAATTAAACTACTCTTCGAATCTCTTTAGTGTGCTTTCTTAAATACAATAAAATTATAATAATTTATTCTCCTGGCTATGAAAAATTACCATACCAAACACCACAGAAGCAAGGCTAGTGAAGCCCTCTCATCATTTTCCTGTTCAGGTTTCTTTCTGCTTATAAGATATGACCCTCAAATGAGTTTTGTACTTTTTCTTATTCAAAGATATTCCCACTTCATTAACACAATTCTTTATTTTCTACTTCTTTGTTAGTACCAGGGAGAAATTCGAAGCTCTAAAAGAGTCAAATGACTTGTATCTAAATCAGACCTGGACTCTCTTCTCCCGACATGCCGATTTACATGAAATCTCCTAGAGTTTCTCTGCCTCCATAAAACGTAGGTGCCACTCCCCATCAGGCCAGGTCTGCCTCCCTGCACAAACAGTCCAAAACAGTTTTCCTGATCTGTTTCAACTTGAAGTGTTGTCAATATATGGATTGTCCTGCTTTCTAATTCAGTGAAAAATCTAGTTTTCCATTAGTCTCTGCCTTTCTAATTTTCGATACAACTTTACTAAATGTAATTATTAAAGGCAGATTCAAGAAAGCAATTACTGAGCTACTGGTTTGTATCTCTGAAGTCTTAATAAGTAACAAAAAGTTGTAATTGCACTAAGAGAATAAAATAAATTTTTCTATAGATTAGACATATACACCCTTGAATTTGTATATGGGGAGACATTTAAAAGAGTATATAAAGCATCCCCTCTTAAATCACAAGTTTTAACCTCACTTAAACTTTATTCAAAGGCAGTGCAGTACACAGCAGGAAACAACATCTCAGAAAGGCCACATTCTGCCCTTTCTCCAGGACTCTGTGACATGTAAACTCTTAAATCTTCCTTCCATCAATAAATGTGTGAGAATATTATAGTAGTTGATCACCACATAATCTATGAGCACTAAAACTCTATGAAATATTTATTAAATTCCTAATGTATGCTAGGCTTTGACTAGACACAATCCACAGTTTCAAGAGGCTTCACATCTAGTAAAGACAATTAATTATAATTATATAATTATGATTAATTATGTCAATATATGAAAATGTTATCCCAATGATATAAACCAAATTACCTTTCCAAAAATCCTAAAGAATAGTTTATGTGTAAATGGAGGATGTAACTTCTTTGTCAGTCATTCAAATGATAGAATTTGGCCTGGTTTTTTTTTTGGTACAGGGATTGAACTGGGGACCTTGTGCTTGCGAGGCAGGCAGCAGCACTGCTGAGCTAAATCCCAGGCCCTTTTTTTCTTTTTCTTTCTTTTTTCTTTTTTTTTTGGTTTTTTGAAACGGTCTTTTGGTGTGTACTCCAGGCTGGCCTTGAACTTACAGCAATCTTCCTGCCTCAGCCTCCTGAGTGCTGGGATTACAGATGTGTGCCACTATGCCTGGCTTAGAATGTGGCTTTCTAACTCTGAGCAAATAGGACAGTGTTCATTCTATGTTTACCTAACATGAGTCCAGGGCATTCAACAAACTCTGTAAATGGAGCCACTGCCCCTGTTATGAACTGACTTGTGATCATCTCCCTTCCAGGTTCATATGTTGAAGCCCAACTCTCAATGGGACTGCACGTACAGAAAGAACCTTTGAGGAGGTAATTAAAATTAAATAGGTAATAAGGATGGGGCTCCAATCCAGTAGGATATGTGTCCTTGTAGGGAGAGGAAGAGACAACAAAGATCAGTCTTTTTCTGAGTGCAAACAGATGGAAAACCATACGAAGACACAGAAGGCAGGCGTCTTCCAGCCTGGAAGAGCGGTCTCACCAGAAGGAAACCTTGAGGACAACTTGATCGGGGACTTCTATTCTCCAATACTCTAGAAAATAAATTTCTATTGTTTAAGCCACCTAGTAAACTATCTTGTTAGGGCAGCCTGAGTTGACTAATAAGAGTCCTCAATCTAAGGTGTCTCTGAAACATTTAATAGTCATGCAACAATCATTTAATCAACCTTAGCTGAATATTGTGATATTTAATACTTCCTGACAGATACAAGGAACAATCTACTATCATTATTTTATAGATGAGAAGATCAAACGAGGATCTGAGAAGTAAGTGACTTTTAGAAAGCCTCACAGCAGGTTAGTGGACAGTCCTCCAAGAAGTTACCATGGCTGCCTTTCTTCAAAATGCAATTACTGAAAAAGGCTGAAGGGGCCTGTGGCTTGTGCCTAGATGCCCCCCCAAAGCCTCACGTATTCTAAATACAAAATATGAAATAGTCACTGCAAAAAACTAAGTTGTACATGAGAGGCTGATGCAGGAGGATCACAAGTTCAAGGCCAACCTGAACTACACCCTGCCTCAAAAAAACAAAAAGAAAAAAACCAAAACCAAAACAAAACAAAACAAAAAAAACCTAAGAAACATTAACTTCTGGCTTATAGTGCCACGAAAATGAAGATGACCCCCAAGGATGAACCTTAAGGCAGGCAAGGATATGCGCTAGAGGGAATCAATTACCCAGAAGGGCTGAGAACAGCACACAGTGAGCCAGGCCTCACTGGAAACAGTCAGGGGCACACTTTTCTCTTGGAGCCAGAATGAACTGTCACATGTGTGCAGACCCAGACTACTAATAAAGGACAAAAACCAGACGCAGTAGAAGGTGCCATGGGCTCCATCCTAATTCTGCTAGTAAGCAGCAATGCCACAGTGGATAAGTCACACACTCTCAGTTCTGGCTCTTGTTGCTTTATTTGTTTGTTTAGTAAAACTTTATCAATCATTTCTGTGTGTAAACATGTGCTGGATACTGAGGATACAGTGAGCTAAGGGTGCAAGGGACAGCATTATCAATGCCATGAGGGAAAGATGGACAACTGAGAGCATGAGAAGGCAAAGCCTCACCAGCGCTGAGTCTCTCTGCGGGTAATGCCGAAGCTAAGGCCTGAATCCTACAGAGGAGCTGAGGGTGGAGGAGAGGACAAGGCAAAGGGAGAGAGGAAGTTACCAGAAGACTCAGATTCACGTGAGGAGCTTGGGGCACAGGGGGCTGGGCCTCATCCACTGCACCAGGGAGGGATGCACTCCAGCTCATGGGCAAAGAGAAGCCACTCAGGGACCGAATCAGAGGTACAGAGTGAACAACCCTGCTGATCACCAAATAATGGGTTCTGGCGCTCAGACTGGACAGGGAAGCCACGGCAGAGGTGACTACAGTAGTCTGAGGAGAGACCACGGGATGGATGGTGTGAGGGTGGCAAAGGACACGGCCAGGTGAAAGTGGGCAGCCACAGAAAGATGAGTGAGAGGGTCGGAAGGACTTGTGCCAGAGTTCATAGACATGGAGGGTGGCAGAGAGGGAGGAGGCAGATGGCTGGAAAGCTGAGTGTACAGTGGTGGCCAAATGGCTGAAAGGGAGGGGAAATGCAGTGGAAGACTAAAAGGAAGAGGCTGAACCCTCTGAAGTCTTTTCCAGAGTTTTCTTCCATTTCAATTATTTGTGTTTCCAATGTCTCACTCACTTATGGATCTGATAATTACATGGTATCAACGAAAAAAGTGAACTCATGTAACAATTAGAAAGCTGGGCCTTTAAATGTTCAAGGAGAAAGTGGATAACTGGCATTTTAAGGATGAGGTTACCTTTGAAGAGCCTTCTCACTGGCTGGGCATGGTGGCCTATGCCTGTAACCCCTGACACTCTAGCCTTAAACTCACAGTGATTCACCTGAAGCCCCAGTGCTGGGATCACAGGTGTGTGCCACCACAGCCAGCAAATTTTTTTTTTTTTTTGGACACAGGATCCTACAAAACTGGAAATTTGCTCAGGCTGGGCCTGAATTTTCAATCCTACTGTTTTAGCCACCCAGAATGCTGGGATTATGGCCCTGCGCCACCACACCTGGCTCCCCATATTAGAATCTCAGTCCTGAAATGAACAGGGAACTTAAAAATAAAAAAGTGAAAATAAAAGACAGTAGACATGTGGGTTTGTGAATGGAGAAGCATCCTGGACTGTAGCCCAGATGATTATCTTAGGAGAAGGGAGGTCTTAAGACATTGGGACAGGAGGCAAACAGTACCTTCACCCTCGAAAGTCATATGGGGGATTACTAGTCTAAAGTAACTTCTATTAAAAGTTACTTATTACTCTATTAGATTTCCCATTCTAGTAAATTTCCCATTCTCAAAATAAACTTGATCTCTGGTAAATTTTTAACTTCCCAATCTGCTTTCATGACAGCTCTTGGTACTGATAATGAAGTGATAGTTCACTATTTATACAATAAACTGAAATCTTTCTGCACTGAACTTGTCAACAAGTTCTCAACCCACTCTGGCCTCCAGGCTGTGTCCCTCATTAGGGAAAAGCATGCCCTAGAAAGAATTACCTGCCTGGCAGTTTGTGGGAGACAACCAGTGAAATGTAATCTTGTCTTTGCTACTGGACCTGCCTGAAGTATGGGAGTCATTCCTTCAGCAAGCATTATTAAGTACATTCCCTGGGCCAGGCTCTGCGTTGTGGTACAATGAACAGCAAAAACGATGTGGTGTCTTTCCCACTGAACTCTTTCCATTGTCAGTACACAAATTTACTTTCCTTTTTTAAATTTTATTACTGTATACCATCCTATTGCATGAATACTGTCATGATAAATGTCTTTTTGGCTACATCTCTTTCTGGACTAACAAACTTTCCTAATTATAGTTTTGGCAGTGAGTAATGCCTTAATTATTCTTTGTTGAAAACTAACATTAACTACTTTTGTTCTATTTTATACGAATATCCTACACAATCACTGTGCTACATAATTTTTCCTTAAATTATTTTAAACTATCTGTTCTATCTTTTACACATAAGAGGATCATTTTCCTTCATGTTTATATGGAAAAAGTGCCGGCTGCTACAGTATCCAATCAGTTACCCTAAGGAGATGTCAGCTGTCAACCATGTCCATTGCAGCGATTTCCCTCTCCTCTCTCCGTGCCCACTCTGGGTGAGCTGTCAAGTATCTAGTTTCTGACGTGCATTTACATCACTCAATAACATCTGACAGCATTGAAAGGCCACAGAAAACTGCTTATTGATCAGAGCAAAACTAGTTGACGGAACAGATGAGGTTGTATCACAGAAATGCAGCCACATTCAGGTGATGACATTTTGCTCCCCATACTCAAGTGCTTAATGGAATACAACTTCATTATATCATGCCATTTGTGCTTACAGCATCAAACCCTCTCCTGACTGTTTTGTCTATGTGGTGATGAGGACAATCTATTTGTGCTGGTATCAATGTATTACTAACCTGATTTGTTCATGAGCACTTGCAAACTACTTGTGAATCTATCCTGACAAATATACCAAAAGACACTGAAGTTTCAATCCTACCAAAATCTAATTGCACTGTTCCTTTTTTTATTAAAAAAAAAATAGAGTTACCATTTAGTGAGCTAACTGCTCAGCTGAAAATTTCTGTATCGGTATTTCTTCAATTCTTGTGGTACTGCCAAGAAAACAAACACAAATTTGATAACTTGAATTATAATCAAAATTTACTTATAAATGGGTGAATTTAGTTGTTTCCAAGAACTAAGATACCAGATGAAGGCCCCCTGCATACAAATTGTTCCACTCAGGTTTGGAGACAATGTAACCACTTACCATTTCCACTGCCAATGCAGACAGATGGCCATAAAGTTATAAATCAGTTCATGTCTGGAACAGGCATCATTAAATCAGACAGACTTAATATTCTGCCATGTGACTCTCCAAACATAAGAAAAGGAAAAGGCAGCAAAGGGGACAGCTCTCCTGCTCCTGGGTGAAAGAATGCTAAAGCCCTGCCCTGAGGGTTGCCTGGCTTTTATCTTTACTCCTTAATTCCTCTTAAGGGATTATTTCTCCCAAATTAAGAATTCCCACACTAACTTCACCACTTGGCCACATCTGCATCTTATATAGACTTAAGCCTTAAGATTTTTAGACTTTTTACTTCAATATGATGTAAAGAAAATTTTATGTCAGAACCAACTATGGAAAGCCAGTATTGCTTGGTATAAATAGAAAGGGAGCATTTAAGAAAAAAACCCACGCATTTTAAAATTATGTTTCTTCAGGCGCTGAGCCTGAAGTGGCTCTCTTCCTCAGACAGATTAGCAAAGTCAAGTTAAAGAATGTTTTAGGGGAGTGAGCGAAATGACACAGGATTAAAAGATAAGTGCAAAGAGAATAACTTTCTCCCTTTTGAGTCGGTGTTATTCAATGTCTAGGCACCACTTAAATCATTTCCTGGAGCACTGATGGCCTGTATCCAAACCCAGCAAACACACACATGTGTGCAGAACGAGCTGCAGTCCTGCTTCGAGGTTCAAATCTGGTCCCTCCCACTCACTATGTGATGACGATAAGTTATTTAACCCCTGAAGCCTCACTTTGCTCTCTCCTGTAAAGGATGACATTAACAGCATGTGCACCTTAAAGGGCTGAGAAGTAAATAAGATTGTATGTGTAGTGTTTGGCATAGTACCAATACTAACAAAATGTTTAATAGATATTAGCCATTATTATTATTTTTATTATTTTTTTTTTTTTTGGTACCAGGGATCGAAGTCGGGTCCTTGCGCTTGCAAAGCAAGCAAAGGAACCACTAAGCTAAATCCCCGGCCCTAGCCATTATTATTAATTTCTTTCCACCTTCTTATGTAGACCTGAGTTAAAAAAAAAAACAAAACAAAACATGGGCGGGGGATATAGCTCAGTGGTTCCGACACCTGCCTCCCAAGCTCAAGGTCCCGAGTTCAATCCCTGGTACCAAAAGAAAACACACAGGGCAAAAGAAACTCAGACCTACGTAAGCACCTTCTTGTTAACAAAGCTCTCCTCTGTATTCTGTTCCTTTCTTCTGAGCACAGATCACTACTCTCCTCCCAGCTCCTACAACACTTTGTTCATGTTATGCACGGGCCTCCCCCTCAGGTCTGGAGCCCCATGAAGAAGACGGCACTAACTCTGACTTAGGGGTCCTTGGGCCCAGGACAGCACCCTGTCCAGGGGGCATGAAGAAGAGTTGGCTAACTGAATGCACACCCTTCTCAAGCTCCTTTCAAGGCCATGGCTACACTGGGAATCACACAGCCTCACAGGGAGAGCGGTGTAGACCTGGATAAGAGTGTCTGCTGTGGCTTCTGACCTTTAAGACAACAGCTTGAATAATGAAAACAAGCATAAAAAAAAAAGCAGCACAAAAGCACTCAGTGTGGTTATTTCAAAAAAGTTAGATTCTTCACGAAATACTCTAGTTTTACTGTTTCACAAATCATATCATATAAAATACTTCAGCTTGATTGTTTGTATTCTGAGATCACTAGAATAAAATCTTCCTTTTAATCACTCAGACCAAAATGTGTGCCTTAGGACCAAGTAAATTCAATGCTTCTGAACTGCAGGCCACATGTCACTGTCCAAACATACGTGTCGCACACTCTTTGTGTTCTAGGTCCATATGGAAACCAAAAAAAACCACTCAAACCAGACTCAGTCTGCTGTCCTACTATTAACAAGGCGCATGATAACTGTTAAATGTAATCTTGGAAAGTGTGCGATGAAAATAGGGTGGTGTGGTAGAACCCAGAGTGACCCAGGGGCAGGGTAGTAAGTGAAAGGAGTGACCAGGCACCCAGCTGTCCCCAGACAGCCCTGGTTTACTGGCTGTTATCTTGACACAACTATCAACTTTCAAAAGCTTGTCAGTTGGGAAAAGTTATATGATCACCCTAAGAAAGAAGAGCAACCTGTACCCATGCAGGTTCTGTAGCCTTACAGCTCTTTTTATACCTTAAGTGTTTGTGGTTCATTGTATTCAGGCATTATTTGTTAATACATATTCTCTGCCTGACTCTCAGCTGTTGCTCTAATCCTGTCTCCAGAACCTAATTAAGACCTTACCAGACTGTAGGTATTTAATTGTGGTTGAATGATTAGTCATGAGACATCCACAATTCAATGGACTGGAATCTACCTGAGAGGACTAAGTTTAAGCAGGGAAGGTAGTGAATAGACAGATGAACTTCACTTACACTTGAGTTCCATATCCCAAAATATGGAAATTGTAATTACAAATATAATTTTACTGATAGGAATAATGTCTGAGTTGGAATGTAAGAAAGACATTAAAATAGTGCTAAGGAAATCTGGGCCAAAGTCTAGTCAGGTGTCTTAGGGGCAAGCTGTGATGCCCCACAGGGAACATGCATCAAGACACAACCAAAGGACAGGATGTGGATCAAGAATCTGGAAGATGGGTATGAGGGTGCAGCTGTGTCAGAGTGCCTGCCTAGCATGTGTGAGGCCCTGCATTTGATCTCTAGTACTGCAAAGGGGGGGGGGTCTTGGAGCATAAATGTGTGAAATCCGAGGGCAATGACAGGAGACAAAGTCAAACAACTGAAGGGCCAGCTGTATACCTTATACTCACACTGTATACCTTAAATATATACAAATTTTGTCATTTTGGACTGGGGCAAGACTATGGAACAAAGGCAGCAGAGGGATAGAGGCAGAAGATGGGCTGGGATGTCCATGTGTCTCCTGTATATCTGCCCTTCTGGGCTAGGTCACTAGTCCCTAAATTCCCAGAATGTTTATTACCTTTTTGGATTGTATTTTGTGCCTAAAAAAATATTAGTTTTCGTCACTGTTTACGTGTGGTATCTCCAAACAGCCTGTAAAGGCTGGAGATTTAGCTCAGTGGTTTTGCCACCTGCCTCACAAATAGCCTATAAGTTCCTACAAGAGTGATATTGCATTTTATAAATCTTCTACATTCTCTTTATTATCCCCCACAGTACAAGGCATAAAGTAGGAGCACAATAAACACTTGCTAAATGAAAAGAAAACAAGCTATATTTCTCCTTCTCCTTCTTCTGTGGTACGGGGGATTGAATTGAGAACCTTGAGAAAATTTTCTAATGCAAAGACTTGCATGTTCCCTATTTCTAATTTTTAAGGAGGTTTGATATTTCACATTTTAAAAACTGCTCCTAGGGGCCAGGGATTTAGCTCAGCAGCACCGTGCCTGGCTCACAAGAGCAAGGTCCTGAGTTCGATTCCCAGTACCAAAAAAACCCTGCTTCTACACACACACACACACACACACACACACACACACACAATAGTGACTGGGGTGAGGGATATGCTAATTAGCTTGGGTGTGGTATATCAAAGATATCACACTGTATACCTTAAATATATATAAATTTTGTCACTTATACTTCAATAACACTGAAAAAAGGAAGGAATCAAGATTTTAAAAATACTAAGGCCTTTGATTTCTCCAGTTGTGAATTAGTCTTAATTAAAAAAAAATGTCCCGGCTTTGCTATGAAAACACAAAAGCAAGTCCTGCCCTGAAGATGCAGCGTTCACTGAATTCCTTCATCAGTGAAAGATTAGCTCAGTGCAAGAGTCAGTGCTCACATAAGAATGGAAGGAACCTTATGTTGTTCAACAGCAGCATTCTGAGAGATTCCTCAGTACAAATGGTGAATGGCCATGGACTCCATGAGCAACTCAAGCTACTGCACCTGCGGCCGGCACCGACCTCCACTGAACCCGTTTGTTGCCAGAACCTCACCAACAGTAAGTTTACTGCTCCAGCCCCAAAGTGCCATAATGTACAGCCAGGTGTGCTGAGGACAGGAGCACAACAGCAGAGGGACACAGAGGCTGGCAATGGGAAGGAATTATCTTGCAGGAATGCAAAAAACAAGCCTTCCATATCAAAGAAAAACAGTAAACGCTGGCAGGACAGCCACTCACTGGGAGCCTTTGCCACCTCCATATGCACACTAGGTGGAGACACTTAGGAGGTTCTGACTCGGATTCCTGGACTCTGTTTTGCAAACTTGCCTCATCAACCTTGTATGTCCTGCCTGTTCAGTAAAAAGGCGCTTGTGGACAATGCTTCTCAATCCTGCAGAAAGTTTTAAAAATATCAATGCCCTGGACTTCAACCTGACCAATTAGATCAAAGCCTCTGTACAGAAAATGGTACGAACAAACACACCAGCCTGTCATCAAGATCTAACAGATACTTAAAACTTTTCCATACCTAACTTTGACTTCATTTTTTCTTTTAAAAAAACTAAAATGTCATAAATTGAGTTGAAACCTCATATCTAACCTTCACAACATTTGTTCCCATTTCCCATATGAGGGAACTCAAACTAGAGGAAATCTGAGCTCCGCCCATAAGCACACAATTTGCAGTATTGTGTGGCACTGGAGTCTGTCCCTCTATCCAGGATACTGCACTGCCTGAGGGACTTGGATTTGGGCAAGGCTTTCCCTTCACACAAGTACATTCAGAACCTGTGAATCTTCTCTAAGTCACTCTTCACAAACAGCAATTCTCTGAATGGAAAAACACACCTAAGTGTAATAAGACACCCAATGCTTCTCATAATGTACATCATAATTCTACTACACACACACACACACACACACACTCACACACACACAGAAATACAGCTTTCCACAGCACTGGTATAAGGCGATCTATACTAATAAACTGAGGAAAACATTCTACAATGTTACCCGTCTTTTTTTGTTGTTTTGCTTAAATTCTTTTATTGGTACATTTTAGGTATGCAATACGTTTACATTTATCATTGGGCACTTGGTGTACAGGTGTACATGATGAATCTTGGTTCTTATTTTTTCTCCATTCCCTGTGCTCCCTTCCCTATTTACAAAGACTTTGTTTCCATTTTTTTCTTTTCTCATAATTTTTCCTTTCCCTTCTTTCCTTTCCCCTTCCTCTCCCACTTCCCCTACCCCTTTGGACCTTTTCTTCCTATTTCAAATTGTCAGTTATTCATTTTAATCATTTTAGTCCTTATTTACACTTTCAGTTCCTCACACTAGAGAAACTATTCGGTATTTACACGTGTGCGTCCTGTCTATTTCACTTATGAGGATGGCCTCGATATAGTTACCCATCTTAATAGCAAAGCCTTATAAGTAAGTGAGCACCTAATTATACCCTCACAAGCACAATAGAAAACATTAAGTCCAATATTTATACTTTTTTCAAAGAGTGAAGAGGACAGTGAACCCATAGGGGAAAAGACTCAGCTATTTAAATAATTAAGTTCCACAAATATTATAGGGCACCTGGTTAGGACTATAAAACACAATTAAGAAACAATACAAATTTCTTCTCTTAGAAACTAAAAAATGTGAATAGCAGTCTAATGAACATACAGAGTACCTAAAAATACTTGTTTAAAAAATCCTTAGGTAGAAATTGTGCATGTGCTGGCACACACATGTATTTATTCTCTGAATGGTAGTAGATTTTTAAAAAATAGTTTTGGATTGTCACAAATAAACATCTGGAGTAACGATATCTATTCCCCCAAAAGAAAAGTTCCTAACAATAAAATTTGATACCAGGAGTGATACACATTAGTGAAGAAATGATTCGTTCCTACGGGTGACATGCTAGCCCACATGCTGTCTTCTGGTTGTTACAAATGCACCCAAAACAAAATCTTCACATGCCCATGAGAGCTCAGGTAAGGTAGGAAGGTAGCAGATCAGGCAGAAAAAGAACAAATGGCATGTTTTCTTAAAATAGCCTAAGAAGATAATCTTCAAAAATACAAAAAAGTTAGAGGTAGAAATATTCTTGCTTATTGTTGAGAACTGTTTTTGAAAAATCTATAATGATACTTACTTTGAAAATTCTTTTAATGACATTTCTGATTTCCATTTAATGTACACAGTGACACCTACTGGCATACTGATGAGGGAATGTGGATGAAATGGGAAGATTCAAGCATGGACAGAGGCCTTACACAGATCTGTCCAGACATCCCCTGTAAAGGAAATTTTAGTGAAGCACAGTGTTTTACAGTGCTGTACCAATGCAACACACAAGGGGAAAGCCCACGTTTCTGCCTTTCAGGTCTCAGTACTGGCACCACGGGAGTGATACTCTGGGTTTGGAGGCTTCACTTCAGGGTTCAGTTCACAATTTCCAAAAGCCATTGGCATTTATGCCTGGGAGTTAGAGCCAAACCTCAGCCCTCACTAAGCTCAACATGTTTGGTTGAGAGCAGTCATACAATGTGATAATTTTTAAAAACTGTATATACCAAGAAAATAGTAGTTGGGAGGAATTAGCTGCTTTATAAACAAACTGTGGCCTATTATAAATAAGCTTTGGTCTATTATAAATAAGCTGTGGTCTATCACAGAAACAACGCAAGAGTTTTTTTTTCCTGACTGTACATATGCTATTCTTAAATTTGACCAGAAGGAGAGAAATAAACTCATATGAAGCAGATGGAAAAAATATACTTAAGTGGGTAGAGCATCCACCACAGATCTGGTAAACAACAGGTAATTTAGCTTAAATACAAATAGCAGGGTTGGGGCTAGATAGGACAAGAGGTTCCAGAGATGACAGGAATGGTGTTGCCACTAGAGTATGAGAGCCGAGAGCCCTAGCCAGCAGCCACTAAGCCTGCCCCAATCAAGCCAGACCAAACAGTGACATGATACGTGCATGACAAATTCTGTCTATGAAGCTAACTTGTTGGCAAGTTTAATTATATTAAGAACGAGATGTACCATGCACATGCCAAGTCTCATTGATGAGGAAGTTAATTGTACTGCTAAGATTTCCAAGGCAGAATTAACAGAAAAGAGTGCTGGGATCAGTTAGCAATGTCTGCCATGGATACAGAAAAGGGAAATTAAAACACACGTGCCAATGATCTGCAGCCGCATTACCCTAAGATTAAAAACAAAGAGCTCTGCTTTGTAAACTCATCCATGACATACTACTGCATTTTGGGGAGGTATGTGTTTAGTTTTCCTCTTTGTTCTGAGTGAAATCTATTTTGAAAACAGATTGGTTGTCATATTAGCATGAATGAGCAGAAGGGGAGCTTTTCCATGGCTTGCTGGAAAGGCATGGTGAGGACGACAGGGGCAATGCTGAAGCAGGGCACCTGCCTGGACAGGGGCTGGCAGTGGCTGGGAAGCACACCTGACACAAGTTCCCTTGACAGCTGATCCCACAGCTGAGGGCTTTTAACGTGATCTCACCATTCACCAAAAAGAACACAGCCCAGACATGGGCTCGGTATCAGATCACTAGGACTCAAGGTTGGTCCAAGACAGGCAATCTGAGATGGTGTAAATTATCCCAGGGGGCTGACTTCTAAACCTGAACAGCAATAAACCATCTACCAGTAAATTAATTGACTTTTTAAAAAGTGGCTCTAAAGTACTGTATTTCATTAGTTAGAAATGGTATATTAAAAGAAATGTTTTAGCTAAATAAAAAGTTAACCACAGGTAAGTTACTAGCTGAGGCTATCCTAGGTTTATTTTCTATACTCTTCTGTCTCTAACTTTTCAATTATAAATACATATTGAATTTTAATCCATTACACAGTAACACATTAACTGTGTAGAAAAGTCATTATAAGCCAAATCAACAGTTAACTGCTCCATTCCAGAGACAACCACTTTTAAATATTTCTACTTTCATGTGTTCTGATAGTTACTGCCCAACTGGACTGATACCCTCATTCTTCTATTTCTTGACCTGACAATCTTAAAAAATATCTACTGACTCCTGTACGAAAGATGAAGATATAGATTGCTATATTACTACTCCTCCCCAATGTCTGAAAGTTATTTTGCTTCTATTTCTTGTCCTAGTTGCTTTTGTACATTGCAGTAACTCTGTAAGATCCTCCTTAGTATTCTAAACTTCTCCAGCCCTTTGCTTACTTCCCACCACCTCCATCCCCCTTACTTGATACTGTCAGAATTTGGAGGGGGCAGGGAAAAATCCTGGGCAGGGCTGTAGCTTAGTGATACATCATTTGCTTAGCATGCACCAGGCCTTGAGTTCAATACCTAAGAACACACACACACACATACACACACACATACACACACACACACACAAATATTGACTTTTTTCACTTCACTACCAAGTGTTCATTTATTTTCTATAAATTGATTCGAAAAGCTGAAAAGCTATAAATGAAATTTACGTCATTTTCAAAAAATATGTATGGAAAGCCAAGCAACATGAGTGCTATTCACAATGACAGAACCATCAACATGAATTTCAGTAAAGGCAAGATAATAACATGAAGAGAATTGTGAGAAAGCCATTCAGGATAAAAATACTGATACACAATGAAATTTCAAAAGATAATTTTTGTGCCCAGTTATTTAAAACTGTACAATCTTCAAGCTTTTCATAATGTAGAGTTCCTTTTTAGGTCTAATTAAGATAAAATGTAAATTGCCCTTAAAACACTTAAACAAAATGTACAAATCTGTCCTTCAGATACAGGAATATTTATTTGAAACTTTCTGTGGAAATCAGTACCTGTAGGTTTTGGGGGGCTCCCCACTGCAGAATGAGTGTCAAGGTGGGAATGGGCAATAGAGTTACAAGGCAGAATGAGCAATGAGTGAGGCAGGAGAACTTGGGAAGAGATGAGCCAAGTTCTGCTCCAAGTCAGCTAGAAAATTGAAACCACAGCATCTGTGTGCTGAATTTCTAAATTCCCAGAGCCAACATATATAGTCTGGGTGTAATCATAAAACAAAATGGTAATCATCATATATGGATAACATACTGCATATGATTTCAATTTATATAATAAGGTCAAAATTTTTAGAATAAACTACAGCTAGGCGTAGTGGTGCACACCTGTAATTCCAACACTTGGGAGACTGAGGCAGGGCGCTCGCTTTGAGTTTGAGGCCAGCTTGGGCTACATAATGTGTTCGAGGCCAGCTTGGGCTACATAATGTGTTCAAGGCCAGCTTGAACTACATAACAAGACCCTGTGTCAGAAAGATGAGAGAGAGAGAGAGAGAGGCTAGCTTCTACATCTACATGAAATATCCTGTAGACCATGCAATAAATGCACAGAACCAAAGGAAATTTTGATCACTATGTGTGCGTTCAACATGTGGCCCTAAATACAATATTTCAGAACCAAACAAATCCCCTGAAAATGAAGGCAACTATTGGCTGGGGATATAGCTCAGTGGTGCTGCACCTGCCTGACAAGTGCAAGGTCCTGAGTTTGATTCCCAGTACCAGAAAAAAAAAAAAAGCAAGCAACTAGTCATCCAAAACTATGAATGGGCTGTGTGGTAATGTTTGTGTTTACACTGTAGGAGTGTAAGTTCAATATTAAGTTTTTTACAAAATTTTAAAATAGACATTATTTTTACTGACTTATACTAGAAAGAGAAAAATTTCTCTACATTTTCCTTTAGAAAGTGCTGTTAAGCTACAATGAAGTAATTTACTGAAACTTAGCACTTATAGCTCAATAAATTTATTAAACAGATTTATTGAAGCATATCTATCTTAACCTAAAAGATTTCTTTACTTTTTACTTGGAAGCTAGATTACAGCATAACAGTCACCATTTATTTGTCTCATTCTGCTTCTGTGAGAATGTGCAGTTAGTTGATATTCAGAATTACTGCAAACACCCAAACTGTATTTAAAACCATTAGTATAGACTGAGTGAAGATCTGGGTTTGAACTCTAGCACAGGTAGACTTAAGGGGAAGCCACTAATACTGGGCCACTTCCCATCCTGGTGCACTTCCTTCTAAGAATGTCCCGCCACTAGACTGCAAACACTCAGGGGCAGAAAATGTATGTTATTCTTCATTACATCACAAACAGGACTACAATAATGGCTTTTCTATAGCAGATGTTCACCAAAACACTGGCCGTAAGAGTGTTAGTTGCAAGAGAAAAAAATACTGAGAACAACCCAAAATGCCCATTCAAAGAAAACTTGTCAGATAAACTATGACACAGCCATAGATGAAGTACCACGTAGCCACTAAAATATGAGCATTCTTTTTTTTTTACTGGTACCAAGGATCGAACTCAGGACCTTGCGCTTGCAAGGCAGGCATGGCACCACTGAAGCCCTGCTCCCCCTTTTTAAATTAATTAATTAATTTTTTAATGAGCATTCTTATGAACTCTTTTTTTTGGTACCGGGGATCAAACTTGGACCTTGCACTTGTGAGGCAGGCACCGGAACCACGGAGCTAAATCCTCAGCCCATTCTTATGAACTCTTATGGAGTGTTTTCTCTTTGACTGAAAAAATAACCACAGAACAAAGATTACATATAGTGTGATATTTACTTCCAAGAAGAAATACAAGGGGTGAGGATATGAAAGATGCACATACATAAATAAAAGAGATACAAAAGAAGTATAAACAATAACCTAATAAAAAAAGATTATCTATAGACATGGGCATAGGATGGAGAGGAGCAAGACCAAAAAAAAAAAATATATATATATATATAAAATTTATATTTATGAACGTATAGAACATTTATTTGGTTCAAAACTCAAAGCCATATATATTTTTTGGGGGGTACCAGGGATTGAACTTAGGACTTTGTACTTGTGAGGCAGGTGCAGTGTCACTGAGCTAAATCCCTGCCCCCCCAAAAAATATATAAATATATGGCTTTGAGTTTTGAGCCAAATAAATGTTCTATACATTCATAAATATAAATTTAATTTTTAAAATTTTAGGGTGCTAAGGGTTGAACCCAGGGCCTTAAGCATGGAAAGCATGTACTGTACTATTGAGCTACCCCCTCCATAAATTTAAAGGGAAATAAACCTCAAATTGAATATAAACAGACAAAAAACATTATTATATGTTATACTGATTACATAACAATAGAGAGCTAATAATTGTTGAAGTAACTTTTAAATGTTACTCCGACAGTACAAACCAATATATTCTAAGATAAAAAGAACTACATACAAAGCTTAAGTTTTATTTAGTAGATTTATATTAAAATGGTTTTGGTCTTAAAAACTGTAATTATTATACATGAGGGAAAAAGATGCAACATGAAATGTCATAATTTAAAATGTGTGTATATACTCAAATTTTAAAATACACAATATACAGTTAAATAGTTAGTATATATAAATATATATATACATACACATATACATACATCCCTAATCCAAAATCTGAAATGTTCTAAAATTTAAAACTTTCAACACTGACATAATGCCACAAATCAAAACTTCCACACTGGACCTTATGTGACAGCTGTAGTAAACATGCAAGTGAACTACATACATTAGGGTTGCCTTTAACTGAAAAAATTACCTTCAGGCTCTCTGGGTAAGGTGTACATGAAACATAAGTGAATTTAGACTTGGAACCCTCCCCAAGATATCTCATTATACATCTATAAATATTTTTAAAATGTGAAAATATCCATAATCTGAGACAGTTCTGGTCCCTAGAAATTCAGACATCCAACCCATATACGCATAAGTGATAGAATTCAAAAATCACCTTGTTGCAATTATCAACATAATAACTTATTTTAGCGAAGATCATTTATTCTTCATTAACCACTGGGTCAAACGGGGGAAATATAATTTAGTGGTGACAGTAAGAGCATAACTTACTTTCAAATGTTTTACCAAAAATATAAATAAGTAAAATTGCCAGTGTGTGGCTGTATGTAGAGAAAGAGCAAGACTAAGAGAAGAATACAAAGCAAATATGGCAAGAGGCTAACTGTGCATCTAAGTGCTCTGTGTACAGTACTATGCTTTCAAGTTTAAATTTTTTCAAAATTCATCATTGATGGGAAAAGCAAAAAGAAATGTCTTTGGTAAATTCTCCCATAGTTTTAAAGTCCTCACTATGTTGCACACTTATGACTTTGACTCTAAATTCTTTTTATCTTTTTTAATTTTTTGAGACAGGGTCTCACTATGTAGCCCAGGCTGGCCTCGAAGTCACAGTGATCCTCCTGCCTCAGCCTCCCAAGTGCTAGGATTATTCACCACCATGCCTGCCTTAAATTCTTGTACTTTCATTCCTATTTCACTGGTGGAAGCACCATTTGAGTCACTAGACAGCCTTCAACTTACACACATACTTTATTCCTATGTCTGTTTATAAAACAAGTCAATATCTAACATGCACAACACATTTCTTCACAAAGACATTAAATTTTCCTGGCCAGCCCCAAATGTCTCTTTAAAGAGTAATACAGCTGAACATAAAAAGAATTTGAAAAAGATGAGTCTATGCATAAATAAATCAGAGCAGAGTCAATTTAATTTTTAATGAAACTTGAAGACCCAGAGGTATAGTGACGGGCTTTCCCGGAGCAGGCATCTTGCTGGAATAGCAGTAAATGTGGAAAACACAAAGGAAATATGTGGAAGATCATAAAATAAAACTTACACCTTTAAAACAAGATTGCATTTTTTAATGAATTTATTACACTGTAAAAATTACAAGTAAAACAAAATGAAAATTCCCCAGCTTTGGGCCGGGAGTGTAGCTCACTCATAGAGTACTTGCCTAGCAGGTACAATGCCTTGATTCAAATCCCAGTATCACAGAAAAGAAAAAAAAATTCCCTTACTTTACCTCCCACAGAAAAAGCATTTTCCCTAGATAACCATGATTCTCAACTTCTTGCGTATACAGTTATAGAAATAAAACTGATTTGTTATTTTTTCCCATAGTTTCGTGCTGTATATTGCATTAGGCAACTTGGTGAGAGTTCCTAAAGTACTCACCAATCAGAATTTTAAAAAACAGAATATATTAATATTTGAATAAATAAAATAAGCTCTCAGAATCAACCTCTTAGTTTTGAACAGGAAAGTATCCATAGGTAAAAAAAAATGTGAGGTAACGTTTTACAGAATAAAAAATATTTGACACATAATTGCTTCATTTGCAAAAACAATTTTCAAAATGGTAATTATATTATGATTTTACTTTTGTCTGGAAGGCTACCTACCAAACTATTACCCCTAAGCAGAGACAGGCGTGGTGATGAACACCTGTAATCCTAGCATTTGGGATGCTAAGGCAGGAGGATCACCACAAGTTCAAGGCCAGCCTAGGCTACACAGTGAGTTTGAGGCCAGTCTGGACCACTGGACAGACCCTGTCTCAATAAACCAAATAGGGTACAAAACTATTACCCCTAAGAGGAGGGACAGGGAAGAAAAGGGGCTCATAATTTTTACTTCTTACACTTATTCATTATTTAAATTTTATTTTATAATCTTTCCATAAAGCTCTTCTTGGAGAGATAGTTTTACTGGTAACGTTTCTAAAAAGGTACATACAAGGTAACAGGTAAATTCACTGTCCAACTACAGCTTGTTTCCTTACAAACAATCAGTTACAGGAACGGTAATATGGGGGACTTAACTGGTAGGATCAGGCTTAAGTAACTGCTTTAAAATTCCCTCACAAAAACTCTTCCTCCCAAGGGAAAGGATGGCAGAATTGGAAAGCTACCTTTTGCCAACACCAGAGTAAAAGCTTATTTAAGGGCTGGGGATTTAGCTCAAGGGTTCCGCTGCCCACCCCCGCAAGCGCAAGGACCCAAGTTTAATCCCCAGTACCAAAAAAAAAAAAGCTTATTTAGACAAGAATCATCAATGTCTGCTGAATCAAGAAGAAAACAGGGCCGAGGATTTAGCTCAGGGGCACTGCACCTGCCTCGAAAGCACAAGGTACTTAGTTCCAACCCTGATACAGCAAAAAGAAAGAAGAAAGAAGAAGAAAACATGTGAAGAGGAACAGAATTAGTATAATCTCAAAGTCTCTACCCAGATGTTACTTTTTAATTACAGAAGGAAAATGGTATGATGGGCATGGTGGCACATGCCTATAATTCAAGCACTCTGGGAGGCTAAGACAAGAGGATCACAAGTACGAACTCAGCCTGGGTGACTCAGTGACTTAGAGAGACGCTGTCTCAAAATAAAAAACAAAAATGGGCTAGGGATGTAGCTCAGTGCAAAGACACTGGGTTCAATCCCTACACTGGAAAAAAAAAAAAGTAAATATATGACAGAGAAAAAATCAACAAAGCCCAACCAAGTGGTCAAAATTAGCATCACTAGGGGCCAGGGATTTAGCTCAATGGTTCCAGTGCCTGCCTCAAAAGCACAAGGTCCTGAGTTCAATCCCCAGAACCAAAAAAAAAAAAAAAATTAGCATCACCAGGTATAAGCAAATAGATGCAGGTGCCTCTAGATGTGACACCCTAAGAAAAACCCCATACCACTCATGAACTTTCCCATCTCCAAATGCATCAACCTCCATTTACCTATCAGAAATCATTAGAAAAGGCCAACTAGAAAGGTGGTCTACAAAATAACTGACCTCTTACAGAAATGACAATGTCACAGAAGACAAAGAAAGGCTGAAAAACAGTCCTAGATTAAAGGGAACTAAAAAGCTACGACAACTAAATATCATACACTATCCAGATCCTGTATAGGAGGGCCGTGGGGAGACACAATAAAGAACATTATTGGGACAACTGACAAATTCGGAATGCAGACTACAAAGCATTATGCTAACATTAAATTTCCTGATTTGACAATTTTATTGTGGTTACATGAAGATAACTTTGTCCTTAAGAATAAAGAAATAATGAGGAATTAATAGATATAATGCATGCAATATACTCCCAAATGGTTCTTTAGAGAGAGAGAGAGAGAGAGACAGAGACAGAGACAGAGACAGACAGAAGGGGCAAGGGGATAACGATAAAGTAAAAGTGGCAAGATGTTAAAAACTGGTGAATCTAGGTATATTGAAATGAGAACTCATCACATTACTGCAACTTTCTTGTACATTTGAAATGATTTCAGAATAATGTTAAAAATATATTCTCAGGGACTTCCAGGAAGATGGCAGAGTGGTGAGCAGCAGAGAAAGGGACTCTCCAAGATTTGGTATCCTGACACTGGAATATAGCAGCAAGAGGAGAAGGAGGAGGCGGGAAGCAGTTCCCTGGGACCCAGGAATGATCTGAGGCAAGAATTGAAGTCTACAGGGAGAGTGAAGAGAGAGACTTTAAGAAAAAGGAGGAAGGTACCAAGCAGCACTCTCTCCAGAGCTCAGGCTCCACGAGGGAATGGCGGGCCAAACCTGCAGATGCACAGTGACTACTGACAACCCCGAAGCCTCCAAAGAGAAACACAACAGTGGAACGGAGCAGTGGACGAACCGGACTGCAGCGGCTGGTGAGTTATCCGGGTACAGACCTCACCCAGGAGAGGGTGATTGGCTGGTAGCCATGTTGGAGAGGGGCCAACTGAGCTCGGAACTTAAAAAACAGCTGTGGGCCACCTCCATCTAGTGGCTCCCAGTGCCTCAGTGTGGGTGCTGAGTTCAAGATGGCAGGAGGTCAGGGAGTGGAGTTCAAGCTGGCAGGAGACACAGACAGTTGTAGGCTCAAGGAATCCAGTTCCAGCCTCATAGCCAGAAACTATCCTGAATTTCAGAGGAACTAAAGGAGCAGGATGGCTGCGATCATTCATTACCCCACCATGAAGTTGGAGCTAGCTTGCTAGGATTAATCAACTTGGCTCTGGACTCTGTTTACCCACACTGCCTAACAATGACCGCAGAGATACACCTTGAATTGGATGTTTTTTTGGTTTTTTCTTTTTCCTTTTCTTTTTTCCCCCTCTTTTCTTGTTCTTGTTTTCTTTCTTTAGTTTTTTCTTGATTGTTTGAACACAGTTCCTAGTTTGTTGTTCTGTTCTTGTTTTAATTTTTTCCTTTTTCCTTTCCCACCTGTCCTCTTCACCAGTTCCCTAAAGTTTGTCCTCCAGCCTTGCTTCTGATCTCTTCCTCTTATTCTATTTCTGCTATTTTTAACCCCCTAGCCCCTTTTAAATCTTCTCCCCTAAGGATAAAAATGCCATATTAAGGGCTACAATTTTTCATTTTCTAGGCTGTATTTGATGCTATTGTATTATTGGTTGTACTAATTTAGCCAAGGTGTCATCGTTGTGCTAATCAGTTGTTCCTCATGGTATACCAAGACTGAGATTGCCTAAGGGTTAAAAAAAAAAACAAAAACCTTATAGGCCAGCGCCAAAAAACTGGCAGCTGGGCCAAAGAGGCAGAAACTTCTCATCCCCAATTAATTGAAGAGGTAAGATTTTGCAACAGACTCAAAACCCAAAAGGTAGCTAGCTACACCTGGAAGACGCTTTTAAGAAGTAGTCATTTCCTAAAGGTTCTGAATATTGGCAATAAAGCTACTCACCATAAGCAATTTACAAGCATCAACTCAACAATCAAACTTTTAAAAAACAGAAAATGCGAAGGTACTTAAATAAGATAGAATCCCCACTTGCTTTCAGGTCACCAAAGGCAAACCAGAAGAGACCTAGAATAGCAACGACAATTCTGGGCAAGAAAGGCAAAGCAGGGGGCATCACAATTCCTGACTTTAAATTATACTACAAAGCTACTGTGTTAAAAACAGCATGGCACTGGCAAAAGAACAGACCTGAGGATCAACTGAACAGACTAGAAGATGCAGAAACAACTCCAGACATACTCAACCACCTTATTTTTTTTTCAATTTTTATTTTTTATTAGTACATTTTTGCCTTACATCATGATTACATTCCTTGTGGGGAGGGAGTTGGTGTATGTACATAACATATCTCAATTCTTTTTTTATTCCCTTCCCTTTCCTTTCTCTCCTCTCTCTATCTGTTGGTCATCTTGCTATTTGAAAAATGATTTATCTCCCTTTGTTCTATTTTATTTTGCTCTTCATTTATGTTTTTTTTCCCATTAAGTTTATTAGTACATTTTTGGTATAAAATACAGTTACATTCATCATTGGGATCTTGTACCTTTACATGAGTATCTTGGTTCTTATTTTTTTCCCTTTCCCTTGCCCTCCCTATTTATAACCACCTTATATTTCATAAAGGAGCCAAACACCTTCACTGGAAGAAAGCCTCTTTAATAAATGGTGCTGGAAAAACTGGTTTTCTGCATGCCAAAGATTGAAACTAGACCCATATTTTTTACCACACACTAACCTAAAATCAAAGTGGATCAAAGATCTAAATATTAAAACAGAAACACTGAATCTGCTGAAGCGAGAATAGGTAGAATACTTCAGGACACAGGAGTAGGCAAAGACTTCATGAACAAAGCCCAGACTGCACAGGAAATACTACAAAGAATCAACAACTGGGACCTCATCTTATTAAAAAGCTTTTGCACAGCAAGAGAAAACACTAGTGCCAGGGATTTAGCTCAGTGGTTCCACTGCCTGCCTTGCAAGCACAAGGACCCAAGTTCAATTCCCGGTACCAAAAAAACAGAAACGAATGAGCAAGAACAACCACCAACAGAGCGAAGAGACAACCCACAGCCACAGCGTAGGAAAAAATTTTTACCAGCTATTCAGATAAAGGACCATTATCTAGAATATATAAAGAACTCAAAAAAATCAGACCCCCCAAATTTAAAGACCCAATGCAAAAATGGGCATCTGAAATAAAGAGACATTTCTCTGATGAAGAAGTAGAAATGGCAAATAAATATACTGAAAAATGTTCAATATCATTGGTCATTCGTGAAATGCAAATGTAAACAATGCTGAGATTCTATCTCACTCCAGAAAGAATGGCTGCTATCATGAAATCAGCCAATAACAAATGCTGGCCAGGCTGTGGGGGAAATGGAACCTCAAGCACTGTTGGTTGGAGTGTAGACTGGTGCAACCACTGTGGAAATCAGTGTGGAGATTTCTCAAAGAAATTAAAACTTGAGACAGGCAGGTCTGTGCACGCCCTACCGAGGTCCTGAGTCACGCGGAAGACACGGAATCACCCCACTGCAGACAGGCAGCCACCTGATTCCACATTACCAAGGCGTAGAGGACACCAGACCACCAGACCAAGGTACTGAGTCCCACTGTTCCCGGCCCAGAGGTAGGGGCTTCTGAGCCGTCGTCCCACTGCTCCTGGTCCAGAAGAAGGGGCTTCCCAGCCACCATCCCTCCCGCTGCTCCCAGACCAGAGGAAAGGGCTTTTGGGCCACCTTCTGTCCCACTGCTCCTGGCCAAGAGGAAGGGGCTTCTGGGCCACCATCCCGCCCACCGCTCCCGGCCCAGAGGGAGGGGCTTCTGAGCCACCATCTCACTGCTCCTGGTCCAGAGGAAGGGGTTTCCCAGCCACCATCCCTCTGGCTGCTCCCAGCCCACAGGAAAGGGCTTTTGGGTCACCATCCCTAGTGCTGCTCCCGGCCCCTGTCCCACCTCACCCAGCTGAGAGGAGGTAATCTGTGCAGGTGCTAACAGCACCCCACCCCAGTCGAAATGAGAAAACACATAAATAAGTCTCAAAACCAGACTTCCAGATCACCTACAGCAACCCCAAAGGGAAATGAGATGGAACACTCTGATACTCAACCACCTGGACCCACTCAACTGGCAACAAAAGGGGACCTGGAAAAAATGAAATCAGAAATAATTTCTCAGATAACAGGAGAAATTGTGCCCTTAGTGCAAGACATGATTAATAAATCTAGAGAGGACCTGAGGAACATGATGGAATCCCAACATAAGAAACAAATGGAATCCATAAAACAGATGCAAATAGATTTCCAAGACATGAAAAACTCCACTGAAAGTCTACACAGCAGAATGAGCCAGTGTGAGGACAGAATTTCAGATATAGAAGATAAGATTGCAATTAGTGACCAGGAAAAGAAAAATTGCTTCAAAATTATAAGGGAACATGAGAAATCAATCCAGCTGCTGCTAGATGATGCAAAGAAGAATAACATAAGACTGATTGGACTCAATGAAGAAACAGGAGATAGTGCAGATGACATAAAAAATCTCTTCACAGAAATAATGGCAGAAAACTTCCCAAGCAGGGGAAAAGAGCTTGACATACAGATAAGTGAGGCATATAGGACTCCAAATAGCCTTGATCAAAAAAAATCTACACATAGGCATATAATTGTTAAGATTCCAGAAACACAACAGAAGAACAAAGTTCTCCAAGCAGTCAGAGAAAAGAAACAAATCACATACAAAGGAAAGCCCATCAGAATCACAGCAGACTTCTCAACAAAAACCATCAAGGCAAGAAGACCTTGGAGTGACATATTCCAAGCCCTAAAAGAAAACAGCCTCCAACCCAGACTGATGTACCCTACAAAACTATCTTTCAAAATGGATAGAGAAATAAGATACTTTCATGACAAAGAGCACCTTAGGAACTTCGTGAATACCAAACCAGCACTCCAAAGAAGTTTACACAATATCCTAGGAACAGACATTGAGGGTCACAACCCCAGGAAGCAAAGCAGAATGAACCCATCTGGCAAGACAAGAAATTAAATGTAAAGGGGGAGAACCCAACAAAAAGAAAAAGTCATGGCAATGACAAGTCAATACGTTTCAGTTATAACCATCAACGTTAATGGTCTCAATTCACCAATCAAAAGAAATAGACTGGCAGAATGGGTCAAGAAGCAAAATCCAACAATATGCTGCATACAAGAAACACACTTAATTCAAAAGGAAACTCATAGACTGAAAGTTAAAGGGTGGAAAACAATACTGCATGCGACAGGAACCTGAAAAAAAGCAGGAGTAGCTATCCTCTTGGCAGATCAAGTAGATTTCAAACCAACACTGATTAAGAGAGATGAAGAAGAACACTACATCCTTGTAAAGGGAACAATCCAAGAGGAAGAGATGACGATCATAAATATCTATGCACCAAACACTAGTGCACCCAACTATATAAAACAAATACTAATGGACATGAAAAGCCATATATACACTAATACAATTGCAGTGGGGGACCTCAACATCCCACTGTCACAAATAGATAGATCAACTACACTAAAAATAAGTAATGAAATACTAGAACTCAATCGAACTCTTGAACAAATGAACTTAACAGATGTTTACAGAGTCTTCCACCCCACAAAATCACAATACACATTCTTCTCAGCTGCGCAGGGGTCATTCTCCAAAATAGACCACATACTCACACACAGAACATGTTTAAGTAAGTGCAAAGGAATTGAAGTTATCCCCTGTATATTATCAGACCACAGTGCGATGAAATTGGAGCTCCATAGCAAAAGAAACTCAAAAAATTTCATAAACACGTGGAAATTGAACAACACACTTCTGAATAACCAATGGGTCACAGAGGAAATTAAAGAAGAAATCAGACAGTTTCTTCAATTAAATGACAACAACAATACAACATATCGGAATCTGTGGGACACAATGAAAGCAGTCTTATGAGGGAAATTCATAGCAGTGAATACGCATATTAGGAAAACAGAACGAGCCCAATTAAACAACCTGATGCTGAACCTCAAGCTTCTAGAAAAAGAAGAGGAGGACAACCCCAAAGCTCATACAAGGGAAGAAATTATAAAGATCAGAGGAGAAATCAATGCAATGGAGACTGAGAGAATGATACAAAAAAATCAATGAAGCCAAGAGTTGGTTCTTTGAAAGAATAAACAAAATTGACAAACCCTTAGCCAACCTTATTGGAAAAAGGAAAGAAAAGGCCCAAATCCATGCAATTAGGAATGAAAAGGGTGAAACTACAACAGACCCAGCAGAAATCCAGAGGATCATCAATACCTACTTCCAGAACCTATACCCCAATAAGATGGACAACACAGAAGAAATGGACAGATTTCTAGATACATATGAATTACCAAAGTTGAACGAAGAAGACCTAAAAATTCTGAACAACCCAATATCAACCAATGAAATTGAAAATGTAATTAAAAACTTATCAACTAAGAAAAGCCCGGGCCCTGATGGCTTCACTGCTGAATTCTACAAGATATTTAGAGAGGAACTACTGCCACTACTGTTTAAACTCTTCAATGAAATTGAAAGGGAAGCAATACTCCCAAACTCATTCCTGGAAGCAAGCATCACCTTGATCCCCAAAGCAGAGAAAGACCCAACTGAAAAAGAGAACTCTAGGCCAATCTCACTAATGAACATAGCTGCAAAAATCCTTAATAAGATACTGGCAAACAGAATGCAGAAGATCATCAAGAAGATCATACACCCTGATCAAGTGGGATTCATCCCAGGGATGCAGGGATGGTTCAACATACGCAACTCAATCAATGTAATACACTATATCAATAGAGCCAAGGACAAAAACCATATGACTATCTCCATAGACGCAGAAAAAGCATCTGACAAAATCCAACATGCATTTATGATAAAAACCCTACAAAAAATTGGAATAGATGGTCTCTACCTCAAACTGATAGAAGCCATCTATGAAAAACCAACAGCCAATATTGTACTAAATGGTCAAAAACTGAAATCCTTCACACTAAAATCAGGAACAAGACAAGGATGTCCACTATCACCACTCTTGTTCAATATAGTTCTGGAAACATTAGCCACAGCAATTAGACAAGAGAAAGAAATAAAAGGAATAAAGATAGGTAATGAAGAAGTCAAACTGTCATTATTTGCAGATGACATGATACTCTGTATAGAAGACCCCAAGAACTCCACCAAAAGTCTTCTAGACTTAATAACCAAATTCAGTCAAGTAGCTGGTTACAAGGTCAACACACAAAAATCAATAGCTTTCCTCTACACCAATGACAGACTCACTGAGAGAGAAATAGGGCAAAGAATTCCTTTCACAATAGCATCCAAAAAACTGAAATACCTAGGAATCATCCTAACAAAAGAAATCAAAGACCTCTTCTCTGAAAACTATGGCACTCTAAAAAGATAGATTGAAGATGTTATCAGAAAATGGACAGACATCCCCTGCTCCTGGGTAGGAAGGATTAATAGAGTGAAAATGGCCATACTTCCAAAACTGCTATATAGATTTAATGCAATTCCAATTGAGATCCCAGCAGCATACTTCATAGACCTCGAGAAAACAATCCAAAAATTCATTTGGAGCAAGAAGAGACCCAGAATAGCAAAAGCAATTCTAGGTAACAGAGACATGGCAGGGGGTATCACAATCCCCCACCTGCAACTACACTACAAAGCTACTGTGATAAAAACAGCATGGTAGTGGCAAAGAAACAGACTTGAGGACCAGTGGAACAGATTAGAAGATGCAGAAACAACGCCAGACACACTCAGCCATCTCATCTTTGACAAAGAAGCCAAACACCCTCACTGGAGGAAAGATAGCCTCTTCAATAAATGGTGCTGGAATAATTGGGCTTCAACTTGCCAAAGATTAAAACTAGACCTGTATCTCTCACCATGCACTAAACTAAAATCAAAATGGATTAAAGATCTAAATATTAAAATAGAAACTCTGAACCAGTTGGAACAGAGGTTCGGTAGAACCCTTGAAGACATCGGTGTAGGAAAAGATTTTATGAACAAAACCTCAGTTGCCTGTGAACTAGCACAAACAGTCAACAAATGGGATCTCTTCTTATTAAAATGCTTATGCACAGCAAGAGAAACCACCAGCAGTGTGAAGAGACAACCCACAATGTGGGAAAATATCTTCACCTGCTCTTCCTCAGACAAAGGTCTACTATCTCGAATCTATAAAGAACTTAAAAAGATCAGACCTCCCAAATTTAAAGACCCAATCAAAAAATGGGCATCTGAAATGAACAGACATTTCTCAGACAAAGAAGTAGAAATAGCAAATAAATACATGAAAAAATGTTCAACGTCACTGGTCATTTGAGAGATGCAAATGAAAACAATGCTGAGATTCCACTTCACTCCAGAAAGAATGGCTGCTATCATGAAATCAACCAATAACAAATGCTGGTGGGGCTGTGGGGAAAGAGGAACCCTGCTCCACTGCTGGTGGGAGTGTAGACTGGTGCAACCACTGTGGAAATCAGTATGGAGATACCTCAAAGAACTAGGACTGGAAATCCCATTTGACCCTGCTATTCCACTGCTGGGGATCTTCCCCAAAGATTTAAAAGAATCATATCACAGTGATATATGTGCACCCACGTTCATAGCAGCGCAGTTTGTAATAGCTAAAACTTGGAAACAGCCCAAATGCCCATCAACTGGAGACTGGATAAAGAAAATGGGTTTTTTTTATAAAATGGAGTACTACTCAGCCATAAAAAATGAGAAATTACAGACATTTAAAGCTAAGTGGATGCACATTGAGGCAATACTCTGAAGTGAAATAAATAGGACACGCATGTATAAATACTGAATAGTTTCTCTGGTGTGAGAAACTGAAAGTGTAAATAAGGACTAAATGTATAATAGGTCATGTGAAATAGGAAGAAAAGGGGCAAAGGGGAAGGAAGTGGGAGGGCTAAGGGAAAGGATAGAAGGGAATGGGATTAATATGAGAAAATGGAAAAATAGGAACAAAATTTTTTTAAACAGGGAGGGCTGGAGGGGTTGAAGGGAGGGCTGGGCAAGGGTGAAAAATAAGAATCGAGAGAGACATGTAAAAGTGCAAATTTCCAATGATGAATGTCATTATATTGTATACCTAAAATGTACCAATTATTAGAATGAATAATCGATAATGTAAAATAGGAATAAAAGGTCCAAAGGGCTAGGGGTAGTGGGAGGCACAGGGGAAAGGAAAGAAGGGAAAGGAAAAATGATGAGAAATGGAAAAAATGGAAATAAAGTCTTTGTAAATAGGGAAGGGTGGAGAGCGTGAAGGGAGGGCTAGGAATGGGGAAAAAATAAGAACCAAGATGCATTATATAAAGGTACAATTCCCAATGAGAAATGTAATTGTGTTGTACACCTACAATGTACCAAGAAAAGAATTTAATACAAAAAAAAAAAAGAGAAGAAATTTAAACTAGAGGATCCATTTGACACAGCTATACCTCTTCTTGGTATCTTCCTGAAAGAATTAAATGCATCATACCACAGCGATATATACACATCCATGTTTATAGCAGCACAATTTTTAATAGCTAAATCTTCAAAAAAGCCCAAATGCCCATCTACAGACAAGTGGATAAAGAAGACGTGGTTTTTTAATACAATGGAGTACTACTCTGTCATAAAGGATGAGCTTCAGACTTTTATAGTTAAATGGATGCACCTTGAGACTATATTCCTAAATGAATAAATTGGATATACATGTTTAAATACTGCATTTTTTCTCTGGTGTAAGAACCTGAAAGTGGAAATAAGGACTGAAGTGTATAATGGATGTTGGGAAATGGGAAGAAAGTGCTCAAATATGAAGGGGAACAAGGGAGGAGGGAGGGAGAAAGGAAGGAAGGGATGAGAAAAAAGTGAAAATAAAAGGAAAAAATGGAAACAAAGTTTCTGTACATAGGGAAAATATAATCAGGCATGAATAAATACAAAATGATGCTATTATACTGGTAGCAGTGATTAACAAAGAAGAAAATCCTTAAATGAGCAGAAATATGACTCAAAACAATTTCAGCTTTGACAGGAATTTCATTTGAAGCAGTGATGTGGTCACAGATCTGGAAATGGGAAGACCTCTGTGGAGATGTAGGCACACATACTACACACAAGATATGGGATGCAATTTTCAGATTAGGAATCCAGTCAATCCCCCCACGACACACACACACACATCCTTTCTCTTAAACACCGACAACGTTGCTGATCAATACTAAACCCGCAGACCTCCAGAGCCATTTGATTCCTCTTGTTGGTCTCTGCACTCTCTAGCTCTGTCTCCACGTTTGGTTTCTTTGTTCCTCTTTCCTGTAATCAGCTTTATTGGTTCCCACCCCCTTTTGTGTCTCTCTGCCTAGCCTTCCCCACCCCTCTCCCAGCCCCATTTCTCCTTGTGTACACTCCTATCCCCATTTTCTTAACTGGTTCAGACTTGGAAATAAATTGTATGTTTAGTTAACCTAATTTTTGTGTCATTATTCATAATTTTAAAAGCCACTGGTCTGAAAACTACATTAACTGAAAAACTGAGCTAACAACTGTGAGGAAAAAAAGGAAGGAAGGAAGGAGAGAAAAATCAGTATTTTTATATCTGGCTTTGAATTTTTTAGTTAAACTAAATTAATTTTTTAAATGATACATAAAAATTGTACATATTTTAGGGGTCCTATGTGATGCACTGATACACGTATACATGGCGTAATGTCTACATAAGAGCAAGCATCTATGTCCTCAAACATTTATAACTTCTTTCTGGTGAAAAATTTCAAAACTCTTCTCCTGCCTTTGTGAAATGTACAGCACGGTGTCACTGTGGATGATCGGCTCCTCTCTCACTGACTCGGCTCTCACTGGCCAGCTCTGCCCTCCCTCACCCCACTGCTCTCCCCAGCCTCAGATAACCACCATTCTACTCTCAGTTACTTTAACTGACACATAGTAATTGCATATATTTATGCAGTACAGTATTGCATTTCATTGTGTGTATATAATATATAATTATCAGATCAGAGTAGTGGCATAGCTATCACCTCCGAAATTTATCTTTTCTTTGTCTGAGAACATTTAAAATCCTTTCTATGAGCTATTTTTTTTTTTTTTTTTTTTTTGAGACAGGGTCTGTCTTTTGTAGTTCAGGCTGGCCCTGAACTCACTCTGTAGCCCAGTCTAGCCTTAACTTGAAGCGATCCTCCTGCCTCTGCCTACTGAATGCTGGGATTACAGGCAGGCCACCACCATGATGCCTGGCTCTATGACCTAATTTTGAAATAATTTTCAACCATAGTTACCCTACTGTGCCACAGAACAGCAGAAGCTATTCCTCCTATCCAGCAACGCTATAATTCTTGTCTCCATATTTTCCCCTATAGTTTGTTTTGCATTTCTGCTTGTGACAATCAGGAGGTTTCAGGGAGCCCCAAATGTCCATACTGGGTCCAAAACACAGGACACAAAGACAAGGGCAAGAGCTCCATCCAAGCCAGGCCAGGATCAGGAGGCCAAGAGGTCTCTGAACACAAGATCTAGCCAAGGCTAAGGTACCACATCCAATCTCCAAAGATCGGCAGAACATTTCACACCTCTCCAGGTAGCAAGCGCTCTCCACAGCTCAGCTATACATGTACTCTGAATCTTGACAAAACAATGCTGTAGGACACAGCAAGATACCTGGTTATCTGGGAAGGGACAGAGGCATCCTAACACTAAATCCAGCCAAGTCCATCTATAAAATTCTTGTGTGATGGAAATTATTTGCAGGTGAATTATTTCACAATTGGACAAATGTTGATGCTCTTAAGGTAAAGTCAGGAGAGTCACCAGTCCACAACACCATCAATTTACTCCACGCTTCCTCTGTCTGGCACTGAATAGTTAGATAGAGGCACATATAATAATTGAATCCTCAAAATAACCGTATGACGTAGTTATTCTAACCGTCTCTCTGAGGATGAGAAATGTGGAGCTGAACACAGAGGATCACACTGTCCAGAGTCACACAGACTAAGGAGAAAGATGGACTCTCAGGACAGATCTCCATGGCTCCAAAGCTTGTGCTCAGAGCCCCACAGTCAGCTTCTTGACCTGGACTGAGCACGTGAACCCCAGGGGTGTGGTGAGAATACAGACTCTGACCTGGGGTTCTGAGAGCAGCCTTTGAGTCTGCATCTGTAACACACCCGCAGCCCCACCACTGCCACTGCCACTGATCCACCAACCACATGCTCAATAATAGTAAGGTGCTGAATTAGCCAAGACTGACTCCATTCTTACAGCCTTGACTTCTAAAAGTTCAATCTGTTGCCAACAGTATACTTCTAGAAGCAACAAGAGAAAAAAACAATGTTTCATACACATCAAACTGGGCAATGAATTTTTCTAAATCAGAAAATACCAGGGCCGGGGATTTAGCTCAGTGGTTTCGCCGCCTGCTGCGTAAGCGTAAGGAACTGAGTTCGATCCCTGGTACCAAAAAAAAAAACAGTCTATAGGCTAGTAATTTTTTGGGTGGGGTACCAGGGATCGAACTCAGGACCTTGCCCTTGTGAGGCAGGCACCGGAACCACTGAGCTAAATCCCCAGGCTGCTAGCAATAATTTTTAATGAGATAAAATGAATCTCCAATTCTTCTGCACACTTTTCTATTCTTTGAACAGAGGAGTCCCTCCCATGTCCTATGTCCAAACCAGACACATTCTGTGTTTCTACAAGGAAACCACCAGAATTCATTAAAATCACTGCACACTGATAGCAGCAGGGACACAAGTCACAGGCCAAGAGTCAGATACCACAGAATGTGTCTCAGGGCTTCGAGGCCAGGCCTATTTGCAACCAAATGATATTGTGTGAGGCTGGCGTGCTCAGTGCATGACAAACTGGTGCAATTTCAGTGCTGTCTTCGGACCAGGGGAGATCTCTCTGATGCTGGCTGTGGTTAGTTTACAGAATTGTGCAGAGTTTCCAGATTTGAATCACTTGGGGCTTGAAAGGGCTTCACTTGACAAGCTACAAATAATTACCCTCCACTCTTTCCATTGTACTCTATTATTTTGCCCCCTTATCGCTAGGACTTGAGCTTTTGTGAGCAAGCAGGGTCAGCTTCTATTTTGACCACAACACGACAAAACATTGTTCTTTCCTGATATGATAAATAAAACAAGGTCTTGCAGACTAAACATTTTTATCAGGTCCATTTTCCACTTGCATAGCCAAAAATCAACTCTGGGCTCCAGCAAAAAGGCTGAGCTGGATCTAAGCAGGCAGGCAGGTGTGTGCATCCTCTCACAGTGACGTGATCAAACTATATGGTTCTGTAAAAGCTCATTTGAAAAATGGGGCATTGACTAACAGATAAAAGACACCGAGAGCAGCTTTCATGAGGTTTCTACTTCCCTTCTCACATTTGCCTCGCTCCCAGATCCATTCTCACAGCATCCTCAACCAATATTCTTAATGAAGTTTTTCCGACTTGCAGATGTAATTGGAACACAGCCGCCTTGTGCCCATGGCCCACTTCTCCCAAACTCCAGCGTGTCAGGGTTAAGTCTGCTCTTCCGTTTTCGAAGGAGTTTAGAGCATGTCTCTCCAACTCTAAGGGATCTCCTAGGAATAATGCATGATAACTTCTCCATGTTTTAATTTAGTACACTCAAAACTTGATGATGGGATATTCTCCCAAAGACCACATAAGATTGAAAGAGCGTTTTGCTTAAACTCTGACTTCAACATTACATAAAGTTCTAGTCCCTAAAGTGTTTAAAAAAAAAACAACTACAATTATGATTAACACTGATTCAAATAAAGTAATCTAAACATTGTAATTTTTTTGGTACCAGGAACGAACTCGGGACCTTGAGCTTGCAAGGCAGGCAAAACCACTGAGCTAAATCCCCGGCCCCTAAACATTGTATTTTAAAATTTATTTATTAAGCCATACCTGTGGATCAAGCCATTGGCTACTCCAAGCCCTCTACATTTAATTTTTGCAATAATCATCTAACATACTCCAAGATATAGAATTTCATTTAATTAAAATTTGTTATTTCTATCCCCATCTTAGACTTTGGAAAACTGAGGCACAGAGAGGTAAAGTAACTTGCCCACTGTTACACAGCTAGCAAGTTGCAGAAATGTAGACTCAGTCCAAGGAGTCCAATTGGAACTCCCTTCAGTACTGCTTCCTAGTCCCACAGATGCATTTACTTAAGGACAGGATGACCACAAGCACTATATACCCTATCTTGAGCTGAAACGAAGAGCCTGGAGAAAACTCACATTGACAGTGTAGACAAATACTGTAATAATGAGATTAACTTCTCAGTAGGAGCTAAGGATGCTAAAGCTTGAAACTTCATCTCTTGAAAGTGGGTAACTTTGTTCCTGGGTCACTGTGTATCCTGCTATAAAATATAACCCTCCCATTCTCTTCCCCCTGCTCTGTTAAACACAGTGGCCCTTACCACATGCTCTTCCAAAAGCAGAGGCCCAGTAAGAGTAAAATAAAGACTGAATTTCAAAGAATTCCTAATAATATAAACAAAAAACAATATAAACAATCTTACTAATAATGTTAATGTTTATTACATGCTTAAAATAATATTTTAGGTTTATTGAGTCAAATAAAAAATATTATTACAATTCATTTCATCTGTTTCCTTTCATCTTTTAAATATGGATATTAGAAAACCCTTATGTTACTCCCATTTGTGGTACATGTGATAGATATTTCTACTGAAAAAATGTTGCCCTAAACTCATGCCTTAATCATAAGCTTTGTGTGGTGGAATTGTTACCATAAATCTGTAACAGCGAGTCAAAAGCAGTCTGCCTCCAGAACTTTTGCTCCCTCAAACCGCCCTCCAGTCCCTGCTGCTTCTGCTTCACCTTCACCTTCCAGCTGCTGTGATGCTCCCCCCTCAGTCACTGCCCTGGGGGCCCTGCCTCCCCCAGCTCCCTCAACTCTATGATCTGATTCCCATCCTCATCGCCTGACCTATCACCCCCTCTACAATGGCTTCTTGGTCCCCAAACAGCCAGCCTTGATGACACCAACCCCAGCTGGACACTGCAAGGGAGAAGTAACAGCAGTTGTGTGAGCAGGAAGGCCACCTCCCCATGCCCCCCCCCCAGTGGCATCGTATTGTCTAGGACTCTCTCAACCAGTGCAGATGTGCTGCTCATGGCTGAGGGTCAGCCATCCTGCTGTGCTGTCCTCTCACCTAACTTTCCTGGCATGAAAAGCCAGGGCAGCCTGAGCTTCAAGCATCATCTCGACATAGTGGACACGCAGGCTCACGTTGGCCACCTGGTAGAGCAGGCCTGAGGCATCTGTCCCTGCAGCAGGAAACCGAGAGGATGCCAGTGAGGACCACATCCAGCGGCTGAGGCCAGAAGATGTGATCCTGAAGCCAGGAACAAAGCTGGCACACAAGCGCAACTCTCACTAGGGCTGTGAGGAGGAAGTGAAACCAGAACCAGCTTGGGAAGGGAAAGCAAGAGGCAGCTGCTTGGGCAGGACAGGGCAGGGCAGGACAGACTTCCTCAGGCAATCACAAGGGCAGAGCTGCGTGCAGGGTGGGAGGAGGACATGGGGTCAGGAGAGGGCACAAAGGCTGAGCGACAGGATGACTAGAGGCGGGATGCTTGTGGGACAGTCATGTTTTTAATTTATCCTTTTCTTCCAGCCACCAATCCCAGTTGGTGTTAAGGACCACTGCCATTCTCTTCAGACTCTCCCACCCTGCTCACATCACACTCTGTCCAGACCACCACCCCGGGCCTAAACACAGTCCCACAGTGGTAGGACTGCAGTCTCCTCCCTGAACAGGCTCTGCACCCCAGGCATGCTGAGTCAGCATGATCTCCTCACTTCCCACCACTCCCCAGAAAGCAGCAGCGATCCCTCTACCCCTCTGCCCCTGGAATGCACCCCACTCTACCCAAAGTGCAGTGGTCACACCACCCTGTGGGGAACTCAGCACAGAGCTGTCCTGAGCTCTCCAGAGCTCAGCATTGTGGCTGTGCCTCCCACAGGACCTGCAGTGACCTCTTGTGCAGTAAGAACCAAGGTGGTGACAGGGATTGGGAACAGGAGGAAAATGTTCAAATGGGAAGGGAAGCAACGGAAAGGGCCAGGGAGACAAAAGGAAAAAAGAACAGAAGGAAAAAAAATGGAAACAAAGCTTTGTAAAGGAGAGGAAAAAGGGCTGAAGGGAAGGGAGAGGAATGGAGAAAAAAGAAGAATCAAGATATATCATGTACAGGTACAAATTCCCTATGATGAATGTGATCTTTATGTGTATCAAAAGTGTACCAATAAAATTAATTTTAAAAAAGAACAGGCTGTAGGTCACTCAAAACAAATTATTGGGTCTGTTTAAGAAAGCTTAAAATCAAAGAGACCATAAAATAATCTAGGTGTGAAGTTCAGGGTTGTATAATATTCCATTATACAATGAGGTGCTCCTTTAATAGACTCAGGGTAGCCAAAGGAAGTAGAAACTGGACAAATCCTGAAAGAAGTGTTTAAATCACCTTTCAGATAACCTAGCACAACACATACACAAAGATTTCAAATCATTATTCTCCATCTCCATTTAATAGGCCAGTCGTGGTACTTCGGTTTCTGTACCCACTTCCTATAAGAAGTCATTTCCTATAGTCTAACACATTACTGGACATTCAAGTTTGCAAAACACCTCCTCAAATTACGAAAAGTCACTGTGCTGTGGCCCTCTGCGCTGAGTTTTCACTTTCACACTGGCTGACAGCACTAGGGAACTCATGGACTCCGACGGCCTGGTGGGTGGGGCATCTGGGGTCTGACTGCCTCCCTTCAAGACCGGGGCCTCCATTGGCCAGCACGGCTTCCCAGGGGCCACCCCGGGTCAGGGGTCCAGCCCACAACAAGGGACAGCACCGGAACGCGGCCCCCAGCAGACGCCTGCTCCTAGCCCGAGTGCGGTCTGAGAGCTGGGCTGGGGCAACACAGGAAGTAAATTGAGGCTCGTGCCTACCAGCAATGAGGAAAACCTGGCCTTCTCTTTGCTTTTAAACCCAGGCTAATAACTATTTTAAATTCATGCTTTCTTCTGCACCAGGGGCTTCGTGGCCTCCGTGAGGCTTTTGTCCCGCCGCCTCGCTGGTCTGCTCCTCATCCACTGAGCTCAGGGCTTCGGAGCTCATGGGCCACGGACAAGCATCCAGCGGCCGACACCACACTGCACGGGGCCTACTCAGAAGCACACACCCGCTTAGGCCAGGCCAGGCCTCCATCTTCCCACGAACACGAAATTCATTGCTGTTCAAGGTGTGTAGCATTGGGGCCCAACTTTGCTCACAGCATTGTATTTTTCATTTGTTGAAGCCATATCTTTAATAAGTTTTAATGATGTCTCTACTAGAGATAAGAAACCATTCTTTTTTGTTTGTTTCTTTGAGACGGTCTTGCTATGTAGTTAAGGTTGTCCTTGAACTCACTGTGTAGCCCAGGCTGGCCTCAAACTCATGGCAATCCTCCTGCCTCAGCCTCTAGAGTGCTGGGATTATAGATATGTGCCGCCACGGCCGGCCATAAGAAAACATTTTAAACAATTGGTGGATACAATAAACACAGGTTAAATTTCTACTTCAACTTCATGTACCACAAATTGCTTTGCCATACTGAATTTCCATCAAATGTTTACCTGAAAAAGCATCATTTTTGTTGTTGTTTAGCTTTCCTCATAAAATGAAGGAACAGGATAAGGTTTTACAGGATTAACTGCACTCGTATCAGAAATCTCACATAAGCCTCTAAAGTTATTTTAGAGAGCTCTCTAAAAAATCCAAATAAAACTTAATTTTTAGAAACGATAAGGGCAATGTGTCTTTCACTGTAATAAATTTTTGAAACATTAAAACTTTTTTTAGAAACAAAGGCCAGCAGTAGCTACTGTACAACCAATTATGTATTAAGGGATTTACTCTATTTCATTTAATTGAAATAATCTCAGCTGGGTGTGGTGGCAGACACTGGTGCTCCCAGTACTCAGGAGGCTGAGATGGGATAATCATGAGTTCAAGGCCAGCCTGGACCACACAGCAAGTTCAAGGCCAGCCCAAACTATATTAGGTGTGATCAAAACATATGGGTATAGAAGTTTAAAATAATTTCAGGGTAAAAGACACATTGCCATTAATTTCTCTCAAAATACATTTATCCCTTCATTCTGGCAACTTTCTGAAGCAGTTCTGGAAGTTCCTTTTCATGAGTATCTATAGTTCTGCTGTCATGGCTGCCTAGATGTCCCGAATCAATTCAAACCATTTCTCTTTCATGGTCAGTTTGACTTTGGGGAAGAGCCAAAAGTATCATGGCTCTTCCATGAATCCAGTGAAGAGGTGGCTGAGGAGACACTAGTGTTTTTACAAGCCTGCATTTCAGCTGGCTGGCACTTGGGAGGAGTATTCACCTTTTTTCAGGGCTCGAACTCTAGACCTTGCGCTTGCAAGACAGGCAGCGGCACCACTGAGCTAAATTCCCAGCCCCACCTTTCTTTTTTTAAAATCACACCTCATGAAGTTTTGAAAGAGGACTTGCAAACTGTTTCAGAGAGTGGCAAGAATATGGGATAAGTGTGTTCGAGGTGAAGGGGAGTGTTTTGAGGGGAAGTAATGGCAATGTGTCACTGGAATAAATTTCTAAAATTTAAACATTAACCATCTTATTGATCACCCCTTGTATACTGAGGCCCTGTTTCAAAATTTCAATAAATACATAAACAGGTAAAAAAATAATCTTTATTGGTTATGAAGCAGTTAACAGTTATACCTTGGTAAGACTGCTCTGAACCACGTCAAATTTGGTCTGGACATACAAGACTCAAAAGTTTTGTTCTGGTACTTTAGTCCTGGTGCTTGGCACCTGTTTAGTTCTGACACGCAGGGTAGACCTTGCCAACATCTGCTGCCTGATGACTCGTGCTCTTTTCCAGCCAAAACAACCTGTTTGGTACTCATCGTTTCTGGTGCTCACTGTGCCTCCTGGAGCCAACTGATGACAAGTTCTGAGGAGCCACTATAGTTACCTCCAAACAGCCGGCCAAGGCTACAAGCATTGAAGTGAAGCAGGTGGGCTACCATTCAGCACACTCCTAAGAAGGACCAGGGCTGGAGGCTCCCCAGCTGGATCTCATTCTTTTTTTTTTTTTTGGTACCGGGGATCGAACTTGGGTCCTTGCGCTTGGGCAGCAGGCGGTGAAACCACTGAGCTAAATCCCCGGCCTGGATCTCATTCTTAAACTGTGCTGCTATTTCCCTTCTCATAGAACCTCCTCCCAAAAAGATCAAGTTTACAGAATGAACCCTACCCTGGCTTCTTCCTCACTCCTAAGTACTGGCTCTAATGCTGCATGACCCAGTATCAGAACAAGTGAAACACACTGTACATCCATCGGCACCCAAGGTTACACACCAATCTTTCTCTCTACTTGAACACCCTCTCCTACTGAACACTCCAGCCCCGTTCCTGATGTATAGAAACCCCGTTTTGTCATTCACATAGGTTCCTTGACTGGACTTCAGCACTTGGGCTCCAGGGCAGGGGCTGAGCCAAGGCTGGCAGGACAGATGGCCTGATAACAGCAAACACAGGCTTCATTTCCCTTGAACCTGGCAGTGACCGTGTGGCCAGGTGCTATTGTTAACCACTGTAAAGATGAGGAAATGGAGGTTAACGGTTTGCTCACATTTAAGCTTGCCAACATAACTGTATTTACATGTTCAGCTCTAAGGATAAAGGATTCACTGATTAAACTACATACTACTGTTTCATAAACAGGAAGACTCCCTTAAGAAAGACTTCTGGTATTTCTTGAGAGGCCTGGGAAGAAAACTACTGAATAAGAGAGCAATCCGAATAGCTCAGTGGAGTGTCTACTATACTTCAAGACCCCCTGGTTGAGTAAATGAATCTAAGTAAATACCAAGGTTCATTCACTGTGCCGCACGCCCCATTTCTGTGCCTTCACCCAGCCCCAGCTGCTGCCAGCACACATGGCCACTGCCTGGCCTTCAGCAAGTCCTCCCTGCCAGGCCCTACCTGTACCCACCAAATCAAGTAACTCTGAGCTAAACTCCCAGTTAAACAGGCTGCTAACCCCTACTCAGGCACCGAGAGTTCGAGGAACTACAGAAGGATGAGTTTCACATAACCTGCCTAAGCCAGGACTCACTGAAGGAGCAAACCCTCACTGACGCTGCAAAAACAGCTTCACAAACAAACTCCAGGCTACAAAGACACTCACTAAAACTGGCTTCCACAGACGCTGGCTGAGCCTAAACACTGGTGAGTCAGGAGTCTAAAGTTCTACTCTGTGCATAACATAGCACGCAGGAATGCATCTGGGTGGGGACCACCCCATCCTCCTGCCAGACTAAAGCCCAGCTCCAGGACACTTTTTCATTTAGGACCGGCCTTTCTTATAACCAGGAATAGTAGAAAACCAATAAATGTACAGTTTTACCTGAGAGCAAGTCCTGTTAGAAGCTTAAAGCAAAGAAGCTGGACTTCCATTGAGGTATTCTGTGATAGTAAGCGGCTGCTGTTAGCCGTCAGTTATTTAACCTCAGAATCCCCCTCTTCATTTGTTCTTACATAGGAAATGACTGGGACAGCTCAAATGTCATTCTTTAACTTGGAAATACTAAGAGGATATTGTGATATTATTGCAGATAGGTAAATTAATTAGATATCTTGTAGGCAGTTAGACAGGGCCAGCCCACGAGGAGCCAACATGGAGGACAATCAAGGAGCCAACAGGGAGGACAGTGAAGGAGCTAACAGGGAGGAGAGTCAAGGTGCCAACATGGAGGACAGTGAAGACACATTCACTGAAGGCCAAAATTGTAAAAGAGAAACCACCACCCCATGTAGGATGAATAGCAGTGACTGATATTCTAAATACATATTGATCACCTGGGTGGGGGGCCAAGGTCTTAACCCAGACTTTCTAGGAAATATCCCTGATGCGCACCCTTAATGAAAAATCCTTGTATACTTGCTACGTGACTTGCTCCCCAATTTGATCCCCATTTAATCAATATTACCTGGGTGACTGTACTTGTAATCTTATTGGTTGGTCATGGTTTTGTCTCACCTCATGCCCACCTTGTAAATTTCCATTGGGTCTTAACAGTTTTGTCCCACTTTGTACCTGCCTCACCACATGGCTGTGCTGTATAAAACATCTTTGAAAAGTGGGGTGGGCGGGCAACCCACTTTCCGGTCCCTCTTCTGTCTCTCCTAGGCAGAAGCTTTCTTTCTGCCAAGAAATTTTTCCTACTCTTAACCTCTGTTGTTCCTAGACTTCATTCTTTGCTTTTAGAGAACACGAACTCGCCTTTCGGATATCTAGTAGGTTTGGGAGTTACATCTCTTCCCCCTATATCAATATAGCTTCTAAGAAAGTAATTTAAGGCGTGAATTAAATATGAAATTATTTAAAGCTAAGAAAAAAGTTTCAAACAAGGTAAAATATATGATGATATCTTAACCCTATCTGGCAAAAATTTAATAAGATACATCAGAGATAACAAAGTTCCCCTCAGAGCAGTTCTTACTGTGTGCCTGGTTCTTCTATCTGGTCTCTATTCTGACGAAGCTGAGCCCCACACTTTCTGGCAGTGAGACTGAGCAAGGTCACCTCCCAAGTGAGTTGCCAGGCTAGAATGTGCACCCATGTCCCTCCAGCTCTGGCCCTTACCAGTGACATTTCTTAGAGGTTCCTCAAACAGGCTGAGGTCAGAGAAGTTTTGCTGAATCAGGATATGACTGGTCCTTTACAGCTTTTTTAAACAGCTGACGATTCTCCTTCATACAAACTATATACTCTTATAGGACATTTTTTTCAAAACAGGCTGGGCTCGTGGTGTACACCTGTAATCCCAGCACTCAAGAGGCTGAGGCAGGAGGATGGAAAGTTTTTTAAACCCAGCCTGGGCAACTTGGTCACTTATCAAGACCTTGTCTCAAGAAATAAATAGGGGGACGGGGGATGTAGCTCAGTGTGAAGGTGCTGGGTCAGCCACACACACACACACAATCATGTTGAGGCAAGTGACCCACAGTAAGGATCTTCACAGCATCCTCGCCATCTTAGTGCAGCTGTTCTCCTCTTTAACTCCACATGGCCCAGGGACCTGGTTAAACAGTCTGACTCTGGCGGGGTTACTGCTCAGGGGCAAAGCACTTGCTGAGCACGTGCACAGCCCTGGGTTTGACACCCAGCACAGAAGAAAAACAAAACCCTGACGTTCAGTCCAAAGCCTGGAATCTTAAGATGCTCTTGGGGGGACCCAAGCACAGCAGACTGTACGCTCCCTGGTGACACTGGGCCTGCAGGCTCCGCTGCTGGCTGTGCTTCTGGAACCTTGACCCTGTGTGCTAGAGTCCCATGCACATCTGCCAGCAGAAGTCCCATGGCAAGGAGCCTTCTTCTCAAACTCCGCAGTTTCTCCCTGGCGTCAGGCACCTGAAGCTGGTGCCCAATGCTTGAAGTCTCCATTTTCAGCAACATCCCCCACCCTGCACTTAGGAGACAGGTGCGCTCCCTCTCAGTCACTCCTGACCCTGACTCACCCCAGGAGCAGCACAGGCAACATCTGATATTCCCCACCACTTTCAGTTTTACTACTCCCCTTCCTTCTCTCTACTGTTAGCACTTTCAGCACTGTCCCTTCTTTCACCACTCTGGACAATGTGAGGTTAATGGTGCTTCGGACATGTTGAACCTAGGCAGGAAGCTGCAGCCGAGGGCAGCACAGCTGGCAATGAACAGCACTGCCAAACCGCTGTCCTTACAGGGCAGCCAGAGCGGTCCTCGCTGTGTTTACATCTGAAAAGTTCGGAAGCAGAGGAGCCTGCACTGCCCTCTAATTACAGGAACCCCCTCAAGTGCCAAGCTCAGATTACCCTGAATTTCAAAGCATACTTTTTGGGGGTTTTTGTTGCTTGCGTTTGGTTTTATTTATTTATTTATTTTTTTTTTTTCAGTACTGGGGATCAAACTCAGGACCTTGGGCTTGCAAGGCAGGTGCGGTGCCACTGAGCTAAATCCCAAGCCCAGCATGCTTTTGTTTAAGGACAGATTTTTTTTTTTCTTTTTGGCACCTGGGATTGAACTTGGGACCTTACACTTGCAAGGCAGGCGGCGATACCAGCACCACTGAGCTAAATTCCCGGCCCTAAGGACAAAAATCTTTAAGGTTGAAAAGAATAAAAACCATTGTACATTTCCATTCTAAACTTTTGAATTATGCAAACATCCTTCCATGGGGTTTACATGAAAACAAAAAGATTCTTATCCATCAATATTTAGATGCAAAAGAAGCAGCATTCATTGTGAAGATACTCTCAAAAGGTAAATCAGGTGTTGATTAAAGCTTCCTTAAAAAACCTACTACTTCAGAATACTAATGAGTGGCTGACAAAATTAATCCACATCCTCTGCCTGCAAACAATCCTCCTTCGACCTCCATACAGCAGCATCAATGAAAAAGCTCAGAGCACTGAGAAAATGTATTTGCTTGATAAAGTACTCCCTCTAGTAGGTAAGACTTTGTCCTCTACTTTGCTTTTTCCAGTGCTAACTCATATTATTTCTGTAAAACTATCAATAGAAAAGCCACAATGAATTCGGAATCTGGTGGAAAAAGCAGCTCTGATTTCCATATAAATTATGAGATAAATAAAGCAATAATATACTCCACTAATTTTTATGGGAAAGATCAAGATTATTGACTTTTAAAATAAGGTCACCACTACTGTCCTAAGTTAATTTCAATCCTGCTCCTAATAATTGGTGCTTGAGAAAGAATGTAAGATAATATTTAAAAGTTAATTAAAAACAGTGTAAGCATTCATGTCAGTCAAGCATGATCTCTCCTCCTCGATGCATTTAAATGCATGTCACCTTGACCTGTAACACAGCAATGTAAAAAATTTTGGTCAATATAAATCAAATGTACACTAATTTATTCAGCAGGTTTCCTGGTATCTGAATCAACACCAGAAATCTAACCAGTATTTGTTATTCTGTTATTGACAAAAGGAAGCATATTTAAATGATAACAAGTACTCATGTCATTTGGAAGTTAAATTGTTCCCCAAGGACAGCTTCCATAAATGGTTGCATTTAAAGGTCATTTACCACCAAATTATGAACAACTGTTGCATTTATTAGCACAGGCTCAATAGTTTGGAAGCTGTAGTCATCAATTTTTACTGACAATGGGTTCTAACTGCTTACTGATGATACACAAGGAAAATAGACTTTGCACTATAATCACATTTTAAAAACTGGGATGAAAACATTCCATAGGTCTGTATCTGAGAAAAATACTTTCCAAATGAAGAAAAGACAGGACACAGCTTAAAATATCACATAATAAAGTATAAACATCTGCTTTCTCGTGTTATGTTCACCTGAACAAAAAAAGGCAGAAAAATATTACAATGTTTATTTATGAGTGAAGAGTATAATTTCCTTTTAGAAGTGGCCATATTGGTTAATTTTATGTCAACTTGATAGGGGCATGGCATGCCGAGAGATTTGCTCAGACATTCCGAGTGTTCCTGTGAGGGTGAATTTGGGTGAGACTTACGTCTAGATCTGTAGACTGAGGCAGAGAGCTCTCTGTAACGTGGGTGAGCCTCTTCACATTTCAGAGGCAATGTATTCCCATTTGGGTGTTACTCCAGCCTATGTACCAAGCTACCAGAAGAGCTGTGACTTCCGGTGGGGTCCAGAGTAAGTTAAGGCTCTGCACAGATCAGCCTGCCAAGCAAGGGGCTCCTCCGCTAAGCTGTGCTCAAATGTCCATGGCAAGTAGGGATGCTGCTGGGACTGCAGAGACTGAGTGCTTACCAGGGGCTGGTCAGTCTCCATGTGACCTAGGCTGCACATCTGACCCCTGAGGCCATGCAGTGGGCATGCACAGCAGCCCACCATGGTTGGATGGCAGTAGTGTGGACAAGATCAGCCCAAGAAGGCCTGAAGAGCACAAGTTGCACGAAGAAGAAGTCCAAATGCCCAGTGTTTCTATGCCTTTTACACCAGCTTCTCTCTTCTAGCTTCACAGGAAGTCCCAGGTGACTTGGGCCTGGCTATGTACAGATAACGGTTCTGCACTTACGCAGGTACCACTGCAAAATGAACACTACAGCACTAGACTTTCGCCAGGGCAGCTATGAAAGACTTGTCAGTGGGCAGACCCTCAGGCATTCTACCTAGCTGTGCACTTTACCTGGAGAGAGACAGGACCAGAATGGGCTTATACATCAGCTCAGAAGCTGTGGCCAATAGTTTCCCTGGACAGTCACAAACTCAGAAGAAATATGATTGGAAAAGTGATAAAGAAAGGGAATGAGCTGGGCATGCTGGCCCCTTCTTGTAATCCCAGCATTTTGGAAGGCTGAGGCAGGAGTATCTCAAGTTTAAGCCCAAGCTGGGCAACTTACAGATTTAGCTAGATGTTGTCTAAAAACAATAAAAATTTTTAAATAAAAGGACCGGAGATGTAGCTCAGTGCGTAGGCTCTGGATTCAATTCCCTGTGCGAGAAAGATGAAGGAATGGGTAATGGAGACAGAACAGGGAAGGAGCAAAATGAGAGAAGAGAGAGGGAGAGGGAGGGTAAGAGGGAGGGAGGCAGGGAGAAGGGGAGAAAGAGAGGGAGATGGAGAGGGAGAAAGAAGAGGAGGAGGAAGTGAGGAGGAGGAGGAAGAGGAAGAAGAGGAGGAGGAGGAAAATGAGAGTTAGGAGCAGTGATGTGGACCTGTGGTCCCAGCTCTTTGGGGAGCTGAGGCCAGAGAATCATGAGTTTAAGGCCCCTTCTCAAAAAACAAACAAAAAACCATAAAGAAAAAGGAGAAAGTAATTAGGGGTAATATATATGGACAGACTTGAATGAGTAATGGATACAAAGATATTTGTGTCCCTTGTGAATGAAAGAAGGATTTTAATAACCGTGGGGGTAGGATGACCTGATTTGTAGACACCAGTCACCCCCTTACCCGCCTCACCTCTATCACTCCCTAGTGGACCTCCGACAAAGAGGTCCTGCTGTCAAGGATGGAGGCTATGAACTGGCTTACACTCTTCAAACCAGCCTGACTCACACTGAGCCCCCAGAGGACCATTCTGATCTGCCAGCTCCATGGAGGTGAAGAGATTACAATAAACCACTTCCATCCTGGAAAGGGCAACATTTTGTCCTCTCTGGAATAGACACTGGACACAACGCTTCTACCAAGACTACCATTAGTAAAAAACACCTTATCTACTCACATAGCATTACATGTAGCATTGCTTCTGACCAAAGAATACATTTCATAGCAAATGAAGAGTTGCAATGGGTCTGTGCTGACAGAATTCATTGGATTTACTATACTTTCCAACATTATAAAGCAGCTGACTTGACACAATGGTGAAATGGCCTTTTGTGGGCTCAGGTACAATGCTAAAGAGGTAGCAACACCTTGCAGGGATGGGGAAGAGTCTCAGCATCCAATATACAGTATTGCCTCTTCCAGAGCCGGATTCACAGGTTCAGAAGTCAGTGAGTAGAAATGGGAGTGGCACCACTCACAATTATTACCATCAGAGACCCACTAATGAAATTTTTGCTTCTTATCCCCATGTCTTCTTTATGCTCTGTGGCTGAAAAGTCATAGTTCCAAAGAGATGCTCTGACCAATTGTCTCCTTGTAGTTCTACTAGGGGACAAAGTGATCTCATTGAGCTGATCCCAGCTATGGCTGCTGCTACCTGGCCACTTAACTTCAATCACAAAACAAGGAAGGGAATGACGGTGCTGGCTGGTGGTGATGGATCCTGATTACAAAGAGGTGGCATAGTTTTATTCCAGATAGGTAACTTAATTAGATATCTTGTAGGCAGACAGGGCCAGCCCAGGAGGAGCCAACGTGGAGGACAGTGAAGACACACTCACTGAAGGCCAGAATTGTAAAAGGAGAGAAATTACACACTCTTGTGCTTCCTCTGGGGATAAATAGCAGTGATTGATAATTCTAAATAGGTATCAATCACCTGGATGGGGGATCAAAGTCTTAACCCAGCCTCTCCAGGAAATATCCCTGACCCCCACCCTTACTGAAAATCCTTGTAAATTTGCTACTTCTCCCCCATTTGACCCCCATTTAACCCCCATTTAATCAACATTACTTGTAATCTTATTGGTTGGTCATGGTTTTTTTCTCACCTCATGCCCACCTTGTAAATTTCCATTGGGTCTTATAGTTTTGTCCCACTTTGTACCCGCCTCACCACATGGCTTTGCTGTATAAAACATCTTTGAAAAGTGGGGTGAGTGGGCAACTCACTTTCCGGTCCCCCTTCTGTCTCTCCTAGGCAGAAGCTTTCTTTCTCCCAATAAAATTTTCCTACTCTTAACCTCCATTGTTTCTAGAATTCATTCTTTGATTTTAGAGAACATGAACTCGCATTTCAGATATCTAGCAGGTTTGGGAGTTATATCTCTTCCCCCTATATCAGTATTACCATGCTCTGTGATTAAAGTCAATGAAAATCTACAGCAATCCAATTCAGGCAGGACTACTGATGGCCCAGACTCTGAGAATGAAGGTCTGGGTCACCCCACTGCATAAAGAAACATGGCCAGCCAAGGTGCTTGCTAAAGACAAAGGGAATACAGAATAGTAGTGAAAGAAGGTAGTAGTTCTAAGAATCAGCTCCAACCATGAGACCACTGTAGTTACGGAAATGAAATCTGTAACTGTCATGAGTATTTCCTCCCTATTTTGTTTTGAATATGTTTGTTGGTACATATATTAAGTAAATATCTTATTTTCTTCTCTATCCTACCCCCTTATCAAGTAATATAAAATATACTGGTTTTATATCACTGTAGACTATTCATTGTTAACTTTCCACCACAATACTTAGGCAGGCAGCGCAACCACGGAGCTAAATCCCCAGCTCTTACCACAATACTTAGGTTACAGAACATCAAGAGTAGGTGTAAACATCACGCAAGGACTCTACCTTGTGTTCTGGGGAGCAGGTTAATATAGTTTTGGTTGCACACACGTGTATTAGTTAGCTTTTTCATTGCTGAGACACAATACCTGACACCCACAACCTGAGGAGGTTTAATTTGGCTCTGTCTCAGGGGATTCTACCCTTGGCTGACTGGCTCCAGGCACAGCAGAGCAAAGATGTTTAGTTTACAGCAGCCAGGAAGCAGAAGAGGCTAAGAATGCCAGAGAGGAAGGGCCCAGGGACGTATCTAGCCCCCAAGTAACTAAAACAGAGATTAAATAAAATTAAGGATTTCCTTTGGTTGCTGTCCACAAGAAGTAGACATAAGATGGGGAATTCCACGTGTCAACATCACTGGGCCACCAGGGTATCAAGGTATTTGATGAAACATTTCAAATCAAGGCTGGGGATTTAGTTCAGTGGTTCCGCCACCTGCCTTGAAAGTGCAAGGTCCTGAGTTTGATTCCTGGTACCAAAAACAAAATTCAGTCTACAACAAATTAAGCAAAATGGGACTCCTGACTTTTCTACTGCTTCTTCTCCAGCCACATTCTTCTACAATAAACAATGTCATCCTCTTTCTACTTGTTCAGGTTAAAAACCTTGGAGTCATCCTTGTTCCTCACATCCAAAATCCAATCCATCACTGGATCCTATTGCTCCAACATCAAAATCTATCCAGAGTCCCACCTTCCATCACTTGTCACCCACAGAACTATTCTAAGCCATCATTTTTTACTTGTGCTATTAAAATAGCTTCCTAACTGAGCTTCCCACTTAACCCACCCCTCCTAAAATCTACTGTCCATACCAAAACAAGAGTGATCCTTTTAAAACACAACTCATGTAACCAATGGGTGAGCCCTTTGAGTACAGGGATTTCTACCTCGTTTCTTCTGTACTGTGGGCTTGGCATCTAGAACGTGCCTGGCACATGGCTGGCAATCAATAAATATTTAATGAATCACATCACTCTTCTGCTCACATCTCTCAGAGTAAAAGCGACATCCATGTCAGTGCCACCTGGCCTAATGGCTATGACTTCCCCATCCCATCACATTACCCCACCCCACACCCCTACAACCTCCTCTCCCACGGCCCTCTGGTCTCTTCTTCCATCCCAACCCCACTGGCCCCTTTCTGACCCTAACACACACTGGGCACACTCCTGTTTCACATCCCTTCCCTCTGCCAGGATCAACTTCCTCAGATCACCTCAGGCACAACCCTTCACCTCCTTCAGGTCTCTGTTCCAGTGTCACTTTCCCATAGGGGCTTCCCTGCTGATCCATCAGCAGGAGGATTACTGTGAGTTCAAGGCTAACCTGGGTGGGATACACAGTGAGTTCAAGGCCAGCCTGAACTGCATAGTGAGACCCTGTCTCAAAAAATAAATAAAGATGTAGTAAAAATCCTCTTAGAATTTTCTTAAGTCACTAACTGCATTTACTTATCAGACTAGAAGAGGGAAATAGTAAAAAAGACACCTGCTGAGTGAAACTAAAATTAACTTTAGTTCTTATGAGGTGATATTTTTCTATTTGACAAATAATTCAGTTGTTGAAACTTGCCTCCCAGTCCTTACAAATTGTTAGAAATTTATGATGCACCTCCACTGCTAATAATGCCCCTCCAAAAACCATGCTCCTCCACATCCCAGTAGGATAATTTGACTCAGTGAAAGGGGAAAAAAATAAATAAAGATTTTTCTTTTAATGTTAGAGAGAGCCAAAGATGACAAGTACAGTCTTTGAGCTAGAACAATGAGCTGGGAAGTGCCTCAGGGGATTTACACTTGTAAAGCACAGGGATGAAAAGTACACTTCCTACTAAATTTCTCCCTTCCTTACATCTCACTGAGGTGAGATTGGGGAACAGAGGTCTCTTCATTCATTCATTCATTCATTCCCAATGATTACTGTATCAGTGCACAACATCCAGAAATCAAAGGCGTTAATACAGGCATGATACCTGCCTTCACATCATAACAATGACTACCAATTGTAAACACAGAAGCATTTACCTCACCAACTACTTTCAAAGCACAAATTCACAAATATGTATGTCAGACATCTCTTTGTTCCTATTTAGTCCCTTGTTTTCTCACACCAGCTACTGACCTCCACCTTTGTAGATGAGCCTCTATTACTTTATTATATACTCTTATGTTCCCTGGAATACAGAGCAGGCAATCAAGTCATATTTTAGATTAAGTGACTCTGCAAGTCTTTGTATCTCACAGATTCAGTGAGCTACCTTATGGCTTACATGTGATTAATGACATTTCATCTCTAAATATTATTGTTCCAAAGTAGACAACTCCAAAGCCCCCAGCAGCCTCAGGATTACAAAGAGCTATTTACCTGCACAGTGTACCACGGAGAACCTTCCATTTTCAAAGTTTCGCTCAGCTCTAAGGTTTCTGCAGTGAGCATGAACTTGTCAGTCTACTCTGCAGGCTCAGGACGCTGCCCTCAAGAACCTTCTAGGCTTCACAGATGACTGGAATTCTTGGAAACAACGTGTGACCTGGTGTGTGGAGCCTCATCAGTAGGTCCCTAGGACTACTGCATCCCTGTGCTCTCTCCTTCTCCCCTCAGCAATCTCAAGGAAAGCTGGGTTCAGATATAGAAGTCTTCATGGTGGGAATCTGCTTGTGAAATGCACCTTTCCCACTAGTCCAGTGTATGAATAAACATTCCAGCTACAGGATAAAAGATCTACCTTTTCTACTAGTTTAAACTTAAATGAAATATTTTTATGAGAATATGTGATTTCCACTTTCCTTGTTTGTGAATTTACCTCCCACAAATGTGTGAGGTTGGAATTATTTTCAGTTTCAGTGGCCAGTGAAAGAAGTGGCTGCTTCTCTTTTAATGGGGCGTTAAGGCTCACTGTGACTCATTGCATACTGGGTTTAATAAAATCTGAGTAATTAATATAGATATAAGAAGGTTATTGAAAATAGTAAAAAATTTAATTTTTAAAGCTATCACAGAAAGAGAAAAGCAAATGGTTCTCAAACATGCAAAGATGCTCAATATTCATAATTCAAGAAATTACAAAGAACCCTGTACTGACACACGACTGCTCACCCATCAGACTGGCTCAAGTCCATGAACTCATGAGGACAAATGCGCTCTCATAAATGGATAAGGAGATGCAAAGAGCACCAACCCTCAGGAAACTGATAGTATCTGACAAAATCACATGTGGATTTACTTGTGACCCAGTAACCTACCACTAAGAATCTAAAGATATGCTGACAAAAATACAAAACAACTTGCGCAAATCTGTTGGCTGTAACCGAGCAGTGGAGAACAATGCAGCCACAGAAAAGAATGGCAGCGCCTCCCTCATGTGTACTACTGTGTACTGATCTCCAGCATATCTTAAGTAAAAAAAGCAAGAAAGGAAATGTTGTAGTATCCTACTGTTTATTTAAGAAAAGGAGTGGAAGCACAAATACATTAATGTTTGTTGATACATGTTTTAAGTGGAAGGATAAACAATTTTTTTTTTAACCTAGGAAACACTAGTGATTAGTTTTACATTCCACCTTTTGATTTCATAAACCTGTTAGCACAGGTCTTCTATACACAGAAGAAAAAATTTCCCTATTTTCAGTAGAGTACTGATAACAGCCTCATATTATAATTTTTTTTTACATGGGAATCAGGGGCTGGGGATTTAGCTTAGTGGTTTCGCCGCCTGCTGCACAAGCGCAAAGACCAGAGTTCGATCCCCGGTACCAAAACAAAACAAAACAAAAACACAAAAAATGAGAATCAATGAGAAAGAGAACAGGAGTGTAGAGGGCATAAACAAAAGCAGGATTGCAGTAGGTGAATGAGGTAGTACAATTGATTCACCGCTGTGTACATACTTTCCCCAAAGGTAAGACAAAATTAATTCTTTTAAAAATCCCTAAAAATACAACATAAAACGAGGTTCGGAAGTCATCTGGTGTTATTAACAGGGAAGAATTAATTCACATGATTTTAATTTCTTTTCTTTTTTTTTGGTACCAGGGATCGAGCTCGGGCTCTTTCGCTTGCAAGGCAGGTGGCAGAACCACTGAGCTAAATCCCCAGCCCAATTCACATGATTTTAAAACACTGTCACTGGGCTGGGGATTTAGCTCAGTGGTTCCGGTGCCTGCCTCGAAAGCGCAAGGTCACGAGTTCGATCCCCGGTACCCCCCCCCCCCAAAAACCCCCAAAAACCAAAAAAAAAAAACACTGTCACTTGTACACTCCTAGTGGAAGAGGTCTGAGATCAAGCTTTAAAAAAATAATTTCAAGGATTAGCTCAGTGGTGCCACCTCATAAACACAAGGCTCTGAGTTCGATCCCTGTACCAAAAAAAAAAGAAATAATTTGAAGCTGTATTTCATTATCATGCTGTTGACACTAGTACTGGTATTATAATTAAGAGACATTTATGTATATAATGAGGCCGGCAGCAGAACCACTGAGCTAAGTCTCTGACCCCATTTATGTATATAATGAGAGATAAAGTAAATGGTTAAGTGTGTGATATTCTAATTCCATCAGTCTCAGCAGTTAAATAATTAAGATTTTTTCATGTGACACAAAAAAAGACAGTTGATGATGAAGAAACTAAGGGAAAAATTCCTGTTGTCCTGAGAAAATACAGACACCTTCACAAACTCAGAATATACCCCATGCCATTTAGGGCTTCTAAATACCATTTTCAGTAAAAGCCATCAAGGATCTTTGGAGAAAAAGCTAATTCTAGGTCTGGGATGGGAATATAAAAGAGGTGCTGGGAATATCTTACTATCAAGACTACTAAGGTTGGCCCAGGGATTCAGCTCAGTGGTTCCGCTGCTCGCCTCAAAAGCGCAAGGTCCAGAGTTCGATCCTTGGTACCAAAAAAAAAAAAAAGGCTGCTAAGGTTGTATCAAGAGCATAACACCTGACTAAAAAAGGCCAAACATGAAAATGGACAAAGATAAGATAAAAAGTACATAAAAATGATAGTAAGTATAAATGATACTACACCAAATATAACCACAAATTTATTACAAGTGTATATAAAAATAGGGCTGGGGATTTAGCTCAGTGGTTTCGCCGCCTGCTGCACAAGCACAAAGACCCAAGTTCGATCCCCAGTACCAAAAAAAAAAAAAAAAGAAAAGAAAAGAAAAGAAATGACAAGTGTATATATAAAAATGGGTTGATGTTTGTAATACTGATGATTGTTCATTTTTAATTGACTGTGATCATGACACTGTGGCTATGTTTTAAGAAGCAGAATTCTTGGGTTTTTGTATCTATAAATATCTGAAAATCTTTACAGATAGGTGTGATATTTTCTTCAGAATGAAAAGAACAGGTTTGGACAAGGAGTATGGGGAAGTATAGGAAACAAAATTGGCTATGAGTTTATAATTTGGGTGGCTTATTTATTTATTTTGGCGGAGGGCAGGGAGTGCTGAGAATTGAATCCAGGGCGATGCACACAAGAGGTAAGTGGTTTAACACTAACCCCAGTCTAGTGAGTTTAAATTTGGAAACCTGCATAAAGGAGCCCTTTTTCTCTCTACTTCTGTAAACACTGAAATTTCTTATAACACTTATTTTAAAGGGGATGAAGCAAGACAATAAAAAATAACACAGTAAAGATATACACAAAGCAAAATAAGAATTCCATCAAAAATCTAACAAGTACTGGAAAACTAGCATGAGAATGAAAGGCATAAACCTGAGAGCTTCTCTGTCCTCAGGAGTTTGGGCGGGAATGGTATCCACCTGACCTCTACAATATAGTCTAATCATTTATGAAAATATATTAGCCTTTATGATCATGAAGGAAAAAAGCATCCATGGTAAATAAGACTAGCAAACTGAACCTTAGTTGAACACACAACTGTAATATCAGTTCATTACGTATATAATTATTGTTTTTGAAGTACTTCAAAGTTTTTGCAAAAAGTTTTTTTTATAACATATATATTTCTCCTGGAGTCTGTTTACATTATTAATTTATATCAAAGAGCTATTTATTTATTTATTTACTTTTTGTTTTGTTTTTTGTTTTTTTGACATGGTCTTGGTATGCAGCCCAGGCTAGCCTCAAACTCACAGCAATGCTCCTGTCTCAGCCTCCCCAGGGGCAGGACTGCAGGTGTGCACCACCACACCAGAATAGGAGCTTTTAAAAAAGTAAGTAGGCTGGGGATTTAGCTCAGTGGTTCCGGCACCTGCCTCATTAGCAAGGCAAGTTCGATCCCCGGTACCAAAAAAAAAAAAAACAGTAAGTAAACTTGAAGGCGGTGGGCCAGGGATTTAGCTCAGTGGCACCACGCTTGCAAGGCAAGTGCAAGGTCCTGAGTTTGATCCCTGGTACCAGAAAAACAAAAACTTGAAGGTTGTTTATGTGAAATGGCAGGGACAAATCACAGACACAGCCAGAGACCCCATCCTGGCACTTTGCAAGCTTCATCTCAGTTCATCTTCAACCTGGTCCCATGAGGTAGGCACTACAGTATCATCCTCTTAACAGAGGACAAAACAGGGAACTGGGAGAGTAAGTGGTCTGCCCAACTCTCACTCTGGGCTAAAAGCTGGCTGTGAGGTTGGAATGTAGACAGCGGGAGGCCCAGCTGACCTCTCACTTCTGGGGCACACACAGCACTTTCCACCATAAACTAGTGAAACATAAATGACCCCTTTCCACAAGGCAAGAACTACCCAGGAAGCCTCTGAAATAACCAAAATGAAATCTGACCTGTACAAGTCTAATCATCTCTATTAATATGTCTGGCTCATTTTTGAGACAGTGTGTTACAATTTAAAGCACTAATTTAGTATCTGACCAAAGCATACAAAAATACAATGTGGTATTCTAGATTGGATTCTGGAATTTAAAAAGATTAATGGAAAAATTGGTGAAATCCAAGTAAATTTACAGCTTAGTTAACAGCAATAAACTCTTGTTAGCTTCCCCATCTTGACAAAAGTGCTACAGTGATGTAATATACCAACAATTGGAGTTACAGGGTGAACATACAAATGCACTCTATACTAACTTTCCAACTTTTTCTGTAATCTAAAATTATTTCAAAAAATTATAAATTTATAGAAAAAGATAAACAGAAGAGGTATGTCCAGCTCAATGAAAATAAATTTACTTGTGTCCCCAAAATTTAAGCATATTTTCAAAATTAAATTCTCTTGTACTTGTTTTGATTTCTATTATTTTTATCATTTATTTCATCTAACCAATTATTTTTGCTGTGCTGGGTATTACAGCATGGATTCATGCACACTAAATACTCAATGACCAAGCTACATTTCCATCCCTATTTTGACTCTTAGATAAATACAATAGTCATTCTAAGTTTGCTAATATTCAAGAACTTTTTAAACTGCACTGTTTGTCCTCAGGGTAAAGAATTTAACTAACATGTGCTTGATTTAATCATTCAGCAAACATTTAATGTGTGCTTCTGCTCTATGCTTACCACAATGAGGCCCTCTGGGGGCTGTGTCCTTGTTTCACAAAGGCCTCTTTCATCATAAGTGCTTACAATGAGTGACCAAAAGGTTCTGCTGTGGACACTGTGGTCTCGTGATACCCTTCAGACCCACAGAAGTGCCCACAGCGTGAGGGGCAGGAATGGACCATCCCATTCCCAGCTCATCTTCCTTGCCATGCTGATTGGCTCAGATAAACCTAGCCTCAACCAATCAGTACCCAGACTTCCCCTGGCAAAAGGAATTACTGAGAAACTGGACTGATAGTGAGATGTGAAAGGGGATTTATTTGCTCAGCGCTTCTGGGAAAACAGAAAAAAACTTTACTAACAGGAAACATCCTCTCTTCCTTTGGATTCCATAGTATACAAAAAACAAGAAGTCTATAACTTTTGTCACCAGAAGTGTGCAAGCAAACAGAAAGGAGGGCTGGCCTCTCCGGGGTGGTCAGGCTGCCACTTGACTTCTCAGCCTCATTCTCAAAATTGTAAAATGGCAATAACAATAAAATGTAAAGCTCAATGTTTCCATCACCTGCTTTGCAGGCACAAGGGCCCGAGTTCAATCCCCAGTACCAAAAAAACAATAAAATGTAAATCACTGTTCAATTCTAAGGCAATATTTATATTGGTGTTATTGTTAGAAACAACTGGGACATTAAAGTATTTTCAGTATATATTCACACTAACATTTACATTTTGCTTATGTTTAAACCATTCTTCACCTGTCAGATATTCATAGTAAAATATTTGCAGGTGAAACTATGCCTTGGAGTTGCTTTAAAGTACTTTAGAGTTAAAAAAAAAAATGAGGAATGCTGACCGAAGTAAGAGTTCTAAATAGTTGGAGGTAATGGGTAAATGCTGGTTTGTTACATTGTTTAATTTTTGCATTGTAATCCATTAAAACTTTAAAACAATAATGATCCTGTATGTATCACAGTACAATGATCATGTACATATGAAGCTGTACATGTTGAACAGAATGATACATTTCCAAGTGTTTATCAAGTAAACAATCCATAGATTCCAGGCCCCAAGAAAAAGATGTATTTGTATAAGTACAATCAGTGCCAATCATAATCCCCAAATGATGAAATCCCAAAAGATTTGAAATCTCCTTGAGTTGAAAATCTTAACTCCAGGCTAGGCATGGTAGTGTACCCCTGTAATCCCAGTTCTTGGGAGGCTGAGCCAGGAGGACCACTGCAAGGTCAAGGCCAGCCTGGACTACAATGAGTTCAAGGCCAGCCTGGACTACATATCGAGACCCTATCTCAAAGAAAAAAATCATACCCTAAAAGATTAAAATCCTGCCCGATGTGGTGGTGCACACCTATAATCCCAGCCCTTGGTAGGCTGAGGCAAGAGGATCACTGTTAGTTCAAAGCCAGGCTGAACTACATAGTGAGTTCAAGGCCAGCCTGAAATCCCATCTCAAAAAAAAAAAAAAAAAAATTAAAATTCTGAATGTTGGGCCAGGGATTTAGCACAGTGGTTCCGCTGCCTGCCTCAAAAGCACAAGGTCCCAAGTTCGATCCCCAGTACCAAAAAAAAAAAAATTCTAAATGTTGAAAGGTACAATCTCCAAAGCTGCAATTTCCATTGAAAAAAAAAGGGTGGTGGTAGTGTGTGGGAGAGAAGTGGAAAGCAGAATTCTGGGATAGCAGTTAGTGCATTTTCCATCACCAGATACTTGCATCCTGGTTAGGTAGAATGAATACCTAGAAGTTTGGTACAGCATTATTTTAGGTTTGTCTGCGAGATGTTTCCGAAGGACATTAGAGAAAGTTAAACCATATTCTTAAAAGACAAAAAAATGTCTCGAGATCTCTTTAGTTGACTGCATATCCAAGGGTGACCTATCTCAGCTTTTTATCAATCTTGTCAAAAGACTCTGGTGCTCTGTCATGGTATTTCAGATGACCACAGTTAAAAAGCCAGGCGCTCATAATTACCAACCATTCGTGATGTGCATTTATGTTTCTCTTTTGATCCTTTCTGCACAAATATACTTCATCTGCTCATAGCTCTTACACTTGTGCAGATGTCACCAGTATACTCCAAATGCTTATGCTTGGCAAAAATCTGTATGCTTTACTGCCTATTTTGTTTTGTATAGTGCCCTATGAAGTATCACGTTTTTATGCTTCTCAAATAAATGTTGAGATTTTACCCTCAGCTTTCCCTCTTTCCTCACTTTGTTTTTTCATCTCCTATGACAAATGATCCCTTAGGACTTTCCTTTTGGCCCAGACCTCTATCTGATCTGAACACGAAAACCAAACAGCTGTACTTGTCAACGAAAACCAGTAGGTTCCCAAATGAATGCACCCTAAGCACCTTGCTTCTCTTCTTTTTGGCTACTGGCGCCTCCATCCACAGGAGCCACTCTCTTCACACCAGCCTCCTGGCACTGCTATCCCTTATTTCCACGTTCACTCTCCCCACCTGGACATCTGTAAGTATCCTGCAAATAATGGAGGACCCAAGGTCACTGCTGTGATCTGAATGTCTGGTCTCCTTCAGGTCGGAATGTTGACATACCCAACTCCAAGCTGACAGCATTAGGAGATGAGTGTGGAGCTCTGGTAAATGGAACCAGCATTCTTTTAAAAATAGCCCAAGGAAGGGGCAAGGATTTAGCTCAGTGGCACCATGCCTGCCTGGCAAGAGCAAGGTCCTGAGTTCAATTCCCGTTGCGGGGGGGTTGCGGCCCAGGAAGCTCTTTGTCTCTTCCACCTCAAGAACACAGAAGGCTTCTTTTATGAAGCAGGAAATAGGCCTCAACAGGTAAGGGATCTGCTGGCACCTAGATCTTGTACTTTCCAACCTCTAGAACTGGGAGAAATCAATTTATATTAATTATAAACTACCCAGTTTATGGTATTTTTCACAGTAGTACAGAATGACTGAGATAGTCATCCGTCTAAATAAATGAAACACCATTGTGTTACTTCCTTCCTTAAACCTCTGCAATGAATGCCTATGGCTGCCTCAGCTCACCCCTGCACTCCCAACCTAGTCTCCTTTCACTCCTTTCAGCAATCACTTTCACAACTGCAGGTACTGTACCTACTTGAAAATCCAGTCTGCACCCAGCCCCAGCCTAACCTACCAAGCCCCTTCATGCCTCAAGAGGTGTGCTCTTCTGGTCTTCTACTAGAGAATTCAGCATTCATTATGCATTGAACTGATGCGTACTGAATCTTTACTCCAGGACAGGTCATGTACCATGCAGCAATAGAGACAGACACCTTTCCACAGTGAAACAGACTTGAAACAAGCAAGCCTCTATAGAGGGGAAGACACAGGATAATCTTCCCCAGAAGCAACACTGGAGTTTATCTGCATTTTACTACAGTATCTTCTCCTACTTCTTTATAAACCAAACTGATTTAGAAGTTGCTATTTTATTTTGGCATATCTAGGAGCTTTAAATACTTTTGTTCAGAGATGATTTTTTTTGCCCTGCATTTCCTCTTTCTAAAATTCATGATCCTAGCAAAACACTAATCAAAGCCAGCATTCCTAAACACCCTGCCCCCAGCCCAAGTGCTCTACTCAGCAGAGCAGGACCAACTCCTCTCCCCTCAGCCCCAGACTGGGCTCAGCAGATATTTCCTCTTTTCTCTTCCCCTGTGGCTCCAAGCCACTCCAGGACTGGCTGAGAACTCTGAGGGCAGTAGCAGCACCCTTCCCCTTCGTAATCCCCTACCCAAAACAGAGCAGACCCACACTAAAATCTTAAATGTTTAAAGGGCAAAAGTTCACAACTTTAATGGTAAATTACTTTGTACACTGAGCATAAATTTGTGTGCCCTTTTTGAATAATAATTGAGTAATATCTGAAAACTTTTTTTTCCCCAATACTGGGTTTAAACCCAGAGCCTCCTCATTGAACTGGATCTCTAGACTTTTTTTTTTTTTTTTTAAACAGGGTCTCACTGACTCTCCAAATTGCCCAAGGCTAGGCTCAAACTTGCAATCTTCCTGCCTTAGGCTACCATAGTGCTGGGATTACAGGTGTGCCCCACCACATCCAGCCCACAAAAAACTAAAAGGTCTGGAAGTACCACTTTTAAAGAAAACGCCAGTAGTTGCTATCAAATTGCAAGTAAAATGAGGTTTTATTTTAACATCAGCTACAGTTGCTAAAAATTAACAAGTATCAAGGGCCATTAATAGGTCTCTAGCTAAACAAACTATGGTATACTGTTATCATGGAAGAGGCTCTGCCAACTGAAAGATGTTCACAACTTAGGTAATAAAAGTTGTAGCAAATTTGGTAATTTATTCTTTAGAAAGAAAAAATAAATATGTTTTACAGCATAGAGAAAAAGTTCTCTAAGAACACATCCTCATACTTTTTCTCTGGAAGCACAGGACTACCAACAGAAGAGAGAAACCATTTCATTTATACTTTAAGCTTCCAGTCACTGAATTTTGTTTCTACTTTAAGCTTCCAGTCCCTGAATTTGTTACAGGGTTTTACTGGCTTCCTATTTAAGAAATTGAGATTATACTGTTTTAATTCTGGTTTTAACCCAAAATAAAATTCACCACTTTGTTCCCGGCACCTAGAGCAGTCCTGTAACAAGCACTTAGTTAATATTTGTTGAATGAATCATAGCTGTACAATTATAAAATCAGTTACTAAAAAAAAAAAATACCTATCAGCTGCTTCACAAACTCATAAAGGAAAAAATTACTTCAAAAATATATTAACAGTTTGACTCCCAGTCTAAATGAGTTACAATTTTTAAAGTAAATTTTTAAAGATCACACAAATGCATCATATAAGCAATCTTCAAACTCTTGTACAAAGTTTACCCCAAAAAAGAGTTCTTCCAAATCAGTTTAATTCACAACCTGCAGTTTGGAACATGCCTGGTCATACATAGAAGTGTGTTTTCAGAGCATACACACACATTATTGCTTTCTCTGGAGGTGTGGGATCTTTAGCAGGGAGGAGGAACCATCCCTTCTACTTTACACTAGCCCCTGAACATGTTAGCATCCACCATGACGTTTTTAAAATTTCAAACACAAACATGACCACTAAGTAATAAATATGTAGCTGAAAATGTTGGGAAGTGAGATACAGGTCCCCTAATAAAAGAAAAATAAATGGGCAATGAGCCTTCACTTTGATCTATTTAAAAGTGCTCATTTTTACAGGTGGGTAACTTTTAGCTTGGAACCCTGAAGCCAACTTCATCTTTTCTCTGAAGACCAAGGCCCTAAAACATCATCTGCTGATCTTCAAACCCTAAATGAATGCCCAGGAAACATGACCTCATTGAGGCCGCTGAGGGAAAAGGTGGGAGACCTGGAAAAATGAAGGAATACAGTTGTAGTTTGGAGTCTTAGATGAAATTCCAAGGAAATAGCTTCGAAAGGGTTCAAGTTATTTTTCTCTTCTCTTCTCTTCTCTTTTCTTTCTCCCTCCCTCCCTCCCTTCCTTCCTTCCTTTCTTTCAGAAAACACAGGATATTTAACCAAATACTCACACCCTGGGACAGTCTTCTATAGTTATAGCACAGCTTCCTCTCACTGCAGTTTTCCTCACCTTGGAAAGTACCTGAAGTATTCGGGACACTTGGGCCCAGCAGGCTACAGAATGCTAAAAACCCACATACAGCCTGGATGTTTTTTCCCCAATCACTGTCTTAAATTCCAAGTCTTCCTTTGTGAGAGTGATTCAATTTTCACTGTGAAAACACAATGCCTGGCAGGGGTGGCGGTGCACACTTGTGATACCAGCACTCCGAAGGCTGAGGCAGGATGATCTCTGTGAGTTTGAGGCCAGCTTGAGCTACATAATGAAACCCTGACTCAACAAAACAAAAAAACACAATGCCTTAAAAAGACTGTCACCAAATACCAATAATATTTAGAGAAGGGGTGAAGGGTTAAAATATCAAATCAATGTACTGGAACCTAGCCAGTGAATGAATCTGTTGTACAAAAAAATAACAATTTTTTCAGGTTGCTCTCTGCAATCTTTCTTCAACCCCAAATACCTCTAATATATCTCATGAGAGCCTGAAAATACATATATAAAATACACCTATTCCTAATTCTTAGACTAGAAATGGCAGGTCTCATCTTCAACTTGACAGTGACTAACTACCCTAACCCCACAGCAAATATCCTATTCAACATCATCTGAGGAGGCATCGGGACAGTGTCAGTTACTTTATCATTATCACTCTGACATTTTGAGGGAGGCCCTGGCCGATACAATAGCACAAATAAAAGAAATAAGTACAAATATTGAGCAGGAAGAGAGAAAGCTAGGTTTATTGGCAGGTGAAATGAGTAAGCAGAATCCTGTCTGTTCTCTGACAATTACTCTTTCCATCTACTCCACCTGAGGCGTTTCCGCACTAGCGAGGGTGGCGTGGATATGGATGCCTAAAGTCCCTCCTGGTCCACCCAGCGCCCACTGCTGACCGAGTCACCGAGGCTCTGCCCCTGACTCAGATCAGGTCCCGGAGGAGGTGCCCAGGGATGCCGAGTGCATCTCAGAGCGGGGAAGAGAGGGCACGAAACTTGGGAAACCGTCTAAGATCCACAGACGAGTTCACTCCGGCTAATCAGCTACAAGGGTGATCTTTTACGGTAACACGCTGTCCACCTGGGCCAGCGCACAGAGCTCGGAGCGGCGGGCTGCCGGGAGCTGCCTCGGTCTGGACACAGCCGGCGGCCGGTCCATTCCGCGGGCGGCGCGGCCCAGGCGGCGGCGGGGACTCGGGGCCCGGGGAAGGCGGGAGGGGCGGCGTTTCCAGGGCGACAGCGGGCGCCCCGGCCGGGGCGGGGGCGCGGGCTGCCGGGGGGCGGCGCCTACCGTGTACCCGCGCTCCAGATCGCTCTCCTCGTGGCGGAAGGACGGGATGAAGACCTCCATGGCCCGCGCGTCGGGAGCGGAGCCGGCCCGGCCGCGCCGCTGCGGCCTGCGGGAGGGCGGGCGTCAGAGATCAGCTGGGCCGGAGGAGGCGGGGCCTGGAGGCCGGGTCCGCGGGGCGCCCCACACCCCCAGCCCCGACCCCCAGGCTCCAAGGACGCGATTGCTGCAGTTTGCAAGACGCCTCCCCCAGCCGATTGAAAGGGCGAAGAACAGTGTTCGTTTTTTAAAATTTTGTTTGGATTGGTTGAATTTTCGTTTTTACTCTCGACTGGTATTAACAGCGGGGCACCTCCTAACTTTCCCGGACTCTCTCCGCCCCCTTCTCGGCGAGGCCGCATCCCGGAGGGCGCAGCATTGGTCTCCCGCCCCGGGAGAGTGCCCTCTGAGGAAGGAGCTTTCTACTCCGTGAGGATTCTGGAGGGGCAGGGCACCGTGCCTTTGGACCAAGGCTCTGCAGCCTGGAAAGTGTCTCCGTGGAGGGCGTGGAGCAGAAGAGACATTTGGAGGGGACTCTGGGTCCCTGAGAAGTGACCTCAACCAGCCCGGGAGCACGGGTGGGGGTGACCGGCCGCCGGCTTTCAGGGCTGAGGGAAAAGCAGAGCCTCAGTTTGCCTGTGATGGCTGGGACATTCATCCGGGCACAATGAAGTTGGGATGGGACCCTAGGTCAGTGAGGAGACTAGCCCAGCTTCCTGCACTAAGGACTTACCTGGGGTGACCCCCAAAGCCCTCTACCTCAGCCTATCTGAGGACCTCTGCCCTAGGCGGCGCCTGCACGCGAGCAGCTCCGTGCGCCCTGGGACTGGGCCACCTCTCCTTCTGCGGGCTCACCTCCTGGTGGAATGTAACGCCTCTGTGGCCTGTATGGCAAATACATATATAAAACACCGAACAGCTAGCATCTGCTAATACAAGTGAACAATTTCCATATACAGAATAATACAATTTTGCTGCAATGTGGGTACCAAAAGTATTACATTTATCTAATATTGGGTAGATGTATACTTTAACAAATAAACTGCTTTAAATACCAACTTATTGGAATTTTTAAGCTAAAAATCTCAGCAGAATGTATAACACATTTAATATTTACATAAGACTAACATCATGACTAAGGAAGGTTTATCCCGGAAATGTAAAGATAAACATTAGGAAATAATGTTGATATATTTCAAAATATTGTCAGACTTGAAAAGATAAAACCCAGTAGATTCTAAAAAATAAAACAGTACAACTATTCCTAATTCTCAGGCAGGAAGTACCAAAATGCATCTTTAATTTAATAAATGTAACTACCACAAATCCCCAGCGGGTGTTCTATTCAACACCATGTGAGGAAGCATCATAATAATGTCAGTAACTCTGTCACAACTCTATTTTGACATTTTGCAGGAAGCCCTAGCTAGCCAATGTAATAAGACAAGTAAAGATATGAGAGGTACATATTGTGGACAGGAAGAGAAAATAGGTTATTTGTAGATGAAATAAAACAAAAAGATAACTCTCTCAAGCCAGGCATGGTAGTGAACACCTGTAATCCCAGCACTCAGGAGGCTGAGGCAGGAAGATCGCCCTGAGTTCAAGGCCAGGCTGAGCTACAAAGTGAGTTCAAGGCCAGCCTGAACTACATAGCAAAACCCTGCCTCAATAAATAAATAAATAAATAAATAAAACAAATTCTCTACGTAGTAAAAAATAACTCAAAAAAACCAGAGCTACAAAATATAGGAAAATATTTCCACAAATTTAAGGTACATAAAGTTTTATTATATGATATACAAAATGTCAAAGGCACTGAGAAAGATATTTTTAGACTTCTAAGATTTTTAAATTAATGTAAACCAAAGACCACAAAGTTTAAAAACTATTCTACAACCTGAAAAAAATATTTGTAATATATAATTAAGAATTAATATGAATGTTATATTGTTTAAAAAGCTACATATTTTTAAATGGACACAGTATGAATATGCAATTTCCAGACAAATGCAAAGACACCAAAAAACTCTGTATAGATTAGCTATACATCATTATATATCCCTATACATAACAAATTACCTCAAACTTGGTTGCTTAAAGCAATGAGTACATATTTCCCCCACAATTTCTGTAGCCCAGGGTTCTGAGAGCAGCTGAGGTCCCAGTCAAGAGATCTGCCACAATGCGGTTATCCTAAGACTCACCTGGGCTGCAGGGTCCACCTTCAAAGTGGTTTACTCCCTGTGCTGGCCAGTTAACTGTGATTATGGACAGGGAAGGAAAAGTATGTGCAAGAACACTGCATTGGGTGGAAACAAATTCTGTCAATGACAATCAGATAAAAAGATGTTGATTTATCTGCTCCATGCTGTGTTTAAAGACTGATAAAGACATTTCTGGTTTAGGATAGCAACACATGGTTAGTTTTAAAACTACAGGGATTTTTTTTTCTTTTCTTTCAAACCTATTCTTATAAAGATAGGAAAGGTAGAAGAGGAGATATTTGTAAGCTAGAAAGCCAATAGATAAGAAGAAACTCTTGAGAAATCCAAATCTTAGCCAGCAGTGGGAAAGCTGAAAGACAAGCTAATACATACACCACAATACTTGAAAAGCTTCATGGCAGGAAATAATAGGTAGTCCTAGATAGGTGGGTGGTTGTTAAAGTAAGGGTTGGGCAAAAGCTCAGGCTCAGGGAGATCCCTGTTCCCCCCTCTGTTCTGGAAAACTCTGGGGTTATTTCCTCTGAGGGTAAAAGAGGCAGTCCTTGCATTGGAAACTGATGGCCTACCTGAGCACAGACAGGGACAGACTTACTGAAAAATAAAAGGGGCCTGGAGCTGTGTGACCATAATGAAGGACAGGGATGCTAGAACCCTACAAAGGTTGGCAGCTACACCTTTACCTAAAACAAGAACAGTGTTCTTCTAATTTTCAACTCTCACTTCTAATCACAAGGAGACACCCAAAACTAACAGAAACCTGAGTAATCATCCACATGGAAAAGAACTCAGAATAAAAAATAATAATAATTTGGAGGAAATAGAAACTGGGAGGACACAAAAGCCTTAAAAACTTTATTATCACTATTCTCAGAGAGAAAGACACTGCATTAACCAAACAATAACAGGAATCTATGAAAATAGGAACAAGGGGAGGCCTCTAGTAATCTCAGCACTCTCAAAGTCTGAGGCACGAGGGTTACAAATTGAACTTAGCCAAAGTGGCCTAACCAGATTCTGTCTCCAGATAAATCAAAACTTTAAAAGGCCAGGATGCAGCTCGATGGAGAGGTCCTGGGTTCAAGCCCCAGTACCAAAAAAGAAGAAAAGAACAAGCTGGACATGGTGGTATATTCCTGTAATCCCTGTCACTCAAGAGGCTGAGGCAAGAGGATTGAGAAATCCAAGTCCATCATGGGCAATTTAGCAAGACCTTGTCTCAAAGTAAAAAATAAAAGGGACTTTCGATACACCTTAGTGGCAGGGGCACTTCACCATCAAGCATGAGGCCCTGGCTAGATTTAATGCCAGAACTATTTCGTTTAATGGATTTTTTTTTTTTTGAGATAGGGTCTTGCTGGCCTTGAACTCACAGCAGTTCTGCCTCAGCCTCCCAAGTGCTGGGATTACAGGTCCAGTGCTATTAAAATAAAAAAATCAGAAAACAGAGCTCCCCAAAAGTATAGCAAAGTGACAAAGATGAAAAATAGGAGCGAAAAATAAGTCCAGACATCCAGTATTAAAATAATTGAGACTTCCAGAAACAGAAGACAGATAATACAAAGGAAATCATAAGTAAAATAAATGGAAAAAATTTCCAGAACTGAATGTCATGTTTACAGATTGAAAAGTGCCACATAAAGTAAAAGCACACGCACTACCATTTAACAAATTTCTAAGACATTTCAGTATATGTGCTGCCGAAGTGAGCACTCTAAGACATTTCAGAACACTGTGGGTAACAAAGTGGGTTCCATGTCACCAAAGAGGAAAGAACACCTCATACACAAAAGGTCAGACAAAAATCAGAATGGATTTGGAATCCTTAATAGCAACACCAGAAGCTAGAAGACAATGCGACACTCCCAAATTCTCAGAGAAAATGATCAAGAATAAGGGGATTTAGCTCAGTGGTTTCACTGCCTGCCTCGCAAGCACAATATCCCGAGTTCGATCCCCGGTACCAAAAAAAGAATGAGTAAAATAGTCTCAAAAATATACTTTGTAATCTGAGGAGAAGAGGAAAAATACTTCTTATTTGTCCTTCCTCAGAAATCTGCTCTATCCACCAAAATGAGGAAACAAATCAAGAAAGAGAAAAACAAGGGTTACGGAAAGCATAAGATGTAAGTCAGGGGAAAAGCAAGGTGTACCTTCAGGATCACCCATGTACAACAAGGTAAGCAGTCCAGGCAAGAGCAACACAACTCGAGTCGGACCTTTCCTGCTTTCCACCACACACACTTTTTTAGCTAAAGAAACTACTAGTGAATACACTTTACCAACACAAGAAATTAAACCAAGAGAGACAAACACGAGACTCAAGGTACAGCGAATACATCCCAGGAGAAGGGTAAAAGCAATTCCAAAGTTGGGAGCAAGGGGACTTCCAGAACAATATGCTATCAGGCCAGGCAAGCACCAGCCTGGAGGGAAGGATGGACATCCCCAGGAGAGACAGGGCAAGGAGGACAGTGGGAATGGCTGCATTCCCTAAATGAGCTGTCCAGAGGGTCGGCACCCTAGCGATCAACAGAGAATCAACCAAACAGAAAAAAAGCAAGGCATGTTTTACCTCAAGAGAAAAACAGGATGGTCATTAGGCAAAAACTAAGGACATCTGAATAAAGCGCAGAATTTAGTTTATTAAAATAATTTATCAATATGGGTTTATTAATTGTAACAAACATACCATCCTAATGTAAACTTTTTTTTTTTTTTTTTTTTGAGACAGGTCTCACTATGTAGTTCAGACTGGCCTTGAATTCACTAAGTAACCCAGGCTGGCCTTGAACTTGCAGTGGTCCTCCAGCCTCTGCCTCCCAGTGTTGGGATTACAGATGTGCACCACCACACCCAGCCCTGATGTAAACTATTAATGGGAAAAAACGATGCAAAGCATATGGGAACTATATGTATTACCTTTCACAATTTTCATTTTTTCTTTTTTCTTTTTTTGAAACAGGTCTCACTATGTAGTTCAGGCTGGCCTTGAACTCACTATGTAGCCCAGGCTGGCCTTGAACTTGCAGTAATTCTCCTGCCTCAGACTCCTGAGTGCTAGGACTACACTCAACTATCCTTCACAATTTTCTGTAAATCAAAAACTAGTCTTTTTTAAAGGAAGAAAATCATAATTTAATACACTGCAACTTTCAGCTGTGATCAGTATTTATATAGCCACAACAATGCAAACATTGAATATTGATTTAACCAAATAATACTGTAACATTTCTGCTTTTGAAGGAGGGGGAACAAGTGTGTGAAGCAGAGAGGTGGCAGAGTGGGAGAACTCAAGTCACATTTACTGCGAAACAAGATAAAATGTGAAGGTGCATAATGGCAGATGAAATGGCTAGAAATAGAGGTTGCCTCTGAGGAAAAGTTGGGAACTTGGGCAAAAGTGGGCATAGAGTCACTATATCTTGCTTTCAAGCCCTTTCAAACACTAGCATAATTTTCAGGGTGTATACATATATTAATTTGATAAAATAAGCATTAATTTAAAAATCAGGAGACAGGTAATTTCTTTTTATGTACCGACAAGCAAAAACTTCCCAAAATATTAGGAAATCAAAAAGCAAGTTTTCTAGAAGATACCACAAAAATAAGCCTAAGGGCTGGGGATTTAGCTCAGTGGTTCTGCCGCCTGCCTCAAAAGTGCAAGGTCCTGAGTTCCATCCCCAGGACCCCCCCCCAAAAAAGCCTAAGGGTGTTTACTACAAAGTATAGGCAGTTTGTTTCTGTTGTTGATCTTTTCATTTTTGTACTGGAGATTGAGCTCAATACCTCATGCATACTTGGCAAGCACTCTACCATGGAGCTACATCCCTAGCCTGTTTGTATTTTTAGAGAGGATCTCATTAAATTACCCAGACTGCCACTGAACATGTGATTCTCCTGCCTCAGCTTTCCAAGTAGCTGGGATTAGAGGCACATGCCACCATACTGGCTAAAGAGTAATGTCATTTCTGAAACAGGTCTCAAGACCTCTGTCCATTTTGTTTTCCTGTTCTCTCATTCCTGGAAACTTTCACTTCATCCCCTCTCAATTCTCCAGTGTATGCCTCCCACCTCACTCTCACCTTCATTTCTGTGTAACCTTTCCAATTTTTACCTCAGAATCTCTTCCCCCTTGACATTCTCACAACCCTCAGCAACTCCCTACTTAAGAAATCCAACACTCTGGTTTAAGTGGTTTTCTGATGGTTAAAGAAACTTTTACTTTGATTGGCTTCTTCATCATTTCATAATTTCCAAACTCATTTGAAAGTAAGTGCTCTGCACTTCTCCTACTCATCTCTACTTCTTCCTAAATACGTGCCACTCTTTCAGTCTCTCATTTTCTTTGGTCATGCTGCTGAAGGCCCACATTCAGGCTTTAATACCTACAGTTTCTATCTCCAAATATTTCTATTTTCCTTTCTTTTCAGATGAAGAGATATCCCATTCATTTCCTTGTTTTGCTTTTTTGTCAGGTTCTTTGTGGTAGAGGTTGGCTCTCAAACTCCCCACACCCCTGCCTCAGCTTCCTGTGTGCTGGGATTGCAAGGGTCCACCACTATGCCTGGCTTCTCTACTTATTTTTGAGGCTCTTTCCACCTATCTGACTTCTCCATTCTTCCCTTAGCATTAATTTTATCCACTAAGCACGCTGTTCTCAACACGAGTAAAACAAAGAATGAAACATGCCCATTTTTACTTCTGTTCCCTTTCCTATTTCTACTGCTATGGCGCAGGCTCTCACCACTCGGCTGCATGGTTGCCATGCCCTCAATTGTTCTCCTGATCTTCCTTCACTCTTCCTTGATTCCTATTTCCCTTAGGCTTCAACATACTCATTTCACTCATGATTGTACAGAAATTGATTTCTTCCCCTAATTACCACAACTCTGCTTCCCCCTTTCTTGTCTCCAGGCCTTTTAAGGTCTCTAACAGTTACTGACTACACTTCTTTAACTACAGTAGAGTATCTCTACACTTTACAAACTGAATGCAAAAATTCTTCCCCCTCAAACTCCGATCCTCAGCCCCCAAGCTCAAGAGGCACACTCATTTGGGAAGGACATTTTTTTTTGTACCGGGGATCAAACTCAGGACCTTGTGCTTACAAGGCAGGCAAGGTGCTGCTGAGCTACACTCCTGGCCCAGGAAACTTCTTGGTAAATGCATTTAAACCCCAATCAAGGATACAAGATTGGTAACAGAAATGCAAGTGTGCCTTGCTCTGTTAACTGCTCAGTACACTACATGCACAATAGCTAATCATTTATTAAGCACTTGCTAAGAAATTCCTTCTTTCTAGCTAAGGGACATATTTAAAAGGAAAAATTTAAGATGCAGACTTTATGTTTGGCCTTAAAGTTTAAGGGATGGGTAAGATTTAAACAATTGCTGTTACAAGGGAGAAGTAACAATGGTAATGATAATTCAAGGGGTCTCATTAACAAACCAGTAAACCAGGACTGGATAAAGCATGCTCACAGGACAGAGGTTTCATGATAAAAGCAAAAGGTGAGTGAAGGTAGAAAATAGAAACAGTTAGGGTCTGGACCTTACTGATAGATTTGTAGGGAGTCCACTGAAGGTTCCTGAATATAATGCTGTAACAAGAGTTCTTCAGGAAGATTAATTTACCAGCATGGCAGTAGTACAACTGGCAAAGTAGAGACAGACATTATAGTATTTCACAGAAGATTTAAGATTATTCTGATAATGTCCCAAGATCTTGATGCTTACAGTAGAAGCCGGTGGGTATCTCAGAAATACAATTAACTCGAGGTGATCTTGTTGGGATACCTAAGGAATGTAATTGAAAGTATAAGCATTTGGCTTTGTTTCAGTTACAGGAGACTGGCAAACCTTTAAAACTAAAATTTAGAATCTTTAAAAAAGCCTGCTGGCATACATGCACTTAAACATATAAGTATACATATACACACTGTATACACGTATAAGTTCAAGTGAAGATCTAGAAAATAAAATATAGGTTAAAATCAAGATAACTTGAGATTTGACTATGGAAGCAGTAAGAAGGTTTTGTTAAATTCTGTCTGAATTTAACTTTTATTAAGCAGTTACACATATAATTTTAAAATAAGCCTTTTTGCCCTCAAAGTACTCCTTTTGAATAATTTAACCCATTAACTAGCCTTTAAAATTTTCTACGTATTAGAGTAGCTTCACTTTGATTCTAATTGTAAAGTTTCCATTTTACCCAGATTTAAAAACTGTTAAATATTCTATAGAGAACTTTTAAAAATGTGATACAAGAAAGGAAAATGAGCATCTTAAAATTTCACGTGCACTAAAAAAGACAGCAAGCCATAACTTCCCTGCTTTCTACAACCTTTTATACTTTAGATTCTGAAGCAAGTTTGAATAGATTCCCTGTGTCCCACAGATTCAGAATTCTACATAACTAGAACAGATAGATTTAAGCAGAAAAAATCGGTTCCATCATGATCTAAGCTCTGCCCCTGCTTATCTGAAAAATGAGGCTGTACTACAGTAGAGTCTGTAAATTTCCTTCTGGTAGTAATGTTACAATTTATTAATAGTAGATATTTGAGTACATTTTTTTTGGTACCAGGGCTCGAACTAGGGACCTTGCACTTTCGAGGCAGGGGCCAGCACCACTGAGCTAAATCCCTGGCTATGAGTACTCTTACAAAAACAGACACAAAGTTTAGCAACCTAAACTGTTCTGGACTTGAAAGCAACAGGAGTCGTTTTTCACGTTCAATGTCTTCATTGGGTTCTGTGGGTGGTAAACAAATTAGCTATTGGGACTTTCCATTTTTATTTCTATAAGCATTGCCTAAACTTGTGCTGTCCAATATAACAGGGCAACAATCTTTTTTTATGTGGACAGTGTGGAAATGATGAAAGTGTAAAATATGGAGCAAATGTCAAAGATTTAATTAAAAAGTACCAAATATTTCAACAGTATTAAAATACAGCATTACATGTTAAAACAGTATGTTTTAAAATAGTATTTTGAACCTACTAGGTTAAATGTTAATTTCATTTGTTTTTACTTTTTAAAATTTGGCTATATAAAAAACTGTGTGTGTACTTCACATTACATTTCAATTGCTCTGAATCCCAAGGGCTTCATCTCCATATTACATGACCTTTCTTCATGGCCCTGAGCACAAAGGTAGGCTAACAATTACGTTTCTTCTGTTGCCATTCCCTTTTCTTGTTATTTCCATGCCTGGCCATGCCAATTACCTACCTTCACTTTTTACATCATATCCTTCACTGTTAGGGCTAGAAATGATTTTACTCTGAATTTTATGTAACAAAAACAATGGTGATTCTACATACATTTCTTGACTAGTGAATATGAAACCGAAATGTCTCTGGTTTCTAAGCCAGTAACTGAACAATCAGTAAGCGGCTGTTTTCCCTCCTCACACCAGCAACCCCTCCTTCAGCTGAGCAAGACACTGCTCACAAGCGATATCACCAACTTTCTGCTCTGCATGACTCCACTGCCCAGGGAGGGAGCCGGGACATAAAAGGGGGGGGGGTGTTGTCACCACTTAGCTCCCTCACATTCCATATGGGAAGTCTTTATAATTCCTTTAGATATTACAATTAGTAAGTTTTTAAAGGAATATTATTTTTCTTAGTCTGTTCATCTGACTCCTTTTAAAGAAAGCTGATTATATTGAGGCTTATGTATTTTACATTTAAAAGCCACTAAACAATTCATACAAAGAACTAAGAAAATTTTACTAGATCTGGGTAATAAAGTTTTAGGAATAAAGAAATTGAGATAGCATAAGATTAGTATAAGTATATATAAAACAAACTAAATAGTTCAAAGTAGTCCAGTAAAAAACTGAAATCAAGTAAATGTACTTTTATGTTAGAAATCATATTTTAAGTATTTATTTTCCTTTAGTTCTTGTTTGACCTTACTGATATTTCAGGTAGAGAGGCACTTCAAGAATCAGTTTTATGCAACTGTTTTACAGACAGGATGTATGTGATCTATTCAAGATCATATAGCTACTGATAGAAGCAAGACTGAAGGCAGAATGATCCCAAGTTCAGATTGTTCCACTATATTATGCTGTCTTTATCAGATTAAAAAAATACTTAAATTCAGATCTGTAAAATTAAGATTATTAACTTTTATTTGGAATGAAAGCATTTTAGAAACATGAACATAGTGGAGTTAAAAACATTAAATCCTGTCAGAATGTTGGTAGATACCACAGGTGCATGATTTACTTAAAATCTCCAACTCATACTTTATAAATGTGAGCCAGAGAAATGAAGTCTGGACCGGTTACTTTCCTTAGCTTCATCAAGACAAAGTATTTTCCACTCAGGTACCTGCGGAATAGACTAGTGAATATACCATAGCTGAATGGGAGATTCTGGCTTGAACAATTACACCATATGTAAAATGTACAAAACTAGGACATCATTCCAGTGAGTTGCCATTCTTGATAAGCCTGTTTTTTGCAATTTATGTTTTGTTTTTGTTTTTTTGAGACAGAGTTTCACCAGGTAGCACAGGCTGGCCTCGAACTTGCAATGATCTTCCTGCCTCAACCTCCCAAGTGCTAGGACTACAGGCATGCCTGGCTTGCTCAATATTTAATGGAGCAACAAGGCAGCCTCTGCTTTGTATTACTATTACTTATTTCTCAAAAGTATTTATTTCTACCAGAAACAATAAGATGGTACTATTTGTTTCAGTTTCATACAATATTTTACATCTTGAGATTTTTTTTCTTACTCAAGTCTTAATTATTAACTTACTATGTATCAGGCACCCTTCTGGGTTCTAGGACTATGTTTTATAGCAGTCTTAACATTTTAATTAAAATTACTAAGAATGCTGTGATATGTCAATTGTGCCCAGTAAAGCATTAGAGGGGAGTCACACTGTATCTTACTCCTCTGGAAGGGAGATGTGGTCATTAAGTCCAAGAAAAGGGGTGTGATTTTGCCTGTTTGTTTTGAGATGGGATTTTTTTTTGGTACCAGGGTTCAAACTCAGGCCTTTGCACTTGCAAGGCAGGCATGGAACCACTGAGCTAAATCCCTACCCCAAGATGGTCCCAAACTCCTGGGCTCAAGTGATCCAGCTGGCAGTATAGGCATGTGCCACCACACCCAGCAAAAAGGAATGTTTTTAACAATACTTAAAAAAAGAAAGAAAGTAACTATGACTCTACCAAATTTTCAACAACACGAAGGACTAGATACAGCAACCCAAACATAATACAAAAAGGGGAAGAGCCAAGTGTGGTGGTACACACCTGTTATCCCAGCACTAGGGATGCTGAGGCAGGAGGATTGCTGTGTGTTCAAGGCCAGCATAAACTACATAGCTAGACCCTGTCTCAAAGTAAAAGGGGGGAGGGAGAAAGGCTGCCAAAGACAAAGGAAATTTCATTTTACTTCAAATTTGTGCTGTCCTTGGTTATTCATCAAATCATGTTCTATTTTAGCATGTTACCACTGTGTGTCAGCTGTGACTGTATGTAACAGGTGATTTACTTTTAAAATTTTTTAAAAAGGAGTAAATTAAACACACGCAAAGTCTTGGATTTTGAAGATAACAATAGAAAATTTGAAAAATCCATTGAATTTTTAACAAACACATGAGCAAATTTCTTCCTAATTCTTAGAGTACTTAAAATGGGCAGATTGAGACAGGCAAAGACAATTACTGTTTTCTTAAGGCAGTAAGAGATGTTCTTTATGTTTTCATAAGTAAACTTATAAGTTTCAGTCATTTTATGACATATGAGTTCATCTTTTTGTCAATTAAAATACTTAAGAAAAAGAAAACTTAAGGAATCAGTATCAAATATATATTTAGAAAAGTTTCTTATTAAAAATATTCCTAATATGTTTACATACTCAAATAATTTATAACTAATACTTCACAAGGAATATCATTTTATTACTATAATCACAAAATCATAATTTCTGTACAGGAATGTAAAAGTGAACATTAATAATGCATTGATAATTCATTTCATTAAGAAGGTAAACATACTACAGAACATAAAGAAAAAATATTGTAAAATTTTCTGGCCTTGCAGTGCACATTTTAGTGCAAGTATTTAAGACACAATAGTGTTCAATTCAGCAAAGTATTGCAGAATGTCATGCCACAGTCCACTTAATTCAAAGACAGGACATGCAGCAGTAATAAAATGTCAGAGTGTGTGCGTGTGTATATATATTTATTTATATGTAAAAAACCACATGTAATTCATAAAATATATAGTGGTTTATTTGGATGGTTTTAAATGAGTTCATTGTGGAGTTCAGGATAACTGGAGCAACATCCAATGTCTTCTTAAGTGGAACAATCTTATTGCTAGGCAATGGCTTTGGCTTCAGGTAGGAAAGCCTCCCAGTATTTTATCAGCTGTGGATGATAATAAAAATAAAATATATTCTCATTAACTTTGTCATTTTAATGCACATATCCTATAACAATTTTAAAATTCTATATAAAATTTTACATAAATATCAAAAAATGACTAGCATTTACTAATGTCTGGTTCTTTTTTAAATTAACAAAATAATTGAAGGGGCTGGGGATTTAGCTCAGTGGTTCTGCCGACTGCCTTGCAAGCACAAGGTCCTGAGTTTGATTCCTGGTTCAAAAAAAAGTAACAAAATAATTGAAGATATTTATGGAGAATGTCTGGTTCTCAAAGAAATCATTACTTCCCTACCTGAAGACCATTCATATATAAATTATTTAAAACATTAATAACTCTTGGCTATTAAGAAATATAATACCTTTAATACCTATAATAGGTTTTTTATTTTTGAGACAGGGTCTCACTATGTAATTCAGGCTGACTTGGACTCACTATGTATCCCAGGCTGGCCTTGAACTCACAGCAATCCTCGTGCCTCAGCCTCGTGCTGGGATCACAGGTGTGTGCCACCATGTCCGGCTGAATATTTTTTGACTTATGCAAAACTATACACAGAAAATATTGTTACCGAATATTTTTTAAAATTTGCTTAAAAAATGGAATTATGAGGTCCTTTTCCAACATGATGTAGTAGCATCACCTAATACATAGGATATTTGCATTTTTGTTATTGTTAGCCAAGAGGAATGAAATAAAAGAAAACAAAATATTGAACAATAAAGAAAAAAAGGGACTGGAAAATATTAGCTGCAGGATTATTTAAGTATAAACTAAAGTTATGTTTAAGATAATTTCTTAGTTGGCCATGCATGGTGGCATATACTTCTATTCCCAGCACTGAGATGCTGAGGCCAGAAGATGGTCGGGAATTCGAGGCTAGCCTAGGATACATAAATATGAGTTCAAGGCCTGCATGAACTACACAGTGAGCTCCTGTGTCAAAACCAAACCAGGCAAAAAACCTTATGAGAATTATTTGGGTGTACACACACACACACACACACACACACACACACACACACACACACACACACACACTGACTTTATGAGCTATTTAAATAAAACCTAAATATAGCCTGAAGACTAAATATCTCTGAATTAAAAAATCCAAAGTATTATATTTTATACAGACAAGTCTCTCTAGATCCACATATTATATTATAAATATAGATAAATGCTTGTCTATATTAAGACACAAAATGTAATTCGATTATTGACATTTATATAAAAATATATAGAAAAAACTTCTTTACAGACTTTTTACTTAATATATCATTAAATTGTTTGATATTCTTTAGTTAAGGAGACTGACGACACTTGTAGCATTCGGCCAACAACCCCAAGATAAAACAAAGATCAAAATGGTACAAAAAAGAAAAAAGCCAACCTTAAAATATCTTACTTTTTAAGTTTCTATTATAGTTGTCTATGAGGGTTTTTATAGTCTAACACTGGGAAAGAATGTATCTCTGACTGTTTAGTAGAAGCAAATGGACCTGAGATAATTTCTAGTTATACAGTGTACCCCTATGAAGTTGAGGTTCAGAGTTCATGGCCTCAGTCCTTCTAGGATTTTCCCTTAGAACCCAACTAATAATTGTTGGCGGAAACCTCCGCTATTTTGTGAAAACTTCAAATATCTCTGCAATTGTTTTTATGGGGTGGGGTTTGCAAGTAGCCAGTCTGAGAGTGTTATTCAGTTCTCCTTGCTGCTGATTGGCTGCTGCCCTGTAACCACCTCCCAGATGCACCAGCATTCCCACCTAACAGGTTGCTGTTATCGCATGTAGCTAATCTCGAGTGTTCTTGGTTTTATTCTTAAAATGCCCACCAAAATGCCTGCACCTAATAAGGCTTTATTAACACAATATCTTATTTGCTTATTTTTAGCAGTGGCAAAGTTTATTAGAGAAAGTAAAAGTGAAGAGTGGGGGAGAAACTGGCTCTGTAGACCGAGCTTGGGCTGAGTAAAGAGAAAAATGGTTGCTGTTGGGAAACTGTGGACTATCATGGGAAGTTACTATAGCCAATACAGTATTTTATTAAATTACACAACTGCAGCGGACATAGCATATTTAGGATTTAAACTATGAAAATAGGCATTTATAGGCATTTTCTGGCCATATTTGAAATCTGCAGTTTTTTACAGGTGATTTGGGAATGTAATCCACTGTATCATCATTTATTCCTTTGTTATCTGGCTTTTTTTTTTTTTTTTTGGTACTGAGGATTGAACTCGGGACCTTGAACTTGCAAGGCAGGCAGCGGAACCACTGAGCTAAAAATCTCCAGCATTATCTGGCTTTTTCTATTCTCTTTCTTATTCTTCTTTTTTGAATTTATTAAAAAAAAATAAAATTTACTATCAAAGTAAGAGATTAACAACAGTTAATATATTATGTATCATTATCTTTAAAGTAGATACAGACAAAATAGAATTTTCCCTTAAAAAGGAAAAACAGGGCAGGGGATTTAGCTCAGTGGTGCCGCCACCTGCCTCACAAGCACAAGGTCCAGAGTTCAATCCCAGTATTAAAGAAAAAAAAGGAAAGAAAAAAAAACCAAACAATAAACTAGAGAAACTAGTAGTATAATTGGAACAGATCAGCATGTCTTAAAATATTTTCAACAATGAAATAGGTAATCTGGAGAATTATTTGAACTTTTCCCTACTTCCTATTTATCTATTTTCTATTTCTCACTCTGTGGTTATATTTTGAGTTTCTCAGATAAGAGAAACCATGTGATATTGAAGCACGCATGTCTGACTAACCATGTTTTCAAATTGCATCCATTTGCCTACAAATGGTTTATCTTTAGGTTATGGCTCAAGTTTATCTTTAAGGAACAATAGTATACCACTGTGTACAAATACCACTTTTTTCTCATCCATTCATCTGTTGGTGAACATATACAATGTTTCTAAGATCTCTGAACTAAAACCAAAATGGTTCAAAGATACACGTTAAAACAAACTATCCATTGTAAGATAAAATAGGTACAACTCTTGAAGACATAGGTGTAGGCAAGGATTTTCTAAACAGAGCCCCAGTAGCACAAGAAATAATACTAAGAATAAACAAATGGGATTGTTTCAGTTTATATGTAGATGTCCCTCCAAAGCCTCATGTACTTAGAGGTGGGGCTTTTGGGAGAGGGCTAGATTATGGGTGTGTAATAACTGGATCAATCCAGATTGTTTTAGCATAGTTCTAGGTTTGGATAATGGCAAGGCCCACCTTGGGTGTGGGTGGAAACCAACCAATAGGCTTGTAGCCTGAAAAGAATATAAAGGGAAAGGCAATCTTGCTGCTGGCTGCTTCCTGCTTCTGGCCTGCAACACCACAGACTGTTTCTCCTCTGCAGTGCCCCTCTGCCAAGGAGCCCTGCCTTGGAGCCAGCCTGTGGATTAAAACCTCTACCTCTACAAACTGTGAGTTAAAATAAACCTTTTTTCCTTTAACCTGTGGGTGTCAGGTATTTCATCCCAGCGAGAGAAAGTAACTAAGACAGGGAATATATCAAAAAAGCTTCTGCACACCAAAGGAAATCAAGAGTGAAGAGACAATCTGCAGAATGAGAAAAAAATTTTGCCAGCTATTCTTCAGAGGACTAACACTGAGGATATATAAAGAACTCAAAAAAATTAGATCTCCCGAATTTAATGACCCATTCAAAAATGAGCAACCAAAATGAATACATACTTCTCAGAAGAAATACAAATGGTCAATAAACACATGAAAAAATGGGTTCAACATTTCTGGTCATTAGAGAAATGCAAATTAAAACTACACTGAGCCAGGGATTTGACTCAGTGGTGCCGTGGCCTGCCTCACAAGCTCAGGGTTCCAAGTTTGATCCCTGGTACAAAAAAAGACAACTACATTGAAATACCATCTTAAGATCTGAGGAGGGCAAGGGATTTAGCTCAGTGGTTCTGCTGCCTGCCTCGGAAGCGCAAGGATCTGAGTTAGATCTCCGGTACCAAAAAAAAAAAAAAAAAAAAAAATCTGAGGCTATAGCTCAGTGGTGCCATGCCTACCTGGCAAACACAAGGTCCTGAGTTCGATTCCCAGTCACAAAAAAAACCCAACCATCTTAGCCAAGAAAGAATGGCTATCAAAAAAAATCTCAATAATGACAAATGCTGGCAAGAATGTGGGGAAAAAAGAACACTTCTACATTGTTGGTGGGAATGTAAACTAGTACAACCACTAAGGAAATCAGTCTGGAGATTCCTCAAAAAATTAAATTTAAAATTCATTTGACCCAGCTATCCCCCTTCTTTGGGTATCTTCCCGAAAGAGTTAAAGTCATCATATTATAGGGATACATGCACACCCAAGTTTATAGTAGCACAATTTAGAATAGCTAGACGTTGGAAATAATGTATGTCTATGTCTTATTCTTCTTGAATTTGAAAGCCTATTTCATTAGTCATCTTCTTTAAAATGAGAAGATATGCCAAAAACAAAATCTAAGAATTTATCGAGTTAGCTTACCTGTTGCTGTGTTTGTACTAATGATTCTAAGTACTTGATGATAACAGTTTTAAAATCCTTCACTCGTTCTTTCTGTTAAGTATAATGTATGCAAAAAGTGTATTAGCAGAAAAATAAATTCAATTCACCATAAAATTGCACCAAAATGTGACAAAAGTGAAAATTATTATACATGCCTCAAATCTGCCCACTTCTTTTCGAATTGTTTTAGAGATCTGTTCAAAATCTCTTTCTCCTTGTTGTACTTTCGCCTCCCACTTAATAAAAACAAAGAACAAATATTTCATTTTGTGAAGAAAAATACTATAGTAGCAGCTGTTGTGTCACTCAATTTAAACATAATACCTAAAAACACTAAGATGGCTCAATACTGGCAAAACCCAACTTAGCATCAAAGCTGTACCTTATTTCCTACTGGTAAAATGCATGTCAGCCTAATTTCCATTAATATTTCACTGCTAGATTTCCTCAGATTAGAATATTGCAACGTTTGATGAACTACAATGCCCACAGCTTAATTAGATATGACAGAGGAAGAATTTTAAGCATAAAACTCACTATCAAATAAACTAACAGCGTGTTATTGCACAATTTTTTTTCATTTTTGTATCATTATTTGAGAATATATTGATAATACTAATTTCAAGAATACATGTTCATTAATATATGCCCATGGAGATACTTTAAAACAGGAAAATGACAAACATCTAAAAAACACTTTTATAATGGTAAAATGACTAAGTTTTTTTTAAAAAAGTGGAATTATGGTATGCTGAAAACCCATCAGTTAACACTAAATTCAGTACAGAAACAACAAAATGTGATTAGTGACCAATGAAAGAGCTAAAATAAAGTAACTAAAGATTTAAGCAATGAAGTGATTTTTTTTTTTCTCATCATGTAATCAAAACACTAGTACATACTCTTCAAAGAGCAGGTACATTTATTTTTAGTAATATAAACATTGTCCTACCTCTTCAATTTCCTTATTGAAGCATGGCAAAAAAAGTGTATAAATTATAGTAAACTTATATAAATTTATTAAAATACCATATATAATACATATATATGGGGAATAATGTTACCTGGACAGCTAAATGTGAGATAAGTCAATCTCTAAAACCATTTTCAGACACAAAATGAGTAATCATATGAAATAAAATTAACCATATAAAAGGAAATAAACAAATATTAATGTAAAGATTCATTTTATATTGTTTTCTTGTATGCTTCTTTATCCATTCTATAATCATGTGAAGGCAACAAAAGGGCTTATGGAGATTTTAACGGTGATCAAAATGTTAAAGTAATTCTAACAGTTCATAAAAATAAGGAGAAATAGTTGTGTTGAATGGCTCAGAAAAAATTTATGAAAAATTATGCAAATATGAATGGCATGAAAAATCTGAGTAAGAAAGCACTTAAGTAATCACCTCTCTTATTTCATGTTTAGCTTGCTGTATTTTATCTGGTTTGTTAGCGACCATCATTTTTGCCTCAGTCTCACGTTTTTTGAGCAAAGTAATTTGAGCATCTTCCCATTTTTGCCAGCACTTCATTCGATGGTCAAACACACCCTATAAGTGAATGACATAATGACAGTAAGTAACACTGTAAAATACTTCTGTTACACAGAAGTGCCACGATATTGACAGCAATAAAACCACATATTTAAATTTTAACCTAATATACTGAGGCAGTAAAAATAAACATGGCGATAACGAGCAAACTTCCACATTCATTCGTTTAAAACAAAAACTATGGATGAAAAATAGTAACTCAGAATGTAAAAAGCAAAACAAAGTCCATTTAAAACACTAGCTTAAGATTTTAAATTTTTATTTTATTTTTTTGGTGTCTTTTTTTTTGAGATAGGGTCTCAATATGTAGTTCAGGCTGGCCTTGACCTCGGAGCAATCCTCCTGCCTCAACCTCTGGAGTACTGAGATTATAGGTATGCACCACTACACCTGGCTACTACCCTAAGTAGCTTAAATGTGGCTGTAAGATTTACAGTAGTAATTTTATGCCTTGAAAGGGGAAAATGCTAACAGGAAAATGATGTTGTATCTACACTGGAAGTTTTCCTACTAAATAATATCAAAAGTAGGTTTAAATGTTAGAAACATATTAGAAACTGAAAAGATGGAAAAAATCTCAGTTAACGGAAATAAAAATGTGGTAGAACAGATTCCAAGAACAAGTAAAAAAAGAAAGACAAAGTAAATGCTTAACAAAATGAAGGGGGAAAAAAAGCCCTACACAAGATGAAAAAGGCAAAAGAATATCTACATATATACAACACAGAGAACTAAATAAAGAAAAACAAAGAGATTCTAACAGAACAAGTCAATTAAATCCACAATTTCTTTTAGGGAGTCTGGCAAAGCAAGGACAAGTGTACAGAGAAAGTATACATGAAAATATACACACATAGGACAGTAAGCCTCATGAAAACCCATGGGAGAAGGGGCTGGGGTGTAGCTCAGCGGGGTATAGCACTTGCCTAATATGGACGAGACCCTGGCTTCAGCCTCAAACATTGCAAATAACCCTCCTCCCAAAACAACTCATGATGAATAGGATGGGAAAATACACCAAGAATTCCTTTTTTAGCTTGATGTTAGAAAATACTGTATTTACTAACTGAACAAATGAAGCAAGCATTAATAAATTAGGCAAACCAGAAAGTACTACACCAGAGTTATTTTTAATCCCAGTAAAACATTTTTTCAATCAAGAAGCAATAAACAGAGCCAGGGATTTAGCTCAGTGGTTTCACCGCCTGCTGTGCAAGCACAAGACCTGAGTTCGATCCCCGGTACCAAAAAGAAAAAGAAGCAATAAATAAATACATGTTCTTATAGAGTTCTGTTTAAAAGACAAACACATACTACATTGAAGAACAGTGGGCTTTAGGGGCTCAGTTATAGCTCAGTGTTAGCTAAACCTTTATCTAAAGTGTGCAAGCCCCTGGGTTTCATTCCCAGTACCACATACACTGATACCCACCCTCCTGCCAATTTATGGTATACATTTGTTTGCAAGTTGGTCTAGATTAGCCAAGGTTATAGGTGTGAAACAGTTTTCCTAACCCACCAAGAAATTTGATGCTGTAATTTTAATTTGTCACCATATTCAGTGAATCTCAAAGTTAAGATGCCCAGCTTCCCAGGGTTCTAAAAGGCTGCTGAATGTTTGTATCAAATAACAAAGCTTTTAACTCCTTGAGAGGCACATTTAATAGTGTTATATATATGACCACATGATTACACTTATAAAATAATATGGATGTATATTTATGTATTTTATAACTTAGGATCCCTCATCAAAAATCTTTTTTTCAGGCCAGGGATTTAGCTCAGTGGGTCCGGAGCCTGCCTCGAAAGCGCAAGGTTCCGAGTTCAATCCCCGGTACCAAAAAAAAAAAAATCTTTTTTTTAATTTATATATTTATTGGTACATCTTAGGTATACAATACATTTACATTTATCATTGGGTGCTTGTACCTGAACATGATGTATCTTGGTTCTTATTTTTTCCCCATTACCTGTGGGCCGTTCACCCCATCCACCCTTCCCTATTTACACAGACTTTGATTCCATTTTTTTTTTGGTACTGGGGATCGAACTCGGGTCCTTGCGCCTGCACAGCAGGTGGCGAAACCACTGAGCTAAATCCCCGGCCCCCATTTTTTTTTCTTTCTCATTATTTTTCCTTTCCTTTCTTCCCTTTCCCCTTCCCCTCCTGCCACCCCCAAACCCTTGAAAAAATTATAGTAGTAAAATCATCAAAAACCACTGCTCTCGATTCTTGGACCCTACTCTAGTGGTTCACAGAAGCCCAATACACTTACATTAACTAAAATGTGGAGTCCCAAAGATTAAGATTAGGCCATGGATTATACAAAAAAGAGGAGCTTCCTGGATACAAGATCAGCCTCAGGGAATATTTTGAAATGGGTAACATTTATCTCTTTCATCATGCCTCAGTTTCTGATGTTCTTCGCTAATTGCCAAAGTGCTAGTAGTTTCAAAACTATTATTGGAAAAGCACTCTTGATATGAATAAAACAAAAGTCCAATTAATATTAAGGATTTGTTAGGAATAGATATGATAAAAAGCAGAAAAAACTGAGAAAAGACTATATATAATTCACTTACAGAAAAAATGTAAATGGCTTATGATTTGTAAAGATGACTGAATTCACACTAACTAAAGAAATCACAATTTAATGAGGTATGGTGAAGATGCACATGTAATCTCAGCACCTTGACAGGCTAAGGTAGAAGGATTACAAATACAAGCCCAGCCTAGCCAACTTTAGTATTTCAAAACTAAAAAAAGGGCTGAAGATATAGCTCAGTGTGAGCGCCTAGGTTTAATCCTGAGCTACAAAAAAAGTAAACAGGGGCCAGGGATTTAGCTCAGTGGTTTTGCCGCCTGCTGCGCAAGCTCAAGGACCCGAGTTCTATCCCCGGTACCAAAAAAGAAAAAAAAATCACAGAAAAGTAAACAGGATCAAAATTGGTAAACTTTATCATATCTAAGAAAGCACTAGTCTTAAGTGCTAAGAGTCCTCTAGTAATAACTGTTTCCATTACCTTGAAAATAAAATCATCAATAAACAGGCAATGTATCAATGTTTTCATTGTAGATAAATACTAATTTGGTCACAGAAAACATTTTCTGTAAGAAAGCCAGGAACAAGGTCTCATCAACTTCGTAGATGTTTGAGTTCAAAGGAAAAGATAAATACCCAGTTCTCTCTATCCTATAATAACTAATGCTCATAATAATTCAAAGATACTGGAACATCATGAGGTATCTTCTGAAACATATGATAGACTGGTTAGCTTTGTTTAATGTTTGAATATTAGAGATATCTGTAGAATACTATTTTTTAAACTAGGCTATTTGCCCAACTATTCAGAAATTGTTCTATCTAAACTTAAACATTACCATTATAGAATATAACCTATGATTTAATTCAGCCCCATCTCATCTATATACACATGATGACCCACAGGCAGAAAGTCTGATGACATACTCCAAATTCATGCTACAGCCCCCATGAATGATAGGCAGTTTCAGTTATTGCAGAACAACTAAACAAATGCAGTTAGTTACAAATCTGTACATACAAGTATCTAAGTAAATGTATAAAGCTTTCTATCTTATTTGGCATTCCTTATGCCCCTTAAAAACATTAATCTTGTCTATTACTCTACTTAAGTCATGGAGAAAGAAAATGTTAAGTTACAAATACTCATCTTGAAGCCATTTTACATGTACAGTACTAGTATGGTATGGAATTTACATATTTAACTATATGGCTAATAGGAAACCAAATTCTTTTTAAAGCAAACAACTCAACTGAAAAGAATTCAAAAAAGATGGCAAAGCAGGGCTTACTTTCACTGCAGAAATAAGACGAATGTAGTCACTAAGTAGTTCTGAAAACATATAAAAGTCAGCAAAAGCTTGTTCTTGATGTAACTGGTCTATTTTCTCTTCAACCTCTGCAAGCTGAGACAAAGCTCTAGATAAAGCAGTATGATCCTCAGAATTACCTAACATGGCAGCACTTTTAGCAAAGGCAGCTGTATTAGCTGAAAGTTCTGAAATGAGAAAAGCATTCACTTTTAGTGTCTGCTAGTAAAATTTTAAAGTATTCTACTCATTTTCTACAGTCTCTCTGAATTTTATTTATTCATGAACAGTTTGAATAATAAATAACATGACATCAAATTAAAATACCAAGGGCATAAATACCAAATGCTTAGAAATCCACTGAAAATTAAGAAGAATGCCTGCTGGACCAGGGATGTGGCTCAGTGGTAGAGCTCTAGCTTAGCAAGTGTAAGGTTCTGGATGTGACTCTCAGCACTACCAAAAACAAACAAAACACTACACTACACTACACTCACTGCTTACATTCACGTGATGAACGGTATCTAAATAACTGAAAGACAAAAAATGTTTCAATATCAGAAAGTATTGGAATCACAAATGATTTACTACAATCTTTGACCTTTATATTTTGTTGATAATGACAATATTTTAACTCAAGAGAAAAGCAGGAAAAAACTGTTTTATGCAGTTCATATCAATCTTAGCCTTTTTTCTTTCTTGTACAAAAATATTTATTAGATAGCAGAATTTTTAAAATTCTATATAATATAAATAAATTATAAATTGGCAATTAAGTAGAGCTTAGAAATTGTTCTACTGCTCTGTATTACACAAAGTTCTCTGAAAGAACCAGGAAGGCTGTTCCTTAAGAGGTATATAATAAATGTGAAAAGAAACTGAAAACTACTTTCAATAATAAATGTATTAATAGATCTGTTAATTACCTTAATGAAATATATTACTGGTAAGGTCATATACTAAACTACTTATTAAGTATTTTGGAAAACTGATTATTAAAAGCTCTGGACTCTCTCTTTTCTGAGGGTGGGGGGATTTGAGACAGACTCTCACTTTGTAGCCCAGGCTGGCCTTGAACTCTCAGCAATCCTCCAGCCTGAGCCTCCTGAGAGCTGGGATTACAGGCACATGTACTGGTGATGCCTGGCTTCAAAAGCTGTGGACTCTTTAAAATAAAACCATAAAAGGTAAGTCTTACTGTGGATTAAAAAATTACCACTGAGCTTTTTTATTTTCACCAAAATATTCCCAGATTTTTGAATACTATGGTTCAAAACTGGAGAAAATACTTCAAAGGATTTTTTGGAAATATAAGCACAAAAAAAATTTCAAGAAAATTTTCAAATACCAATGTTTTGAATCTTAAGCCTTTATCATAATCAAAGTTACATCTTCATCTGTTATACTGTAAATACATTAAACAGAGATAATAAAGTGGATAATTTTAATCTAGAATTCAATATAGTTTTATGTTCTTCTAAAGTAAAACTTAGATGAAAATACTACAATTGACCTCTAAGTTTTACATTTAAATCTTAGCTTTATGGTGTTAAACACAGAAATAATAGACAAACCTTTTCTATGACAGACCAAAGCTTCAACACTGGCATGGAGTTTCCTAAGCTGCTGGTCGAGATTCTCAAATTGTTGCTGCTTTTCTTCAAACCACTAAGAAAAAATGAAAAATGGGGTTAATTTAGGAAGAACAAACCATAGTAAATTAGGTTACCAATAGTAAGTTACATTCCTTGTTTTAAAGCAACAAATTAACCATGTATAACCATGGTGGTCAACTGATGTGGCTGAGAACTAAACTCAATAAGCAAATTAATATCCTATTTTCTACTTGTACAGCTTTAAAATGCAATTGTTGGGCTCATTAATTCATTTCATTATTCAAGTCGAAAAATCAGCTCTTACTGCATCCGATTCATTCATCTTGATTGTCATTTTGTTGACAGCGTCCGCAGCCTTGTTCACCATCCTCAATATTCCGGCTCCACTCAGAGCCTGTGTATTAACTGCTCTAGGCAGCTGGAATTGAATGACAAATAAGGGCAAACAAACCAGTTAAAAGCCTAGAGGTTTAACTGGGCACAAAAGGGACCCTCCCCCCGCAAAGTAAAAAAAAAAAAAAAAAAAAGAAAAAAGGGAAAAGAAGAAAAGAGGTTGTATTTTCTTCATTCTCATACATTTCAGTAGTGAGATCTAATTTCTCAAACACACTACCTGTACATTCTCAAAGGAAAACTTGAAAAATAGACTTTCCATTTGCTTTTCTTCTGTATGTTTACATTTAGATGGAACAAACACCATTTGTCAAAATATATTAAGAAATTGCCAAGTACCCAAACACTGGCTACCTATTTGCTAGCAGAAATACACTGTTTGTAAGGAAAGAAGTCTTGAGAAAAAAATCTCTGTATGCTCAGTTAAGAACATCTGTGTGATTTTAACTTTCTAAAAATTCTGGGTCTCAAGGAAATTTTTAAAAACTCAAGTAGAGACAATTAGAACTCCCAATTTTTTTTTATTCTTAAGTTCTTTTATTGGTATTTTATTTTAGGTATACAATATGTTTACATTTATCATTGGGTGCTTCTACATGATGTATCTTGGTTCTTATTTTTCCCCATTACCTGTGCGCCCTTCACCCCCTCTACCCTTCCCTATTTACAGAGACATCATTTCCATTTTTTTTTACTTTTCTCTTAATTTTTCCATTCCCTTCTTTCCTTTCCCCTCCCCCACCCTTCAGCCCTGCCTCTTTGGACTTTTCCTATTTCAAATTATCAATTATTCATTTTAATCATTTTAACCCTTATTTACACTTTCAGTTTCTCACACTAGAGAACTCAACTATTCAGTATTTACACATGTGTGTCCTATTTATTTCACTTAAGAGTATGGCCTCGAGGGCCAGGGATTTAGCTCAGTAGTTTCGCCACCTGCTGCGCAAGCACAAGGACCTGAGTTCGATCCCTGGTACCAAAAAAAAAAAAGAGTATGGCCTTGATATGCATTCATTTAGCTATAAATGACTCTAGTTCCTCATTCTCTATGGCTGAGTAGTACTCCATTTTATAAAAAAAAACTCACATCTTCTGTATCCAGTCTCCAGTTGATGGGCACTTGGGCTGTTTCTAAGCTTTAGCTATTACAAATTGTGCTGCTATGAATATGGGTGCACATATATCACTGTGGTATGATTCTTTTAATTCTTTTGGGAAGATACCCAGCAGGGGAAGAGCTGGGTCAAATGGGACCTCTAGTCCTAAGAACTCCTAACTTTTTAAAAGTTCAAAATGTGTCGAACACCTCAAATATAAAAAGCAAGATGTTTATAATTTAAGCTCTCTCAAGTTACAGATTTGCATTCCAAAACTTTAATACAACTTGGTTTTTAATTTTCAAGAAGATACTCTGCTAGTAAAATCTGGTAAAACACTAAGCAAAAAAATAAGCACTCATTCCATCTATTAATCTAGTTATTTACTGAATATTCTTATATATATTATGGGATATGTAAAGATGCAATATATAAAAAAATTTAAAGTAGAAATAATACCTCTGAACTTTCCAAGAATTGCCTTAAATCAGGATCCTGTAGTAAAGTTGGATGTTTTACTGTTCTCTGAAGATACCTACATTTAAGAGTAAAAATTTCACTATTATTAACAGCATTTTAAATTATATTTCAACAAAAGAATAAAATGAAAAATTAAGTAAAAAGGCGTCCTTGGCCTCATTATTCTTCCCTCAATATCACTATTTAGAATTTCAGAGCAATCTAATATTTAAACATCTTTTTACTCATCTTTTGAAAACTGATTTTGTAATTATATAAAAAGAAAAATGGCAGGGGATGTGGGTGGGGATAAAAAAATAGTAAGATGTTGAATAACTTACCAAACTTCTTACTGCAAAGTATTAGTTGGAAGAGGATATATGAACTTGTTTAGTAATTTTATCTTTGGGTAGTTAGTATGTTCTAATTACCTAAGAGTTCCAAGACACATATTATTTTATACTCAACAACTATAATTGCTATTATCACCAACTTGGGAAACAGTTCACCATTTTTTGCTTGTTAGTAGATTTAAATGATCATCATCAGTTTTGGTCCTAATTTGACAAGGAGTAAATTTCTTCAATACTGTTTCTAAGGTTTTGTTATTTTTGATAAATGTCCTATCTAAATATGGTACCGCATAAAGTAAAAATACAAAAGAGAAACATTATTGCAATCATTATTAGTCCAATTTCAGTCATTTTCTTTTATTAGAAAAGCTCACATGTGTTTGCTGTCCATAAGTTAGCAATCATTATTTCATACAAGGGATAAAAGGTCAACTACTTTATTCTCAATTACTGCTCAAATGCCATCTTTTAAAAAACAGGTGAGATTTCATGTAGCAATATTTCAGTTATAACATTTACCTCAGTTTATATAGCTTTATTGTTTCTTTGGAAGTCAATAATTTCTTTCCCTTTTTATTTGATACTGGGGATCGAACTCAGGACCTTGCACTTGCGAGACAGGCACGGTGCCACTGAGCTAAATCCTTGGCCCTAATAATTTCTTAGGTTATAAATTCTAAATTGTAATAATTTCTCCTATTTTTTTTACAAGATTAGCGCCAAATTCAATACAATAGTCATGACCATTGTACTCACGGTTAAATGTTAATTTGTTTTTACACATTTAAATAAAAATGTACCAGGGCCAGGAATGTAGCTCAGCGACACAATGCCTGCCTGGCAAGTGTGAGGTCGAGTTTGATTCCCTGTACACCGACCCCCCCAAATTAAACATTTTAAGTTGGGCAGCCACATAGTCATCCTAATAGAAAAACATTTAGATATATGTAATAACAATATCCAGTGTGATTTTTTAAAATTGCTGCTTATATTATGGAGCCTAAAAAAGAGATGGTGTAAGACACTACTCCTATAAGTGTAAAAAATACTTCCATTTTCTCACTGGAATTACACTCACATTTTAACAGTGAAACTCTCCCAACACCATTAGGTACGTTATTTAGTTGTTAAGACTGCAGACTACCTGAAAGCAGTCTATGTAAATTGTTCATCTCAGTCCTGGTAAATAGCAAGGACTCACATATTTGTTAAATGAACAAGTAGCAAGGAAGACAAAATATCTAGTAGCCAATCTTTAAGAAACTACATTTCAGGGCTGGGGGTTTAGCTCAGTGGTGCCGAAGCCTACTCTGCAAATGCAAGGTCCTGAGTTCAATCTCCGCTACCAAAAAAAAAAAACCAACAAAAACCCCAAATGGAAATACTTGATACTATTATATTCTAAAACATTTTCCACATTTTTCCAAAGTTTTAGATTACCAGACTCTTTCATAGAATACTCGTGAAAAAGACTGATTCTATGATCAAGAAAGTTTGGAATATATTACATACACATTTCTGTCTTTAATATTCACAATGGGGGCCAGGGATTCAGTTCAGTAGTGCTGCACCTGCCTGGCAAGTGCAAGGTCCTGAATTTGATCCCTGGTACCGGGAGGAAAAAAAAAAGAAGAAAAAAAGATTCACAATGAACAACATAGTGAGTTCAAGGCCGCCTGAACCAGATAACAAGACCCTGTCTTTTTAACGAAAAACAAACACAAAAAAAGATTCACAATGAACAGCATTATGTTAGTGCTAAGTCCTACAGGAGATAAATCTGGTTTAACTTTGTGAAATCTTAGGCTAACAAGACTCAGTTGAGTGTTGTTCCCTTTTTTAAAAATCTTGTATATTAGCTTTCTGAAGAGTCAACTTGGAAAATTACATTCTAGAAAAAGACAGTAAATCTTTCCTCTTTAAGGGTTACATGGAAGTAAAGAGTAACTAACCAAAGAAAACTAGTGATTGATATATATTTGCCTAACATAATGTTAAAATTGAGAACAGAAAGATAAACTGGATTTTAAAACAATGGATAAAATATACACCAATCTGAAATTAAGATTAGTGAAGGTTATACAGGTAGATACATAAAGGATACAGTGAGATTCTGGGTTCTATCCCCAGCATCATGCACATGCACACAAAGGAGACAAAGCAGAAGAGAAAGACATGAAAAAAGTATGGTGAGAAATAGAAACACGGAAGGAAGGTAGGAAAACATGGAAGACACAATGGAACTGGTAAAGTATCAGACCCAGGAAAAGTTGCTGATAAGTAGCTTTTCAAATTTGCTCCAAGCTCCAAGCAAATGTTAGGGATAAATTGAGAATCATCACTTTAGGGCTTTCAAGTTCCTACTTCCTAAAACAAATAATAAAGCAAGTTATATAAAATATTCATTGAGAGCAATAAAATTAAAAATATTTCTCTTACTTTGAATTCAAATATAAGAACTGCAATGAGAGAATAGAAGGGCAGAAAGGGCCTGAGTGTTGGATGACATTTCATTTGTTCATTGAACAGATATTTACCAAACACTACATGTCAGGTATTGATTGTTCTGAGTATCTGCAATACATCAGAGAATGAGAGACAATAAGATCTCTTTCCCACCAGTAGACTTTATAGTTTAGAACAGTAAGATTATCAGCACATAAATAATGAATTATGTGACAAGCAAGTGCTATAGAAAACACAGAAATGGAAAGAAAGAACAGGGTTCATGGGACCAGTCGTGTAAGATGTGGTTTGCTGCAATTTAACTAGATCAGAAACCTATGATCAGAACTGACTTTACTGGAAAGCTGCTCTTTGAACATTTACACTTAAAAAGAAATGATGACAGGACACAAAACAAAGGTCAGTGTGGCCCAGAGCAGAGGAAGTGATCAAGGAAATCAAATAGGTAACAAGGTGAACAAAGTATGTCATGCAGAAATTTGTAGTCCATTAGAGGACTTTGGATTTTATTGAGTGAAATTAAGAGATTAATATGATCATTATGATGTATGTTTCAACTGGATTACTTATACATATATATATATATATATACACATATATATTTTTCCCCCCCTTTAAAGTACAACTGATAAGGTTTAAAGCACGGAGGCCAATTAGGAGACTACTGCAGCTAATTAGGGCCTTTGGACTAGACTGATGAGAAATGGTGGCATTCCAGGCACAAGAAGGAGCAATAGGGTTCCATGATAAACTAGTTAACCCTGAAGAGCTCTCTATCTCCAAACTCTGGTATGAAAAAGTGGATTAATTAATCTATAGTAATTGTCTAGGCCTTGTCGATTGAGTTTCTAGGTTCTTGAAGACAATCCTAAATGATTCACTCACACTTTGGCAATAAAAAACATAGTCAAAAAACTTGCCCAAGGTCACACAAGACAGTGTGTTGGAGTGGTACACGGGCTTCAACTGAAATATTCTAAATCTTGCATCCTAGCATCAGCACCTCTAAATTTCTCAGTTTATATCTGCTGAAGTTTAGTCTTTCATTAAAGATGCATCCAAATTCTCTAAACTGAGTAAGTATGTAAATGAGTACCACAGTATTAAATAAAGTAATACAGGGCCCGGGATTTAGCTCAGTGGTTCTGCCACCTGCCTTACAAGAGCAAGGTCCCAAGTTCGATCCCTCGTACCAAAAAAACAAAACAAAAGTAATACAAAAATAAATATTTCCCTGTCTAACTAGATCCAACTAGGCTGGGCATCCCATAGATAATACGAGTTCTAATCTTTAATTTAACTTAGTATAATTTAATGTATGTAATTATTTTTACAATGCTGGGGTTGGAATCTGGGGCCTTTGTAATAAACTTCATCCCTAGCCCTTTCTTTTATTTATTTAATTTTAATTTAATTTTTTGGTTTTTCGAGACAAGGTCTCACTGTGTAATTCAGGCCTACCTCGAACTCACTGTAGTTGAGGCTGGCCTGAACTCATGGTGATCCTCCTGCCTTGGCCTCCCAACTGCTGGGATTATAGGCATGCCTCATCACATCCAGGTATTTTAATTTTAAAAATTGAGACAGGGTCTCACTAATTGCTAAATTGTCAGGGCTCGGCTAGAATTCATAATTTACTTGCCTCAGCCTCCTAAGAGTGCTGGGAATCACTTAGAAAAGTCAGATATATGAAAGGGTAAGAGAAATGCAGTTTTAAAATCTACACATTAAGTTAAGAAAATGTGCACCAAAAGCTGGGCGTGGTGGCACACGCCTGGGATTCTAGCATCTGGGAGGCTAAGGTAGAAGGATTGCCAGGAGTTTGCAGCCAGCCTGGGCTACATAGTGTGTTCAAGGCCAACCTGAAGTACAGAGCCAGACCCTGTGAAAAACAAAAGCAACAACAGCCAAACCCAAAAAAGTGCACCAAACTCACTAAAATTGTATAGGATGGGGAAAAAGGATTAGAGTAAAAAGTAATCATTTCAGTTCCTTTGCTTCTATACCCTAATGTTTATATTTTCTTTAGAATTATTTTTTTGCAGGGTGTGGTACTGCAGGCCTGTATCCCAGCACTTCAGAGGCTGAAGCAGGAGGATCATCGCCAGTTTGAGGCCAGCACGGGCTACAAAGTGAGTCTAAGGCCAGCCTGAACCACATAGTAAAACCCTTTCTCAAAAAAAAAAAAAAAAAAAGTTTTTCTAATAAACGATGGAAATGGAAACTTTTCTGCCATATTATGTTATTCTTTAAAAATAAACTACCACATTGCTAATTCTACAAATTATTACAAATTCTGCCTTTAACAAGTTAAATTTATGAGAGAGCAAACTCTTCACACAAAAACTAAAGTTTAAATATTCCCTTTAAATGCTCTTTAATGTTACAAAGTGGTCAAAGTTAGAAGAAAGGCAAATGTAGAATCAAATTATATGCCCTCGGCACAATAAATCTTCATTAAGTTCCTTATCAAGCATGTCATATGAAATATTTCAAATTTACCCATAGAAAAACAATTCCTGAAAGGTCTCTCAAAGGGTCATGGTTACATTTTCAGGACTAGGCAAAATCAAGAAATAACATTATGTACCTTTGTTTTTCAAAATATTCTGTCTATAACCTCTCTCACAACATAATCAATTCTAATGCCCAACCTAAACTTCTCTTGATGCAATTTAAATCCTTTTCCTGGGTAACTGCTGATTCTTACAGACATCATTCCTTCTTTAATCTTCTCTTAAGACTTTTAAGCTACATACTCTTTTAGCTTTTCTTACTGCATAATGTTTAAACCTAACTCCACTGTGGCATGTTCTTACAATGCAAACAATTTAGTACAGTACTAAAAGCCAAAAATATGTTGCCTTAAAAAGTTTCAAAATAATTTGCATGTACACACACATGCATCCACACAGACACATCAGGGTACAAATTATTACACCACTCCTAAAACCTGTCCCACCTCACTGATTTCAAGCAAAATGAGAAGATAAAGGCAAAAAAAAATCTATAAAATTAGAAAATGTTTCAAGTCTAAATAATTACCATGTTATATTCTAAAAAGTGGGCTTTACAATGGTTTCAAATTTGTTTTCTCACATTTTCAGCACAGCAAAGGAATAAATGTTAAGATTTGAGGAGTGGGTTTCTTCCCATCCATTCTCCTTTTAGTCTGCCACGATGAAGACAAGTCTTCAAAGCTATACAAAATGGGTAGTTCATATACTCTAAAGGAAGATAGAGTATATATATTCTTTAAGTATGTAGTCAATCCAAGCAATGACTAATACTTTTACATATTCAAGTCAAAATTAAGTACATAAAAATGACACACACTGCATTTTCACTATTAATGTTTATACCAGTTTAGATGAACTATAATTGACAAAATTATCGAATATAGTACATAAATATGGTATAACTTCCTAAGAACCTAAATAATACCAAAATGAGGTTATTTTTATCCAAACTCTTTTTTTCTTACAGTGCTGGGGATTGAGCCCAGGACCTTGCACATGCAAGGCAAGTGCTCTACCACCGAGCTATACTCCTAGCCCTATTCAAACATTTTTATCAATTCTCTCCCCCAATAATAACTTCCATCTATGATCTATCTTCAATTAACCTATGCCTTTATATTCCTGCTGATAGCATATGATACCAAACCATGTAGACAGACTATGAACAAAGACTAATAAAAACATGATAAATAGTATCATGCTGCTGAAATAAGCAATTTGTAAAATAAATTTGAAAACACTCCTATAGACCATCATGTGGCACGTTAAAAAAAACTAACCATATTTGTGCCAAATAATGGAATCAGACTTGTATTACTGAATGCAAAACATGAGAACAATAAAGTTACCCAGAATTACCTTTCAAGTGCTGCTCTTCGTTTTTCTACAAACTCAGTGGATGATGAATCTTCTTTACCTACTTTGACTTTGGTCATACCTTTGAAGAAGTTGAATGAGAGTCATGATGACTGTGTATTATTGTAAAACAGTCCTTTATAATCATTTTTCAAACTTCAAAATATACTTTGTATTTGAACTTGACAAAAAAGTTCCAAGATTTGTAAGATTTTAACTGCTATCTTACTAGAAAAGCAAACTACTTTGAGGAATTAAATCTCATGATATGTTAACATCTCTACTTGGTAAATAAATACTAACAACATGAGAACAGGTTAAGCTGAAGTTTGGCAGTGATAGCTTTCTGAGCCATACTATTTATTTACACAAAAGCTTACATCGTTTCCTCATCTGTTATATTTTATATTTCTGATAAATTCAAATGTTTTTACATTTCAACGTGTATAATGGAATTTTTAAATCAGTACACTGAAGTTCAATTAACATTTTCTTTCTTTTTTTTTTTTTTTTGAGGTACTGGGGCTAGGAACCACGGCCTTCCAGATGCTAGACGAGGGCTCTACCACTAAGCCACATGCCCAGACCTAACATTTTCATTTCTTATGCGCAATTAAAGTTCTTTACTTCCAGAATGACAAAAACAAAGATGTTTTCCTTGCTGCAGACTCTAAGAGCACGTTCTTACTTATTTATCATAGCTGAATTTTATCTTTTTTAAATCATGGGCTCAAGTGATCCTCTTGTCCAAGTTTCCCAAGTGGCTAGGGTGATAGGCACATGCCACCATGCCTGGGATACAGCTGGTTTTGTAATAGTTGAAAGAATAAGCTCATTCACAGAGACATTAGAAACACTCCACATTTTAAAAATAAAAATCATGCTAATTAGGTTGGGCATGATCTTTTTTTTTTGGTACTGGGGATCGAACTTGGGACCCTGCACTTGTGAGGCAGGCAGCAGAACCACTGAGCTAAATCCTGGCCCTAGTTGGGCATGATCTTACCATGTGGAAGGCACTGGGTTCAATTTGCAACACCAAAAAGGGGGGAAAAAAAAAATCACATTAATTATTTCTTTATTGGCGAATAATGCTATATTAGGCTATAGTTTTCCTCTTTCTTCCCATTATTTTTCCTTTCAAAAACATACTCTGTGGGCAGGGTGCTCTATTACATACCTATAAGCCCAGCAGTTGGGAAATTAGGCAAGAGGATCACAAGTTCAAGTCCTGCCTGGGTAACTAAGTGAAACTCTGTCTCCATAAAAAGTATAAAAAGGGCTGGGGATGTAGCTGAGTGTTATAGGACCCCTGGGCTCAATCCCCCACTCCTCTATGGGAGTGACATACTACACATACAGGAACCTTGAGAAAAACAGTGCCCAGTACAAAAGGCTTGCCGAAAAGAGTCAAACACTGTATTGCATGGCTCCCTTTATGGGAATGTTCTGCAAAGGCAGACCTAGAGAGAAAAGCCAGTAGAGACTGCCTGGGGCTGTTGGGAGAGGAAGGTGAGAACAGAGGGAATTTGGGGTGATGACTGAAGCACACTGGGTTTCTTAGGTAATAATCTAAAACTGATTTGGTAATGAATGCATAATTCTGAATGTAATATAAGCCACTAATTTATAAACTTTATATAGACAAATTTTATATATTAATTTTATTTCAATAAAGTCTTTTTTCTAACAATTTACATGAAACAGTGTTTAAGTCAACAAAGTCCCACTGAGTAGTGACAGGTATGTGCTGATGAAGACTCCTCCTCCTTCAGTGGCAGTTACAGCCTCCCAGCAAAAAGCTACTACTTTACTATGCCATGGGAGGCCTATCTTATTTGAAAAACACCTCCTATAAATAAAAGGGCATCCATGTTTTTAATTTTTCTTAGACAATGTATTCATTTTTATTTTATGAAATTTATAAATGATTGCTTCTTTACTGGCTATTTTGAAACTCAAATATTTACTTGTCAACTACTTTTAGTATTGTTCAAGAGTTCTGAAGAGGGTCGGGGATTTAGATCAGTGGTTCCACCACCTGCCTCACAAGCCCAACGACCCAAGTTCGATCCCTAGTAACAAAAAAAAAGTTTTGAAAAGAACTGTTTTGCTTGGATTCATCTTATATCATTTGATTGTATCTTCCCTAAATAAGTTATCGGTATTTGTATATATTACACACACACACACACACACACACACACACACACACACAGTATTACATGTAGCTTCCTCAAATCCTTTTTTGAAATTTGTATTTTTTAAACAATTTGATCCAATTTAAGTATATTTTTACACAGTTTCTTCTTCGAAAAATTTCTTCCTTCTTTCTTCTTCCCAATTCTTTCTTTTATGAGGTACTGGGGATTGACCAGGAGCACTGACCAATATCCCCTCCCCCATCTTTTAGAGAGGGTCTTGCTAAGTGACCCAGGCTAGCTTAGAACTTGCCACGGTGCCTCAACTTCCAAGTAGCTGGGATTATAGGTACACCTCACCATGCTCAGCTGCATTTTGTTAACTAAGCCTTTATTACAGATACAACACTAAAAAGAAGTATGAAATTCAGTTTAAATTTCTTGCCAGACACGGTGGCGCATGCCTGTAATCCCAGCACGCAGGAGGCTGAGGCAGGAGGATCACCATGAGTTCGAGGCCAGCCTGGGCTACATAGTGAGTTCAAGGCTAGCCTGGACTAATAGGAAGACCTTGTCGCAAAGAACTAAAAATAAATAAACAAATAAATAAAATTTCTTATATGGGCAAGCCTCAATCAAATCAACCTTTTGGATAACATATAGTCAAGGGCCAAACGCTTCTACATCTTAGAAAAATGTTAATACAAAAAAAATAGTAAGTAATTATCCTCTAAGTATGACTCAATAAAATGGTATTCTAATGATCCTAAAAGGTTAAGGTTTTTTTTTGGTACCGGAGATCGAACTCGGGTCCTTGCGCTCGCAAAGCAGGCGGCAGAACCACTGAACTAAATCCCCAGCCCAAGGTTATGGTTTCTAATTGCTGTCAAATTGGTAAATTTCAATCCCATATTCAACACCTAAATCCTCAAGTGTTCGAAAATAAAACTTTTATCAATGCAAGGAATGGATGAAGTTTTGAAAAAGATCACACTTTTAAAGTTTAGGACTTTACATAGACTTTTTGTTCAGATGTCAGGTCCTTGTTCAATAAATAGGTAGCATTCTAGCTTGCATGGGTGTTGCACTGACTTTAATTTATTGAAAAATACCAATTTTTTGGTAAATACCAGATCAGTGATACTGTTATTAGTGTCATAATCAGGTTAAACTCACTTCCATTAAACCTGAAAGGACTATACAAGGACATTATTTTTCAGTTAATGAATTCTACTTTTCAAATATATTAAAGCTGCAGGTGGGATAAAATCTCACATACAGATCTTTTTGTGTCTGCTGTCTTGTGTACCTTTGTACTTAACCTTGTAGTTACTTTCATCTCTTGATACATGAAAGAAATGTTATGTATATGTTTTTAATGTTAATGTAGATGTTGTTTAGAAGATCTGGTCATTTGGTACATAATCCAGCACAAATAAGCTGGATGGTGGTAATAAAAAATGGTTTTCTCAAAAATGTTATTAATTTAAAAAACCTTTTAGATATATATTCTTTAATAATTCATTACCACAAATGAAATATCTAAACTCTGCATCTCCAAACATTGTAAGATGTTGACAATGAATGATTATGGAATCTATAGATTCATAAGTTTGAAACAGGATTAGGAGCAGTAACAAAAATTACTTTTGACTTATGCTTACCTACTATACTCTTCTCTGGAGCTGGTGGCACAATATAACCAACATGTAAATACTTGCTTGCTAACTTGCTGTGCAAACCAAGAAAGTCACTGAATCTTCTTTTAACTGAAAATTCACTCTTACTGAACATGGAAAGAGAAGTCTACAAGAGAGGTATTTCAAATTTTGAATGGTAAGCAATTACTTAGAAGCTAATGCTATTCATAACTGTGAGCACAACATATACACAACATAATGCAATGATTTATTTTGCAAAGAATACAGAGAATCTAATGCAATATACAGGTTTCCAGCAATTAAAAATCCTAAACGATAGTTTCAAATTTAAGAGGACAGAAAATATCTTATTTATTCTATTCTGTTTGTTTGTTCTGACAGGTTGTTGTTGTATAGTTCAGGTGGGCCTCAAACTTGAGGTGATCCTCTTGCCTCGGCCTCCTGAGTGCTGGGATTATAGACTGCATCACCTTGTCTTGCTGCTTTATTCTATTCTTAACTCATCTATACTACCATATTTATGTTAATGAATCTAAAATCTTTACTTATGACCAGATCTCCTTTTCCACTGCAGTTCAATATTCCAAAATTACAAATTTTCTGTTACATAAACCTCAGTGGCACCTCAAAATTCACTTCATTTTTCTGCCAATCAGGAGTTCCATAAAAGAGCACTTCTCTGAGCTGTTTACTACTATACCCAGTGTTTGCAACAGAACCTGACACTATGGCAAGACATTTAATGAGTATTTACTTGATGAATTGACACATTTTAGCCCACCTACACTGTGTTTCTGCCCATCTTTCTACACAGACCACTCCCATAAAGTTCCTCTAGTCAGTAACTCAGGCATCCCTCTTCTTTGTCTCTGTACCTAGGTCCTATTGATTCTACCTCCTACATAACTTCAGCATTTATTTTGCTCACTTCCAGAACCATTTCTTAAGTATCAAGCATTACTTTTTATAATTAGTACTGCTGAAACAGGCAATGTTTGAAGATCTGAAGGCCTACCATCCTTTATTCTAGTAGCCTCTTAACTACCAATTCTGAGCTGTACTTTGACCCTCCCAATTCATATTGTAGCCAGAGATCTTATTGAAACAAAAATCTCATAGTACCCCATTATATCTAAAATGAAGCCCAAACTTCATTAAGGTGGCTGGTCATAACGCAATAGAAGGTCATGGCCAAAAATTCTACCATAACTACTTCTTACAGATCCTAGGAACCATATGCTTTTTTGACGTTCAGCTTTTACACAAGCAAATCCCTGGGCCTGGAACAAGCATTCTGCTCCTTCCTTCTGGTTTCTCCTAAATCACTTCTTTCACTTTTGCCTTGGCTTATACACTACTTTCCACAGGAAGCCTTTTGGGACCCTCAGGTCTACATTATATTCCTTTCCTGTATATTCTCAGAGAATACAGTACCTATCAAAACACTCACCACATGTCTCAACAACTTCTAAGTAATCTTTATAAGATGGTAACCTTTATAAAGACAGTATAACTTCCACCTTCATCAGGGTCATATCCTCTACTACACACAGGGAGGGATATTTCATTAACAGAACAAAAGGCTCACCTTCGTTGTTACTCTGTATGCCATGTAAGCATTCATGCCATCACCTATAAAAGTCAAACAATGCTATTAAAAATAATATTTTAAAAAACAAAGTGCTATTTTAAAATGTAATAATGATGCATTTACTTGAAAAGAACAGGACATAATTATCAACCTAATCAAAAAGTACAAAATACAATAATATTTTACTTACCAACTTTCTCTGGATCTGACACACCAATTTCTATATCAAAAATATCTCCATTTGCTTCTTCTTCAATCTAAAAGGGTATATACATGGTGTCAGAAAAGATTCCAATTAAAATTAACAACTAAAATTTGTACCACCTGTCTTTTACCAGGATCACTGTCACAACAATTTAAAAAGCCACTCAGTACTCTATTTCTGAAAAACAATATTCACATTTCCGGGTTACTTAAAACAAAGCACAAAAATACATGATCATTTGGGAAGTAACAGAAAATTTTGTGTTCTAACATCTCCTTGGATGTAGAAACTGTTTCAGCTTTCTGTATACTGAATCTTGTTTTTTGTTCCATATACTGAATCTTTAGATTCATAGAAAAATAATTCCTTATTTTTAACATTATCATTTTTCAAAGTTACATCTCTAATCCTGAATAATTAGGAAGTAACATTACTTTCACCAGTAGCATCTTACATACCTGCAGAAATTATTTCCTAGACCAACTTTAGTATGATGTCTCTAAATACTTACTATAACACGTTTCTCCCTAAAGCCAATGAAGCACTAAAAAGCTCAAGTTAAAAAATCAGTAAAGCTGGGCATGGCAGTCCAAGTCCACGCCTGTAATTTCAGAACTCTGGAAGGTTGAGGCAAGACAATTTCAAGTTTGAGCCTGGCCTGGGCAGTTTAGTAAGACCTGTCTCAAAACAACATTAAAAAAGAGTAAGTGGGGAAAATGCAAAACTTGTGAGACCACAGAGAAGCCCTTTTGAATGCTATTATCAAAATGCAACTCAAACAGCAACTTTACAGGAAGGCTTTATCAATTCAAGAAACTTTAGGAATCATTATAAATTGTAAAATTTTCAAGGCGATCCCGATACCGGAAAAAAAAAAACTTTTATTTTTTCTTTTTCTTCAAAATCTTTTATTTTTTCAATGGTTCGTTCTCTCTCCCTCTCTCCCTCTCTCCCTCCCCGCCCCCCCCCCCCATTAACTGGGGACTGACCTCAGGGAGTGCTGAGCTACAATTTCTAACCCTTTCTTGGTGAGTCGCGGTCTCCCTAAATTGTCCAGACTGGCTTTAAATTCATGATTCTCTTGCCTTAGCCTCCTGGATAGCTGGTATTATATAGGCATGTTCCATGCGCCCAGCCAGGCCTTTACACATAAATCTTTTTGAATCATAACATACATACAGAAAAATGTATAAGTTCTAGGTGTACAGGTCAACAAACTTTCATAAAGTGAACATATCTTTGTAACCAGAACCAAAATTAAAAACACTACAAGTACAGCCCAGAAAGCCCTCTTAACGTTTCTCTCTATCACAACATAACTTTACCAACATAATCACTATCCTGACTTCTAACACTGTTCATTAGTTTTACCTGTATTTAAAATTTGTCTCATGAAATCACATAGAAGGTACTCATTTATGTCTTGTTTCTTTCCTTTAATATCATGTTTGTGAGATTATCCATGTATTTGTATGCCCTCATTACTTCTTAATGATCTATTTCAATATGAATGATTTTTGTTGTTGTTGTTTTTAACAAGTTTTTGAGACAGGGTCTCACTCATGGCAAATCTCCTGCCTCAACTTCTTGAGTGCTGGGAATACAGCTGAATGACCTTTAAATCTAAAATTTTGCCATTTAAAACAACCTCTAGAGCTGGAGATGCAACTCAGTGATTGCCTGACTAGAATACATGAAGCTCTGGGTTCCATCTCCAGCAATGCTCAAAACCAAACCAAACCCTCCACACCATATCATGACTTTTCTTTGCCAAATGCAACTTATCAGAAATTACTGCCAAATCCTAAGAATGTTATGGTTAAACTGGGTGTGGTGGCACAAGCCTATAATCCCAGCACTCAGGAGAAGGAAGCATGAGGATCACTGCAAGTTTGAGGCCAGCCTGGACTACACAAGGCCAGCCTGAACTACATAGGGAGACCTTGTCTCAAAAAAGCAATCTTTAACTGACTTACAGTAGTTCTTTTTAAAAATAAAGGCTAGATAGCAACCTTTATATATCAACTGTATTTATTACATGCTTTTCTCAAGTAAAATTACTCAAAATACCATTTTACTGTGATTAATAGTTTCCAGCTTTGATAGATTACCCAACCAACCTAGGAACTCTCTCTCATAAGGCACATATTATTGTAAGATCATAAATGACAAACTCCTTGACTTAAAAAGGTAATAGATAGTGAGTTCAAGGCCAGCCTGTACTACAAAGCAAGACCCTGTCTCCAAAAAAAGAAGGGGGGGAGGGGGAATTTAATGCCCATTGTTTAGTGTAGTGATAGAAGCAAAATTTTCTGATTTCTTTATTCCAATGTTCTTTTCCCAAAATACTTTAATGGCTTTGATTAGGAATGACTAATAGGACAGTGATGTTGAGTGGGGAACAAAAGCATTATTTGCATATTAATTTAGAATACAAACATTTTTCCATACCTCTTCCCTGGATCTATCAAAGATCACAGGAGCTGACATACTCTTTGACTCAATTCTAGGAGCAATGAGTGTAGTAGGGGTGACTGGTGTGACTGCAGGAGAAGGATCTGAGGACAGGATAGGGTCTCTTTCTGGGCTGTCCAAAGAAACTTCTTCTGTGGCTTCTGGATGCAAATTAAACAAGTTAATGAGGAAACTCCAAGAACTCCTAATACTCTATATAGCAGTTAGTGAATTGTAAAAAGTTTTATACTACCCAAAATATCAAAATAATGTAAATTTAAAATTATCATTCAATTTTATGAATCTTCCTTCAGCTGTTTATCAAAATTTAAAAGCTAACAGGAACTTCATTGGTTTTAGGAAGAATCATATTAAATCAGCTTCATTATACTACTGGAAATTATCTACATTAGGAGAAAAACAATGATGGGGATAATTCTACATTTATTTGTATTTGTAATATACATGCTACTTGTAACAACTTACCTTCCAAATATTTTATTCAGGATAACATTATGATTATTTTATACACAGAAACATAAATTTTATGGCCGAAGGCTTCCCAGAACTAACCCAATTGTACTAAAAGTTTGCTATGGAGAAGTCACAAAGTTAGAAACCTAAAGCAAATAAATGCCAAAGATTACAGGTATTAGTTGAATACAAAAATATGGCAGAAAGCAAGTAAGTGTTTAGGTTTTAATTTAAAGTGCTCATTCACTTGGAAAATCTAAAAATTAAACATATTTAAAATCAAACCAAATCAATAAACTGAATGCCTACAGGCTATGTAATATTGAACTAAATGCAATGGAAAAACACAAAGAAATGGAAAAAAATCATGCCTGCCCTCAGGGAGCTTATAATCTAGTTGGGGAAATAAGACATGTGGAATGTTAAATAATTACGAAAGATTTAAGAGAATAGTAAGAATGTTACATTTATTGCTACATGAACTACAGAATAAACATTGTTTTGAGTAAAGACAGGAAACAATACTTTTTAGGCAGGGGAAAATCAGGAATAGTTTCTGAAACTGATCTAAAAGGATTTAGACAGGTAGAGAAAACAAGGGGAATATTCCCTGAGAATAGAGTAATAGCATAAGTGAAAATTACAACCAGAGTCCATAATGTAAACTACACTTCTGCTAGTTTGCAGAATTAGTCCCCAGGAAAATTAAGCCACAACTGTCAGGGTGACACAGGATCAGATCAGTGGTTTCTAACCTAAGGTTCTTAGATTCCTAAAGGTTTGGGAAAAAATGGAAGTCAATGAGACATTATAACTTTAATACCTCAAAAAGTATGGGAGTAATGGTATATTTACATGAAATAAGTTTGCACAGGTTGACATGTTATCAAACTATTCTTACTGGCTATCTAATGTTGATGACATCCTTGGCATGGATCTCTTTATATTTTCATATTAAAAGAAAAAATGATTAATAACTAAGATCTTTCAAACTACAGTCATCAGAGGAGGGAAAATTTATGACATTATAGATGACCCTGACAAGTGCTGATATACCACTTTATTCTATGAAGACTGCTGATATTTATTATTTAAAGAAATAAAAACAATGAGCAACATAAACACTGTGAAATATCTTTAATCTACAAATAAGCAAAGTAACAAGCTTAAAACAAGCAGCAAATAAAAAACAAAAAAAGCAGATACTGCGATAGTCACAGACCCAAAAAACAAAACCGTAACAAACCTATGGAAGAGACAGTTAACTCTACTGAGCTATCAGTATTGATAACATCATTTTAAGTCTTCAATTATATTTTACTTCACTGATACCAGATTTTGTATTCCTGCACTGAAAGACTGCTTCATAAATAGTTTAAGACCTCAAAATAAGTAAGGCTACATACATATGATCTCAGTAGCTAATATGGAAAAGGAAACAACTAGAAAGATAGATAGATTGATTGACTGATTGACACAGTCTCGCTATGCAGCCCAGGCTGGCCTCAAAATCACAGGGATCCTCCTGCCTCAGTCTCCCTAGTGCTAGGATTACAGGGATGCACCACCACACCCAGCTTGAAAAGAAATTTTAGATTCAGCATACTAATATACAGTCTGCCTTAAATCTTTCAAGACTTCTTTCAGGTTAAGTGAACATACTGCAAATTCACCAATTTCATCTAAACCAGACCTAATGGTTTAGGAAGATATCCATAGATATTAACAATCAAGATTAACTTTTCCTTGAAGATATACTTTGAAGATAAGACTGAATTGATTATATCAAACATAGCTAATACTAATTAAATCATACAGATTCCACATTTCTTTTAAACAAAGGGAAACTCATCACACTTACAATTCGCATCCTCTACTGAACAACTCAAGTGATGTAAGCCAAGTACCTTGGCAGAAACAAGTTCTGATAGTCTAGGACACTTTCAGTACTGCCAAGTTGCTCACCCTCACTTATTCCTCTACAGGGTTTCAGTAACCTCATATCTGTAACATGTCACAGGTGAACTTTTTCTGGCACCACTTCTGGCATCTACTAGTTACACTACCTAAAACAGTAGTACCCATTGTAATATAATCTAATCTTGTGGTTTTAAAATCAAAATAGCTAGGTTGCTAAAGCACGATCTATATTCTACCCACCAGTATAGGAAGAATAAGTACATATTCCCATTACTGGAGGGCTGGGGATTTAGCTCAGTGGTTCTGCCACCTGCCTTGTAAAGGTAAGGTCCCAAGTTCGATCCCCATTACCAAAAAAACAAAACAAAACAAACCTACACTCATTACTGGACACAGTTCCCACAACCCTGAGTAACACGTGCTGCTCTCTATTACAGTTTCCTGGACACCGCCCCCCTCCACAGAAGGAGGATGGCACAGCTGCTTAGATGAATTATAAGAACCAAGTTTCATAGCAGCACAGTTTGTAATAGCTAAAACTTGGAAACAGCCCAAATGCCCATCAACTGGAGACTGGATAAAGAAAACGTGTTTTTTTTATATAATGGAGTACTACTCAGCCATAAAAAATGAGAAATTAGAGACATTTATAGCTAAGTGGATGAACATTGAGGTGATACTCTTAAGTGAAATAAATAGGACACACATGAATAAATACCGAATAGTTTCTCTGGTGTGAGAAACAAAGTGTAAATAAGGACTAAATGTATAACAGGTAATGTGAAATAGGAAGAAAAGGGGCAAAGGGGAAGGAAGTGGGAGGGCTAGGGGAAAGGATAGAAGGGAATGGGATTAATATGAGAAAATGGAAAAATAGGAACAAAATCTTTGTAAATAGGGAGGACTGGAGGGGTTGGAGGGCTGAGCAAGGGTGAAAAAATAAGAACCAAGAGAGACTATGTAAAGGTGCAAATTTCCAATGATGAATGTCATTATATTGTATACCTAAAATGTACCAATGATTAGAATGAATAATCGATAATGTAAAATAGGAAGAAAAGGTCCAAAGGGGTAGGGGTAGTGGGAGGCACAGGGGAAAGGAAAGAAGGGAAAGGAAAAATGATGAGAAATGGAAAAAATGGAAATAAAGTCTTTGTAAATAGGGAAGGGTGGAGGGCGTGAAGGGAGGGCTAGGAATGGGGAAAAAATAAGAACCAAAATGCATTATGTAAAGGTACAATTCCCAATGAGAAATGTAATTGTGTTGTATACCTACAATGTACCAATAAAAGAATTTAATAATAATAATAAAAAAAGAACCAAGTGTACTGTGGGATTAAGTCCTCTATATAAAAGTGATCAGTTAAGGCACTTGGTTCGATACCCAACACCACAAACAAAGGAAGGAGCAGCCAGATCATCTAATGATGACATCATGAAATACAGTTGAGAGTAAAAGATTAAGCATAAGAAGTATTTATATTTGTAGGTTAACAAAGGACAACAGATAACCTTTCTTTTGTTGTTTTTTGAGACAGGGTCCTGACAGGTAGGTCAGGCTGGCAAACTAATGGTCCTCTTCCCTCAGGCCTCCAAAGTGCTAAGATTTTTGGTTGTACCACACAGTGGCATACTTTTTATTAACAAAATAAATATTCATAATAACTACACTTGAATCACATCATCTGTATACTCTTTTAGGTAGACTAAAATATTATAAATCTTTTCTGTGGTACATGCCTGTAATCCCACCACTCGGTAGGATTGTGAATTCGAGCTCATGTTGGATTACTACATAGGAAGTGCCAGGCCAGCCTCACTACAGAGTGAGACTCTGTCTCAAAAAATAAAAAATAAAGGGCCAGGGATTTACTTAGTAGTTCTGCTGCCTGCCTCACAAGCGCAAGGTCCTGAGCTTGATCCCCGGTAGCCCCCCAAAATAAATAAAATAACTAAATAAAATCTAATTGAACAAAGTAGATAAATAGCACCGTACAGTTCTCAGACTGATCAGCTGTATACATTTTCTAAAAAAATATACATGGTACATATACACACAATGAACAAAAATAGCTATTGGTAGAATAAGGTTTCAGCATACTCATTTAATTAGAATTTTAAGAATTTCTACATGGTTAGAGTTCTTACAAAACAGGTAACACAAATCCTTAGGATTTCAAGAGGAAAATATACAATTTTACATGAGTACTTGCTTAACAGAGAAAGGACTTTGTCACTGTTTAGTTTAAAACACAAATGCTATCAAAGTACTTTTAATTCCACAAAAGATAAAAGAATACTAAAATATCGTAACTTTGGTAAACTGTGACATTGACTCTAAACTGTTTGGTGACTTAAGGGTGGGGAAAAAAGATTAATATGTGGTATCATACTTTAAATTTTCTAATATGACAAAACACATGAATTAATCTGTGATGAAAACTTTACATAGAACCAATCAGTATGAAAACTGTATTACTTTTGTGATGGAGGAATTGTACCTTCAAACATATTTGTACAAAGAATACAGGATGTTTTGAATCCTGGGCAATTATAGAAGTCAAGGGCTCCCCCACCTCTCCCACCTTTGGTTTTATGAGAAAGGGTCTCACTATGTAGTTGTTTTAAAAAACTCACTGTGTAGCCCAGGCTGACCTAGAATTCTCCACAATCCTCCTGCTTCAGCCTCCAAGTGCTGGGGCTACAGGTGTGCACCAGCATGACTGCTATAATCCCAGCACTTGGGAGGCTGAGGCAGAAGGATCGCCCCAAGTTTGAGGACAGCTTGGGCTCTACAGTGAGTTCAAAACCAGCTTGAACTACACAGCAAGAACCTGTCTCAAAAAACAAAAACAAACACACAACAACAAAAAGAAAAATATTAACCTGTACCTAAATTGTATTAACCTTAAGGGATAGTTGTTTTGAAGAGAGTCCAATTTTTTAAAGATAGGATGGAAAACACCTATCTGGCCCCAATATCCAAAAAAATTCCTCAAGCATCAATTTATTCACTTAGAAGTAAATCAAAATAATTTAGGTGATACACATCTGTAATCCCAGCACATAGGAGGCTGAGGAAGGAGGACAGCGGCAAGTTTGAGAGGAGCCTGGGTTACATTTTGAGTTCAAGGCAAGGCCAGCCAGCCTGAACTACACAGAAAGACCCCGTCTCAAAAAACCAAAGAGAAAAGAAAAAATAAAAATGTCAATATGAAACAGGTACAGCAATTTACTAAAATTACAAGCAGAAATAAAGTGATTTTTAAGTCTATAGTTTAATTTTGTTTTGTGACAATTTGTAAGCAATTTGTAAAAAAGAATCAGTCATTTCTCAAAGGATGAACACCACAACCATTAATTTTGGACTGATCAAAACAATCAAATTCTAACATGTAATTTATTTTTCAAATGCTTAAAACCAGAAAAGACTATATATTTGCTTCTCTTAACAGGTCATATTTTTCACAGAATGATCTAACTGGAAATTCCCTAAGTTGTTACAAAGAAAAGTTACAACTAATACACAGAATTTCAGTTTTGCTTAGTGACTATTTTCTAACACAATACATACTACAATTGACCTTTATAAAAAAAATAAAGATAGGACAATTACCTGCAAAAAGATCTTCTCTGTCATCATCCAGTACAACTTCTGACGGTTTTGGGCCATTGGAGTTTGCACTAATATCCTCTGTAGGAAGACTAGCTGGTTCTGGAGATGATGGACTTGACTATTAAAAAGAATAACAGGTAATGGATTAGGATATCTATCTGTTATAATTATGTCACTATACACTTCCGAAAGAACATTCTCTTGGTAAGAAGAGAAAGAGCAGTTATTCATATTATTTCATGACTGGCTCTAAAACATAACTTTTACTTTTCTTCTTTTTCAACAAAAAGTCATTTAAGATTTCATAAAGAAATCTTTTCTAGTCATTCCTTTAGAGGTACTAATTTGTCATGTCAAGATATAATTAACAACCCTAAATTTAATGGTTTATCTAGTCATATACAATGGAATGAAAAAGAACCAATGTTTTTGTTTTTGTTATTAACATGTCTTTTTTACGGTAGAGGCAGATATATCCAAATGTCTAAATTTCACACAATTCAACAGATATGGAAAACAAGTGATTGTAATAATACTCCTATCAGTAATATATAAAAAATTGTTGCCCTGTAACAGAAACAGCAAATCTTTTAGAGCTTTCAATGATAACAAATGGGCCACTGTGGCACGCATGCCACAGGTTTGCCACTGCTGATCTATATCCCTTATCAGCACTTTGATACATTCCACCTTTTTCATGTTAGCTTCTCTGTGTGGCTTGCCTTTCTACTACTGTCTTCATAAGACTTGACTACAGAAGATCTTAATTTGGTAAGGTCACATTATCAAATTTTTCTTTTATGGTTACACTTTTGTACAACCAGTATCTCCCTCAATCCCCAGGCCCTGTGGTGGCAATCAATCCCAGGGCCTTTGAACCACACCTTCAACCCCTGAATAATCTTTTTATGTCCCTCTGATTTAGTAAGATTTTTCTCAGCCTGAACTACATAGAGATTCTGTCTTTAAAAATTAAAAAAAAAAAAAAAAAATCAAAGAACTACTGCCGGGGGCAGTGATGCATGCCCATAGCCTCAGCATTAGGGAGGCTGAGGCAAAAGGGTGGTGTATTTAGGACAGCCTGAATAAAGCTGGAGGAATGACACTACCTGACTTGAAGGTTTACCATAAGGCTGCAGTAATAAGGACAATGTGGTAACCGGCAGAAGAAGAGACAAACAGATCAAGGGAATAGGACAGAGAGCCCCAAAACAGACTCATGTAAGGTGAGTCAACCATCTTTGATGAAGAACCAAAGGCAAAACAATGGAAGGAAAAGTATTTTTGATAGTCTGGACAAATTGGATATCTACATACAAAAATATGACCTAGAAAATGAATCTAGAAATAGACATTACACCTTTCACAAAAATTAACTCAAAACAGATCACACATCTAAATGTAAAACAAAAACAAAAAAATGAAGATAGCATAATCTAGATGATCGTGGGTTTGGCTATATTTTAGATACAACATAGGCATTAGTAAAGAATTAAAGAACTGGTAAGTGAGATTCATGAGAATTAGAAAATTTTGCTCTGTGACGGAGGTTCTGCTGAGCTGGTTCTGAAGGCATTTGTCTATAATCTTAGCACTCTGGGGAGCTGAGGCAGGAAGATGGAAAGTTCAAGTCCAGCCTGGACCAACTTAGCAAGACCTGTCTCAAAGTACAAAATAAAAAAGGGCTGAGGATGTAGTTTAGAGGAAAAGCCCTGGGTTCAACCTTTAGTACTACCAAAAAAAAGGAGAGAAAGAGAATAAAAAGGAAGTCATAGACTTGGAGAAAATGTTTTACAAGACACATGATAAATGCCAGATATAGTGGCACACACTTGTAGTCTCACCACTCAAGAGGCTGAGGCAAGAAAGTCACTGTGAATTCAAGGCCTTGTCTCAAAATAAAAACTATGGGCTGGGGATTTATCTCAGTGGTTCCGGCACCTGCCTCGTAAGCGCAAGGTCCCAAGTTTGATCCCTGGTACCAAAAAACAAAAAACAATAACAAAAAAAAAACTAAAAAAGGGATGGGACCGTAGCACAGTGTGAAGGCCCTGGGTTCAATCCCCACATACCCACAGATATACAATGGCATATAAACATATGAAAAAATGTTCTACATTATGTGTCATCAGGCAAATAAATGCAAAGTAAAACAGTGAGGCACCACTACACATCTATCAAAATGGCCAAAATCCAGAACACATTTGGTATTTGACAATACCAAATGCTGAATGCGGAACAACAGGAACTCTCAATCATTGCTGGTAGAAATGCAAAGTGGTATAGCCACTTTAGAACACGGTTTGGCAGTTTCTTTTACTAAATATCCTCTTACTATGTGACTTAGCAATCCTTTAGTATTTACCCAAAAGAAACAAAAATATATGTCCACACAACCATATGCACAGGAATGTTTACAGCAGCTTCACTCACAATAACTAAAAAACTTAGGAAATGACCAACATGTCCTTCAGTAGGCGAATGGCTAAATAAGCTCTGATACCTCAAGACAATGGAATATTATTCAGTGCTAATAATAAAGGAGCCATCAACATAATAAAGGACGTGTGCAGAATGCATACCTGCAATCCCAGAACTCTGGGAGGTTTCCAACTGTATGAATGGAACTGTGCAACAAGCCAAAGCGTGAATCAATAAAAAGGTCACTGGCTGCTGAGGGGCAGGGGGAGGAGGACTGAAGAGGCAGAGCTAAGAGCATTTTTAGGACAATGAAACACTCTGCACGCTGGACACATCATTACACATTCTCGCAAACACAGAACATACAGACCAACAATGAACCTTTATGTAAATTCATCAATTGAAATACATGTACCTCTGGTGGAGGATACTCATAACAGGACAGGTTATTAATTTTTAGGGGTTTTGGGAAATCTGTGGCTTCTACTTAATTTTGCTATGCATCTCAAAGTACCTTAAAAGATAAAGTCTATTTTACAATAGTTTTGGACACAAAATTATTTATAATGAACATTACAGGAGAAAAGTAGATAGCTACATACATAATCCAACTTCCTAAAATATTCATTAAAAATTAGTACTACTGGGGCCAAAGATGTAGCTCAGTGGTTCTGCTGCCTGCCTTGAAAGTGCAAGGTCTTGAGTTCGATCCCTGGTATCAAAAAAAAAATTAATATTACTTTCTATTTCTTCTTTGTCCTTCTAGAAACTGAGACATATTTGTATCGAGTAAGATAGAGGCACTAAATTTTCCATATAACTTGTAGGTTCAACTTCATTTAAAGTAACTTTTGGGCCGGGGATTTTAGCTCAGTGGTTTCCCTGCCTGCTGTGCAAGTGCAGGGACCTGAGTTCGAAACCTGGTACCAAAAAAAAAAAACTAAAGTAACTTTTATCTCCAAAACTTCCTGAGGATCAGAGATCTGTATTTAATTCTACCTGCACACTAACCTGGCTATGGTTACATAATGAAATTTCCTTGGGTACTAATTTTCATGTCTATAAATGAATGCATCATATAATTGGTATTTTTTTAGGTTTCTATTTTAGTATTTTATAATTTCAAAATTTAGAGTCAGCTAAATTGACTTCCTTTTCCTCTTCTAAACCTTGCTTGTCATTACCTTTGATAGAGAAATAAATCTTGAGAGAAACAAAACAGAAACTTAAAAAAAAAAGTTAATCTCAATTTGTTGCTATAGTACTACATAAATGAACTTGTGGCTGTCTTTTTGTATTATACTAAAGGGAAACTGAGTACAACCAATTCTACGGGGATCGTAATTGATAGGGTCCAACTTTATTTCTCTAATGATTTAAGTCAAGAGTTGTACTGTCCAGTGAGGTAACCACTAACTACATGTGGTTACTCAGCTCCTGAAATGTAACAAGTTAAAACTGAAATGTGCTACAAGTATAAAACACACTTCAGATTTTAAAAATTTAGTACAAAAACTAAATGAATTAATATATTGATTATATATTGAAGTGATACTTTAGGTAGGGTAAAATATTTTGGATATATTGAATTAAATAAAATGTATTAAGACGGGTGTGGCTCCTTCCACATACCTAATAATCTCAGCTACTCAGGAGGCTGAAGCCGGAGGATTGCAAATTTGAGGCTTATCTGAGCAAACTTCCTGAAACCCTGCCTCAAAATAAAAAGTAAAAGGGCTGGGAATGTAGCTCAATGGTAGAGTGTTTACTTGCCAAACATGTGCAAGCCCTTGGGTTCTAGCTTCAGTATAGGAAAAAAAATTACTAAAACTAATTCTGGCTGTTTCACTTTTAAAAATAAGGTTATCGTGGTGTATGGCCATTCAGGAGGTTGAGGCAGGAGAATCTTGAGTTTGAGGCCAGGCTGGACAACATAATCACACCCCATCTTAAAATAATAAAAAGTGTTGACTAAATAACTTAAAATTACATTGTCTGGCTCAGACTAGATAGCACTTGTCTAAAAGTAGATTTTGTTATACAGTATCTGTAAATAAAGAGTAGATGGTTCTTGCCTTTTAGGTGTCTTCTTGAAAAAGTTCAAGAAATTATAATACAGTGATACATAGCTACGTGTGGTGGTGCAGGCCTGTAATCCCAGCACTTGAGAGGCTGAGGGGGAGGATTGCCAGGAGTTTGAGGCCAGCCTGCGGTACATAGTGAGCTCAAGGCAAGCCTGCACTACAAAGGGAGACCCTGTCTTTCAAAAACAAAAACAACAACAAAAATAATACAGGGACATACATGTCCATGTTTATAGCAATAGAACTCACGGTATCTAAATCTTGGAAGTAGCCTATATGTCCATCAACAAACAAATGGATAAAGAAAATGGGGGATTTATACACAACAGAATTCTACTCTGCTGTAAAGGATAAACTCAAGTCATTTGTAGGAAAATGGATGTACCTTGAGACCAGAATGTTAAGTGAAATAATGTTGTGAAATAAATCAGACACACAACCTTCAATATTACATGGCTTCTCTTACATGAAAACCAAAGCATAAATAATTTAAAGAGAAAAATAAAAGACAGACATTTGGAAATAGGGAGATGGATCTTTGGCAAATAGGAATTTATCTGAATTTAAAAGAACATTCTAGAATAACTGAGATTAGAATGAAAACTAGCAAATGTTTGAGAATGGGGGCAGAATAACAAACTACTAATCTAGGTTTAAAATTTTTTTGTAAGGGAGAAGCTTATCTTGGCTCATGCAGATAACTAGGGTTAGGCTAAGATAAACCAGGAATAGTAGTGGGGGTGGATTCGGAAGCCATGAATTGATTAAAGAGCTTCATGATTCAGGAGTGGTGGTACAGGCCTGGCCTGTGATCCCAGTACTCAGATCCCGTGAGTTCAAGGCCAGCCTGCACTAGTGAGACTGTCTCAAAAAACTTAAAAAAAAAAAAAACCTAAAAGAAAAAAATGTACAATAGATATTTCCTTTTGGGCTAGTACCATCTAAATTATTTTATTTTGGGAGCTCTTGGTATGTAATAAGATGACAAGCCAGATATGGCGATGCACACCTGTAATTCCAACTACTCAGGAGATTGTGATCAGGCAGGAAGATCAAGTTCACAGCCAACTTGGGCAACTTAGCAAGACTATCTCAAAACAAAAAAAGGCAGGATGTAGCTCAGTGGTAGAACACTTGCCTAGCATGTGCAAAACCCTTGCATTCAATATTCGGTATGGGGGTGGAGGTGGACAGAAATGATGGACAGCAGGGAAGGATCTGAAATAAACTATTCAGAGACTGCCCAGTTTCTTATTGATTCTGAGTTCTCTGACATTTTTCTAACATTTCTTTTACATGAACTAGTCAGTTTGTTGTTTGCAACTAAAACCCTTATCCATGAATCCCCTATTAAATAACTGTTGTTCAAGAGCCTCTGTACATGTTAAACCACCCGATTTGGGCTGCTTTTCTCTCCTCTCTGCCTGTTACTTCTAAGCACCTCAGCACTTTTATTCTTAGGAAATTCTTTTCTAAGCCAACCAAACTATACGCTTTCATTCTACTCTTTACTCTCTCCCAATTTAAGCACAATTCACCAATTTTCAATATTCTGCCTAAATACTACTAATATTTACTATTCATTTATGTGAAACTTTCAAATATCCACTTAAGAAAACCTATTCAATTAAGCACTGCCAAATGCCAGATTCTAATATGGAAATGGGGATGAACAGAAAAACAAGCCTACCTTAATCTAAAACACTACTTTGGCTACTACAGTATTTATAATATCCTTCCTAGTTAACCCTTATTCCAAACAGCTAAAGAAAAGGTACTTAATATCTGCTAACCATTATTTAAGTTAACCAAATACTCTTTTTAACAATAAAATGTACTTGAGACTTTAATCATGAAACATAAAATAATACCTATTTTGCTTTGCAATATACACATATGCATGGCTGCATGTATGGGCATGCACACATGTGTGCACACACACAGACACACACAAACACAAACACAAACACACTTCTCTCTCTCATTCCCCAGCTTGTATGTTTGGCCTGTAGACAAAAAGATGAAAAGAGAGGAGAGGAACCCCCTCAGCTCAAGTGAGGGCCATGGAGGGAGCTACTCCAAGTGCTTCAGCCTAGTCAGCATGAGGAACACAATGGATGGGTTCTGACTGTGCCTGGTGAAATGAGTGGCGGCTGGCATTGCCGGAGGCGTTAGGACAGAGGGGCTCTTGCATGTGCACCAGCTGTTTTATGTCGGCCCACCACTGAGCGCCTGGGGGCTGTCGCTACTTCTGCTCCCCATGAGGACCTCGAGCAGCTGACGCTACCCAGGGGTCACCAGATGAGGGCCTTGACCTGACAGGGTCAGGCCCAGCTCAGCCAGACCTCTCTTAGCCTCCCACCTCTCCTGCCTCCGCCCTGCAGCCACCCTGAGTCAGTGCCAGTGAAAAACACAGAGATGGCCACTCGTCCTTCCTCCAAGGCTTTCTGCCAGAAGTGGGCCTGAGCAAAAGCAAAGATTTCATTTTAAATCTTCACTGATGTTTGAGGTTTATGACTATTGCACAGGACTGCATGTTTTCTTTACAGACATTTTTGTGATTCACTGTGACCAGAGGTCTTTTCGTGATCTCAGAATGACCTGAAAAGTCAAAGCGTTTCACCAAGTGATGAGCGAAGAACTTGTCCCACAGAACACTTTTGACCAAGCAGCACGGTAAGAGGATAATGTTACTTGGGCTGGCAGTTCAGCTATGTGGTGGAACACTTGCCTAACATGCAAAAATAAATAAATGAACAAAAACTGCAATAAATAAATAAATAAATACAATTCTAAAAAAAAAGAGAAAAGATGAAAAGCCGTATCACTACTGTCAAGAAGCTTAATAGTTCAATGGGAAAATACACATATATTAAGCATTAGAGTTAACAACTGGTGTAATAAAGCCACATATAAAGTAGTGCTTTTTTTCTTTTTACAGTACTTAGGCCTGACCTCTGGGCCTTGTACATACTAAGCCAAGTGCTCTACCACTGAATTATATCCCTAGTCATTTTGGCAGAAGGGGCAAGTATTGGGGATTGGATCCAAGGCCTTTGCACTGAGCTACACCCTAGCCAAACAAGGTCTTACTAAGTAGCCAAGCTGGGCTTGAACTTGTATTTCCTAAATTGACACACTGAGGAAGAACCAGATGGCAAATGGAGGCCATGTGGTCTTTGTCACAACTATTCAACTCTCCTAGCCACAGACAAAGGTAAACAAATCAATATGACAGTGTTCCAGTAAGACTCTTACAAAAAGGTATCAGGTCAGATTTGGTATACAAACCACAGTTCACAGTTTGACAAACCCTGCCCCATATCACCACTCCCTCCTCACCTGACCCAGAAACCTAGTCATTATCCTACTTCCCCCTCATCACTCACATCTTCCATGTCTAGCCAATCAACAATTCTCATTTTTTTCAACCCCTACTGTGTTTCATTTTTATATATTCTCACTACCCACCATAACCCTAAATTTTTATTATTATTTTGGCTGAACTGAACTCTACCTTTCTCATCTTCATATATATGGGGTCTGAACCCAACCCTTGCACTGCACTAGATCTCCAGCCCTTGTTATCTTTTTGAGACAAGGTCTCACTAAGCTGCCCAGGCTGGTCTTGAACATGTGATCCTCCTGCCTTGCTGGACCTATAGGCTTTTATCATCACGCAGGGTTCCACCAGTATATTCTTCACACTACTCCAAGAAACTGTCATTACTCCGCTTGCTCATAATTCTTCACTGACTTACTAATGACTACAGCTTGAAACCTAAACTCCTGTACATACATACAAGTCTTAGACTAACCAGCTCTTTTCCACCAAGCCTCCTCAGCCTCATCTCCTGCTACATACCATTTTCCTATAATGTGTACTTTATGCTCACTGGGATAATGAAAAATTAAAGTTTTCTCATCACAGCACTGTATTCTCTCATTTTTGTGTAAAACTTGGAAACAGTGTTCAATTTTCAGCCAAAGAGTTAGGTAGACTCCAAGATGATGTATGATAATCCCTACCTCCACTTATTCATACTCTTACACAGAATTCTCTCACACTGTACTAGGAGTAGGTCTGTGTGACCAACAGCACACAGCAAAAAGGATAGCATGTCATTTCTGACACTAGTATATAAAAGACCACCTTGGGTGGTATTATATTTGCCCCTCACCCCTCAATAATCACTTTCATGTGCTCCCTTCATCCCAACTCCGCCAGATACTGAGCAGACCTATACAGACAATCAGGTGGCAAAAATCTGAAGAGCCTTCTCAAAAGCCATGTGAGTGTGCGTCTTAGAAGTGCACCCTCCTCAGTCCTCAGATGACTGAGGTTCTGGCTGACACGGCCTTGAACCAGAATACCCAGGTTAAACTGCTCCTGGATTCCCAACCCTTTGAAATGGAGTGAAATAGCTGGGTGTGGTGGCACATGCCCATAATCCCAGTGCTCAGGAGGCTGAGGCAGAAAGATCACCAAGTCTGAGGTCAGCCTGAGTTATGAGTTACACAGTGAGTTCAAAGCCAGCCTGGACTACAGAGACTGTGTGTCTCAAAAAAAAAAAAGGAAGAAGTTAAGTAATATGTGTCTTGTGCTAAATACTCGGGACATTGCGCTTGCAAGGCAGGTGGTGGCACCACTGAGCTCAATCCCCGGCCCTGTTACAGTGCAATAAATAACATACATACTTAAACACTCTCTCTATCACATGTATATATGCAAGGTAAACCCATTATAGCTCTCCTTCCTTAACAACAACTAAGATCTCTAAACAAAATACAAGAACTACCCAAGGAATCAGAAGTGAAATTCAGACAGAATGAGAAATGCAATAAGTAAATTTCCATCTCTCCTCTAACAATTTTGTCCTGAAAGTGGGCTCCAGTCACAGACCTGGACAACGGCACAAGTAGCTAAAACTTTGATAAAATCTTCACCTTTATGGACAGATGAATGAGGCAAGGGGTCACATGAGCTAAAGAGGATATGTGTATGAATATGTCTGTTTTCCCTTGATTTGCTAAAAACAGGCCCCAACATGGTGCTGCACTACAGGTGCAATTGCACAGGTAGATAAAACTCAAGAAACTCCATCTTTTTTCTGACCAAACTAAGAAACAGGAAATTTCTTGCCTGAAGAATGTGGTGACAATTCCAAAGAAAAACAAATGGATAAAAGCTCAGGATCCACCCTGAGGGGATATATGCACACCAATAGACCTACATAGCATTGGATCACTGCCCAAGTCTCAGAGTAAACTATAAGCAATGCATGCGCCCGGTCAGACACCAAGAAGCAAAGACTTTGAATTGAGACTAGAACCACTGCACACAAAAGCCTGAAGAAAATTTATAGACTGATCTTGATCACCTGACAAGAAGTCAATAATGTGCTTCCAACATTCTCCAGAAGATTAACAAGAGTCTAAAAAGAACCTAGAAAATGTGACAAAATCATAAGGAAAAGATAACAGATGCCAAAACTAAAATAACGAAAATGCTAAATGTACAGTAAAAACAAACTATGCTTTATGTTGTAAAGGTAAATACATTTGAATGAATGAAATGACAGCTCTCAGAAGAGAAACAAGCTATGAAAAATAACCAAATGAGGGCTGGGGATGTAGCTCAGTGGCACTGGAAAGCGCAAAAGCGCAAAGTCCTGAGTTCAATCCCCATACTGAGGGGAAAAAAAAGAAAGGAAGAAAGAAAAAAGCAATGTTTGAACTAAAAAAATTACCTGAAATAATTATCAAAATGTGTTCACTGATTTGAAATAAGAAAAATATAAAACATATCAATATGTATTACTATATCTGCTTAGAAATTAACATTTGTATTAAAATATGTAAAGAATTACTATGGCTTAAAAAAAAGTTCATAGGATGGGTTCAGTAAAGAATGAACAGCTCAGTGCTGCTGCTGCCTGCTTTTACAGGCGTACAGGCGGCGCAAGGTCCCAAGTTCAATTCCCGGTACAAAAAAAAAAAAAGAATGAACATGACAAAGGAAAGTGTCAGTGAATTTGAAATTAAATCTATAGAAAATATCCAATGCAACAAAGATAACACCTGAGAAAATTTGAAATAAATGAACAGAGAACCTAGGAACTTGTAAGGTAATACCAAAAAGTCTGTCATATCTTTCAAATTTCAGATGTTAGGATGAAAAGACTGCTGCAGAATACAGATAAAACTTCCTGAATTTGATGAAAGACATAACTTTATAGCTAAAAAGAGGCTTAGGAAGCCACAATGAGGATAAAATCAAATAATAACATGGCTACACACATCAAGCTGCTGAAAATGAAAGATAAATACAATTTTTAAAAATGGCTGTGTGTGGAGGCATATGCCTGTAATGCCACCACTATGTGAGGCTGAGACAGGAAGATCACTAGTTAAAGCCCAGCCTGAGCAACTCAGCCACTTAGAGAGGCTCAGTCTCAAAATAACAACTCCCAACCAATAACCATAATGCATTATTCTAGAGGGCCTGCTTTCTATTTTCACAGAATGTGTACTTTTAAAATTTGCCTAATAAACCTCTTTATTCCTCTCATGACACATCTCTAAACTTTTTCTTTTTCTTTTTTTTTTTTTTGGTATCAGAAGTCAGAAAACGTACAATTTAGTTTGTGGAGTAGGATGCATCAAGGTTCTCTATCTCCTTTTTGGTCCTCTGACACTGTGTGGTGATAAAAGCACTTAAGAGAAAAATGACACGTTAACAAGGGAAGTCCAAATAGAATTTCTGTGGATTTTTCATCAGAAATCAGGAAAGCTAGAAAATTGTGGAAGAATACTTTCAAAGTGCTGAAAGTTAGCTATCGAACCAGAAATCTGTAAACTCTGAAAATATTACTCAGGAATGAAAGTAAAATTGTTTTCATGGGTACAAAAAGAACACTCATCACCAAAAGATATGTTCCAAAAGAAATGCTAAAGTAAATTCTTTATGCTGAAGAGAAATGATATAAGAGGGAACCATGGTCAAAGGGTATGAAACAGAAATGGCAAACAGACTATAATGAATTCATATTATAACTGAATATTGGAATTATGCTAAAATCTTGGGTTGCCCACAGTTTTTTTGGAGTGGGGGGATTGAGACAGGATCTCACTATATAGTTCAGGCTGGCCTTGAATTCATATGCAGCCCAGGCTGGCCTTAAATGTACAGTGACCCTACTACTTTGGCCTCCCAAATGCTGGGGTTGCAGGCATGTATCACCACACCTGGCACCCAACAGTTTTCTTTTCTTTTTTTTTGTTACCAGGGATCGAACTTGGGTCCTTGAGCTTTCAAGACAGGCGGCGTAACCACAGAGCTAAATCCCTGGCCCAACCAACAGTTTTCTGACAAGACAATTGGAAAAAATTTCAACATGCTTATGTAACAAAAATCACCCTGCTGTTTCCAGAGCCTGAGCAGAATGTGGGATAGGAATGGTGTAGGTGGTAGACAGCTCCAATAAAGGCCACTACAGCAGCAGTAATACTGTTAAAGAGGTGCTTTCCTTGTCTCTACATCTTCCAGATTCTTCTTCTTTTCTTCTCTCTGTCTCTGAGAGGATCTCACCATGCAGCAGCTCAGGTGGTGTTCAAACTCACTATGTATAGTCCAGTCTGAATTCTAACTTATGATTCTCTTGCCTCAGACTCCCAAGATCTAGGATTACAGGCCTACAATACATCACCACTCCCAGCTTTAGATATCATTATCATTATTATTATTATTACTATGGCAGCAATGTAGACTAAACCCATGGGCTTTACACTGAGTTATATTTCCAGTCCTTTTAATTTTTTTTTTTAGAAATTTTGAGATATGGTCTCAAAGTTGCCCAGGCTGGGCTCAAACTTGTAATCCTCCTGCTTCAGCCTCCTAGAGTGCTGGAATTACAGGCTTATGTCACCATGTTGTCCAGTTCAGATATCAGTATTAATGTATATTCTTTTCTTCCCCTATATCATCACCTACTAGTATGCACAAGTTTTTAGTACAAAATTTTGAGGTTTTTTTGTTAGCATCTCTTAAAAAGTGGTGCTGTAGGACGCCAACCAAATCAAAGGAGCCCACTAGAGTCCCTCTCTCCCACAAACTGCCCCTAAGAACTCTGGATAGAATACAAAAAGCAACCATATAAAAGTATGTAACAGGCAAATTAGGGAGGTAGCCAAAATGTGAAAAATGATTATTACAAGGAACAGTTCTGTGGGTTTTCTTTATTCTATTTTAGCTTTTCCTGAGAAAAGGAACAATTGTAGAACTATGTTATGGGTCAGGAATGGTGAACCTTTTAGAGCTTCAGTGGTAGGAAACAGCCCATTCTGGCACATATGCCATAGGTTTACCACTGCTACAGGTACAGAATGACTCCTAGAAAAACTTCTGTCTTTCTGCCCGGAACACAAGAGCCCCTAAAACCTAAAGAATATGGGTGAAAAACCTTTTCTTTTCCCATTTCCTTTCCTGGCATTGACCTTAGACCAGATCCAGTGGCATGACACCAGCAGTGATGAGAGTGTTGTCATCTAAAACCTCAAGAGAAAATGTAACTCTTTGGCCAAGTGAACCAGGAAAAGACGATCCACTATTCTGAAGAGCAAAGGGCAGATATCTTCATTAGTATTTACTCCCCTTTCATCTAATGCTTTCCTACAAGGCTGGCCCAAGATGTGTGATAATGCAGGCAGCTACAACTCTGAGAGAAATGTTTCTAGCCCAAAGACATGGGAAAAGAGGTCCTTGGAAGGTGAAGAGAGGGGAGTTGAGGGACCCTGGAGAAGTCCCTGTAATTCTATGAATGAACCTATACAAATCAAGCTTACCTTCAAGCTGCACATCTGTGGGGTAGAATGGAACAGCACACCAAATTTCCCATGGTCATTAATGTTTCTGTGTATGTTGTAAGCACATACACGTTATTTGTTCCCTTGTTCAGGACTACTTTTTCATGAAAGTCTGTATACTAAACAACCTTGGAAGAAAGAGGTTGCCTTTCAAAACAAAGACCAGGTTTGCTTACTGTGCAGTATAATAAAAATAATGTCTCTTCTAGCGCCAAGAACAGGCAGGATTATGGCCTCTTACAAATGATGTCGCTTCACTAAGCTCAGGTTCCTCAAATCGATCAGTCATGGCATCCTCCTGGGCCCATATGCCTCACCCTGCTGGGACCAGAGACACAAGGGAAACTGCTATAGACGTGATGCTCAAGTGGCTTGCTGTATGATTTGAGCAATATTCTTTATAACATTTCTTCCAGAAAGTACGCACAGATTTGTTAGTCTCCTTTACAAGGAGAGAGTGGAATTTCAGACCTTTTACAGATGTTGAGATAAAGTCAGTGGACTCATAGATTAACAGAAAATATTCAATCTAAATAACAAACAGGGTGGGTGTGGTGGCACGCTCCTGTAATCCCAGAACTCAGTAGGGTTGAAGCAGGAGGAACTCTGTGGCCAGCCTAGGCTACCTGGTTAAGCTCAAGGCCAGCCTGAACTATAGAGATCCTGCCTAAAACAACAATAAATACAAAACAACACATTGTGATAAATAACAGGAGAAAAAGTTTTAAAAAATGAACTGAACCTCAAAGATCTGTGAAACAACATCAAAACTCCTTACATTCATATGTCATTGTAAAGTCCTAGGAAGAGGAAAAGAAAGACAGAAATGGAGAAACAAATATTTTAAGAAAGGATGGGCAAAATTTCTCCAAATTCAGTAAAAGATATCTACAAATTTAGGAATAAACAAACTCTAAACAGGACAACCTCAGAGAAAACCAGATCCAGTTACACCATTAAGAATGGCTGAAAAGGCAAAAACTTAAAAATTAAAAACTTGAGGCAACTAAAAATGCAAATATTGTATTTCACCTAGAGAAATGATTAGAATGAGTACATACTTTCATCAGAAATCACAGAGACTAGAGGACAGAGGCACAAAATAAAGCGATGAAGGAAAAGTCTACTCAAAATTCTTTATAAAATCAAATTATCTTCCAAGAGTGAGGCTGAAATGAAGATATAAGAGCACTATAGGAATTTGCTGTCACTAGGGCAGCTCTAAAAACAGTAAGTGCTTAAAAAAAGTTCATCAGGCTGGGGGATTTTAGCTCAGTGGTTCCACCACCTGCCCCGCAAGCACAAGGTCCTGAGTTTGATCCCCGGTACCAAAAAAAAAGTTCATCAGGGTCTGGGGATTTAGCTCAGTTGCACTGGCCTGCCTGGAAAGCACAAGGTCCTGAGTTTGATCCCTGGCACCAAAAAAGAAAGGAAAAAAATCATCAGCCTAAAAGACACTTGATAGGAGGGAGGAGAGAGAAGAGAGAAGAAAAACTTAAAATGGAATGCTAACAAACATTAAATATAAAAGAAAGAAAAGAACAGGGAAAACTAGAAAACAATGAACACAATGGTAGATTGAATCCAACCACAACAATTATCACATTAAATGTAAATAGTCTAAACACACTAGGAGAAATGGCCAAATTGGATACAAAAATAAATACACACAAAAAATATACTGCCTGACAAGAAACAAACAACAAAACAAAGCAAAACAAAACCACCCAACTTTATAGGGCACTTGGGTTGGATCCCTGATAACAAAAAGAAAAAAACAAAAAAACCTCCCCCAAATCCCTAAAGACATAGGTTAATTAAAACAATGGAAAATGTCACATAAACCAAAGAAAGTTGAAGTGCTTTATAAAGTCCAGAGTGTAGCCTGGTGTGGTGGTGCATGCCTGTAATCTCAGCACGCAGGAGGCTTTCTTAGGCAGGTGGACTGCTGACAGTTCGAGTCCAGCCTGGGGTCCATAGTGAGGTTCAAGACCACCCTAAACTACACAGTGTGACCCTGGCTCAAAAAACCAAAAAAGTTCAGAGTGAATTTCATAATAAAAATATTATCAGCAAAAGGATCAATTTGCCAAAAAGAGAACACAGTATCTGAAAAAGACTTTAAATCTGTTTGACTTAACACTGGTTAGAACACTCCAACAACAGACTACATATTCTTTTTAAAAGTACACACAGAATATTTAGCATGACAAATTATACTCTGGACCATAAAACAAACTTTAATAAATTTAAAAGAACTGAAATAATAAAACATTCTGACCATCATCAAACCAAACTACAACTCAGTAACAAAAAAGTTATCTGGAAAAATCCCCAAATTTTGGAAATCAAACAATATATTTCTAAATAAACCATGGGCTAAAGAAGTAATACAGGAAACTAGAAAACATTTAAATTGAATGACAATGAAAAGACAGTATCAAAATTTGAGATTCAGGGCCAGGGATTTAGCTCAGTGGTTCTGTCGCCTGCCTCACAAGCCCAAGGACCCGAGTTTGATCCCCAGTACCAAAAAAAAAAAAAAAAAATTTGAGATTCAGCCAAAGCAGTGCCTCTACAGGGAAATATGTACTTAAATACTAATAATACTAAGAAAAATATCTCAAAATCAATAATCCAACTTTCTATTTTAAGAAGCTAAGGGTAAATTAGCATAAAACACAGAAACAAAATAATGAGCAGAAATAAATGAAATTCAAAACAGAAACAATAGCAGTGTAGCTCAGAGGGTAGAGCACTGTCCTGACATGTGAGAGGCCCTGGGTTCAATCCCCAGCAATGGTTTTATAGGACAAATGCTTTACCAATAAACTATACTCCCAGTCCAAATTTATATTATTTAATTTATTAACAATGGTCATATTTATTAAACTAGCTCACAAAATTCCTGAAAATTTCACAATTCATTCTTGGCTAGCCATTGTAAATATTAAAGTCATCAATGCCTACAATAAAAACTGGCAATAATAAGCACGTGTGGAACTGGCAGTCTCATTCATTGCTAATGGCAATGCAAAACTATACAGCCACTTTGGAAAATAATTTGTCAGTGTATTACAAAGTTAAGCTTATACTTACCACACAACCCAGCAATCCTACTTAAGTATTAATCCAAAAGAAATGAAAACTTATGCTCATATAAAAGTCTACTTGTAAATATTTACATTGGCTGTACTCTTAAATGCCAAAATTGGAACCAAATAAAATGTCCTTTAATTGATGAATAAACTGGTACATATGGACAACAGAATAGACATTCATGTTGCTACATGTAACTCTGATGAATCTCAAATGCCATATGCACCAGAACACAAAAAACATAATACTGTATAACATTTGGAAAAGACAAAAAAAAACCTACCATAGGCAGAAAACAGATCAGTATTTGGCAGATGCTCGATGTGGGAGGAGTTAACTACAAAATACAGCATGACTGCAATTTTTGGGGAAGATAGAAGTGTTCTATGAGTACATCTTGACCGAGGAAGTAGTGAACTTTACTAAACTGAGGTAAACTTTACATCAACTAAAAATTATCACCAGAGGAAAAAGCACAACTGTTCAAATTGATAGGAAAGTGGGCATCTCCAAAAACAAGTCAAACATTCCTATCTTATTCATATACTAATATATTTATAGGCTCTAAAAATTCATGTAAAAATCCTTAAATTTAGTGATTTCAAGGAAAAGTGGTCAACTAGAGTTATGCTAGTTCATATTTACTAAAAAGTCAACCAAATACATATATTCTAAGCACTTACTATATAGCTGGGGCTTATACAATAGGAAAAGAACTCCAAGATCAGTGAGCCTCTCATGTGGAAATTCCAGTTGAAATGCATAAATATTATGAAGTGACAATGTCAGGAAGACTGTGGTCTTTATCTTTACTTCAACTGACTCAAATTTGATTATCAGTAAAGAAAAAGGTACAATCATGTATTTGGTCAACTGACTTTTTTTTTTGGTACCAGGGGATCAAACTCAGGATCTTACACTTGCGAGGCAGGTGGCGGAACTACTGAGCAAAATCCCCAGCCCTGACAACTGACTTTTGACAAGACCACCATTCAATGAGGAAATAACATTCTTTTCAACAAATGTTGAACAACTGTACTATCACATGCAAAAGAATAAACCTGGATCCCTATCTAATACCATATATAAAGACAAACTCAAGCTGACCTTGGAGGGGTATGCCTGTAATCCCAGCACACAGGAGGCAGAGGCAGGAGGACTGCAATGAATTCGAGGTTAGCCTGAACTACATATTGAGACATTTTCTTAACTGCTTCCCCCCTAAATCCTCAAAATGGTTCAAACCTCAATGTAAGAGCTAAAATTATGTAACTCTTGTAAGGAAACATAGGTAAATCTTCATGACCTTGGATTTAGCAGAAGATTGTTAGATTCGAAACTAAAAGTATAAAAACAAAAGAAAAAAATAAATGAATTGGACTTCATCAAAATTCAAAAAGATTTGTGTCAGGTGTGGTGGTAAACTATAATTCCAGCACACTGGGAGGCCAAGGTAGGATGATGGCAAATGCAAGCCCAGCCTTGGCAACTTGGCAATTTACCAAGATCTTGTCTCAAAATAAGAAATGACCTAAGCTGTAGTTCAGTGTAAAGGCCCTGTGTCCAATCCCTAATAAGGAGAGAAAAGACAGAGAGGAAAAAAATGTGTTCTTAGCTGGGTGTGGTGGCACTTGTCTATAGTCCCAGTAGTCCCACCTGGGCAACTTTTTTTGAGACCTTATCTCAAACTTAAAAACTTAAAAAAGACCTGGGCAGGGCCAGGGATTTAGCTCAGTGGTGCTGCCTGCTGCACAAGCCCAAGGTCCCCAGTTCCATTCCCAGTACCAAAAAAAAAAAAAACCTGGGCATGGTGCCTGGGGAAACTAAGGCAGGAGAATCGACACAAATTTGAGGCCAGCCTGGGCTACAGAGTGAGTTCAAGGCCAGCTTGTCAAATAAATAAATAAATATGAATGAATGAATGGTCTGGGGATGTATCTCAGTGGGTAGAATGCCCCTGGGTCTAGTGGCCAGTACTGTAAACAAAAATTTTGTACATCAAAACAAAACAAAAAATTTGTATTTCAAAAGACCTTATTAAGACCATAAATAGAGCCAGGTTGTGTGTTCTACAGTCCAAGCACTCAAAAGGCTAAAGCAAGAGAATCACCTAGGGCCGGGGATTTAGCTCAGTGGCACTGCGCCTGCCTTGCCTTGCAAGCCCAAGGTACTGAGTTTGTTCCCTGGTACCAAAGAAAAAAGAGGATCACTTAAACCCAGGTTTTGGAGACCAGTCCAAGCAACACAGCAAGACCCCTTAACTCGAAAATGGAATAAAAGCACTGACATATGCTACAGTCATGCATTCAGTCAAGCTGAGTGAAAAAAAAGCCAGTTACAAAGGACCATATATTATGTAATTCCATTCATACAGTGGCTGTTAGGGCTGAGAACAGAAGGCCTGGGGAAACAGAGAACAGTGACATCTACAGCACGCAAGGTCTCTAAATGTTCTGAATGCAAATCTTCCAAAATGACTGTGGTGATGTTGTACCAGTCAGTGAACATACTAAAAACCATTAAACTGTACACATTAAAAGGGTAAACTGTATATGAGAATTTATCTCAATAAAGCTCTTAAAAAAAAACAGGTACATAATATACATTCCTACCTTTAACAAATTTTTTTGCGAGGCACTGTAGAACCTAGGGCTTTCAGGCAAGCACTTGAGCACGGAACTAAATCTACAGCCCTTTCTAATTCTATCTTGAAACAGGGTCTCCCAAATTGCCTGTAATCTGTTATCTTACTGCCTCATCCTCCTGAGTAATTGCTGGAATTACAGGGGTGTACCGTGCCCAGCTTTTGACTTTAAAAAAAGTGATATTTACTTCTCCATGTCAAAAAGTGCTTAAAGTTTAAAATCCTTAAGCTTAAGGTTGTATTGCTTATAGAAAAAGCAACATTCACAAGCAATTTTAAAGCCTTACCTCTCAGGAACAAAAAAGAATAATGCTCTGCCAAATTCTTTCCTTCTCATTCCCTTTTCTATCCCTATCCTAGCTTCCACCACTTTTTTGTCTTACAGTCACAATGGATACATACAGTATAGGCTTAGATCATCTTTCACTTAAGTTTACGTGTCCATCTTTAATTCTTAAAAAATTCAATTTAATATTGTATTTAAAAAAATACACAGGGCTGGGGATTTAGCTCAGTGGTGTGGCTGGCCCCTGCCTTGCAAGCTAAAGTCCCAAATTCAACCCCCAGTACCAAAAATAAATAAAGAAAAAATACATAGGCAGAGCTGGGTGTGGTGGTGCATGCCTTTAATCTCAGCACTTGGAAGGCTGAGGCAGGATTGCAGGTGAGTTCAAGGCCAGCCTGAACTACAGAGTGAGACCTTGTTTAAAACAAACAAACAAATCACAGGAATACAGATAAGCTAATTCACAGGTACTACAAGATGAACATTTAGGCACATGGAAGCTATGAGAAAGGATTTCAATTGATTTTCCCTCCCCCCAAATTAAATGCCCTTAAATGAAAGTTCTATATGAATAATTTAAAAACCTGTGACTTATTTTCTTTTTTAATTATAATACATTCATTTATGCATCTTACTTTACATTTACAGCTTAGGTTTCATATATTCTTAGGTCATAAGTATTCAAGGAAGATGATCTGCATCAGAATCACTTAGGACCTTGAAGCTGCAAGAATTCAGTGTTCTCTGTGGGCCAGTAGCACTACAGAATATAGAACTTGCTAAAAATGTAGAACATTGGGACCTAATTCAGTCCTAGAGAATCATAGTTTGCACATGAACAAAATCCCTAGGTATTTTATGTATAAACTTTGAAAAGGACTGATCTACAACACGTTAAACATGTAGATTCCAGTGAGATAAAGGCATCTACATTTTAAAAGTGAACAATGGAGTCCATACACAAGTTTAAAAGCACTGTAGTGAAGAACTGAAAGAGCATTCATTTAGAGATGGTTAATTTAGTAACTGCTATATATATTTTCCCATTTTTGAAGGGGGAAAAAATTTAAATTTACACATCTCACAGCCATATGACTTTCTTGGTTTTTTTCAGACAGGGTCTTGCTATGTAGTTCAGGCTGGCCTCAAACTCATGCCGATACTCCCTCCTCAGCCTCCCAAGTGCTGGGATTACAGGCATAGGCCACCACCCCCAGCATAACTTTCTTAAAATGAGTTGAATGAGTCCATGAATTAAGGGGTTTAGATGAACCATCAATAACCACTTTATGCACAACTTTCATAGAGGATTAACCAAGATAAATTTAAGGTATTCATAAAGTTTGCAAACTTTCACTGAAAAATGTTCAAACTTTTTTTTTTTTTGCTACCAGAGATTGAACTCAGGACCTTGTGCTTGTGAGGCAGGCACGAAGCCACTGAGCTAAATCCTGGGCCTGGTCCAACATTTTTTACAAGTCCTATCAAGAGTTCAAGGCCAGCCTCTACATACATAGTGAGACTCTGTCTCAAAAAACAAAAACAAAAGTTCTACAACATGAGAAATACAGACTTATAGTTATTGAACTCTAAACAACCTGAGTTAAATAGAATGTTCACTAGATCAATCAAGTTTGTGCTAATTCTTGCTGAAAAATCTTTATATTCCCTAGATGGCCTAATATCATAGGATCTTGCAGAAACTAATTTTTGAAACATGTTAAAGTAATTGTATATGTGTGAAAGATTGAAAAGATATCAACCATTCTGCAAAATACTTTTTACTAATTCTTAGGAGATGCTGGTTTTGACAATCCAATAAAATTTACTAACTGCAAATGTTCAAGATTTTGTGAGCAAGAACAAACCACTATTCCTAGCTCTAGGGAAACTATGATCTGAGGGGAGGTAGGGTTTGGGTGGGACACTCACAGTACAATTAGCAGAATGTGGTCAGTAAAGAACAGTTCTCAGAAGTTCCCGTTTCAGGCAAGTAAAATTCAGATAGTGGATATTTTACAGTAATCTCCAACTGATTTAGTGCAGAAGAATCGAACAGGCCAAGAAAGCATGTAAGAAAGCACTTTTAAGTACATCCCAAGGTAAACATATCTTCTGAGAACTCTGCTTACATGTTTATACATACACACATTTTAAAATTGGAATTTAAAGTACGTGTGTTCTCATTAAATGCAAAGCAACTGAAACTTTAAGTAGACATAGGCGGGCCCAATACAGTTAGGTTCTGAGGGTATTTCCTTTGACAAAAATAGGAACACTCGGTTTCAGAGATTGCTGATCATGCGAGAAAAGAGGAAAGGAGTGGAGATGGTTCTATTTCCCCTGGTACCTTAGTTTTTTTAAAAAGCAGTTTCCTGGAATACTTCCTCCCTTAGATTTTATATTTTCCAAACACTACGGTCCCTAAGAAGTCTAGGAACTAGGGATGAATCAAAATGGGCAAATGCATTTACCTACACTGTCAGCACTAACTCAAGCAGATACCTCAGGGGACCAGCAGTCCAAGAAGGCCGTGGTACTCGGCCCGCCCGTACCCTCGCCACGCCGCGAGCTCCCTCTCTAGGCACACCCTTCCGCGGGGAGAGAAGCCCAGGCCGCACCTCTCGGCAGCCGCTGCGGGGCTGGGACGAGACCTCAGCGGGCGGCCCGCGGAAGGCCGGCTGAGCGGTCCTGCCGGGCCCGGTCCCTCCGAGAATTCGGAAGGTTCCCCCGGGCAACAGGCTGCTTCGCGCAGAGGCCGCGCCGCCCAGGCAACCCCAGCCCGCTGCCAGGGACCAGAGGGGACTCGCGTCACAGGTGTCACCCCTACCGGGTCGGGCGAGTCGGGGGGCGGGGAGAAGTCGGGGCAGGGAAGGCATCAAGGTGAGACGGGCGGCGCGGCGCGGGACGCGGCCTCACCTCCAGCGTGGAGACTGTGCTGGTGAACAGGTCCTCCCCGTCCTCCAGCTCCTCAAAGTCGGTAGGCTTCCCGTCGCCCAGCGGAGGAGGCTCCCTCTCGGCCGCCATCTTCGCTCGCCAGGACGACTGAGCGAGGGTCCTCGCGGACCCGTCACGTGAGCACGCAAGGCTGCCTAGCCCGCCCCCGGTCGTTCCGCCCCGCCCCGCCCCGCCCCGCCCCGCCCCGGCGGCCCGCCCCCGGCCTCGCGCTCCTGTCTGGGCCTCACTTCCGCTGGGTACTTGCTGACCCGCGGGAGGGGCGAGCCTTAGGCTCTATCCGCGCAGCAGCTTCCTAGAGAGGGCGAGGTCGAGCGCTCTCTGTTGCTTCCTTTAGGAGGTGAAGTCCTCGGCCCGTCTCGGCCGAGCCAGAGTTCTGAGCAGGATCCCCTCCGCAGTGGCCGAGGCCCTCTTGAACGCCAGGGTGTTGTCGGTCCAGCACAGCCCTTGTGAGCAACTGAGCCTTTAATTTTACTTCACTTTAATTGAGTAACCTCAGGTGGCCAGTGACTACCTAGTAGTACAGCTCTAGATTTTTAAAAAGTCCCCCGAACAATTTGTTTGTAGTTCATTCGGGTTTCATCCTGAGCCATAGGTTTTTCCTCAGTAGCCAGAAAAGCCAGAGAGCTGGGGTGTAGTTAGATGTCAGCGCTTCCGTAGCTCAGGGCCCTGAGTTTGTCCCAGCACTGCAGAGAAGGAAGATCTGGGAAAGGCCAAAACCCAGCGCCTGATCTCTTAGGATCACAGTGCATCCCTTGGTTTCCAGATCCGTTGCTTATGGATGGCCTGGAACCTGTCATAGCTCGGAAACTTTTTTTTTTTTAATCTAAGGCTTTAGCACTGAACCACATCCCAGCCCATTATATTATTTATTTTGAGACAGGGTCTTCCAGCCTCAGTTTTCCAGAGTGTTGGGATTACCGGTGGTGCCTTCACACCCATTTTTAACTTCTTTGTTTTTGTTGTTGTTTGTTTGAGACAAGGTCTCATTAGGTATTCCAGGCTGGCCTTGAATTTACTGTGTAGCCCAGGCTAGCCTCGAATTTGGCTGCCTCAGTGATCTTCCTGCTTCAGCCTCTAAGTACAGGGATTAGAGATGTGTGCCACCACGTCTAGCTTTTTAAAGCATTTGAGAAATAAACCCCATCTGTGATTCTAGCACTCTGGGAGGCTGAGCTAGGAGGATTAGCAAATTCAAACCCAATCAGGGCAGTTTATCTCATGTGAGCCTGTTCTAAAAAAAAACTAATTTAAATCATTCAGGGTGGCATACACTTGTAATCCCAGCGTTAGGGAGGCTGAGGTAGGAGGGTCACTGTAGTTGTGAGGCCAGCCTGTACTACATAGTGAGATCCTGTCTCAAAAAGCAACAACAAAAAGCTGAATGTGGTGGCACTCACCTGTAATCCCAACACTTGGGAGGCAGAGGCAGAAGGATCATGGCAAGTTCAAGGCCAGCCTGAACTGCATAGTGAGACCCTGTCTCAAAGGAAAAAAATGTTAATAATGGTCTAGGGATATAGCTCAGTGAGAAGGCTGTTGCTTCAATCCCCAGTACAAAAGAAAAAATAAATCAATAAAAATAAAAGGAACGTAAATCCAAACTCAGATTAAAAATTTTACAAACCCACGTTCTCCACAACTCCACACTGCCTAGATACCATTATTTGCTTCCTTTATGATTCTTTTGACTATTCTTCCCAGCGGAGATTCTAAAATTTCATTTTCTCCTTATTTTCATCAAATGTCTTAGCCTCTTCATTTAATAATAAAATAAAGTCTGCTGAATGAGTCTGTTAGATGGGCCAAAAATAGTCCATGTTCTTGTGCACAACAAGGAAAAGAATTGCCAAGGGTACACCTCATTAAGTAGCTATGTTTATTAAAAGATCAGGGGAGGGCGGGAGATTTAGCTCAGTGGTTTCGCTGCCTGCTCTGAGAGCGCAAGGACCTGAGTTCAATCCCTGATACCAAAAAAATAAATAAATAAAGATCAGGGGACGGTAGCAGCAGGAACAGGCAAAAAGACAAATGGAAAAAGGAAGAAGAAGAGGAGCCCTTGGTAACTCAGGCTTCTGGTATTTAATGGGTCAGACATGTCTGACTCCAGATCCCTCCCATTCTGTCTCTCCCTCGTATCCATGCTCTGCCGCCAAGGGCATCTCAACCTCCCAGGTTTAAACATGGATAAACATTATGTGGTGTTGTTTATAGTTGAATAAGGAAAAGGAGTGGCTCCCTCAACCTGTATGTTTCTAATTATATTGAATCCCTTCAGGCCAGGGATTTAGCTCAGTGGTGATGCCGCCTGCCTCGAAAGCGCAAGGTCCCAAATTGGATCCCCAGAGGCAAAAAAAGTCCTTCAACCTTTAAGTAGAATTGAAATTTCTCCCTGGGCACCCATTAGTCCCTGTGTGTTTTCCTATACCTATCACATCGTTTTGTGCTCACAGAGGCTTTCCCATCACCCCTAAAGAGAATTTGGGGACCCTTAATCTCAGGGACAATTTCTTCTTTGACTTTGGATCCTGAGTAGCTATTAGTTATCTATTGCTATAAAACAAATTATACAAAATTTAGCAGTGTAAAACCATAAATATTTATTCTCTCTTGATTTCTATGCATCAGGAATCCACTTGCAACTTGGCCAGGTGCCTCTGACTCAAGATTCTTCACTTGGCTACAATCAGGATAACCACCAGTACTGCAGTCATCTCAGGCCTCATCGGGGAGAGACCCTGCTTCCTAGCTCACCTGTGGATGGCAACAGGCCTCAAGCATGCTGGCTGTGGACCGAAGACCTGACTTCCTCTCTCATACAGCAAGTCACCTTTCATCTTGCTTACCTCAGAAAAAAGACTATGAGAAAGACAAAATGAAAACTCTAAGAAAGACAGAACACTAGAAGTGGGGATGTGGCTCAGTTGTAGAGTGTCTGCTTAGAATGTACAAGGCCAGTACCACGCGCACACACACACACACACACACACACACACACACACAGACAGACACACACGTGTACTTATTGGAAGAAAAAGGAAAATAGAGACTTAAGAGAAAATGAGAGAATGAGCAAGACAAAAGCCAAAGTCCTTTGTAACCTAATCTTAGAAGCATACCTTTTTTTTTGTATTTTGTTTATTAGAAGTCCACACTGAGAGGGACAAGTAAAACAAGCTCATGAATGATAAAAAATGGAGATATTGGGGGCCATTTTACATGTCACCACAAGGCTCCATAGGGTTCGGCGCTTATAAACACTATTAATACATCAATGAATGAATGAATGATGCTCATTTATTAGATGACTATGAGGAAGGCATAGATTTAGTGGTAGAAGCTATTGGTGCATGGGAAAGACTAAAGTAGTCAGTGTGGCACAAACCTAAAGAGTTTTTAAGAAGCAGGCAAAGATCTGCCTATAGTGGCACATACCTGTAATCCCAGCACTGTGGAGGGTGAGGCAGGGGGAATCTCAAGTCTGAGCCCTGCCTGACCTACTTTGGAAGAGCCTGTCTCAAACAAACGAAGGAACAAACAAAAACAGAAAAAGGAATCAGGAATAGAAATACTTGCCATAAAGAAAACTGAAAAATAGCAGACAAATAGGAAACAGTTTTGAAATTAAAGAACAAAGCATAAGAGTGTTTGTAGAATCACTTGCCTTAGGTAGAGAAGTAGGATAATAAATAAAAGGGAGACTGGGCTGGGCTTAGTGGCTCCATCTATCCTCCACCCTTGGGAGGCTGAGGCAAGAGGATTACAAGTTCTAGCCCAGCCTGGGCAATTTAGCAATTTTTTGTCTCAGAATAAAAATTTTAAAAGGGGAGAGGTTGTAATTCAATACAAAGGCATTAGATTTAATACCCAAAACTGGGAGACAAAAAAAGGTGAATCCCAAAAAACTGAATGTAGCAAGCTGTGATGGTAATTTTATGTGGTGATTTGCCTGAGCCATGATTCCCAGATATTTGGTCAAATGTTATTCTAGATGTTTTTGTGAAGATTTTCTGGCATGAGATTAGCATTTAAATTAGTGGTTGTGCAGGCCCTTAATCCTAGCACTAAGGAGGCTGAAGCAGGAAGATAGCCACAAGTTCGAGGCCATAAACTACATAGCAAGACTCTCAAAAAAACCCAAAAAACAAACACAAAAAAGTATTTAAATCTGCCAACTTTGAGTAAAGCAGATTATCCTCCACAATGTGGGAATACCATAGGAAACAAAGTCTAACCTCACCTATGCAAGAAGGCTGACTGACTGTGGACTCTAACTTTATCCTCTCAGTCTCTATCCCCAATCAGATTTGGGGCTTGCAATGCCTACACAATTGGGTAAAATAATTTCTCTTTCTTTCTCTCTCCTCTTCCTCTCTCCCCCACACACATAACAGGCACAGACCCTGGGCAATACCTTGCTGAAAATACAGGCTCATGTGTGTGTGAAGAGACTGGAAGTTTTTTCTTTTTTCTTGAGATAGGGTTTCTATAGTCCAGGCTGGCCTTGAACTTGCTATGTAGCCCAGGCTAACCCCAAACTTGTGTTCTTGCTGCCTCAGTCTCCTGAGTGCTGAGATTATAGGTGTATGCCACTATACCCAGCTGAGAATTTTATATAATAAAGGAAAAAATGTCTAAAGAGAGCAAAACACCATATAGAGCCAGGTGTAGTGGCACACACCTGTAATGCCAGCACTCAGGAGACTCAGGCAGGAGGATGTCATGAGTTCGAGAACCATCTGGGCTACATAGCAAGACCCTATCTCAAAAAAAAGAGAAAATACCATATAGGGATATAACACACAGGGATGAGATCTGAAATGCAGTAATGGGATAAAGAGCAAGTGGAGGAATATGTGTTCAGGTAGAAAAAGGGTGCCTCCTCTGAGAGTGACAAAAAGAAAATGAGAGTTTGTATGTCAGCTATTATTACATATCAAACTGTCCCCAAAAACTTAACAAACTATTTGAAAACTTAGTAATTGAAAACAACTATAATTTATTATTTCTCATGAATTTTCAGTTAGCTAGACAGTTCTACCATACCATATTTGCCAAATATTTTTTTTCAGGCTTCTTCATGCACTGTGGTCAGCTAGATGAACTAGGGTGACATTGACTCAGCCAGCTTAGCTCCCTTCCATGTGTTCTCACACTCCAGCAGTCTAGCTCAGGCTTCTTTTAAGGTGCCAGAGGGGTTCCATACAGAATGCATGTACTTGTACTTCACAGAAAGAAGTTACATGGCTATACTCAGTATCAAAATAGGAAGAGACTACAAAACTTTAGGGCATAGGATATGGGAAATGGAGGCCATTAATGTGGATTACCAGAGGTACATGTGTACATAAGTTTATTGTAAATATAAGGGCAGAAAATGGAAGAAATCCCACACCCAAAGCAATATATTTTTTCCTATGAAGGAAGAAAGGTTATTACTAAGAGATAAGAAGTCAGCAGCATGACACAAGGAAATTAAAGGAGGCTGTCAGTAGATTGTGTGATGAGCGGGAAAGAATATTCACCAGGGACATATGAGGGATTGGCAAATAGTATTGAAAGCTTAAAGTAAGTGGAGATCATAGGTGCCTGGTAGAAATAATCTCTGCATTTGTGTGATTTTCTCCAAAGCCTAGCAATGTTGGTATAGGAGTAGAGGTGGAAGGTTTGATTCATGTTTAGGCTTCTAAGCATGGTGTTAGTGGAGGGACAGAGGGCTTAGACTTTTGAAGCATCTCAACATTAACAAATGATCAGAAATATGTGGTTTCAATGACAAGAAAGGATATTAGGTAGCCTATATCTCAAAGAAGGAAGGATTTTTTTTCAAGAGTATTAAAAATGATGCTATAGCCAGGCATGGTGGCACACGCCTGTAATCCCAGCACTTGGGAGGCTAAGGCAGAAGGATCATCATGAGTTCAAGGCCTGCCTGGACTACACAGTGAGACTCTGTCTCAAAACAAAACAAAACAAAACAAAGATGCTATAGAGACGTCTGAGGAGGTGGTAGAGTAGTGAATAGCAGAGAAACAGCCACTCAAAAATTTGGTGTCCAGACACTGGAATATAGCAATGTGAGGAAGACAGGAAGGAGGAAAGTGGGTCCCTGGACCTAACAAGGATCTGAAGCAAGAATTGAAGCCCATGGATAGAGCAAGGAGAAAGATATCAATGAAGAAGAAGGAAGTGGAAAGAGGTGCTTTCTCCCTCAGTCCTGATTCACTGTGTAGGAAGGGCTGCTCAAACCTACAGATGCATGGTGATGACTGGTGACTCCAGAGGCCTCCACGGAGAGAAGCACCAGTGGAATGGAGCAGTGGATGCAGCAGACTGCAGTGGCTGGTGAGTTATTTGGGTTCAGACGTCCCCCAGTAGAGGGTGATAGGCCAGTAGCCATTGTAGAGAAGGGCCAGTTGAGCTCAGAAATCAGAGCAGCTGTAGGTGGGCTCCATCAGGTTTAAAGTGGAAGTGCAAGAGGCTAAGGAATGAAGTTCAAGCCAGCAGGAGGCGCAGTGTTGCAGGCTGAACAAATTGGGTTCTAGCCTCACAGCCTGAGCTTCAAAACTGAAGGTGCAGGTTTACTGGGATTATCCACTATCCCGAAGGAAATCTACAGATGGCTTGTTGGGATTAATCAACATAGATCTGGGCTCTTTGTGCCCAATTTGTCTACAGTGATAGCAGAGATATGCTTTGAAGTGGACATTTTTTCCTTATTTTTTTCCTTCTTTTGTTTTGTTTTGTTTTTCATTGTTTGTTCTTGCTTTTATATAACCATGAAGATTGTTTCTAGTTGGTTTTTTTTTTTGGTACCGGGGATCGAACTCGGGTCCTTGCGCTTGTGCAACAGGTGGCAAAACCAATGTTTCTAGTTTTTTGTAGTTGTTCTTATTGTTCTGTTCCTATTTATTTTTATTTCTTCCTTCTCTCTTTCCCTCTTGTCTTATTTACAAGGTCCACAAAGTTTGTGTAATCTTCCTTTGTCCACCAGCTTTTCTTCTAATCTCTTCCTCCTCTTTTATTTCTCCATTGTTTTCCCTTAAACCCTTTTAAATTTTCTCCCCTGAGGGTAAAAATCACCATACTGATAGCGTACTTACTGTATACAATTTTCTGGGTTGTTTTAGACTTTGTTGTATAACCATAAATCTAGTTCATACAATTAAAGGTGACAAATCAATAGTTACCACAGTTTGTCATATTCTATGCTGTGTTTGATACTATTGTTATTGCTGATTGTACTACTTTAACCAGGGAGACATAATTGTCCTACTCAGTTGTTCTTTCTGGTTCACCAAGACTGCAATTGCCTAGACTCATAAACAATACCATAGGCCAATGCCAAAGAACTAGGGGCTAGGCCAAATTGGCAGCAACTTCTTATCTGCAATAATTTGAAGAGGTAGGATCTTGCAACAGACTCAAAACTCAAAAGCCAGCCACACCTAGAAGACATCTCTGGGAAGTTGTCATTTCCTAAGTGTTCTAAATACTGGCAATAAAGCTACTTACCATATGTAATTTAAAAGCATCAACCCATCAGTAACTTGAAAGAAAGAATGAACAAAAGAAAGAAAGGAAGAAAGAAAGAAAGAAAGAAAATCCGAAGACACTTAAGTAAGATGCAACTCCAAACTTCCAAAGGCAAACCCAGGGAGCAATGAGGTGGAAAAATTTGAAATCCACCCACAGGGACTCTCTGAAGTAGTAATATCACAAGTAACAAAGCAGATGAATGAGGCTGTAGAAAAAAATAAAATCAGAGATAGTTTCTCAGATAACTACAGAGATGATGAGCATACTGTAAGACGTGATTAGTGACTTTGGAGCAGATACAGATTAAAAAAATAGAGGAGCTTAAGAAAAGAATGGAAACCATTAACACCCAACATAGGAAAGAAATGGAATCCATGAAACAGATTCAAACAGATATCACAGAGATTAAAAATTCCATTGAGAGACCCCAGCTAGGCTATTCGGTCAGAACGGTCGCCCTTGGCTGCGCCCTGCTCTGTCCAGCTCACTCTGGCCACTTGCATCCAGGAGACTGTGAGGACCCCCCCCAGGCATGCCCACCAGCCCCCAGCTTAGCCGCTCCCGTGCCTGCAACAACAGGTCCTGCCCTCCAGCACCCCCCCACCACCTCTAGGCTCCTGGCTGTACAGCCACCTAGTTCCACACTACAGAGGCACAGGGAGACATAAAGGCCATTGTCCTGAGCTGCAGAAGTGAACAACAGAGAGAGGGCCTCTCTCAGGCTCCCTGATGAAAACTGAAGCCCACTGGAAAAGTGAAGAGAATCTCTGCAATAAAGGTATGCCAGACCACCATACTTGGTAAGTTGGAGGGATCATCACCTCCCATTTGAACCTGGACTATCTTCAGGAGAAAGGCAGCTGGAACCTGTAATAGAACCTTGTAGGGTTCAACCCTGCAGGAGGACAGGGAGCTCAACTTGGGACCTGCAGCCAGAAATCTGCTTGAATCTCATGGGTCTGCAACTGTCTTACTGAGACTCATTGACTTATAACTGCACACTGCTACCCACATTGTTCATTGTGATAGCAGAGATATACCCTGAAGGAGGCCCTTCATTCTTATTTTTTATTTGTTATTTTCAAAATTACTACTATTTTTTGTTCTTATTTTTTATTTTTTTTCCTTCTTTTTCTTCTCTTTAAAATTTTTTTTTCTTTTCTTTCTTTCACTGTCCCTTGTTCCCTTGCTGTCCCACATTGTTCTTCATCTCCCTTTTTTTGTTTTTGTTCTGGCCCTAATTTGTATTTCTTTATTTTTCTTTTCTTCTCTTTTTCCTTCTCTCATCTGTGCCCTCTGGCCTCACTGCTAAGCTTCCCCTATTCCTCTATCTACATATTCCTCCCTCCCCAACTCCTTCTAACTCCCCATCCCAAAGGGTAAAGATGCTATATTGAAGAGTTTATTCACTATAAACATATGTTGGATTGGTCCTTGACCTTGATTTAACTCACACAGTTGAAGGTGGTAAGGTAATAACCACCACAAATTATCATTTTCTACAAGGTACTTGATGCTATTGTGTTCCTGATTGTATGACTTGGGTTAAGGTGTTGTGATTGATCTAATCAGTTGTCCTTCCTGGTATAATGAAAATGAGATAGCCTCAGGGCCATTAGAGACTCAAAACCTAAAGACCAGCTAGATCTGGAAAACACCTCTGAGAAGCAGTCATTCCATAAGGGTTTTAGATACATCAACAAAGATACTTACAGTAAGCAACTTCAAAGTATCAACCCAGGAACTAAACCAATGACAGTACCAAAAACAAAAATGAGAAGACATTTAATCAAGGCACATACTCAGACTTCCACCTCACAAAAGGCAAATCCTGAGGGAAACGAGGTGGAAAAGTCTAATAATTAACCACCTGGACACCCTGAACTCATAGCACAGGAAGTAACAAAACAGAGGAATGAGGCTCTAGAAAAATTCAAAGCAGAAATAATCTCCCAGATAACTACAGAGATGGTGAGCAGAGTGAAAGACATGATTAGAGGCTCTAGAACAGAAACAGATAAAAAAATAGATGAGCTCAGAAACATGCTGGAAGCCATGAATGCCCAGCATAAGAAAGAAATGGAAACTGTGATCACCCAACATAAGAAAGAAATGGAATCCATAAAACAGATTCAAACATATTCAGGATATTAAAAACTCCACTGAAAGCATGCATAGCAGATTAAGGGAATGTGAAGATAGAATATCAGATATATAAGACAGGGTTGTGGTTAAGGACTATGAAAACAGAGATTCCTTAAAAATAGTAAGGGATCATGAGAAATCAATTCAGCAGCTGCTAGATGATGCAAAGAAGAATGGCATAAGACTGATAGGAGTCCACAAAAAACCGGAGGAAGTACAATTGACATAAAAAAAAATGTTCACAGAAGTAATAGTAGAAAAGGTCCCAGACAGAGGTCGAGAATTGGACATACAGATAAGTGAGGCATATAGAACTCCAACTAACCATGATCAAAAAAATCTATGCCTAGACATATTATCGTCAAGATCCCAGAAACCCAACAGAAGAACAAAATCCTACAAGCAGTTAGAGAAAAGAAACAAATCACCTACAAAGGAAAGCCCATCAGAATCACAGCAGATTTTTCAACTCAAACTCTCAATTCAAGGAGAGCCTGGAGTGATGTATTTCAAGCCCTAAAAGAAAATAACTTCCAACCTAGACTGTTGTACCCTGAAAAATTATCTTTCAAGATCAATGGGGAAATTAGACACTTCCATAACAAAGAACACCTGAGAAATTTCATGAACACCAAACCAGTGCTCCAAACAATTCTAAGCAATAACCTAGAAAAAGACAATGAAGGTCACAACTCCATGAGGCCCAAAAGAGGGAAGCCACCAGGCAAGGTAAGAAACTAAGGGGAAAGGGGGAAAAAATAAGAAATAAAAGAGCCAACAATAGTAAAATATCATGACAAGGATGAGTCAATATCTCTCAATTATAGCTATCAATGTTAATGGTCTCAATTCACCAATCAAAAGAAATAGACTGACAGAATGGATTAAGAAGCAAAATCCAACAATATGCTGTATACCAGAAACACACCTAACTCAAAACGAAATACATAGACTGAAAGTAAAAGGATGGAAAACAGTTCTCCATGCCACAGGAACCCAGAAAAAAACAGGGTAGCAATTTTATTTGCAGACAAAGTAGATTTCAAACCAAAACTAATTAAGAGAGACAAAGATGGTCATTACATCCTTGTCAAGGAAACAGTCCAAGAGGAAGAGATGACAATCATAAATACATGCGCACCAAAAATGAATGTCCCCAGCTATACAAAATAAACATTAATGGACATGAAAAACCAAATAAGCATTAATACATTGGAGTGGGGGACCTCAATACCCCATTATGACAAATAGACAGATTATCTAGACAAAAAATTAACAACAAAATTCTAGAACTGAACCAAGTTATTGAACAAATGGACTTAATAGATTTTTACAGAGTGTTCCATCCCACAAAATCAGAATACACATTCTTTGTGGCTGCACATGGGTCTTCTCCAAAATAGACCACGTAATAGCTCATAGGACATGTCTAAGTAAATGTAAAAGAATTGAAGTTACCCCCTGCATATTATCAGATCATAGTACAATAAAATTGGAGAACAATGCCATAAGAAACTGTAAAACTCACACAAACACATGGAAATTAAACACCCTCCTGAACAACCAATAAGTCACAGAGGAAATTAAAGAAGAAATTAGACAGTTTCTACAAGTAAATGATAATGCCAGTACAACATACAGGAATCTGTGGGACACAATGAAAGCAGTTCTACATGGGAAATTCATAGCAGTGAATGCCCATATTAGGGCAACAGAGAGAACTCAGTTAAATAACCTAATGGAAAACCTCAAGCTCCTAGAAAAAGAAGAGCATAACAAAAACCCAAAGCTCGTACAAGAGAGGAAATTATAAAGATCAGAGCAGAAATCAATGCAATGGAGACTAAGAGAATGATATAAAAAAATCAATGAATCAAAGACTTGGTTTTTCGAAAGAATAAATAAAATCAATAAACCCTTAGCCAACCTGATCAAAAAAGGGAAAGAAAAGGCTCAAATCCATGCAATTAACAATGAAAAAAGTGAAGTCACAACAGACCCAGCAGAAATCCAGAGGGTCATCAATACCTACTTCAAGAACCTCTACTCCAATAAAATGGAAAACATGGAAGAAATGGACAAATTCCAAGATACATACAAATTGACAAAGTTAAATGAAGAAGATACAGAAATTCTAAACACTCCAATTATAATGAGTGAAATTGAAAATGGAATAAAAAATTTACCAACAAAGAAAAGCGCAGGTCCCTGATGGCTTCACTGCTGAATTCTACAAGACATTTAAAGAACTAATGCCATTACTCTTTAAACTCATCAAGGAAATTGAAAGGGAAGCAGTTCTTCCAAATTCATTCCTGGAAGCAAGTATTACTTTGATTCCAAAACCAGGGAAAGACCTAACCCAAGAAGAGAACTACAGGCCAATCTCCCTAATGAATGTAGATGCAAAATTCCTCAACAAGATACTGGCAAACAGAATACAAAGGATCATCAAGAAGATCACACACCCTGACCAAGTCAGGTTTATCCCCACGATGCAAGAATGGGTCAACATTTGTAAATCAATGAATGTAATACACTATATTAACAGAGTCAAGAACAAAAACCATATGATCATCTCAGTAGATGCAGAAAAGTCATTTGACAAAATCCAACACCCATTCATGATAAAAACCCTACAGAAAATTGGAATAGAAGGTCTTTATCTCAACTTGATTAAGGCTATCTGTGCAAAACCAACAGTCAGCATCATACTAAATGGTCAAAAACTGACAACTTTCACACTAAAATCAGGAGAAAGACAAGGATGCCCACTATCACCACTCCTGTTCAATATAGTTCTGGAAACATTAGCCACAGCAATTAGAAAAGAGAAAGAAATAAAAGAAATAAAGATAGGAAAGGAAGAAGTTAAACTGTCATTATTTGCTGATGATATGATACTTTACATACAAGACCCAAAATACTCTGCCAAAAGACTTCTAGACTTAATCGACAGATTCAGTAGAGTAGCGGGGTGTAAGTTCAACACTCAAAAAAAAATAGCCTTTTTATATACAAATAATAGACTCACTGAGAGAAATTAGGGAAACAATTCCTTTTACAATAGCAACCAAACAAATGAAATATCTAGGAATCAATCTAACAAAAGAAACAAAAGACCTCTACACTGAAAACTATAGCATTCAGAAAAGGGAGATTGAGGAGGATATAAGAAAATGGAAAGACATCCCTTGTTCTGGGTAGGAAGAATCAATATAATGAAAATGGCCATACTTCCAAAATTGCTATATAGATTTAATGCAATGCCAATTGAAATTCCAGCAATATATTTCTCAGGATTAGAGAAAACAGTACAAAAATTCATTTGGAACCAGAAGAGACCTAGAAGAGCAAAAGAAATTCTAGGCAACAGAGACATGGCTGGGGGTATTACAATCCCCAACTTGAAACTATACTACAAAGCTGCTGTGACAAAAACTTCATGGTACTGGCCAAGAAACAGACACAAGGATCAGTGGAATAGATTAGAAGATGCAGAAACAACTGCAGATATACTCAGCCACCTCACCTTTGACAAATGAGCCAACTACTCTCATTGGAGGAAAGATAGCTTATTTAATAAATGGTGTTGGAAAAACTGGATTTCAACCTACCAAAGATTAAAACTAAACCCATACCTATCACCATGCACTAAACTAAATTCAAAGTGGATTAAAGATTTCAATATTAAGACAGAAGTGTTAAATTTGCTGGAAAATAATTATGTAGAACTCTTGAAGACATTGGCATAGGAAAAGACTTTATGAACAAAACCTCAGTAGTACGGGAACTAGCACAAAGAATCAACAGTTGGCATCTCATCTTATTAAAAAGCTTCTGCATTGCAAGAGAAACCACCACCAGAGCTAAGAGACAATCTACAATGTGGGAAAAATTTTTCAGCAGTTGTACCTTAGACAAAGGACTACTATCTAAAATATATAAAGAATTAATGACAATCAGACCCCCCAAATTCAAAGACCCAATTCAAAAGTGGGCACTGAAATGAACAGACATTTCTCAGACAAAGAAGTAAAAGTAGCAGATAAGTATATGAAAAAATATTCAACATCACTGGTTATTCTAGAGATGCAGATGAAAACAACCCTGAGATTCCACCTCACCCCAGAAAGAATGGTTGTTATCATGAAATCATCCAATAACAAATGCTGGCGGGGGTGTGGGGAGAAAGGAACCCTTCTCCATTGTTGTTGGGAGTGCAGACTGGTGCAACCATTGTGGAAATCAGTATGGAGATACCTCAAAGAACTAGGACCAGAGGTCCCATTTGACCCAGCTATTCCCCTGCTGGGTATCTTCCTAAAAGAATTAAAAGAATCATACCACAGTGATGTATGTGCACCCATGTTTATAGCGGCACAATTTTTAATAGCTAAATCTTGGAAACAGCCCACATGCCCATCAACTGGAGACTGGATATAGATGTGTTTTTGTTATAAAATGGAATACTACTCAGCCATAAAGAATGAGAAGCTAGAGACATTTATAGCTAAATGGATGCATATTGAGGCCTTACTCTTAAGTGAAATAAATAGGACACACATGTGTAAATACCGAATAGTTTCTCTTGTGTGGGAAACCGAAAGTGTAATTAAGGATTAAAATGATTAAAATGAATACTTGATAATTTGAAATTCAAAGAAAAGTTTCAAAGGGTTAGGGGTGGCAGGCGGGGAAAGGGAGAGATCAGAGTTACAGGCTGGAATCTCAAAAGAATCCATATATAGAGTATGTTTAAAACTATAGGAAGAGATGTAGATAGAGTCTAGGCTGGAGCTCATCAGTGAGTTGGGAATGTAGAGTCACTGAGATCAAAGGAGAGAAAGGTATGTTTCTAGAAGAAGCACATACAACTATGTATAGTACACAGTACTCAATAGTGTGATAAATGACTGTTACTGTTTTAGGTAGTTAACATGCTGTGCTTTTCATCCTTTAGAGCATAATCCTACTTATATAAAAGCGTTTACTGTAAAACAGTGTGCTGGTATGCCAGTGGTAGCCTCATGTATCTCATGTTTAACTGCATATTTGGATAATAGTAAGGGGCCATCACAGATGATTGATGTATACCTTTTCAGTTTGCATTTAGAAATTGGCCCTCTGTGTGGTACTTTGCGAAACACATGGATGAAATTGCCTAATAACATATTTCTCAGATTATTTTTCCATCATGTGTCACATGACTGTATTTAAATTTAAATTTTAAAAAATTTGGCCTATGTGGAGTATACTAGTTAATTAGAATTTTTTCTCCAGACCACTATTTGTTCAATATTAGTTTTGAAAATCTTTCTAAAACAAATCACATCTTCAGATGTCTTGTTAATGCTTGAGATTTATTTTTTAATTATATGGAAAAATGTTTAAGTACTTTTCAGTTTTGCTTTGGTTGAGTTCTATTATGTTTAAATATTATTATAGTTTCTTTTCCCTTGCATTGCTTTTCTTTGAATAATTTTAATTTTTGTATATGTGAGTGTTTAGTGAATGATAATAAAGTTATACATTTAAAAAAATTCCATTGAAAGTATGTGCAGCAGACTGAGCCAATGTGAGGATAGTACATCAGACATAGAAGACACAATTGGGGTTAGTAATAATGAATAGAAAGATCTCTTAAAAATATCAAGGGACTGCAAAAAATTAATCCAACAAATGTTAGATAATGCAAAGAAGAATAGCATAAGATTGATTGGAATGGGGCTAGGCATTTAGCTCAGTGGTGCCACTGCCTGCTGCAGAAGTTCAAGGTTCTGAGTTTGATCCCTGGTATATATAAAAAAAGATTGATTGGAGTCAACAAAAATGCAGGAGATAGCCCAAATGCCATAAAAAACCTGTTCACAGGAGTAATGGCAGAAAACTTCTGAAGTAGGCAAAAAAGAATTTGACATACAAATGAGTGAGGCATATAGAATTCCAGTTAGCAATGATAAAAAACTACAACAAGGCATATAATGTATCTCAAGATTCCAGAAAGTCAATATAAGAACAGAATATTAAAAGCTACTAGAAGAAACAAATCATCTGTAAAGGAAAGCCCATCAGAATCACAGTAGACTTCTCAACACAAATCTTCAAGTCAAGGAAAGCTTGGAGTGAAGTATTTCAAGCCCTGAAAGAAAAAATCTCCAACTCAGATTGATGTACACCACAAAATTATCTATCTAAACTAAGCAATCTAACAAAACTATCTGAAGATCAGAAATGAATGCAATGAAAACTAAAAAAACAATACAAAGAATCAATGAATCAAAGATTTGGTTCTCGGGGCCAGGGATTTAGCTCAGTGGTTCCGGCACCTGCCTCGCAAGCGCAGGGTTCCGAGTTCAATCCCTGGTACCAAAAAAAAGATTTGGTTCTTTAAGAGATTAAATAAAATTGACAAACCTTTAGCCAACCTTGTCAAAAAAAGGAAAGAAAAGACTGAAATCCATATAATTAAGAATGAAAAGGGTGAGATCACAACTTAACCTGCAAAAATCCAGAAGATCATCAATATGTACTTAGAGAAACTGTATTCTAAAAAGATGGAAAATGCAGAAGAAATGGATAGATTCCTGGATACATATGAATTACTAAAACTGAATCAAGAAGATATAAAAATTCTAAATAAACCAATATCAGTCAATGAAATTGAAAATGTAATTAAAAACCTAACGACAAAGAAAGGTCCAGTCCCTGACAGATTCATTGCTGAATTCTACAAGAAATTTAGAGAAGACCTAATGGCACTACTTCTCAAACTCTTCAATGAAATTGAAAGAAAAGCAATACTTACAAATTAATTCCTGAAAGCAAGAACTACCCTGATAACAAACCCAGAGAAGGATTCAATAAAAAAAGACAACTACAGGCCAATTTCCCTAATGAACATAGATGCAAAAATCCTCAATAAGATACTGGCAAACAGAATGTAGCAAATCATCAAGAAGGTTATACACCATGACCAAGTAGGATTCATCTCAGGGATGCAAGGATGGTTCAACATATGCAAATCAATAAATGTAATATACCATATTAACAGATCCAAGGATGAAAACTACATGATCATCTCAATAGATCCAGACAAAGTATTTGACAAACTCTATCACTCATTCATGATAAAAATCCTTCACAAATTGGTATAGTCTTTATCTCAATCTCATAAAAGCCATGTATGACAAACCAACAGCCAACATCATACTAAATAGACAAAAATTGAAATCTTTCACTCTAAAATCAGAAATAAGACAAGGATGTCCATTGTCATCACTCTTATTCAGAATAGTTCTGGAAACATTAGCCAGAGCAATTAGACAAGAGAAAGAAATAAAAGAATAAAGATGGAAAAGAAAGAAGTTAAATTATCATTATTTGCAGATGGCATAATACTCTACATAGAAGACCCCCCAAAAACTCCATCAACAGACTTCTAGATTTAATAACCAAATTCAGTGGCATAGCTGGATACAAAGTGAACACTCAAAAATCAATAGCTTTCTGGTACACAAATAACAAACTCACTGAGAGAGAAATTATGAAAACAATACCTTTCACAATAGTATCCAAAAAACAGAAATACGGATCAATCTAACAAAGGAAATAAAAGACTTTTACATGGAAAACTACAGCACTCTGAAAAAGGAGATCAAAGACAATACCAGAAAATGGAAAGACATCCCTTATTCTTGGCTAGGAAGAACCAATACAGTGAAAATAGTCATACTTCCAAAATTGTTATACAAATTTAATGCAGTCCCAATCAAAATACCAATAGCATATCTCAGAATTAGAGAAAACAATCCTAAAATTCATTTGGAACCAGAAGAGACCTAGAATAGCAAAAGCAGTTCTGGGCAACAAAGGCAAGGCAGAAAGCATCACAATCTCCAACTTGAAAGTATACTATGAGCCAGGCATGGTGGCTTATGCCTATAATTCCAGTACTCAGGAGGCTGAGACAGGAGGATTGCTGTGAGCTTGAGGCCACCCTGGGCTGCATAGTGAGTTTGAAGCCAGCCTGAACTACATAGCGTGACACTGTCTGAAAAAGAAAAGAAAAGAAAACCAACAACAACAAAAAGGAGTTATACTACAAAGCTACTGTGATAACAACAGCAGCATGAAACTACCAAAAAAAAAAAAAAAAAAAAAAACCAGACCCAAGGATCAGTGGATCAGATTAAAAGATATAAAAACAACTCCAGACACACTCAGCTACCTTATCTTTCACAAAGGAGCCAAACACCTTCACTGGAAGAAAGATAGCCTCTTTAATAAATGGTGCTGGAAAAACTGGCTTTCCATATGCCAAAAACTAAAACTAAACATAACTTTCACCATGCACTAAGCTAAAATCAAAATGGATCAAAGATCTAAATATTGAAATAGAAACAGTAAATCGGGCTGGAGATTTAGCTCAGTGGTTTCGCTGCCTGCTGCGCAAGCGCAAGGACCTGAGTTCAATCCCTGGTACCAAAAAAAAAAAAAAGAAACACTAAATCTGCTAGAAGATAGAATACACAGAACTTTCGAAGACATTGGTATAGGCAAAGACTTTATGAATAAAACCCCAACTGCACAGGAAATATCACAAAGAATCAATAACTGGGACTCATCTTATTAAAAAGCTTCTGCACAGTGAGAGAAACCACCAACAGAGCTAAGAGACACCCAGAGTGTGGGAAACATTTTTGTCAGCTCTTCCTCAGACAAAGATCTAATATCCAGAGAAACAAGATGGGGTAAGGAGGTGCTTTTTAAAAATCGTTCATAGACTTCTGGAAAACATAAGATAAATTAAAGTTATTATAACAGTGAAAAAAAGATCTAATATCTTGAATGTTTAAAGAACTCAAAAAATAGACCCCCCCCCAAATTTAAAGATCCAATCCAAAAGTGAGCATCTGAAATGAACAGACACTTCTCTAATGAAGAAGTAGAAAGAGCAAATAAATATATAAAAAAGACGTTCAATATCACTAGTCATTCAAGAGATGCAAATTAAAGCAAAGCTGAGATTCATCTTACTCCAAAATTATGGCTATTATAAAAAAAATCAACCAATAACAAATACTGGAGGGGATTTGGGGAAAAGGGAACCATTCTTCACTATTGGTGGGAATGTAGACTGGTGCAAGCACTGTGGAAATCAGTGTGGAGATTCCTCAAAAAACTAAAACTAGAGCTTCCGTTCAATCCAGCTATTCCCCTTCTTGCTACCTTCCTGAAAGAATTAAAAGCATCATACCACAGCAATATATGCACACCCACGCTTATAGTGGCACAGTTTGTAATAGCTAACTCTTGGAAACAGCCCAAATGCCCATCAATGGATAAATGGATAAAGAAGATGTGGTTTTTTTCTATACAGTGGAGTTCTACTCTGTCATAAAGAAAGATAAGCTTGAGCCCTTTCTAGCTAAATGGATGCACCTTGAGACCATACTCTTGAGTAAGATAAATCAGATACACATGTGTAAATATCACATTGTTTTTCTGGTGTGAGAATACAAAAGTGTAAATAAGGACTAAAATATTATATAAAACATTTTGGGAAATGGGAAGAAAATGTTCAAATGAGAAGGAGGAACAATAGAGGAGGGAAGGGAAAGGAATGATGGGACAAGGAAGAAAAAGAATAGAAGAAAAAAAGAAAACTTTTGTAAATAATGAGGGATGGGGAGGGTAGGAAGATTGGGGGGGAAACGGGATAAAATTAAAAAATAATAGTGAGGGGAAGAGATGTTGAAGGAGGGTGATGGGAAATAAAAGAATCAAGATATATCTTGTACAGGTACAAATTCCCTATGATGAATGTTATCATCATGTATATCTAAAATGTATCAATAGAATTTTTGCTGCAAAACAAATGATGCTGTACTATTGATATTTGGAATCTAATACAAGCTGTATTTTCAATGAAGAGTGACATAGACTCAAAGCAAGAAGGTTTAGGTAACCTCAAGAGGAACTTGATGATATAAGTCCAAAGGCCCTTGATTCAATCCCCAGAGCCAAAAAAAAAAATTATAAAATAAAGTTTAAAAAAAGAAAGTGTGAGCTGGGCATGGTGGTGCCTGCCTGTAATCCCCGTACTCAGGAGGCTGAGGCAGGAGGACCATGAGTTCAAGGCCAGCCTGGGCTACCTAGTGAGTTCAAAGCCAGCCTGAACTACATAGTGAGACCCTGTCTCAAAAAAAAAAAAAGAAAAGAAAACGTGAAGAACATTTGTTTGCATGAGAATCCTGGCTCTAGAAAACACAATGAAAAGTGTGAAGTTGGAAGTCAGCGTGGATGGAAGGGTATTTAGGCATTGATGTTGATGGGAATAGGTCAGGGAGATTGGAGAGACCTTCTTTTAACACAGCCCCAGTGAATGAACAAATAAGTCATTAGGATCTTCTTTGCAATTATGTTGGCAAAAATAGTACTTCGGTCACTTAAGTGAGTATGAAACATTTCCACTAAGTGAAAATATTTAGACTTTTCATTCAAAGGTAATGAGGGACTTCACATTTGTTGAAAAGAAGGAAGGAAAGAAGAGAGGAAGTGAGGGAGGAAGTCAAGCCTAGTGTTCTTTTACTCATAGATTACCATGCAAGTGTCAGCCAACCCCTGCTCAGTAACATTACTAACAGCTGTGAAATGGTTGTACAGTGTGACCCAATGTCTGCATTTCCTGAATGGCAGCAGAGTCCTGCAGGCTAAAACGTCGTTTCGTAATAACTGTATCTTCACTTAAATTTTTTGAACACTATAAAGGGGGTCACTACAGATCACTTCAACACTTTTTCAAGTGTTGAAACAAAAGAATTCTTATTCATTGCTTTCTTGTTCCTGTGCCCCCTCACTCCAGAAAGCTCCTGAAATGAGAATTTTACCCCATGTTTCTGAGCTATTTTTCCTGCTGCCCACCTGCTCCCCATCCCCCTGGCCAGCTGTGTCCCCATGTCCACTACTGCAGTGGTGGCTGACTTCCAGTGCAGCCACGAAGAACCCGCACTCAGAAGCACCCGCACTCAGAAGCACCGTGTGCTTGGTTTAATGCTCTGCCTCTGTCTTGAAAGTCTAAACAATTTTGAACAAAGGACACCGCATTTTCATTTTGTGGTGGACCTGCGAATTACAGTGGACCCTGTACAACCAGCCTGATGTACAAACAACTTGAATTACAACCAGAATTTTAGTTTTAACTTATGAACAAGTCTTGAGTTATGGCCTGAATGCCGGCTGCTTGTGGTTCCAGATGGTCTCAGATACAGATTTAACCTTCAAAGAGTCCTTTAAAGAGCATCCTTTTCTGTGTGGGTTACATTGAGAATCCTGGGCCAGTGTCTCTCTAGGAGCACAGATCTGCCTGTGTATAGCAGAGAGACTTTGAAGGGTGTGTAGAGGAGCCAGAGCCATTACAATCAGCCCTTGGGAGCAAACTGAGTTTGTAAATCAAAGGTCCATTGTATTTGGCCCTCTTGACCCATTCTGCCAGTGAATGTGGCCCTAGGGGTAGTAGCAAGATGATTAACTCTTCTCCTCTAGGGAAGTTGGAGGTTGCTAGGTTCCACTCTCACTGCTTTTCCCAAGAGAATTGACTCAGAGAAACTCATTTCTCTACTGGAAAGAACAAAAATGAATAATCTAGACATTTATATATAAATAATCAGATACAAATTATGACATACATGTGTGTGTGGTTAACTTTATAAAGACTGATGCAAGTATACAAAAGTTTAAAACAATTTTTTTTCAGTAAAACAGAACTTCAGCAATAAAAGAATAGTGGTTGCTTCCAAGAGATACATTTGTGCACTCTAAATTCAAGGGACAGAGTTGGGTGAGCGGAAATGGAATGGCAACTAATAAATATTGAGGAAAGACCTAAGGAAATAGAATGTTGGTGGTCAGGTAGAGAAATTCAAACTCAAACAAAATGAAGCTACACTAAAGTTACTGCAACTGAGGTACAATAGAAGAAATAAAGGTAGGTAGACAGGAGACAAAAGAAAATTGTCATTATAAAATAGTACTTCTAAGAAAACTGCAGCTTCTGCACACAGAATCTCCCAAGCTTCTCTATATCTGTGGTTCATATCTCTGTACTCCCTGGTGTGTTTGTACTTCCTAGGCAAGTTTACACTCTCCTCCAGGACCACTGTACCTAGAGTCCTTAAAGATACTCTAAGTGCATAAATTAACCAAGTTGATAAGGTAAAAAGGCCATTGTCTTTCACTTGTAAATTGAGCACCTGCTTTTGATAGATTAAAAAATTCCAGATTTCAACTCCCCAAAACACATAACATAATCCCAGCTCCAGACCTCAATGTGCCTTTCTTTGAGGGCCCACACTGTATTTTCTGAGTGTGTATATTAATTCTGCCTACTGCATTTCCCAGAAAATAAGGTTGAGTCATATTAATTTTTGTTCTAAAAGACAAAATAGGCAATTTCAAGGGATGTCTTTTTTTAAATACAAATCTACATTTCATTTATTCATGTATAACAATCTACATTTATTGTTATTAATATATAAAAATCTACACTTATTCAAATACAGTCATGTTGTCTTCTGGAACATTGTCATAATTCTTCAAACCCCAAATTCCAACCTGAATTTCTTTTTTTTATTGATGTTAATTATATTGTTTCCATTTCAAAAAATAATCTCTAAGACCAGTATGCTTTTCAGTATAATACAAAAGGATTTTTGCTAATACAAAAGGATTTTTGCTTATAATGTTTACTTATTTTTAATTTACCAAAGTTACAAAATCTATCATCAAAGATAACTGAGAGTATTTGGTTGAAATCTTAGTTGATGGTATTTTCCTGCCTAACTGTGGACTTCATTATAATTATTTTTTTTGGTACTGGGGATCGAACTCAGGTCCTTCCACTTGCAAGGCAGGCTCAGGAAACATTGAGCTAAATCCCTGGCCCTCTAATTGTGGACTTTAAAAGCCTGTTTTCAGCAGCATGATTACACATGCCTTTTGTCTCAGCTCCTCAAGAGGCTAAGGCAGGGGGAATCCTCAGTGAGACCTCATTTCAAACAAAAAACCAAAAACACAACAAAAGTTTGTTTTGTTCTCCTTGCTTTTCTGTAGGTGAAAAAGGCCCTTTTTTGCATTAGTAACCAATGGTGTCTGAGCAGCACAGAGTTCGTAGAGGTTTCAGTCCATAGTAGGTTGGCTCCAAGAAAGGGTGGCAGATGGGTTTCACAGAGGAGAAGCAGTTCATGGCAGGCAGAAGGCAGCAAAGTAGTGAAGCAGTAGCAACAGCATCCTGAATTTCTTGTGACTTCATTTCCTATAGATCTAAAGGCCCCAATCTCTCATGTTCAGCACTAGAGCTTTCCTTAAATGAACACTTCTTATCTACATAGCCTGCTCGTAGTGCATTATCACACCACATGACATGTGAATAATGAAGATTCATATTAGACAGCCATGTCCGTTTATTATCAAGTGTGCACATGATTCATGTACTATGTTGGCAATAAATCTCCAGTTCATCTGTTTACATAGATTAAGTTTATCTCTCATCTAAAATCACCTGCCTGGGTATTTACAAATACTTAGTATAAATTATAGTATCATTTATTTTAAGTAATAATGTCAATAATATTATTTATATTTACATATTAATATTATTATTTTATAATGCAATACATCCATCATGTGTTGCAACAGATGTACTAAAAGTGTCCTTCTTGCTGATGATCTTAACTGGGGCTTATCTTTGGGATAGGTCTTATATTATGAGCATCCTGAAAAAAATCACGGCAGGGCTTATTTTCCATTTAGCTCTAATTTGGGGGGAAATTTGGTAGTAAAATCCTTCTATGCCTCTCACTGACACATTCCGAAATTCTTTATTGTAATGAGAGTCAAATACCTACTATGAACTGAGTTGAGATCTCCACCTCTCTTTGGGGAAACTCTCATTTTTACAGTTCTAGTCATGGATCCTGTCCTATATCAGAGTTATTTTTGTTCCAGTGAAAGATATGTCTTTCTGTCCTTCATTGTCCTTGACTTGGTAGCTTCTCTTTTGTTTTGTTTTTGCAGTACTAGGGATTGAGCTCATGGCCTCTGAGCTGAGCTATATCCCTACCTCTTTTTTATTTTACTTATTTATTTATTTTGGTTTTTCATGGCAGGGTCTCACTATGTAGTCCAGGCTGGCCTTGAACTCTCAGTGATCCTCTTGCCTCAGCCTCCTGAGTGCTATGATTTCAGGCCTGTGCTACTACACCTGGCTTTATTTTTTATTTTGAGACAGAGTCTCACTAAATTGCCAAGGCTGGGCTCAAATTTATTATCTTCCTGCCTCAGCTTCCCAGAGTGCTGGGATTACAGGTGTGCACCAACACACCCTATTGGTTTTTTATATTTTAATAAACTGGCAATGTTTAAGAATCAAGAAATATCACATAAAAATCCACTATTTCTGGCTTCTCATTTAAAAATTATGTCCCAGTGCTTTGTGGGCACACGCTTTCCAGTTCTCCATAGCCCCATGCCACCTCGTTGTCTGTCCAACGTGAATTCATTTCTTCTCCTGCAGCAGACACTGTGGGTCGACCTCTCATATCCACTCCTGCTCCATTCTTCCTCAATAATAAGCACTCGGTTTCAGTAGGCATCATAATAACCCCCAAAAAGTTTTTCTTCTTCCTTCTAGTCAGGAGTGACCATGTGAGTATGTTCTGGCCAGCACAGAGTTGTGTTAAAGAGCACAGGAAGCCATTGTTCTGGATTAAGCTTGTGCACTAGTTCCAGACAGACCAGACTAAAAATCAAACAGAGGCCTGGGCTTATAGTTCAGTGGCAGAGTGCTTGCCTGGCATATTGCAGCCAACTTGGTTTAATCCCCAGCTCAGCCAAAAAACAAACAAAAAACCTAAATACATAAAAATAAAAATGGAGCCACTTACCTCAAAGTTTCACCAAACCAAAACTAAACTTTAATTTGACCTTCAGAGGAATAAGGATTAGAGAGATAACAAACAGCCACATTTCTCAAACAGAAAGGCCAGTTTTATGGACACGTGGCTTTTTTTTGTTTTGTTTTGTTTTGTTTTTGGTACCGGGGATCGGACCCAGGTCCTTGTGCTTGTGAGGCAGACAGTGGAACCACTGAGCTAAATTGCCAGCCCAGAAAGGCCAGTTTTAACTGGCACGAGATGGAAGCTTCCCTGCCTTAATCCCTACACACAAAAGGTAACCTGAAGTAACCTGATGTTAGCCAATCACTCGTCCTGTGACACCTGCTATAGTGGAATAGCATTGCTAATATGTACATTCTCTCAGCCTTTCTCATCTGTTTTTATTTATATGTCTGTTTATTTATTTCCTGTGATTAAAACCCAGGGCCTTGGGGCTGGGGATTTAGCTCAGTGGTTTCACTGCCTGCTGCGCAAGTGCATGGACCTGAGTTCGATCCCTGGTACAAAAAAAACCCAAAAACCCCAGGGCCTTATGTATTCCAGGTCACCACTCTACTGCTGGGCTACACCCTCACCCCCTTAACTATGAAATTTATTTATTTTAATTAAAAAATTTTTATTAGTACACATTTGCAGTACATAATAATTACATTCATCATGGGGAGTTGGTATGTGTACCTAACACATCTTAATTCTTTTTACTTCCCCTTCCATATCTATCAAATTTAAATAGTATTCTATAAATTTTTTTTTTTTTTTTGGTACCAGGGATCAAACTTGGGACCTTGCACTTTCGAGGCAGGCCACGGAACCACTGAGCTAAATCCCCGGCCCAGTGTTCTATAAATACTATTGTACAGTCTTAGTTTTTAATTTAGGAATGCATTGTGAACATTTTCTAATCAATAGTTTTGTTTTCTCCCTCACTTTTTTGGGGAGCAGTTGGTTTTTTGAGAGAGGGTCTTTGTTGTTGTTTTTGTTGTTGTTGTTTTGTTTTTCGAGACAAGGTCTCACTGTGTAGCCCAAGCTTACATGGAACTCACAGTGATCCTCCTGCCTCAGCCTCCCAAGTGCTGGGATTACAGTTGTGCTCCACCACACCTGGCTCATTAGTTTTGTTTTGTTTTACAAATAAGTATTTATCATCTGTGGAGTTTTCTTTTCTAAGGATCCACCATGATTACTTCAGTCTGCGTAGGTGAGAGAGGATGAGGCCGAGGAGGGGAAATGTCTTCCCTTTTCCCCTGTAGCAAGAAGGTGGGATGTGTGCAGATGAAGGCAGATTGCAAAGGGTATTTGTTTGTGATCAAAGCAGAAGAACACATCTGTGTGTTTGATTTTTTTTTTTTTTTTTGGTCTTTTGCTTTGCCCACAGGGTAAAAAGAAGCAAGAGGACAGGGGGAGAAAAAGATCTTCTGGAAATTTGAAAGCAAAAAGTAATCAACTTTCTCTTTCCATGTGAAAGGCAAGCTCAAAAGAAAAACTGACAGCAGCTTGACTGGAGTTTTGTACATATGCCTGATAACTCCAGTAATATTATTGCTATTAAGTGGGAAGTTTGGAAAATACAGAACAAGGAGCAGGGTGAGAGGTCCAGTGCTTGTAGTGGATGTGGCTCGCCTGTGGTCCCAGAACAACACAGTGAGAGTTTGTCTCAGAAAAGATTTGAAGTCCCGACGCCAGCCCCATGGTACTCTGGGGAGGTGACAGATTGGAAGGCTTCTTACATCCAGGACCCTAGCACAGCCCGTACTTTCCTTCACCTTCTCCAAAAGGGGAAAATCACCTTGAAGCCCTGCTAGCCATCTTCCTCAGCTATTTCTCCAGAACTGGACTCTGAACATGGGCTTTGCTGGCTTGGTGTGAGCTTCCTCCATCCCCACTGCAAAACCCTGCCCCTGCATCTTTTATCAGATCCTAGACCAGTCTGTCCAGCTCTGGGATTCTTCGGTTAGCTTCCCATTACTCCCTGCCTTGATCTCTCTCTGACCACTCCCAAGCCACTCCAGGATATTTTGCTAAGTAAATCTTGAGGCTCTGCCTACATTGCAGACCAAATACCTATTAAGAAAAGACTTCTGGAGGAAAATCTAGTTGAAAAAAAATTTTTTTTTTTTGAAACAAGGTCTCACTATATAGTCCAAGCTGGCCTCAAACTCGCAGGGATCCTCCTGCCTCAGCCTCCGGAGTGCTGGGACCACAGGCGTATGCCACCACACCTGGCTTTGGAGGAAAAACTTAGAAACTCAAATTTGAAAAGAACAAAACACACGAGCCATGTCAGAACAGTGAAGAGTCACATGACAAACAAAAGTTATCATGACCAGACAGCCTAAATATATTGAGAACAGTGAAGTGACTGACATGCACGTTTCTTGAGTTTTATCAAAGATGAAGATTAAAATGTCTACATTGTAATTCATGAGAGAATTAGCTATGTGATTCTACCTATTAGTTAAATTATTCAGTGCCTCAATTTCATCATCTGTTAAAAGGGAAGCAATGGTAATACCTCATTTATGATAAAATGACATATAAATGTGGCACATTATATAAATATACAAAGTGTTGCTACTGTATTTTTAACTTACAGAATGATGGGAAGTGAATTTTACTCATTGATATAACTGTGATAACTATAATGAATAAAATATATTTTCACAAAAAATAGTAAAAATACTTTATGCAAAATTCAGTCTAAGGTTTAAATAACAAAGGTAAATTTCCAGCTCAGTGAGGAAAGTCTACAACAGCAAAGCATATTGATCCTGTGTTTCTTTCCGTGGCAACCTGTATCCCAGGTAGATTCTTTCTGTAGATAACATCTGTGTTGCTTGTTTATTTGACCTTCCAACTAATACTTTTCAAGTGTTAAACATATAGGATAAGCAGTCACACAATTAAAAGGTCTGACAGTGTAATTTTTTTTTTTTTTGCTGGGAATTGAATGTAGGCCATTTCCATGGAGCTACATCTCCAGTCCTTTTATTTCTATTTCTATGTTTTATTTTGAGACAAGTTTTCATTAAGTTGCTAAAATTGCCCAAGTGTGCCTCAAACTTGTAATCCTCCTGCCTCAGCCTCCTAAGTGCTGGGATTACAGGTGTGTGCCACCATGCCTGGTAACAATATAATTCTTTTTTTTTTTTGTCCTGGGAATTGAACTCAGGGCCTCGTGTTTGCCAGGCAGGCACTGTGCCGCTGAGCTACATCTTGAGAGATAGTGTAATTCTTTAATGATATTAAGTTTGTCAACTGTAATAATAAAAAAATCAAAATCTATCAATAGCTATTGATGCAAAAGGTAAAGCCAGTTTCTTTGCTTATATATGCCAGTCTTAAATAAATGAACATGCTTGTGCTCTAACAACAGATTTGTTTTTAACAGAAATGTGGAAAGTGTCATAAATCTTAATGTTCACATACCATTAAATTTTTTTTTTTTTTTTTTGGTACCGGGATCGAACTTGGGTCCTTGTGCTTGTGAGGCAGGCACCCCAGCCCCACAAAGCATTACTTTAAAATGATACATATTTGAAAATATAAAAGGCTACCACGTTTAGTAAAATGTATTGTTCTTGTTCTTAAGGAATTTACAATATGAAATTTATTATATGTAAGGACAAACAAATATGAAAAATTTTTTTAAAAGAAAATGTTAAAAGTGCTGGGGGGGTCAGTTTAATGAGATTAAATTCTTGTCCACAGAGTTTAGGGGAAAGGAAATAATGGCAGAAAGCAGGGCCATCACCGAAGGACATAAGGATGTCAGAAAAGATGGTCACAAACTGGTGTCAGCAATAAGGACGCCAGATAAGCAGGCTCCAGGAAGTTAATGTGTATTCATCTGAGGCCCAGGGGTCTATGTCTTGGCAAGAACAGGAATTTTGAAAGAGCTCAAAGGTCAAGTTACAAAGCTGAAGAAGGGGACAGCCTTTTTGTGGCATTTTCCAGTATTCAGAAAAAATGTTGCATTTCTAATCATGTCACTACCTCATTGAGTTGTGCATCCCACTAGATGGTAGAAGTGCAGCAGTGACTGATGAAGTTATTTAGTTTGAATTTCATGATTATCTAGATATAATTTTGTGGGGGTTTTTGTTTGTTTGTGTTTGTTTTTTTTTGAGACATGGTCTCGCTATGTAGTTCAGGCTGGACTTGAACTTGCTGTGTAGCCCAGTTTGACCTCAAACTCATGCCAATCCTCTTGCCTGGGCCTTCCAAGTGCTGGGATCATAGGCATGTGCCACCATGCCTGGCTTAGTAGTCATTTTCTTACATTGTCTCTAGTGGGAAAAGGAATGAGCATAAGACAAAACTGACACCTTAGCCATCAATATATGTTCATTTTAGTGCACCAGTTGTGGGGAATAAATCCAGAAAGGGTAACAAATTCTTCCCAGATGTTACATGCTAAGGAATAACTTCGACCTCTCATTCACTGTTTACTGTGTGCCCTTCCTACATAGAGCACTGTTTCAGCGCAGCTGTAACCAGCACTAGAGGTGTCCTTGCTACAAAGCCCTAATTCTTTACTTTGGGCCTAATGGGTAATTAATAGCAGGATACAAGCCTGACATCATAGCCTTCATTTTGTGTCCACCTCCTTTATGACCTGGAGTCATCTCCACTCCGCACACAGACATGTCGATCATTTAAGAAATGTTTGTTGAAAGACTGCTAACCCAAGGTTGAGTAACCCTAAATTTACCAAATCTCTCTCATCCTCTTTGAAAGCTTAACTAAGGTATTTTTGTTTTTCCTATTTTTTCAAGCTTCTTTTCTAGAAATAAGACATTTCTTGACAACTTTATCATGTATAATGGATCTTTTATTTTTGTGGGGTTTTTTTTTCCTTGTGTTCTTCCAAGCTTCTGGTTAGAGAAAAAGAGAAAAAAAAAAAAAAAAAAAAAAAGGGAAAATGTGTCTAAAGTCCATCAGTGTTAACTCCCTGTGACAGGGATGAAGGAAAATACTTTAATAGTTCAAAAAATAATAATGCTGTAAGCTCTCTACAAAAAATTGAATGTAAAAGTAAAAAGTGTACATAGTTGTAAAAAAAAGGAGTTTTTAAACATGTTTATTTTCTATGCACTTTTTTAAAGTGATAGTTTAATTAATAAATATGTCAAGTTTATTGCTGCAAAAAAAAAGATTAAGGAGAGGATGTTGGAATCATGCACCCTGATTCTGCAGTACAAGACAGCTTCCTGGTTCTACCTCTTTTTCTCTCGAGGAGTAGGGTCAGGGAGAAGTACCCATGGATAGCATGTGATTTTCTCCACACTCCAGGTTCTTGTCTTTGTCAAATTATATCTGACTTCTTACATTGGCCCGGTCAGTGTGTACCCTAAGGTTGTTCTGGAAGCGGAGGATAGTATGGAGAAGGCACCTCAGATATTTGCGAGCTTTGACACAGCAGTGACATGCTTCATTTCCATGAGTTATAGTCCAGTGGCCAGACTTAGTTGCCTGCCTAAATGCAAGGAGGCTTGGGAATATCTCTGACTCCTTTTCCTCAGACTCTGGGATCATTCTGGGTCATCCAGCCTTGAATGCCTTTAGGCTATGGGATAAATTGGGCCTCAGACAGATTTTATTTTTTATTTATTTGCTTATTGAGACATGGTCTTGCTATGTAGCTCAGGCTAGCCTCAAACTCATGGCCATCCTCCTATTTCAGCCGGTCGAGGCCTGGGATTACAGGTAAGCATCACCATGCCTGGGTTAAATCTTACCTTTCAAATAAGAACACTAGTCATGCTGAATTTGGTTCTAACTTAATGAACTCATCTTAACTTCATTACCTCTGTAAAGACACTATCTCCAAATAATGTCACCTTCTCAGGAACTGAGGGTTAGTAAGTCAGTTGACATGGCCTATACCTAGGCCCAGAGTCTCCCACTCCATGAGGAAAGTCTTTCTTTCTTGCTTGCCTGCCTGCCTGCCTTCCTTCCTTCCTTCCTTCCTTCCTTCCTTCCTTCCTTCCTTCCTTCCTTCCTTCTTTCCTTCCTTCCTTCCTTTCTTCCTGAAACAGTCTTACTATGTAGTTCAGGCTAGTCTTGCACTCACTATGTTGCCTAGGCTGGCCCTGAACTCATGGCATCTTCCTGGCTCAGCCTTCTGAGTGCTGGGACTACAGGCATGCATCACCATGCCTAGCCGAAAGACTTTCATATGGGGCTGGGAGATGCAGAGAATGCTGTGTTCTTTGACAGTAGAACAAAACACACTTATTACTACAGTTCTGCTCAATGGTACATGAAATGTTCTTCTCTCCCAGGCAGAAATTCATGTAACTGTCCATCCACATCCATTATGCCCAAAGCAGTGAATGTGTGTGAAGCTCACATTCAGTGGACAGTCAGTTCTGGTAGTAGCAGGAATCATCCCACAGAACCAGGGTGAGCAGAACAGTAACTGAATACAGTCCCATGTTTTTGTCCTATCTCATCAGGCACTCCCTGGCTGTCCTGCGGGACAGTGTGGCTTTCTGGATGGGGCTCTATTTGGGGGTGGCCAGGAAAGGCTATGCTGGCAGGAGAGGCTGAGCTCCCAGAAGCAAGGCCACAAGAGTGTGGGCCAGGACACTCCACTCCTCATTCACATTCCTTTCCAATCAAACACCCGGGCATGGGGCGAGATAGATAAGTATAGTAATGACTATTTCTTGAAAAATCTGTTTATGTAAGCTACTTGCTGTGGCTCATGCTTATAACCGCAACTTAGTGAAACTTTATCTCAAAATCAAAAAGAGCTGGGGATGTAGCTCAGTACTACAGCCCTCCTTGTCTAGGATGTGCAAGGCCCTGGGTTCAAACCTCAACACCAAAAAAATTCTGTTTATGTATCTTGGTGACTCAAAGTGCCAAATCAAATGGTCTGGCTTAGAGACAAAGAGTTAATGAATCATAATTTAAAGTTGGAAACAAACCCTAAAACCCAGTTTTTAGGTCATCCTGATGGGACATAGCCAGCTAGTTTTTTTTTTTTTTCTTTTAGCCTGTGATTTGACTGAGTTTAGCAAACATCAGCTGCTTGGGTCCATATGCGCATAGCCCCATATGAAACATTAACTTAAAAATCTTTAAATAAAGTATCTTTAGGTAAAGTTACATCAGAGAGTTATTAAGATAAATAACCTGGTACAAATTAGCCAAAAGATTAGCTAAAAAATTACCAAAAGATTCTATTTCCTTAGAAAGACCCACATGCAAAATTCTCTGCTGTAGCAGCCCAATGACTCACGTCCTCCCTTGTAAAGAGAGGTTGAGCCTCCTTTTACTAACACAGGCTGCAAAAGAGGATCTGGAAATCCTTCTCTAGCTGCGGAGGTGCTGAGTAGCTGACTACAACTGCGCAGAATTCTGTAACTCAGCATAACGGCAGACTCTGCGACTTGGGCTTCTTGGAATAGTGACAGGAAATAACCCATTTTTGCTTTTCCTGAGTAGTTTCCCTTACACAGTGCATGACCACATCCTCCTTTAACCCAGACCTTTGCTGCAGAGTGTTCCCAAGGCCCTCATTATTCTGGAATCATATTTTCCTTCAACACCCAAATAATGTGCCCAAGCCCTCACTGCTCATGGAGGTCAGCGCCCTCTTTAACCAGGTGAGTACGTGAGGAGGGAGCACTACAGCCGTGTCTACTGAGTGTCCCTGTTCCATACATCCTTCCTGGCTAAACCAGTTAGGGTTTATATTTCAAGCATAAAAATGAGTTTGGAATGTTGGTGCACACCTGTAACCTCAGCCATTCAGGAGATAGAGGCAGGAGGATTGCAAGTTCAAGGCCAGCCTGGGCAACTTATCAAGACTCTGTCTCAAAAACAAATTCAATCAGGAGGCTGAGGCAGGAGGATCAATGTGAGTCCAAGGCCAGTCTGGGGTATATGTGAGTTTCAGGCCAGCCTGAGCTACTGAGTGAGGCCCTGACTCAAAACAAAAAAAAAACCAAAAACAAAACACCCCAGAAAGGTGGGAGGGGCAGCTAGCTCATAGCTCCCTAAGTTCAAAATGTAACAACAACAAAAAAACCATAAATGTGTCACAATCCTGTTGAACCCTGGTAGGCCACAGCATAGGGCCACTATAGGACAGAATAGTAGATTTTTCTGCCTTAAAATTTCTAAGCTTCTTTCACCATGGAAAATTTCTTCTTATACAACATTCTGTCTATATTGCTTGGCCTTTCCTCTCTTCCAGGTTTAACCAAACAATCCCTGATTCTGCTGTCCTGAAGGCACAAATGGCTATTTTTGTCAGATAGAGTCCGTAAAGTTGTGGGCTTATTGCTAGGATTAGCTCAGTGGTCGATGCCATATTTAGCATGCACAAGGCCATGTGTTCAACCCCCAGCACTAGTAACGCCCCCCAATCAAGTAAACACTCTCCCTCCAAGAACTGTGAATGTACAGTTATGAGGTGGTATTTTGATGTCACTACTTCTGGATCTCAAAAATCTGTTGAAAATCTTCTGTTGATATGCACCTTCATAGAACTGAGAAAATATTTCTCCAAACTACCTCTAGAAAGATAATCCAAAATTATATTTGTACAATTTTTCTTTAGTAGACAGATGCATTTTTGGCTTTGGGAAAATTTGGAATTAGATGTAGAAATAATTAAGTAAATCAAACAATTTCATTTTTTAGTCAGTTTTTATTTTTTATGGGTGCATTTTTCCAATACTTAATGATCACATTCCTTGTAGGGAACTGGTACCTGTGAAAGACACATCTTGATTTTTTTCAACCCCTTTCACTCCTCTGTCTCCTAATCCCATTCTTATATGAGAAGAATCTATTCCCCTACTTCTTATTATCAATCCTTTATTTTATTTTACTATTTATTTATTTTAAAAAATTAATTTCTTGGTACATTTTAGGTATACAATACAATAACATTCACCATTGGAAATTTGCACCTTTACATAATCTTTCTTGGTTCTTATTTGTTCCCCTTCCCCTGCCTTCCCTTCAACCCCTCTATCCCTCCCTATTTACAAAGAGTTGGTTTCCGTTTTTTCATTTTCTCATATTAATTCCATTCCCTTCTTTCCTTTCCTCTACCCCTCCCACTTCCCCTTCCCCTTTGCCCCTTTCTTCCTATTTCACATTATCTGTTATACCATTTAGTCCTTATTTACACTTTCAGTTTCTCACACTAGAGAAACTATTCAGTATTTACACATGTGGCCTATTTATTTCACTTAAGAGTATCGCCTCAATGTGCATCCATTTACCTATAAATGGCTCTAATTTCTCATTTTTTATGGCTGAGTAGTATTCCATTTTATAAAAAATCCACATTTTCTTTATCCAGTCTCCAGCTGATGGGCAATTGGGCTACTTCCAAGTTTTAACTATTACAGATTGTGTTGCTATGAACATGAGTGCACATATATCACTGTGGTATGATTCTTTTAATTCTTTGGGGAAGATACCCAGCAGGGGACTAGTTGGGTCAAATGGGACTTCCAGTCCTAGTTCTTTGAGGTATCTCCATACTGATTTCCACAGTGATTGCACCAGTCTGCACTCCCACCAACAGTGGAGCAGGGTTCTTCTTTCCCCACAGCCCTGCCAGCATTTGTTATTGGTTGATTTCATGATAGCAGCTGTTCTTTTTGGGGTGAGGTGGAATCTCAGCATTGTTTTCATCTGCATCTCTCAAATGACCAGTAATGTTGAACATTTTTTCAAATGTTTCTTTGCTATTTCTACTTCTTTGTCTGAGAAATGTCTGTTCATTTCAGATGCCCATTTTTGGATTGGGTCTTTAAATTTGAGAGGTCTGATTTTTTTAAGTTCTTTACAGATTCTAGATAGTAGACCTTTGTCTGAAGGACAGCAGGTGAAATTTTTTTCCCACGTTGTGGGTTGTCTCTTCACTCTGTTGATGGTTTCTCTTGCTGTACAGAAGCTTTTTAATGAGAAGAGATCCCATTTGTTGTATGTGCTAGTTCACGGCAACTGAGGTTTTGTTCATAAAATCTTTTCCTACACCGATGTCTTCAAGGGTTCTGCCTAACCTCTGTTCGAGCTGATTTCTATTTTAATATTTAGATCTTTAATCCATTTTGATTTTAGTTTAGTGCACGGTGAGAGATATAGTCTAGTTTCAATCTTTGGCAAGTTGAAGCTCAAATTTCCAGCACCATTTATTAAAGAGACTATCTTTCCTCCAGTGAGGGTGTCTGGCTACTTTGTTGAAGATGAGGTGGCTGAGTGTATCTGGGGTTGTTTCTACATCTTCTAATCTGTACCACTGGTTCTCAGGTCTGTTTCTTTGCCAGTACCATGCTGTTTTTATCACAGTAACTTTGTAGTTTAGTTTCAAGTTGGGGGATGTGAAACCCCCTGCCATGTTTCTGTTACCTAGAATTGTTTTTGCTATTCTAGGTCTCTTCTCATTCCAAATGCATTTTTGGATTGTTTTCTCAAGGTCCATGAAATATGCTGCTGGAATTTCAACTGGGATTACATTGAATCTATATAGCAGTTTTGGAAGTGTGGCCATTTTCACTATGTTGATCCTTCCTACCCAGGAGCAAGGGATGTCTTTCCATTTTCCATTTTCTTCAATCTCTCTTTTCTGAGTGCTATAGTTTTCAGAGAAGAGGTCTTTGATTTCTTTTGTTAGGTTGATTCCTAGGCATTTCAATTTTTAGTATGCTATTGTGAAAGAAATTGTTTGCCCTATTTCTCTTGCAGTGAGTCTGTTTTTTTGTGTAGAGGAAAGCTATTGATTTTTGTGTATTGACCTTTTATCCAGCTACTTTACTGAATTTGGTTATTAGGTCTAGAAGAGTTTTGGTGGAGTTCTTGGGATCTTCTATATAGAGTATCATGTCATCTGCAAATAATGACAATTCTTTGTTTCCTATCTTTATTCCTCTTATTTCTTTCTCTTGTCTAGTTGCAGTGGCTAATGTTTCCAAGACTATATAGAACAGGAGTGATGATAGTGGATATCCTTGTCTTATTCCTGATTTTAATGTGAAGGATTTCAATTTTTGACCATTTATTATGATATTGGCTGTTGGTTTTTCATAGATGGCTTTTATCAGATTGAGGTAGAGACTGCCTATTCCAATTTTTTGTAGGGTTTTTGTCATAAATGCATGTTGGATTTTGTCAAATGCGTTTTCTGCATCTATTGAGATGATGGTATGGTTTTTGTCCTTGGGTCAATTGATACAATGTATTACATTGATTGATTTGTGTATGTTGAACCATCCCTGCACTCCTGAGATGAATCCCACTTGATCAGGGTGTATGATCTTCTTGATGATCTTCTGCATTCTGTTTGCCCACATCTTATTAAGGATTTTTGCATCTATGTTCATTAGTGAGACTGGCCTACAGCTCTCTTTTTCATTTGTGTCTTTCTCTGTTTGGGGGATCAAGGTGATGCTTGCTTCCAGGAATGAATTCGGGAGTATAGCTTCCCTTTCAGTTTCATTGAAGAGTTTAAAGAGTAGTGGCAGTAGTTCCTAAATGTCTTGTAGAATTCAGCAGTGAAGCCATTAGGACCCAGGGTTTTCTTAGTTGGTAAGTTTTTAATTATGTTTTCAATTTCATTGATATCAATGAATGGGCTTGTTTAGAATTTTTAGGTCTTCTTTGTTCAACTTTGGTAATTCATCTGTATCTAGGTATCTGTTCATTTTTTCTGTGTTTTCCATCTTATTGGCATATAGGTTCTCAAAGTAGGTATTGATGATCCTCTAGATTTCTGCTGGGTTCATTGTAATTTCATCCTTTTCATTCTTAATTGCATAGATTTGGGCCTTTTCTTTCCCTTTTCTGATAAGGTTGGCAAAGGGTTTGTCAATTTTGTTTATTCTTTCAAAGAACCAACTCTTGGCTTCATTGATTTTTTGTATTGTTCTCTTAGTCTCCATTGCATTCATTTCTGTTCTGATCTTTATAATTTCTTTAAAAAAATAAGCTTTCCTCTTTTAGCCCCAAGGACATTTCTGTTTAATTTTAATTTAATTTTTTTTTTTTTGGTACCAGGGATTGAACTCGGGACCTTGCACTTGCGAGGCAGGCAGCAGAACCACTGAGCTAAATCCCCAGTCCTGATCTTTAAAATTTCCTCCCTTGTATGAGCTTTGGGTTTGTCCTGTTCTTTTTTTTTTCTAGAAGCTTGAGGTTCAGCATCAGGTGGTTTAATTGGGCTTGCTCTGTTTTCCTAATATGGCTATTCACTGCTATGAATTTCCTTCATAAGACTGCTTTCATTGTTTCCCATAGATTCTGATATGTTGTATTGTCATTGTCGTATAATTGGAGGAATTGTCTGAGCTCTTCTTTAATTTCCTCTGTGACCCATTGGTTATTCAGAAGTGTGTTGTTCAATTTCCATGTGGTTAGGAAATTCTTGCGGTTTCTTTTGCTATGGATCTCCACTTTCATCACACTATGGTCTGATAATATACAGTGGATAACCTCAATTCTTTTGCCTTTTTTTAAACATGTTCTATGAGTGAGTATATGGTGTAATTTGGAGAATGACCATGTGTAGCTGAAAAGAATGTGTATTCTGATTTTGTGGGATGAAACCCTCTGTAAACATCTGTTAAGTTCATTTGTTCAAGAGTTTGATTGAGTACTAGTATTTCGTTGTTTAATTTTTGTCTAGTTGATCTATTTGTGACAGTGGGGTACTGAGGCCCCCCACTACTATTGTATTAGTGCTTATATGATTTTTCACATCTGCTAGTATTTGTTTTATATAGTTGGGCGCACTAGTGTTTGGTGCATATATGTTTATGATTGTCACATCTTCCTGTTGGATTGTTCCCTTTACAAGGATGTAGTGTCCTTCTTTGTCTCTGTTAATCAGTGTTGGTTTGAAATCCACATGATCTGCAAAGAGGATAGCTGCTCCTGCTTTTTGGGGGGTTCCTGTCCCATGGAGTATTGTTTTCCACCCTTGGACTTTCAGTCTATGAGTTTCTTTTTGAATTAAGTGTGTCTCTTATATGCAGCATATTGGTGGATCTTGCTTCTTGACCCATTCTGCCAGTCTATTTCTTTTGATTGGTGAATTGAGACCACTAATATTGATGGTTATAACTGATATGTATTGAATTATCATTGCAATGACTTTTTCCTTTTGTTGGATTCTCCCCCTTTGTATCTAATTTCTTGTTCCTGATGGATTCATTCTGCTTTGATTCCTGGGGTTGTGATGCTGGTTTGGTATTTATGAAATTCCTAAGTTACTCTTTGTCATGAAAGTATCTTATTTCACCATCAATTTTGAAAGAGAGTTTTGCAGGGTACATCAATCTGGTTTGGAGGCTCTTTTCCTTTAGGGCTTGAAATACATCACTCCAAGCTCTTCTTGCCTTGAGGGTTTGCGTTGAGAAGTCTGCTGTGATTCTGATGGGCTTTCCTTTGTGTGTGATTTGTTTCTTTTCTCTAACTGCTTGTAGAAGTTCCTTCTTCTGTTGGGTTTCTGGAATCTTCACTATTATATGCCTATGTGTAGATTTTTTTTGATCAAGGCTAGTTGGAATCCTATATGCCTCCCTTATCTGTATGTCAAGTTCTTTTCCCCTCCTTGGGAAGTTTTCGGCCATCACTTCTGTGAACAGTTTTTTTATGTTGTCTACACTCTCCTGTTTCTTCACTGACTTTGATCAGTCTTATGTTATTATTTCCATCGTCTAGCAGCTGCTGGATTGATTTCTAGTGGTCCCTTACTATTTTAAAGAAATTTTTCTTTTCCTTGTCACTAATTGCAATCTTATCTTCTATGTCTGAAATTCTGCCCTCACCTTGGCTCATTCTGCTGTGTAAGCTTTCAATGGAGCTTTTAATCTCCTGGAAATCTGTTTGTATCTGTTTTATGGATTCCATTTGTTTCCTATGTTGGGATCCCATCATGTTCCTCAGTTCTTCTATTTTTTTTATCTGTGTCCTCTCTAGATTTATTAATCATGTCTTGCACTATGGGCACAATCTCTGCTGTTATGTGAGAAATTATTTCTGATTTCATTTTTTCCAGATCTTCTTTTGTTGCCAGTTCAGGGACTCCAGGTGGTTGTGTATCAGAGTGTTCCATGTTGTTTCCCTTTGGGGTTGCTTTAGGTGATCTGGAAGTCTGGTTTTGAGATGTGTCTTCTCATTTTGATTGGGGTGAGCGTGTTGCTGGCGCCCGTGTGGCTCACCTCCTGTGCACTGGGGAAGGGGGTGGTACAGCAGCCTGGAAGCCTCCTCCTGAGCACTGGGAGTGGCTCACCTCCCGTGTACTGGGGGGAGGGGGTGGTGCAGGGGCCCGGAAACCTCCTTCTTGGCGCTGGGAGCGGCTCATCCCCTGTTCACTCTCTTGTGGAATTTAGCAGTGAATCTATCCGGAGCTTGGCTTTTCTTAGTTTGTGGGATATTTTATTACTGCTTCATTTTCATTGTCTATTATTGGATTATTCAGGGTTTTTATATCTTCTTGGTTCAATTTTGGTAATTCATATGAATCTAGAAATATATCCATTTCTTTTGAATTCTCTAATTCATTGGTGTACAGGTTTTCTTTTTCTTTCTTTTTTTGTACCAGGGATTGAACTGAGGACCTTGCACTTTTGAGGCAGGTGCGGTGCCACTTAGCTAAATCCCCAGCTGGTATACAGATTTTCTAAGTATAGTAGTTACTAATAATCTTCTGAATTTCAGCAGTGTCTTGTAATTTTATCTTTTTAATTTCTTTTTTTTTTTTCCAGCACCCAGGAATTGAACTCAGGACCTTGCACTTGCAAGGCAGTCACAGCGCCAATGAACTAAATCCCTGGCCCCATCTTTTTCATTTCTATTTGCATTGCTTTGGCTCTTTCCTTGTTTTTGGTATGATTGGGTAAGGTTTTGTCTATTTTGTTTATTCTTTTGAAGAACTAGCTCTTCAATTCATTGATTCTTTGTATTATTTTGTTTGTCTCCATTTCATTGACTTCTGCTCTGATCTTTATAATTTACTTCCTTGTCTTAGTTTTGGATTTGGATAGTTCTTGTTTTTCTAGGACCTCAAGGTGCATCATTATGTTATTTATTTGGGTGCCCTCTTTTTTTTTTGATGTAGTCATTTGTAGCTATGAACTTCCCTCTTAGGACTGCTTTCATTATGTTACATTGGTTCGGGTATGCTGTGCTACATTTTCATTTAATTCTAGGAACTGTTTCATTTCTTCCTTGATTTCTTCTGTAGTTCATTGGTTGTTCAAGAGAGTATTGTTTAATATCTATAAGTTTTCATAATTTGTGTGGAGTATTTTGCTATTGATATCTAGTTTCATTGCACTATGCTCTTATAGTATGCATAATATAATTTTGATTCTTTTGCATTTACTTAAGAATGCTTTATTGGCTACTATGTGGTCTATTTTTTTTCTTTTTATCTTTTTTGGTTTTTGAAACAGGATCTTGCTATTCCAGGTTGGCCTTGAACTCACTATGTAGCCAAGGCTGCCCTTGAACTCAGAGTAATCCTCCCGCCTCAGCATCTGGACAGTAAGATTACAGGTATGAGGCACAAAGTCCAACTCTTTGAAGGTTTTGTTGAACCCTGATAGTTCTTTGTCTATTTTTTTTGTCTAGTTGATCTATTTATTACAGTGGGATATTGAGGACCCACACTATGTTTATGTTTATCTGATCTTTTATTTCCAGTAATTTTTTTCATGAAGTTGGGTGCACCGTTGTTCAGTGCATATATGTCAACAATTCTTATCTTTTCCTGTTGAATTGTTCCCATAACCAGTATTTAGTGACCCTCTTTGCTGCTTCTTCTGTTTTTGTTTTTGTTTTTTGAGGCAGGGTCTCACTATGTAGTTCAGGCTGGTCTTGAACCCACTATGTTGCTTGGGCTGGCCTTGAGCTCATGGAGATCCTCCTGCCTCAGCTTTCTGAGTACTGAGACTTCTTTGCCTCTTCTAATCAGTTTTTGCTTGAACTCCACTTTGTCTGAAAATATGATAGCACTCCTGCTTGTTTTGGGGTTCCTGTTGCATGGAATGTTGTTTTCCATTCTTTTTTTTTTTTTTTTTTTTTGGTACCGGGGATCAAACTCGGGTCCTTGCACTTGTGCAGCAGGCAGCGAAACCACTGAGCTAAATCCCCAGCCCCATCCTTTGATTTTTAGTCTATAAGTTTCTTTTGGGGTTATATGTTTTCCCTGTATTCAATATACCATTGGGTTTTGCTCCTAATGCATTTGCCAGTCTGTGTCTTTTGACTGAGGAATTGAGACCATGCACATTGAGAGTTGTTACTGAAAGGTTTTGACTTATTCCTGTCATTGCATTAGTCTGTTGCTGACCCCCTTTCTTTCCCTTCTTTGGAACTTGCTCATCTTCCTTGATGTATTCATCCTGTTATTCCTTTTATCATTGTTACCTTATTTGTCTCTTTCTGGCCTACCCTTGAGAATTTTTCAGTGTGCTGATTTGGTGGTCAAAAAATTTTTAAGGTGCTCTTTATCATGGAAATATCTTATTTCTCTAACATTTTTTTTTTTTTTTGGTACTGGGGATCGAACTCAGGTCCTTGCGCTTGCTCAGCAGGTGGCAAAACCACTGAGCTAAATCCCCGGCCCCTCTCTATCAATTTTGAAAGATAGTTTTGTAGGTATACAAGTCTGGGTTGGAAATTATTTTATTTTAGGGCCTGAAACACTTCACTGTGTGTTCTGGCTTCTAAGGTTGCATCGAGACATTTGGTATAATTCTAATGGGTTTATCTTTATAAGTGGTTTATTGCTTTTCTTGAACAGCTTTTAAGATTCTTTTCCTTTATTGGTTTTCTGGAGGGCCAGGGACTTACCTCAGTGGTTCTGTTGGCTGCCTCGCAAGTACAAGATCCTGAGCTTGATCTCTGGTACCAAAAAAAAAAAGAAATTATTGGGCTTCTGGAATTGTGATGTGTCATGGCTTTCTTAATTGTGGCTATTTGGGGTTATATGCTTCATTTTTCTGTATGTTAAATTCTTTCCTTATTTTATTTATATTTTTTGAGACAGGGTTTTGCTGCGTAGTTCAGCCTGGCCTGGAAATCACTATGTAGCCCAGGCTGGCCTCAAGCTCATGGCAATCCTCCTACCTCAGCCTCCTGAGTGCTGGGATCACAGGCATGTGCCACTGCACCTGGCTTCTTTCCTTATATTTGGAAAATTTTCTGGTATTATTTCAGTAAATACATTTCTTATGCCATTTGTGCTGTTTTCTGATTTTACAAAAATTCCAATTAATCTTAATCTTCTTTGCATCATCTAGAAACTGTTGGGTCCATTTTTCATGTTCTCTTGTTTTTAAGATATATCTCATTAATTCATCATGGACAATAGTCATGTTTTTAGTACTTAAATTCTTCTGACATTGGTTGTTCTGTTGCCCGTAGTTTTGATAGAATTTTTCTCTCTTTTTTCATTTTGATACAATTTTTAATCCCCTGAATTTTCATTTGGTTCTTTTTTATGGACTCTAATTCTTTTTTTTTAAATTAATTTTATTGGTACATTTTATTGGTACATTGAAGGTAAACAATTCATTTACATTTATCATTGGGTGTTTGTACCTGTACATGATATATCTTGGTTCTTATTTTTTCCCCATTACCTGTGCACCTTTCACCCTTTCCACCCTTACCTATTTACATAGATTTCATTTCTATTTTTTTTTCTTTTCTCAGTTTTTCCTTTCCCCTTCCCCTCCCTTCACGCCTTCATCTTTGGACCTTTTTTCCTATTTCAAATTATCAATTATTCATTTTAATCATTTTAACCCTTCTTTACACTATCAGCTTCTCACACTAGTGAAACTATTCAGTATTTACACATGTGTCCTATTTATTTCATTTACGAGTATGGCCTCGATATGCATCCATTTAGCTATAAATGACTAGTTTTTTGTTCTTTATGGCTGAGAAGTACTCCATTTTGTAAAAAAAAACACATTTTCTTTATCCAGTTTCCAGTTGATGGTCACTTGGGCTGCTTCCAAGCTTTAGCTATTACAAACTGTGCTGCTATGAACATAGGTGCACATATATCACTGTGGTATGATTCTTTTAATTCTTTTGGGAAGATACCCAGCAGGGGAATAGCTGGGTCATATGGGACCTCTAGTCCTAGTTCTTTGAGGTATCTCCATACTGATTTCCACAGTGGTTGCACCAGTCTGCACTCCCACCAACAATGGAGAAGGGTTCCTTTCTCCCCACACCCCCACCAGCATTTGTTATTGGTTGATTTCTTGATAGCAGCCATTCTTTCTGGGGTGAGGTGGAATCTCAGGGTTGTGTTCATCTGCATCTCTCAATGACGAGTGATGTTAAACATTTTTTCAAATGTTTCTTTGCTATTTCTACTTCTTTGTCTGAGAAATGTCTCTTCCTTTAAGATGCCCATTTTTGAATTGGATCTTTGAATTTGGGGGTCTGATTTTTTTCAGTTCTTTATATATTCTAGATAGTAGTCCTTTGTCTGAGGTACATCTGCTAAAATTTTTTTCCCATATTGTAGGTTGTCTGTTAACTCTGTTGATGGTTTCTTTTGCAGTGCAGAAGCTTTTTAATAAGATGAGATCCCAGTTCCTGATACTTTTTGCTAGTTCCTGTGCTGCTGAGGTTTTGTTCATGAAGTCTTTTCCTATGCCAATGTCTTCAAGAGTTCTACCTAACTTATCTTCCAGCAAGTTTAGTGTTTCTGTCTTAATATTTATGTCTTTAATCCACTTCAATCTTAGTTTAGTGCATGGTGATAGATATGGGTCTAGTTTTAATCTTTGGCAGGTTGAGGTCCAGTTTTTCCAACACCGTTTATTAAATAGGCTATCTTTCCTCCAATGATGGTGGTTGGCTCTTTTGTCAAAGATGAGGTGGATGAGCACGACTGGAGTTGTTTCTGAATCTTCTAATCTATTCCACTGATCCTCAGGTCTGTTCCTTTGCCAGTACCATGCTGATTTTTTCACAGTAGCTTTGTAGTATAGTTTCAAGTTGGGGATTGTGATACTCCCAGCCATGTCTCTGTTGCTTAGAATTGCTTTAGCTATTCTAGGTCTCTTATGGTTCCAAATGAATTTTTGGATTGTTTTCTCTAGTTCTGTGAAGTATATTGTTGGAATTTCAATCAGCATTGCATTGAATCTATATAGCAGTTTTGGAAGTATGACCATTTTCACTATATTGATTCTTCCTACCCAGTAGCAAGGGATGTCTTTCCATTTTCTTGTATCCTCTTTGATCTCTTTTTTCAGAGTGCTGTAGTTTTCAGTGTAGAGGTCTTTTGCTTCCTTTGTGAGGTTGATTCCTAGATATTTCATTTGTTTGGATGCTATTGTAAAAGGAATTATTTCCCTAATTTCTCTCTCAGTAAGTCTGTTATTTGTGTACAAGAAGGCTATTGTTTTTTGAGTGTTGATCTTGTATCCAGCTCCTCTACTGAATCTGTCAATTAAGTCTAGAAATCTTCTGGCAGAGTTTTTTGGATCTTCTATGTAAAGTATATCGTCAGCAAATATGACGGTTTAACTTCTTCTTTTCCTATCTTTATTCCTTTTATTTATTTCTCTTTTCTAATTGCTGTGGCTAATGTTTCCAGAACTATATTGAACAGGAGTGGTGATAGTGGGCATACTTGTCTTTCTCCTGATTTTAGTGTGAACGTTTTCAGTTTTTGACCATTTAGTATGATGTTGGCTGTTGGTTTTTCATAGATAGCCTTAATCAGGTTAAGATAAAGACCTTCTATTCCAATTTTCTGTAGGGTTTTTATCATGAATGGGTGCTGGATTTTGTCAAATGCTTTTTCTGCATCTATTGAGATGATCATGTGGTTTTTGTCCTTGACTGTGTTAATATGGTGTATTACATTTATTGATTTATGAATGTTGAACCATTCTTGCATCCCTGGGATAAATCCAACTTGGTCAGGGTGTATGATGTTCTTGATGCCCTCTGTATTCTGTTTGCCAGTATCTTGTTGAGGATTTTTGCATCTATGTTCATTAGGGAGATTGGCCTGTAGTTCTCTTTTTGGATTGGGTCTTTCCCTGGTTTTGGAATCAAAGTAACACTTGCTTCCAGGAATGAATTTGGAAGTATTGCTTCCCTTTCAATTTCCTTGATGAGTTTAAAGAGTAATGGCATTAGTTCTTCTTTAAATGTTGTTTAAATTTCAGCAGTGAAGCCATCTGGACCTGGGCTTTTCTTTGTTGGTAAATATTTTATTACATTTTCAATTTCACTCATTGTAATTGGGGTGTTTAGAATTTCTATATCTTCTTAATTTAATTTTGGCAATTCGTATCTATCTAGGAATCTGCCCATTTCTTCTGTGTTTTCCATTTTATTGGAGTAGAGGTTCTCAAAGCAGGTATTGATGATCCTCTGGATTTCTGTTGGATCTGTTGTGACTTCACCTTTTTCATTCTTTTTTTCTTTCCCCCCATTAACTTTATTGGTACATTTTAGGTATACAATACAGTTACAGTCATCATTGGGATCTTGTACCATTACATGAATCTCTTGGTTCTTATTTTTTTTCCCCTTTCCTTGCCCTCCCTTCACCTCCTCCACCCTTCCCTTTTTACAAAGACCTTGTTTCCATTATTTTCCTCTTCTCATACTTTTTCCTTTTCCTTTTTTCCCTTCCCCTACCCCTCACAATTCCCCTGGTCTTTTAGACCTTTTCTTCCTGTTACACAACATCAGTTATACATTTTTTAAAATTACACTATGAAGACCTAGGAGATATTACCACAGATTTTACAGAATTTAAAAGGATATAGAAAGCATATTACAAAAATCTTTTTTGAAATAAATTTGACAACTTCTAAGAAGTAACTTAGAAGACAAATTAATGAAACTAACTCTGGAGGAAATATAAAATTTGAATAGCACCTATTAAAGAAAGTATATTCCTAGCTTGAAAACCTACCTATATGACAACAGCAGGCTCATAAACATTTTAACTGATAAATTATATCAAACAATTAAAGCAGAAAAAGAAGGAACACTTCTCCCCTCATTGTAGGAAATCAACATTGTGCTAATCCTAAAATTGGATAAAGGTAATAAAAGAAAAAAGTATGAACATAGATAGAAATTTGTTTAACAAAACAAACTATTAGAAGTCAGATCTGGCAGGATGTAGAAAGTGGTTTTGTTATAGGGATGGCAGTGTTGTTCAGCATTGGAAGATCCACCCCCAAAAGTCATCATTTTAACAGAGGAAAGGAAAAAGCCATGTGATCCTGTCACTAGTTGGAGAAAAAGTATTGGACCAAATTCTACAGCTGTTCATTGTAAAAGCTATCAGGACACTAGAAGTAGAAGAGAAACTTCTCAACAAATTAAAGACATGTACTCCATACTTCCAGTGAGAACGCCTTGTACGAATGGAGAAGCTACAATGCTTTCTCCTTAAGGTGGGGAACAAGGGAAGATATGCTTACTCTTTATCTGTCCATTAAACTTTGTAACCTAGTCCCCCCCAAAATAGTCTGGCAATAAAATGACACAACTAGGATAGGATTGGCACAGCAGAAGCAAAATCTTTATATGTAGATGAAATGATCATCTACAGAGAAAACACTAAGAAATCTCTAGGAGCCCCTAGAACTTGTACTTGAATTTAGCAGGATTAGAAAACACAAGGTATATATAAAAATTCAGGTCTGTGTATACTTGCTATAAATGAAGAACTGGATATTGAAACTTAAAAGTTATGTAGGAGTCAAAGGACCCAGAAAAGCCAAAAACAAAAACAGTGTTGGAAGAAGTTTAGCACCCAATTTTAAGACTTCTTCTAAAGCTACAGTCATCAAGGCAGTGTTGGGGTAAGGAAAGACATATAGATCATTGGAATAAAACAGAGAATCTAGAAATAGAACCACACATATATGGTCCACTGAGTTTTGAAAGATTATTTAACATTAGCATTTTATAGAATATAAAGTTGATTCAAGAGCTGAGGAAGAGATAGTGTCTTCAGCAAATGGCACTAGAACACCTGTTATCCATATATAAAAAATTAACCTCAACCCTTTTTTTCCATACATGAAAATAACTAGAAGGGATCTATGAATCTAAAAAAGGAAGAATAAAAGTATAAAACTTCAAGAAGAAATTATAAGGGAAAATGTTTATGAATTTAGGGTAGGCAAGAACTACCTAGGATACAAAAAACATGATGTAAAAAGAAAAAAATTGATAAATGAGATTCCATCAAAATTTAGAACTTTAAATGACATCATTAAAATGAAAAGTAGTCCTAAACAGACCATATTTACAATGCATATTAACCTATGACCAGAATATATAAAGAATTGTTAGAGCTCATTAATAGACAACCCAATTAAAATGTAGACATAAGAAGATGATAAATAGCCAGTATAGCACAAGGAATGGTGTGCAACTCTATGAACATAGACAGAAATTTGTTTTAGAAATTTTTTCTAGAATCAGAAAAATACTAATCATTACAATAATAAGATTGAATTATACACTCATTAGGGAGATAAAGTCAAAAGTTTTAAAAGCCTTGTCATGACTTTTTCTTTTTGTTGGATTCTCCCCCTTTGCATTTAATTTGTCACGCCCAATGGATTCATTCTGCTGAGTTTCCTGGGGTTGTGATCCTCATTGTCTTTTCCTAGAGTATTGTCTAAAATTTTTTGGAGTGCTGGTTTGGTATTCATGAAGTTCCTGAGGTGCTCTTTATCATGAAAGTATCTTATTTCTCCATCAATTTTGAAAGATAGTTTTGCAGGGTACATCAATCTGGGTTGGAGGCTGTTTTCCTTTAGTGGTTGAAATACATCACTCCAAGCTCTTCTTGCCTTGAGGGTTTGCATTGAGAAGTCTGCTATGATTCTGATGGGCTTTCCTTTGTATGTGATTTGTTTCTTTTCTCTCACTGCTTGTAGAATTTTGTTCTTCTGTTGGATTTCTGGAATCCTAACTATTATATGCCTATGTGTAGATTTTTTTTGATTAAGGCTAGCTGGAGTCCTATATGCCTCACTTATCTGTATGTCAAGTTCTTTTCCCCTCCTTGGGAAGTTTTCTGCCGTCACTTCCATGAACAGTTTTTTTTTTATGTCATCAGCACTCTCTCCTCTTTCTTCATTGACTCCAATCAGTCTTATGTTATTCTTCTTCGCATTGTCTAGCAGCTGCTGGATTGATTTCTCCTGTTCCCTTACAATTTTAAGGCAATTTTTCTTTTCCTCCTCACTAATTGCAATCTTATCTTCTATATGTGAAATTCTATCCTTACATTGGTTCATTCTGCTGCACAGACTTTTGATGGAGTTTTTAATCTCTTGGAAATCTGTTTGTATCTGTTTTATGGATTCCATTTGTTTCCTAAGTTGGGATTCCATCATATTCCTCAGATCCTCTATTTTTTCATCTGTGTCCTCTCTAGATTTATTAATCATGTCTTGCACCATGAGCAAAATCTTTACTGTTATCTGAGTAATTATTTCTGATTTCATTTTTCCCAGATCCTCTTTTGTTGTCAATTTAGAGAGTCCAGGTGGTTGAGTATCAGAGTGTTCCATCTCGTTTCCCTTTGGGGTTGCTGTAGGTGATCCAGAAGTCTGTTTTTGAGGCTTGTTTATGTGTCTTTTCATTTCCACAGTGGGGAGGGGTGTGCTTCTGGCACCCACGGGACCCACCTTCTCTGCCCTAGGAGCTTGGGATGGCAGCAGGGGAGCTTCCTTCTGGGTGCTGGGACTGGCTCAGCTTCTCTGCCCTAGGAGCCTGGGATGGAGGCAGGGAGCTTCCTTGCAGGTGCTGGGACCGGCTCACCCTTTCTGCCACCTTTTTCATTCTTAATTGCATGTATTTGTGCCTTTTCTTTCCTTTTTTTGATAAGGTTGGCTAAAGGTTTATCAATTTTATTTATTCTTTCAAATAACCAACTCTTAGATTCATTGATTTTTTGTATTGTTCTCTTAGTCTCCATTGCATTGATTTCTGCCCTGATCTTTATAATTTCCTCTCTTGTACTAGCTTTGGATTCATTATGCTCTTCTTTTTCTAGGAGTTTGAGGTTCTGCATTAGGTTATTTATCTGAGTTTTCTCTGTTTTCCTAATATGGGCATTCACTGCTATGAATTTCCCACGTAGAACTGTTTTCATTGTGTCCCATAGATTCCTGTATGTTGTACTGGCATTTTCATTTACTTGTAGAAACTGCTTAATTTCTTCTGTGATCCATTGGTTGTTCAAGAGGGTGTTATTCAGTTTCCATGTGTTTGTTGGAGTTTTGTGGTTTCTTATGTTATTGATCTCCAATTTTATTGCACTATGGTCTGGTAATATACAGGGGGTAACTTCAGTTCTTTTACATTTACTTAGACATGTCCTGTGAGCTAGCATGTGGTCTATTCTGGAGAATGACCTGTGTGCAGCTGAAAAGAATGTGTATTCCGATTTTGTGGGGTGGAACACTCTGTAAACATGTATTAAGTCCATTTGTTCAATAGCTTGGTTCAGTTCTAGAATTTCCTTGTTAACTTTTTGTCTAGATGATCTGTCTATTTGTGATAGTGGGGTATTGAAGTCCCCCACTACAATTATGTTAGTGTTTATTTCGTTTTTCATGTCTATTAATATTTGTTTTGTATAGTTGGGGGCATTTGTATTTGGTGCATATATATTTAGGATTGTCATCTCTTCCTCTTGGATTGTTCCCTTCACAAGGATGTAGTGACCATCTTTGTCTCTCTTAATTAGTTTTGGTTTGAAATCTGCTTCATCTGCAAATAAAATTGCTACCCCTGCTTTCTTCTGGGTTCCTGTGGCATGGAGAACTGTTTTCCATCCTTTTACTTTCAGTCTATGAGTTTCTTTTTGAGTTAGGTGTGTTTATTGTATACAGTATATTGCTGCATTTTCCTTTTTAATCCATTCTGGCAGTCTATTTCTTTTGATTGGTGAATTGAGGCCATTAACATTGATGGTTATAATTGATAGATATTGATTTACCCTTGTCATGCTGTTTTACTTTTCTTGACTCTTTTATTTCTTATTTTTTCTCCCTTTCCCTTTAGTGTCTTACCTTGCCTGGTGGCTTCCCTCTGTTGGGCCTTATGGAGTTGTGGCCTTCATTGCTTTTTTCTAGGATATTGTTTAGAATTGCTTGTAGTGCTGGTTTGGTGTTCATGAAATTTCTCAGGTGATCTTTGTCATGGAAGTATCTAATTTCCACCTCAATTTTGAAAGATAATTTTGCAGGGTACAACAGTCTAGGTTGGAAGTTATTTTCTTTTAGGGCTTGTAATACTTCACTCCAGGCTCTCCTTGATTTGAGGGTTTTTGTTGAGAAATCTGCTGTGATTCTGGTAGGCTTTCCTTTGTAGGTGATTTTTTTCTTTTCTCTAACTGCTTGTAGGATTTTGTTCTTCTGTTGGGTTTCTGGGATCTTGACTATTATATGTCTAGATGTACATTTTTTTTTTTATCATGGCTAGTTGAAGTTCTGCCTCACTTATCTGTATGTCCAATTCTCTACCTCTGTCTGAGAAGTTTTCCACTATTACTTCTGTGAACAGTTTTTTTATGTTAATTGTGCTTTCTCCTGTTTTTTCATGGACTCCTATTAGTCTTATGTTATTCTTCTTTGCATCGTCTAGCAGTTGTTGGATTGATTTCTCGTGGTCCCTTACTATTTTTAAGAAATCTCTATTTTCATGGTGTCTAACTGTGATTCTGTCTTCTATATCTGGTATTCTATCTTTAGATTCCCTCATTTGGCTGTGGATACTTTCAATGGAGTTTTTGATTTCCTGAATATCTGTTTGAATCTGTTTCATGGATTCCATTTCTTTCTTATGTTGGGCAATCATGGTTTCCATTTCTTTCTTATGGTGGGTATTCATGGCTTCCAGTATGTTTCTGAGCTCATCTATTTTTTTTATCTATTTCTGTTCTAGATCCTCTAATCATGTCCTTCACTCTGCTCACCATCTCTGTAGATATCTGGGAGATTATTTCTGCTTTGAATTTTTCTAGTGCCACATTCATCTGTTTTGTTACTTCCTGGGCTATCAGTTCAGGGCATCCAGGTGGTTGGTTATGGGACTTTTCCATCTCATTTTCCCCAGGATTTACCCTTGGTGGGGTGGAAGTCTGAGTTTGTGCCTTGCTTAAATGTCTTCTCATTTTTGTTTTTGGTGCTCTCCTTGGTTTAACTCCTGGGTTGATAGTTTAAAATTGCTTATTGTAGGTATCTTTGTTGCTTGTAATTAGAACCCTTTTGGAATGATTGCTTCTCAGAGGTGTCTTCCAGATATAGCTGGTCTTTAATTTTTGAGTCTCTAATGACTCTAAGGCTATCTCATTTTCCTTATACTAGGAAGGTTCATTGACTAGATCAATAACAACACCTTAGCCCAAGTGATATAATCAGCAGCACCATTGCATCAAGTATGTCTTTGCAAATGACATTTTGTGGTAGTTATTAATCTATCACCTTTAGCTGTGTGAATTAAATCAAGATTGAGGACCAACCCAACATATAAGTGAATAAATTCTTCAATATAACAACTTTACCCTTTGGGATGGGGAGTTAGAAGGGGTTGGGGAGGGAGGGATAGATGGGAAGAAGGATGGGGAGGGTTAGCAGTGTGGCCAGAGGACACAGGTGAGAAGGAAAAAGAGAATAATAGTAAAATAAAGAAGAACTCCGAATGAGGACCAAAACAGGGACAATAAGGAAAAATGAACAATGTGCGAGAGCAAGAGAGTGAGTGTAAAAGAGAAAGGAATGAGAGAAGAAAGAAGAAAAGAAAGGACAAAAAAGGAGAGAAAAATATTTGCAAAGAGTAGAAAGAAGTTAAAGATAAGAGGAGGAAAAGAAAAGAGAAAAAACCAAACTAATAGTATTAATGTAGGGAATTAAAAAAAAAAACAGTGAAGATGTTGGGCCTCTTTCAGGGTATGTCTCTACTGTCAGAATAGGCAACGTGGGTAGCAGTGTTCAGATATAAGTCAATGAGTCTCAGCAAGCTAGTTGCAGACCCATGAGATTCAGGCAGATTTCTGGCTGCAAGTCCCAGGTTGAGCTCCCTGTCCTCCTGTAGGGTTGAACTCTGCAGAGTTGTATTGCAGATTCCAGCTGCCCTTCCCCTGAAGATAGTCCCGGTCCTGATGGGAGGTGAAGATGACTCCAAATTACCCAGTACTGTGGTCTGGTGACCTCTGCATCTTTATAGTGTGGAACCAGTTGTCCGTACAGAGAAGAGGCCGGAGGAGCAGGGGAGCGGGGTGGGATGTCCAGTGGATTGTTGCCTGGCCGGGGGCTGATTCAGTGTGTTCGGTGCCTCGCAACCTCGATAGGGCGTCCGCAGACCTGCCTGTCTGTAGCAGGCTGAATCGGCATGTTCCTCACGACTCATGACCTTGGTAGGGCGTCTGGACTTTAATTCTTTACTTTTTTTTTTTGTACTGGGTATCAAACTTGGGACCTTGCACTTGTGAGGCTGGTGGTGGCATTACTGAGCTAAATCCCTGGCCCTTGGACTCTAATTCTTTTCTCTGATGGTCATTCATGTTTTGTATCATTTTGTATAGACTTGCCGATCATTTCAGTTATTAGGCCCATTATTGATCTGTTTTGCTATCACTTCTATTATCCTTTCAAATAATTCAGCTTTATTGCTTTTGATTTCCTCTCCTTTGATTCCACATAGATCAGTTTTGGGGGAATTGAGAGTTTTGGGAGATATTTCATTGCCTTGTTTTTTCATGTTTCTGTATATTTTTGTTTTTGTTTGATTTTTTGAGATGAGGCTTGTGGGTTGATTATAATGGAAAACTTTCTTGTTACAGTAGAGACTTCTGTAGTTAATGTCCACTTTTAAGCTATGCTTTCCAAGCACTGGTAATTATTAGCCTTAGACTATGTCCCAGGATCCAACTGCCCTTGTTCATTTGAAAGGGGTGTTTTCAGTTTATTTGGCCCAGCACCAAGTTATCTCAGAATGGATGGCAGTATTGTTAATGACACAAAAGCAATCCAGATATTGACTTCTGGGGAAAGCCAATTATTACTAACAACTGTGTTGCCTTGGCTAGAGTAATAAAATCAGCAACAATAATAGCATGAAGACAAACTGGATATTGACATACACTAAGAACTAATAATTTACCACCCTTAACCATAGGAAAGAGATCTATAATTATAGTATAAACAGTGAGACAAACCAAATATTGAATGACAGTAAATACCTACTAAGTGAAACTACCTCTATTTACCTCTACTAACTGCAGAACAGTATTCAACAATAATAGCATACATTAAACTAGCTATTTCTAAAGATTCATAAAGCTTTGTAGTTATTCTAGCAAAGGTAGAGGGGTGGGGAATTGGAGAATGGGAAAAATTTGAAACATTTATCAATGAAAGATGAGGAGGAGTAGAGAGATGAAATAGGAGATTCTGTTGAGGAGTGAAAGGAAATTAATGGTATTGGAAAACAGTAACCAAAAGAATGAACAAGAAAAAGAGCAAAAAAGAAAGAGAACAAAATGCTGGAAAGAAAAGAAAGGAATAAAAATAAAGTTAAAAGGCAAAAACAGAAAAAATAAAAAAGGGCAAAAAACATCAAACTACAAAATTCTCCTCCTGGGCACTGGCTTCATCCAGTCTTGTCAGTTTGCTGTCCTTGCCTTTGGCCCTGTGCTGGAGGAAGCCTAGAACCGGCTTGGCTTTGGGAGGTCATAGCCAAGGGAGTGTGGTGTGGCTGTTGCTCCCTATGTGGCTGCACCAAGGGTGTGTGGTCAATATTGATGTATTTTTAAAAGGCACCATCTGTATTTAGATGTTTTAGATAAACTGATCTGTTAGAGGGGCCCATGATTCCAGTTGGATTGAGTAACCAAATAATAGTTTTATATTTGTGATTTTAAATTAAAAACATTACTAAATTTATAGAGTACCAGCAACCTCTGCAGTACGTTCCAGTCTCCTGCCCAGTGTATGACACAGGATTGAAGAAAGACTCAAAGACAGAATTAAAGAAAAAAGTGGGAAGCTAAGATGGCCAGTGCTGATCAACAAGCAAGCCCTCGTCAGTCTAAGTCACTGATTTTTTTTTTTTTTTTGGTACTAGGCTGGTAGGGCTATTGGAGGCAGTAGAAAGTTTAGGAGGTGGGGCCTAGTCAGAAGCAGTAGGTCACTGGGGGCTTCCTTTGAAGGGTGTGTTGGAACCCTAGTCTCTCTCTTTGAGAGAGACTCTCCTCTCCTCTTCTCCCTCTCCCCCCATCATAATGTTCTGCTTCAGTAGAGCCAGATGAATGTGAATTAAAACATCTGAAACCTTGAGCCAAAATAAATGTCTTCCTTTCAGTTGATTTTCTCAGGTATTTTGTCACAGGAACAGAAAACTGACTACACACAAAAAGTGAAGTGTTTTTTAAAATTAGGTAATGAAAATGCTCTGAAATTGCTTGTGATGATTGTGGCACATCTCTGTGAATATGGTATAGTCACTTAAATTTTACGCTTGAATTTTATACTTTAAATAGCATGTGAATTGTTATTTCAATAAAGCTGTTAAAAAGAATTATTTGAAAATTGAGTTTGTGAATCAGTTGTAATACTGAAAAATTAAAAATAGCACACTTAGGGCCAGAGATTTATCTCAGTGGTTCTGCTGCCTGCCTCACAAGCACAAGGACCCGAGTTCGATCCCCGGTACCAAAAAAAAAAAAAGAAAACACACTTATAAATTCAGTTTTAAAATATTTAATAGCTTTAGCTTAACTAACTTATAAGAGCTTTCTTAAAAGTTTTCTAGGACAGAGATTTAGCTCAGGGATACTGCGCCTGCCTTGAAAGCATAAGGTCCCGAGTTCGATCCCTGATACCAAAACCAAAAAAGTTTCCTAAGTAAAAAAGAGGATTATAAATTATAATTAAAAACCTAAAGAAATGGTAGGTTTGCATTTAATTGAATTAATTAATTATTTAACTTTTGGGTCATCTTGAGATGGGGTTTTGCTATGTAGTCCAGGCTACCCTCAAGCTCAATGTGGAGCCTAGGCTGTCAAGATAACTTGTAATTTTCCTGCTCCCATCTCCTAAATTATTAGGATTATAGACTTTTAAAATTTAACTTCAATAAAATGAGTAATAATAATAAAAATTAAAATACTTCATGAATGCCTAGAAGTCTATTTTGGGATAACAGGATGAGATTTGCTCTAGCGTTATTCATTACATTACAAATTAGTAGTACTGAGATCATTGCAGAATAGATTAACAAAAAATTCCAGCAAAAGTAGATTTGAAAATCTAATAGTTTTGAAGTTAGACCTAATGCGTTTAACCAGATCCAGCTCTGGACAGTTATATTTTATAGAATGGAAGCTGTTAAAATAACAACTCTATCTATCTTCTCCACTGTAAAATAGAGAAAGAAAAGTATTTGCTTCCTAGAATTACTGTGAGCAGTAAAGAAGATAGTTCATATAAGTTACTGAGTTATTGGCACAGAAAAGGTGTTGAATAAATTTTCATTATTATTAGTTGATCAATCACAGAAATCGTACTGGGTGTCTTAGTTATGTTCCTTGATGCTGAGACAAAAATCCCTGACACCCAAAGTTGAAGGAGGAAAGGTTTATTTCAGCTCAGTTTGTAGAGGTTTCAGTCCATAGTCAGCTGGCTCCAAGGCAGGGCGGTATGGCAGAGGGGACTAATAGAAGAGAACAGAGCAGGCAGGAGGCAGCAAGCAGGAAAGCAGCAGCAGAAGCAGCAACCTGCCTCTCCCTTTCATCCCATCCAGGCTACAAGCCTTTTGTGAGGTAACACCCACACCCAGGGTGGGGCTTCTGTCTTCAGTAAATTCATTCAGTCACACCCAGAACTGTACTAATTCTAATCAGTGGACTAATTTAGTACCACACACCCTTAATCCTAGCATCACATTCCCTAGATCCAGCCTGCTGGGAAAAGCCCCACCTATGAGCACATGAGACTTTGAAGGGATGTCTAGATACAAGCCATAATTCTGGATAGATGCACAGAATCGACATTCAATGTTCTCACTGCATTTGACCTCTTTGCATCTGTTCTCTCTTCCCAAACTTGATTTCTTTTTGCATGAGTTGCCCATTTTCTAATGTACGGTCCTTTGCCTATCAAGGTGCTGTTGCTCATGGATAGGCAAGGAACCTGAGCTTGACTGACTGAATCCCCACTGCCTGACTCCGGGGAATTTATTTATTTTCTCTTTTTTTTCCATTAAGTTTATTGGTACATTTTAGGTATACAATACAGTAACATTCATCATTGGAATCTTGTACCTTTACATGTTTTTTTTCCCCTTAGATTCTTCTATTGGTACATTTTAGGTATACAATGCATTTACATTTATCACTGGGAACTTGTACCTTTACATGGTATATCTTGGTTCTTATTTTTTCCCCATTCTCCTGCCCTCCCTTCACCCCCTCCACCCTTCCCTATTTACAAAGACTTTGTTTCCATTTTTTTCCTTTTCTTATATTTTTTCTTTTCCGTTCTTCCCTTTCCCCTACCCCTCCCACTTCCCCTACTCCTTTAGACCTTTTCTTCCTATTACACAATACCAATTATACATTTTGATCCTTATTTACACTTTTAGTTTTTCACACCAGAGAAACTAATTGGTATTTACACATGTGTGTCCCATTTATTTCACTTAACAGTATCACCTCAATGTGCATCCACCTAGCTATAAATGTCTCTAGTTTCTTGTTCTTTATGGCTGAGTAGTACTCCATTTTATTAAAAAAACACATCTTCTTTATCCAGTCTCCAGTTGATGAGCAATTGAGCTGTTTCCAAGATTTAGCAAATTGTGCTGCTATAAACATGGGTGAGCATATATCACTGTGGTATGATTCTTCTAATTCTTTTGGGAAGATATCCAGCAGAGTAATAGGTGGGTCAAATGGAACTTCTAATCCTAGTTGTTTGAGGTATCTCCGTATTGATTTAATTTTGATGATGAGGGACAGTTTAGAAACGTGGGCCCAAGCAAGGGAGGCACAGAATTGCAGATATGGCCCACAAAGCCAGACTCATAGTGTGTGGTAGGAAAGTGTACTTCCATTTGGGCAGTACGTCTGTCAGAAGCTGATGTTTGCTCTCCAAAAGGTGATTGTTCATGCAAAAAATGAGCTGAATAAAAAATAGGGATAATAAGTGTCAGAAAATCTGTAGGTCATGCCTGGGCATGGGCCCAACCTCGGACTTCTGGTGTGGGGTGCATGGGAGCCCAGCTCATCTGACCCACATATTGACAGATGGAGGTGGTGGGGAGACCCACCCCATCCTATCACGTTTAGCTTTGTGTGCTGGCTCAGGGCTGTGACTACACAGTGGGAGGAACATTACTTCCCCATTTTAGGTAATCTGAGGTATTTCTTTTCTTTTTTTAAAAAATTCAACAAATATTTATTGAATGCCTGTTATGTGCTAGATATTGTTCCAGGTACTTGGGTCATAGAGAATAACACAAAGAGCCCTGCCCTTTCGGAGCTTACAGGCTGTCATTTACTGCCACTTGACTTGCATTCTGCCTGTGACCTTGTGCAAATCTCTGCACCTCTCTGCATCTGTCGTCAGCTGCCCAATGGGGGAATAAGCAGGATGGGCTTAGAGGTGGATACTGTGGTGGACTGCAGATGCTGATGGGATACCTGCCCAACCCACTACCCAGACAGTACAGAGGCCTGGAAGTTTGATTTTTAATGAAGTACAATGGGAAGAGGGTGGCAGGAGCAGAGCCATGCTGGCTGGTGACTTGTGGTGGTACTGGTGGCAGGGGCCCACACCAGCTACATGAACTGTTGCTGTTGCTGCTGCTACTGCTTGGTGGCAGCCTTGTTGGCGAGGTCTTCAGCCTTCTCTGTAGCTGCAAGCGTGGTCTACTTTGCCTTCTCCTTGGCTTCCTTGGCTGTCTCAACAAGTGTTTTAGAAGGGGCCTCACCTTGCAGCTTGGCCAAGATGTATTCAAAACTCTTCATGGTCTTGGTCACATTACTTTTGAACTGGGCGAGGCCAAATTCCTGAACAGCTCTGGAGACACCAAATAAGCTAGAGGAGACCCAGGCTTCCTGCTGATTTCGATCCAGCCACTATTGTCAGAGTTCACATAGTAAACACATCGTTCTGCCACCACCATCACCTGGGCATAGTTGATGTTCCAGGTGAAGGTGGTCATGGTCTGATTCTGTGGGTCCACTACAGAGTCGTCCAGGATGTACACTGAGCGAGCAACGTTGGCAGGAAACAGTTGCTCTGCCCAGTGGGGCATCTTGTTGGTCTTGGTCAGGACAGGAGCTTCTGGTCAGGTCTCGGTGTACTGTATCTTCAGTCAAGACATGTTTGATGTAGGGATTCAGATACCGCTTCCAAAAGGCAGCCAACACTTGATCCCAAGAACTTTGGAGCACTCTCTGGCCCAGGAAATACTTCACCATCGTCCTGGCCTGTGCAGCATCAGGGGTGCGGAGCCCAGAGGGCATGCAGAAGCCAGGCCAGGCTCAATGCCTGCCCGCCAAGTTCTCAGCTCAGTCACCAACTTGCCGCGCCCAAGTCGCTGCCACCTCCATGAGGGGATAGTATGGCCTCACCAGGAATTTCTTTCTTTTTTTTTTTTGGTACCAGGGATTGAACTCGGGTCCTTGTGCTTGCACAGCAGGCGACGAAACCACTGAGCTAAATCCCTGGCCCGGGAATTTATTCCTTGAGTGAGGTGGTACAAGAAGGAAAAATATTTTCTTATTGAAGATGCAGTCTGTTAGTCCATAGCCAAGAATTGCATGGGAAGCCCAGGGTTGTGGCTGGTTGGCAGTGCCAGCAGTTCCACAGAGAAGCAGGATGCGGCAAGACAGAGAGGACAAGGTGGAACTCCCTCACACCTCTGCACCTGATTCTCACTGTGTCTGACAGACCCTCATGAGGGTTGCTCTGCTGTCCAGATCTAAGTGAGCTCTTCTTTGCTCAACGCTTAACTAGCAACAATACAGAGCAGGGGATTCTGGGAAAGAGAGCTACAAAATAAATCACGTTGATGGCTGCACAAATAAATCAAGTTGACAACTGCATATTCCAGCACAGGTTTTTGTTTTGTTTTGTTTTTCCAGCACAGTTTTTAAGAAAATAAATGGAGATGACACACATGAACACACAACAACACAGAATCTGGCATCTAGGTAATGTTTACAAAAAGCTCATTTATTTATCATAGCATTCATAAAGCAATTGACCTGTGCTGATGGTATTTAAACTGGAAGTCATTGTTTATGGCATGTTAAGTATGTTAATTGCTGACACAGATTTTGTTACAGTGAATAGTTTTCTAGTCTACCATATTTCTTCCTATGAACATGTTTGGAAACAGTTTCTGTAGATAACTGTTGACTGTAGATAACTGTAAACATCAAAAACAATAAAACTAAGTTGCGTGTTTCTTGTATTTATATTTCTTTGCACTAGTCTTATAATTCTATCTTTAGTTTTTTATTTGTTTGTTTGTTTTGTATGAGAGATCGAACTCAGGATTTGGTGCCTGCCAGGCAGGCACTGTGCTGCGGAGCTACATCTCTGGCCCTTTTTATTTTTATTTTTATTTGTTTATTTATTTTTGGTACCGAAGATCAAACTTGGGACCTTGTGCTTGTGAGGCAGGTGCCAGAACCATTGAGCTAAATCCCCAGCCCCTTTTTTAGTTTTAAAAATAAGAATAGCAATCGTTTTCTTATTGTCCTATCAAATTTTGACTTGTATTTGTTATCTCAACATTTTTTTACAATTACAAGTTTTTGTTTGTTTGTTTGATTTTTGAGACAGGGTCTCACTATGTAGTGCAGGCTGGCCTTGTACTCACTATGTAGCCCAGGCTGGCCTTGAACTTATGGTGATCCTCCTGCCTCAGCCACCCAAGTGCTGGGAATACAGGGGTGTGCCATCGTGCCTGGCTACTTATGACGTACTTTCTTGATCTTAATTTCTTTCTTTCAATTTTTTAGTATAGGTTTCACTATTTTTCAAACTATACTGAATTACTGCCTGTGCCCTTCTCGCCTGCATTTTTCTTACAAGTGAGGTAACTTATTAGCTTTTGTAAGAATCTCAGTTAATGTAATTGTATTACAAAGTCTCTTTCAGGACACAGAAAGTGTGCTCAGTTAGGATTTTGAAGAGAATTTAATGAAGGAGTATTTGCAGAGGTATAGGCAGGTTTATAGGTGTCAACAAAGGGTGCAGAGGCCTCCAAGGACTAGCAACAATTGAAAACTATTCCTGTCCCTGGTCCTGAAAGCACCAAAGGAAGAGGTGCATGGGAGGTGCAGGAGTCAAGCAAAAGGGTTGCTAAGCGGGAGCTACTCTTATAAGGGACAGAGTCCCCACAGGACCTATGCTGGACAGAGTAGCAGTGAAGGGAGGGACCGTTCCCCTTCTCTCCTGCCCACCGGTCTCCGCCAGGGCTCTCACTCTGCAAGCACAGTTAGCTGCCAGAGGGGTGGGGTGCAAGGGCTGCAGTATCCCAAGGACCACTGCTCCGGGCAGTAGAGAACGCACACAAGTGCAAGTATGTCTGTGTGAGCATCAAGCAGGTTTTGTGGCTGCTCCCCAGACAGTGTCAGAGAGACACAGGCCAAGACTTGAATCAGGTTGAGGTGAGGTGGTGTTTCTGACAGGGTGAGCACAAAGCTGGTAGAACTTGTCATTGGTCACCAAAGAGGTGATGAGATTAAGAGGTGAGGCTGAGATGGGCACTGTGGTTCACAGCCAGGACTTGAAGAGCTGAGGCAGAAGGGCCGAGAGTTCGATGCCAGCCTGGGCTGCATAGCAAGACCCTGACTCAAACAAAGCAAAGCAAGCAAAATGAAACAAAAGAAGTGAAACCAAGTGACTAAGAAGTGGTGCCCAAGCGGTGTTTGAAACAATTATGTAATTGTACTCCTGATGGTAAGCTATAGACTTTCTTTTCTGTTAGAGTACTGTAGACTATGTGAGCAGTAAGACCATGTCTGTTTTGGTTATTAGTGTGTATTGCAGTGGCCTCTCTCTTTCTTCCTTTTTTGAGACAAGGTTTCTCTATACAGTCCAGGCTGGCCTTGAACTCACTATGTTGTCCAGGCTGACCTCAAACCTCAAACTTGCGATAATCCTCCTGCCTCAGCCTCCTGAGTGCTATGTTACAGGGGTGAGCTACTACTATGCCTGGCTTTCTTTTCATGATATCTTGAAAGTACTATTCCTTATCAGTCTTTAAACTTTCACACCATAAAATTATTAATAGTTGCTTAGTACTCAATTAGCAGAAATCTCAAGTTGGTTTTTTTTTGCACTGAAAATTGAACTACAGACCTTCACACTGAGCTGTATCACCATATCCTACCCCCTTAAGTTTTTTACTTTTGCATTGAAAAAGATTCTCACTAAGCTGCTAAATTGCTCAGATTAGTTGCCTTGATCTCTCAGTTTTCTTGCCTCAGCTTCCCAGAGTGCTGAGATTACAGGATGTGCCATCACCCCTAACTCAGAAATCAAACATTTATTGTGCTTCACCTCCAGTTTTTAATGACCTCGGCATCCGAAAGGAAGAAAAATTTTTAAAAGCAATATTGGGTAGGATTTCTCCCCAAACCTGATTAATAAACTGAAAAGTTGAAATTTAGCCTTTCATAATATTTAGCTGAACCAGTTACATTTCATATGTTTATTAATCCAATAAATGTTTATGGAGCAGCTTTTAGGGCTTGTTGTTTGTTTGTTTTTGAGTCAGCCTGCTTTGGACTGACCTCAGGGTGGACCCACTCTTAGGGTGTATCTTGGGCAAGATCCTTAAACTGAAGTGGTTACTTTACCATTTACAGCCTGAGGAGAACACGGAGAGCCCTGTGTGCCTAGTGTACAGGTTTGGCAAAAGGGTTAAACGAGATAACAAATGCAAAGCACTTAGCTGGTGGACAGGCACAGGGAAAGCCTTGACAAATGGCTGAGGGGATCACCGTGAGACTTCAAAATCGACACTGATGACTTTAATTTCTGCCTTTCTACTAATCAAGTCAATACGTGTTCCAAAAGGAAAATCTAGACAAAGGAGGAAGAGAAACCGCTCAAATTGAAAGTCACTGTTAATAATTTGGTGTTTTTCATATTTACAGGAAACAGGAAGTTGTTATAGGATCTCATCTGAAATAGAAGGCCTCACTGCGCAGATGTAAAGGAGGCCAGGGAGTGAGCCGTGCAATAGAGGCCCACCGTTCCCGCCTTTCCTCCCTCCCTCCCTCCCTCCTCCCTTCTTTTTTATCTTGTACTGGGGATTGAACCCAAGGCCTTCACACTGAGCTACATCCCTAGCACATTTTTATTTTTTATTTTGAGACAGGATCTTAACTAACTTGCTGAATTGCCCAGGCTGGCCTGGAATTTGTGATTCTCCTGCCTCTGCCTCTCAGAGTGCTGGGATTACAGACATGGGTCACCATGTCCAGCATCCCTTTGTCACTTGTGCTTGAACATTTTTACAAATAAATGTTATTCCACACAATTATGTTTAATGGCTATACAGTATTCTAAATACTAATAACATAATTATTTTGAATGATTATCTGCACAGACACACAGTAATTTCCTCCTACCCAGTCTCTGATTTTGGACATTTAGGTTCTGCACAATTTTCCCCTTTTATAGACTATTATGTTAAGCAACCACTCAATGAACATATTGACTATTTTTTCAGGATATGTTTCAGGAAAGTGGCTATTCTCTCAGGATCAAAAATTAATGTTATATATTTTTAAATTATTACCTCTTATTAAAATGTCTTTCATACAAGAAGTATGAAAATGTCGGAGGTATACCTTATTAATTTATTGGCTTCCTGTCATATTCAATAGTCTATATGTCTTACTAATAATAGCATGTCAACTCCATGGGTGCAGGTATTTTGGTCTGTTTTGTTCACAATTTTTTCCCAAGTATAATAGAACTATGTGAATGAAAAAATTTTTCCTTGAAGGAAAAAAATGAACAAAATATGTGAGTACATAGCAGTATGAACTAAGATGAGCCAGGTATTGTGGTGCATGCCACATGCATCCCAGTACTTGGGAGGCAGAGGCAGGAATTAAAGCCAATGGGCTACATAGCGAGATCCTGTCTCAAAAAAACAGTGTGAACTAAGATCAATGAGATGATTTTTGAAGACCTCTGTTAACAATAAAGAAATTGATTGAGGAAAAGTGAACAACTACTTTTTTTGGTACCTGGGATGGAACTTGGGACATTGCGGTGGAACCACTGAGCTAAATCCCCGGCCCTATGAAAATTATTTTTTATTTTAAGAAAAATAAAACAAAATTTCACAACAAAATAACGGAATATTTTTTAAGACTATCACATCTTAATATTTCAGAATTAATAATTCTTAGAGTGTGGGTTTAAATAACAATAGAGATCTATAGCTACACATTTAGCACATGTAGCATATGGTTGGTTTAAAACATTTATTAAAACACTTATGATGTGCTGGGCATTAGCCTCAGCTTTGGAAACCCACGGCTAAGTAACACAGGAAACATGATTGCTTCACAATAACTTGAGTGATTGATTGATTATAGTGCCAAGGGTTGAACCTGGGGCCTCCCAAATGATAGGCAAGTGACACACACCCCACCCTCTGTGGTTCTATACTACATCGGTACTTTTGAGAAGATAAAAGGAAGCATATTGTTTTAGATTCATAGTTCATCCCTACTAGAGAGGTAAACATTATTAATGTCTTAATAAATTTTTAACACATATGAAAAAGTAAAGTATTATAATATTTTGACAGATAATTAATAAGGTAGGCATTTAGTTTTATTACTTCCTAAGTTATTAGGCTGTTGAGTGAAAGCAATATACCTAGTTAAAGGAAGTATCCATGTAGTAAAAGGCAATAGAATGCTAATTGGTCTTTAAGATATATGCCATGTTCCTGGTTGGCCCATCTGATTTTCTTAGCTTGACATTTAAAAATTAAGTTCCAAAGTTCTCAGGTATCATTTTCCTTCCTTTATTGATCTTCCTTTAAATCTGTCACTGACCAACATTTAAACAGAATACATAAGTATATATATAAAGTTATAAGGCTAAGTGCTCGCTTTGGGAGCACATATACTAAAAAGTTATAAGGCTAAAAGAGTGACATAAAAAGCAGTAAGACAAACCTGTGAGACCCTGGTTAAAGCCTTCTTTATTTGAAAGAGCTGTTTGCCAGTGACCAGTGCTGTACTCTGAGGCCCCGCTCAGGAATTCATGCTCTGTGGCATTTTACAACAAGGTTTATTGCTGTGGTGATTGAGTACTTTATTGCCTTTTGCCTCCCACTTTGTGTCTCCCACCTAGGGAGATACCTTCTAGTCAGCAAACCTACTGAGCAAAAATATTTCAGAGGTTGTTCAGGGTTTACCTTCAGTCCTGCTCACAGTCATGTCATGTATGATGTAGTGGAAGGCTGGTGCCTACTGGGCTCATTCGTGGTCCTTCAGACTCAGGATTCATTGCAGTCATTACAGTAAAACTATGGTTGCTTCTACAGTGGTAACAGATCCACCTCGGGTTCTGCCCAAAGGTTCTGAGGTAGGATAGGAAACCTGTGGAATGCACCTGTATGTATACTATGTATACATGGGGTAGTTTTTGAAAGGTGCTCTGAGGGATAAGAAGAGAAGTGGGAGATCTAGTTCCTACTTTGGGCAGGTGTGCTGGATGGCTTCCACACACCATTCCAGGTTCATGTACCTGGCTTCTTGTTGGGGTCAGTTAATGGGTTATTCTAGAGAGAACCCTGCCTGCCTGGGAGGTCACCTTAAGTGGGCTGATTCAGGTCACAGCAGCAAGGAAGCCAGCCAGGGGAAGGAAAACAATCAGTGTCAGGAAGGAGTTGGAGCTGAGCTGAGAGAGGGAAAAGTGAAGAGGTGTAAGTGAAGTCTCTATCCTTTTTGGGTCCAAATGTGTGACTTTTGGACACATCTGGTAAGACAAGAACTATTAGAGGATTCTGGGGAAAAGGAGGAAATAGTTTGGCTGACATTTTAGCAGAATGCCTCTGGAAATTGTGTGAAGAGACAACTGTGAGGGAGAAAGAATGTAAGTAGGGAGAACTGTTCAGAGGTGAATGCAGGGTTCAGGTGAGAGATGATGGCGGGGGACGGTGGGAACACGGTGGTAATGGAAGAGCTGGGTTTGGGGTATTATTTGGAGGTGGAATCAACAGAACTTGCTGATGAATTGTATGAAATATAAAAGTTAAAAGAGAAGAACTAAATATGACTATGGTTTTTGGCCCAAGTATCTAGGTGAATGAGATGGAGAAATAGTCATGGAGGAGAGTTTATGGGAGAAATGTGAGGATTTGGTTTTAGATAAAGTCTTGAAATCTACCTTACATTCAAATGAATGGTCTGGAGTTCAGATGAGGACACATCCAGGCTGGGGAAATAGATTTGTAAGATGCCATCATGAAATTCAAACCATGAGGTGCACTGAGACTCCCCAGGGAGCTGCTGACCTGGACAAGGACAGTTTCAGTGGCTGTGAGGATCAAGCCTGCCTAGCACATGTTCAAGAGAAATGTCAGGAAAGAACTCAAGAGAGCAAACCAGACAATGATCTTGAGGTGATTCCTGCCATCAGTTTGTAATCACAGTCAAAGTATTCTTGAATCAACACCAGTCATTTCTACTTTACAGATGTTACTAGTGGGTGAGTGATAACCTTCTTCCAGTTGTGGGTACTGAACCCAAAGGTGCTCTACACTCAGCTACACCCCCAGCCTGGGCCAGGTTTGGGGGAAGCACCTGTCTTGTGGCAAGAGGACATAGAACTGAGGAAGAAACCACTCAAAGAACCAGGTGGAAGTGCTATGAGATCTGCAGTGAGGGTTGGTGTTGGAATCTGCAGCACTCTTGGGTACTGCACAACAGTACTTCTCAGAGAAGGTAATGCTTTGTGTTCACAGCACCCCTGGGTCCTGCTAGAGTGTGGCTTCTGGCTCCAGCTTTGGGCAGGGCCTGTGGGTTGCAGGTCTCACAGCCTCTCATGCAGCATGGGGACTGCACTGGAGGCGTTGAGAGGTAAAGGAGCAGCAGCACTTGTTTTATTGGATGCCTGCACCCTTCAGCCCAGAGACAACTGAGCTGAGACCCTGGTCCTTCATGGACCATGTAATCAGGCCCACTGTGGGGTAGGAAACAGAACAGTAAGCAAATGTGTTCTTTAACAGAATGGTTTCTTATTCAGCATCATGGTTTAATTAAATCAGGTTTTATGGTTTTATTTAACCCTAAGGGATCTATTTGACAGGATTTTAAATTTATTTTTATTTATTTATTTTTGTGGTACGGGGGATTGAATTCAGGACCATGTGCTTGCAAGGCAGGTGCAGCACCACTGAGCCAAATCCCTGGTCCTTAAATTTATTTTAAAATTTTATTTTCTTTAAAAAAATTTTTAGACAGGGTCTAGCTATGTAGTCCAGGCTGGCCTGGAACTCCTAGCAAACCTCCTGCCATAGCCCCTGGAGTGCTGGGATTACAGGTGTTCACCACCACTCCTGGAAGAATTAATTAATTAATTAATTAATTATTTCCAGGCTGGCCTTGAACTCTCAACCCTCCCGCCTCAGCCTCCTGAGTACTGGTATTACAGACATGCACTATCACACCTAGCTTCACACTTAAAAACATCTAAAAATGTGAAGATTAAAAATGATTATGAGGAATTAAAATCTGTCTCCATCTCCTTCTTCTTTTTATGTTTTTTTGAGAACAGGGTCTTGTATGTAGTTCAGACTGACCTTAAACTCACTGTGTAGCCCAGGCTGGCCTTGAACTCATGCCAATCTTTCTGCCTCAGCCTCTGGAGTGCTGAGATTATAGAAGTGCTGCACTATGCCTGGCTCTATCTTACTTTGTGATCCTGACTTATCCTTTTGATAATTACCACTTACACAGTGTTTTTCTCCAAGTTCCTCAATATGTGTCACACCCTTTAAAATAGTCAGAATATTCTTATGAGGAATATAGATCAAAAGGAAGTATGAAAGCACTTAATATCTTCTTGCCTTGTCTTGCCCTCTCCAAAACCCTTAAAAACAAACCTTAAACACTAAAAAGAGGAAAATCTTCTGTAAAGGTTAGGGAAATCTGAGTTGAAATAATGAAAGATTTATGTAAAGGCAAAAATAAAACACAGGAAGGGAAGTTACAAAGGAAATAATGGTGATTGACAGGAACTAAGTGCGGAATTTTGTAGGATGTGCCACTTACAGTGCTGAGTTTTTCCTTCCTTCCTGTCCGTATGGCCACTTCCCCAGAGGAGACTGTGGGCACCATTAGGTTCAGGCTTTTGTGACTGGCACCAGACTGACTTCCTCGCAGCCCAGCCCTTTGCTGCTTCTCTGACTCCCTTTCGGGATCACTCAGTATGGGAGGAGCAAGATGTCAGGGCGGCTGCAAACTCAGCCTTTCGGAGAATCCAGGTGGAGAGGACCTGAGGATCCTTGCCCAGCTCTGTGAGTGCTCGCTGTGGACATGGGCCTCCACCCTTGTCAGGCCTGCAGACAGCTGTAGTCTCACACCTCAGGTGGACCTGCACGACACTCAGCTAGAGCCATGGGTGCATCACTGCTGAATTCCCACATCAGAGAAACTGTGTGAGATGACTGTTTCAAGCCATGCGGTTTTGGAGTAATTTGTTATGTAATAAAAGACACAAATGTATGAGGGTATCACATACAGCTTTTCCTAACAATATTGATATGGATCTGTGCATTTGGAGGTCATCAACCTGACCCAGCATTGTAAAGCTCCCTTTGAGCATTTCACCTCTTGTTATAGCAGCCACTGATGCTCCTGACAGATTTATTATTATTTTATTGTTGGATTCATTTCTTCTGGACTTATTAGTTGGGATTTGTGGTAGTCATTTTCTGCTGTTGTGCTCAAATACCTGAGGTAAATAACTTAAAAGGAAGAAAGATTTGTCTCACAGTTTCAGATTTAGTCCATGGTTGCTTTTAGGCCTGTGCTGAGGTGGTACATCATGGTAGAGGTGCATGGTAGGGCAACGGCTTTTACAGAGAGAGAGAGAGAGAGAGAGAGAGAGAGAGAGAGAGAGAGAGAAGCTGGGGGGAAAATACTGTATACTCTCCAAAGCTGTGTGTGGTGGCACACACTTGTAATCCCAGTACTTGGGAGGCTGAGGCAGGAAGAGTTGGAGCCCAGCCTGGGCTACATAGTGAGTTCAAGGCCAGCATGAACTGCAAAGAAGACCCTGCCCCCATATATATCTATATATGTATATATAGATATATATGTATCTATATCTATATCTATCTATCTATCTATCTATCTATCTATCTATCTATCTATCTATATCTCCTTCAAGGGCACGCCCTCAGTGACCTACTTATTCCAACTTGAAATGTCAGCACTCCGGGAGGCTGAGGCAGGAGGATCACAAGGTCCAGCTCACCCTGCACAAGTTAGAAACTTAGTGAGACCCTGTCTCAATTAACTGACTGACTGACTGACTAAACAGGCTGGGGATATAGCTCAGTGGAAAGGCCCTGGGTTTAATCCTCAGTACAGGAAAAAAAAAAAAAGATCCAAACCAAAATAAGATTCTCTTCCTCCTTCTCCTTCTCCTCCTCCTCCTCCTCCACCCCCCCTTCCCTTTCTGCTGCTTCTTTCCTTGTTCTAGAAAAACAGCTTTCTTAGGAAGATTGAAATGATCACAGGCTAATTTGAGTGATGAGGCTGTACAATAGGGGATTCAAAGTTCCCTTTCTGAGGTGGGCATGGTGGTGCACGTAGGTAACCCAAGCACTCAGGAGGCTGAGGCAGGAGAATTGCAAGTTTGAGGCCAGTCAGGGCTGCAGAGCAAGATTGTGGCTTCTTGGTGCTGGCCTTTGAGGCAACAAATAGGTTCTTGTTGGACAAACTGCAGATGGAAGCTCCTGAGGCATGGCCCTGCCTGGTCTTTTCCAGCGAGGAATGCAGCCACCTCTATTCTACAACCTAATGCTTGCTTCTGCCAGATCAGGAAGCTATAGCCTCTAGCACATCTTTAAAATGGCAAATTGAAGCCAGGCATGGTGCCTGTAGTCCCAGTTACACAGTAGGGTGAGGCAGCAGAATTGCTCGAACCTAGGAGTAAGAGGCTTCCTGAGTCAGAGAGTAAGTGAAGGAATCCAACCACCATCAGAGCAGAGTCCACTTTAAGTCTTACCCCTGCTGTACTGTGCACTTGCTGCAGACTTATTGCATGGGTTGGTCAGGCCCAGGAAGCACAGCCACACCCTGTAATTCCCAATCATTGATCAGCCCTGTTCCTGAGGATCAGCTCCAGACTCCTTATGTGTCCTTAAGCTGGCTCAGTGGATGGCCACAATCCTCAGTACTGAACTCTCCCCACCCCGAAAGTCCTATGGTGACTTTTTCCTTTTACAACCCCCCTTTTAATGCTTGTGACCCTATAAAGGCCGTATAGCCTGTACAAGAGCAGCTGGTTTGGTCTCTAGTGCCAGAGCCATCCCTTGCAGGTTTGTTCTGAAATAAATCTGTCCTGTTGAGCTCGTACCTCTGTTTCTTTTCCTTTTTTCCTAACAGTAAGACCTTGTTTCAACAAAAAAATTTTAAAATAAAAATAAATAAAGTGGGGAAAAAGAGAAAAACATGAGAAGACTCACCACAATACGATAAATATGTTCACCTGATTCTGCCTTTGCTTCTGTATTCTTTAAAAGGTGTGTGTAAATGGACACAGAAGATGGAGAATAGAACATTTCATGGTAAAAAATGTAATGAGACACTTTAATTTTTTTTTGAGTCAGAAACTCATTATATGGTTCAGTCAGGCCTTCAACTTACTATGTAGCCTATATTGGCCTTGAATTTGAGGTGAGCCTACTGCCTCAGCCTCTCGAGTACTGGGATTATAGATGTGCACCACCATGCCCAGATGAGACGATTTAATTTTTTGTTTTTGTTTTTTGAGACAAGTTCTCCCTTTGTAGTGCAGGCTGCCCTTGAACTCACTATATAGCCTAGGTTGGCCTCAAACTCATGGTGCTCCTCTTGCCTCAGTCCCCTGAGTGCTGGGATTACAGACATGTATCACCAGGCCCAGCTGAGACAACTTCATTTCTATGTTGTTTTTACATCCACTTCATTGACTGGCCTGAATGATCTCAAAATCAGGGCCTTCAAATAAAAACATTTTTGACTAAAATGATGGGGAGCCAGGGTGAGAAGGTGTATGTGATATGATGTGAAATAGCTAATCTGTCCTGTTTTTCCAGGATTTAACCAACTGCTTTGATGTTCAGTGATGGATGAAATATGTGATTCAGGAAAATGCTGCTGGGCTGCAGCTGAGTCTCAGTGAATGCTAACTTTTTTGAAGAAATAGTCTCATACAATGAGCAGCATTTTCTGCTCCATTCAGCTTTAAAGAGTCTCCTGGGCTGAGTGTTTTGCAGTGTAGCAGACATTTACTGCCTGTGTAGTTCTTATTATAATCACCTTAACATGATTTTATGTAATCACTTCTGGGCTATAAAATGGTGCAATTCCCAGTACCATAAGGTCATGTGAAAGCATAGCTAAAAATAGACGCAATAATTGTCCACAATTCTAGAAATTATTCCCCAGTGAGATCTGGTTATGAGGATGGATTTTTTCTCCCTCTCCTCAAAGACATCACCTACCTCAGATTGTATTTTCAAAAGAGTGAATTTGTTAAAATATTTTATTTCTTAGCACCAGAAACAGTTAAGTGCTAGAAATTTGCTTTGATGCTTTCTGACCATTTCTTCAAGGACAGTTTTTATGTACATTCGGATTTTATTTCACATTTTGTGAAGGCATGCTATTTGGAGAAAGGACACTCTGAGCCCTCACATTATAAATGCTCATTAGAGAAGTGTACATACTTAACTCATAATTAGCTCTGTACAGAAATAACTGTCAGTAACTTTAAATTTGGCCTCCATTCAATTAAGGTCTATTACTCAAACATTTATTGAACATTTTCTAAAGACAAAGCTTTATGCTTAGAAGATAACTATTAGGACTGCAGCTGCGAAGGAGGGAGAATAGAATGCACAGTTCATCCAAAATGGCCAATTTCATTTTATGTACAAACTTTTGATTATTGGATAGAAACTTCCAAGAGTACTATAAAAAAAATCTAGGGCTGTATTCAAGATCAGCAGGCATAACTGCCACCATCAAAGTGATCTACTGTGGTCCACAAAGTAGGGACTAAAGATGAAACTAGATTTTAACAAAAAATTAGGAGAAGTCTTAGCAGCAAAGATCACTAGTTTTCAATTGCTTTGTAGAGAGTAACTATGAAACAGGACTTTGAATAGAAGAACTTAGATACGAGAAGGTGAAAGGAAAAGACATGCTAGGAAATGAATTGGGAAGATCAAGATATAGAGATAAGCAATCCAGAACAGCCAGTGTGTGAGGCTGGAAAAAGCTTTGCCTGAATAGATGTGGGGAGACAACTAGAAAAACACCCAGTCAGGGAAAGCATTATCTCATAAGGTGTCAAAGTCGCTGGGTTCATTTTTTTTTTTTTTTGCTTAAATTCTTTTATTGGTACATTTTAGGTGTACAATATGTTTACATTTATAACTGGGTACTTGTTACCTGTACATGATGTATCTTGGTTCTTATTTTTTCCCCATTATCTGCACACCCTTCACCCCCTCCACCTTCCCTATTTACTTTGTTTCCATTTTTTTCTTTTCTTATAATTTTTCCTTTCCCTTCTTTCCTTTCCCCTTCGCCTCCCATTTCCCCTACCCCATTTGGACCTTTTCTTCCTATTTCAAATTATCAATTATTCATTTAATCATTTTAATCCTTATTTACACTTTAAGTTTCTCACACTAAAGGAAACTATTTGATATTTACACATGTGTATCCTATTTGTTTCACTTAAGAGTATGGCCTCAGTATGCATCCATTTAGCTATAAATGTCTCTAGTTTGTCATTCTTTATGTCTGAGTAGTGTTCCATTTTATAAAAAAAACCACATCTTCTTTATCCAGTTTCCAGTTGATGGGCACATAGACTGTTTCCAAGCTTTAGCTATTACAAACTGTGTCACTATAAACATGGGTGCACATATATTGCTGTGGTATGATCCTTTTAATTCTTTTGGGAAGATAACAAGCAGGGGAATAGCTGGGTCAAATGGGACCTCTGGTCCTAGTTCTTTGAGGTATCTCCATACTGACTTCCACAGTGGTTGCACCAGTCTGCACTCCCACCAACAATGGAGAAGGGTTCCTTTCTCCCCACACCCCTGCCAGCATTTGTTATTGGTTGATTTCTTGATAGCAGCCATTCTTTCTGGGGTTAGGTAGAATCTCAGGGTTGTTTTCATCTGCATCTCTTGAATGACCAGTGATGGTGAACATTTTTTCAAATGTTTCTTTGCTATTTCTACTCCTTTGTCTGAGAAATGTCTGTTCATTTCAGATGCCCATTTTTGAATTGGATCTCTGAATTTGGGGGGTCTGATTTTTTTCAGTTCTTTATATATTCTAGATAGTAGTCCTTTGTCTGAGGTACAGCAGCTAAAATTTTTTCCCCACATTGTAGGTTGTCTCTTAGGTCTGTTGGTGGTTTCTCTTGCAGTGCAGAAACTTTTTAATAAAATGAGATCCCAGTTATTGATTCTTTGTGCTGCTACTGAGGTTTTGTTCATGAAGTCTTTTCCTATGCCAATGTCTTCAAGAGTTCTACCTAACTAATCTTCCAGCAAGTTTAGTGTTTCTGTCTTAATATTTAGATCTTTAATCCACTTCAATCTTAGTTTAGTGCACGGTGATAGATATGGGTCTAGTTTTAATCTTTGGCAGGTTGAAATCCAATTTTTCCAGTACCATTTATTAAAGAGGCGATCTTTCCTCCAATGAAGGTGGTTGGCTCCTTTGTCAAAGATGAGGTGACTGAATATGTCTGAAATTGTTTCTGCATCTTCTAATCTATTCCACTGATCCTCAGGTCTGTTCCTTTTCCAGTACCATGCTGTTTTTATCACAGTAGCTTTGTAGTATAGTTTCAAGTTGGGAATAGTGATACCCCCAGCCATGTCTCTGTTGCCTAGAATTGCTTTTGCTATTCTAGGTCTCTTCTGGTTCCAAATGAATTTTTGGATTGTTTTCTCTAGCTCTGTGAAGTATATTGTTGGAATTTCAATCAGCATTGCATTAAATCTATATAGTAGTTTTGGAAGTATGGCCATTTTCACTATATTGGTTCTTCCTACCCAGGAACAAGGGATGTCTTTCCATTTTCTTATATCCTCTTCGATCTCTTTTTTCAGAGTGCTGTAGTTTTCAACGTAGAGTTCTTTTGCTTCCTTTGTTAGATTGATTCCTAGATATTTCATATTTTTGGTTGCTATTGTAAAAGGAATTATTTCCCTAATTTCTCTCTCAGTGTGTCTGTTATTTGTGTATACAAAGGCTATTGTTTTTTGAGTTGACATTGTATCCAGCTACTCTACTGAATCTGTCAATTAAGTCTAGAAGTCTTTTGGCAGAGTTTTTTGGGTCTTGTATGTAAAGTATCATATCATCAGCAAATAATGACGGTTTAACTTCTTCCTTTCCTATCTTTATTCCTTTTATTTCTTTCTCTTTTCTAATTGCTGTGGCTAATGTTTCCAGAAAAATATTGAACAGGAGTGGCGATAGTGGGCATCCTTGACTTTTTCCTGATTTTAGCATGAAAGTTTTCAGTTTTTGACCATTTAGTATGATGTTGGCTGTTGGTTTTTCACAGATAGCCTTAATCAGGTTGAGATAAAGACCTTCTATTCCAAATTTCTGTAGGTTGTTTTTTTTTTTATCATGAATGTGGGTTGAATTTTGTCAAATGCCTTTTCTGCATCTATTGAGATGATCATATGGTTTTTGTCCTTGGCTCTGTTAATATAGTGTATTACATTTATTGATTTATATATGTTGAACCATCCTTGCATCCCTGGGATAAATCCAACTTGGTCAGGGTATATGATCTTCTTGATGACCCTCTGTATTCTGTTTGCCAGTATCTTTTTGAGGATTTTTGCATCTATGTTCATTAGGGAGATTGGCCTGTAGTTCTCTTTTTGGGTTGGGTCTTTCCCTGGTTTTGGAATCAAAGCAACACTTGTTTCCAGGAATGAATTTGGAAGTATTGCTTCTCTTTCAATTTTCTTGATGAGTTTAAAGAGTAACGTCTTGTAGAATTCAGCAGTGAAGCCATCTGGACCTGGGCTTTTCTTTGTTGGTAAATTTTTTATTACATGTTCAATTTCACTCATTGTTTTTTGGGGTTTTTTGTAGGCAAAATCATTTTTCTTTACAAAGACGGCTTATTTTTCCCCATTTAAAACTTTTTTCCCTTTCCCGAGGGACCCAATAACTTAGACTGACAACTAAGGAACAAAACCCAAGATGGCTGCACGGATTTCTTGGTAGCCTCAAGACCATCCCTGTGATTGGCACTCACACATGCACACTGAGTCCACTGCAACCACTCTGTTCTGTTGCTTCCTCCTCTTCTGGGATGGGAGTCGGAGCAGGGTCTGTGCGACGTGGTCTGCAATCCAGAGGAATCCCCTGTCCTCCCCTCAAAGTTGGGCCTTCTGTTAATTTTTCTTCTTGCTGACACCCATTTCAGACTGGCTGAAGGGGTAAGGCCTGTGGAGCCCCTTACTGTAAATCACTACTGATAAGTTGTTTGAGTGACTGCTGGGGGACAGATTTACAGAGCTCTGTGAGAGTCTGTCCTGCTCTTGCTCAGTTTGGTCAGGAGCAGGAGCCCATGTGTTTTTGCTGATCGAGTTGAAGCTGGAACCCCCAGGGTCTCTTAAATTGCTTTCATCTGATTGTTGGGTTTTGGGGGACAGGCAAACGGGTTAAAGTTTCCTTCTACCTTGCAATGCGGCTGTTCTTTGAACTCCATTTCAAAAGATGACAGCTGCTGTGTTACTCCTAAAAGTCCACCCACCTCCACACTGAGAATCACTCAGATGACATCTCCACGGTAGATTCCGGTTGCAGTGCACATCCGCCACTGTCCCTGATACATTCCTGCTCTGCCGCGTCTGCACATCTGGATGTTGATATCTGCAATCCCTTGGGGCTCTAGGGATCTCACCATCACCATGTTCACATGTCCAAATTGGTCTCCCCCGACATATTTAAGACAGATCCCTGGAGGCCAGACTTCTGCTCCAGAATTCTGTATCTGCCATGTTTTCACAAACTGAGTATCGGGAAGTATTGACTCCCCTTCTCCTATGGTGACATCTTCAACAAAGGACATAGAGGGCACACTGATGTTTGGGCTTTCAAAATCATAACAGGCGCCAATTGCTGCTTGTAAATTCCAGCTGGTCACGTCCAGGAAGAAGGTGCAGTCGTCTGGGTTGAGCTGGAAGCCGAGCATCCGCTGGAACTCAGAGATGTGCACGTCCTTGTTGGTGGTGCCCAGGCAGCTGAACTTCTGCATCAGCTCGGGGTCCAGGTCCATGTCCATGTCCTCCATGGCGGCCCGGACACCCTCTTCCCCGCCTCCTCACAACCGAGCCACTGCCGCACCACCGGGCCTGGGGACCCTGAGGGGGCCCGCTAGCAGGCGGTGCCGCGACCCCGCTCCTCAGAGGTAGGCCCGGCCTCTCACTGCCTCATAGAGGTAAACTGCTCAGCCACTCAATCACTCTCGCGCTCCCCCCTCCCACCCTCCCCAGCGCCTCTGATGTCCCTAGCTCCTCTGCCGCCTCTGCCTCCTCCGCGCTGCGCCCACTGGGCACAGGTCGTCACCCGAGGCCCCACCCCTTCCTCTCCCGAAGGCCCGCCCCTCAGTCCAATTTCAGTCATTGTAATTAGGGTGTTTATAATTTCTATATCTTCTTCATTTAACTTTGTCAATTCATTTGTATCTAGGAATCTGTCCATTTCTTCTGCATTTTCCATTTTATTAGAGTACAGGTTCTCCAAGTAGGTACTGATGACCTTCTGGATTTCTGCTGGGTCTGTTGTGACTTCACCTTTTTCATTCTTAATTGCATGGACTTGTGTCTTTCCTTTCCTTTTTTTTTTTTGATAAGGTTGGCTAAAGGTTTGTCAATTTTATTTATTCTTTCAAAAAACCAACTCTTGATTTGTTGATTTTTTGTATCATTCTCTTAGTCTCCATTGCATTGATTTCTGCTCTGATCTTTATAATTTCCTCTCTTGTACAAGCTTTGCGGTTGTTATGCTCTTCTTTTTCTAGGAGCCTGAGGTTCTGCATGAGGTTATTTAACTGAGTTCTCTCTGTTTTCCTAATATGGTCACTCACTGCTATGAATTTACCACGTAGAACTGCTTTCATCTTGTCCCATAGATTCCTGTAGGTTGTACTGGCATTATCATTTACTTGTAGAAACTGTCTAATTTCTTCTTTAATTTCCTCTGTGATCCATTGGTTGTTCAGGAGGGTGTTGTTTAATTTCCACGTGTTTATGTGAGTTTTGCGGTTTCTTATGGCATTGATCTCCAATTTTATTGTACTATGGTCTAATAATATACAGGGGGTAACTTCAATTCTTTTACATTTACTTAGACATGTCCTATGAGCTAGCATGTGGTCTTTTGGAGAATGACCCATGTGCAGCCGAAAAGAATGTGTATTCTGATTTTGTGGGGTGGAACACTCTGCAAACATCCATTAAGTTCATTTGTTCAATGGCTTGGTTCAGTTCTAGAATTTTGTTAATTTTTTGTCTAGATGATCTGTCTATTTGTGATAGTGGGGTATTGAGGTCCCCCACTCCAATTGTATTAGTGCTTATTTGGTTTTTCATGTCCATTAATGTTTGTTTTGTATAGTTGGAGGCACTTGTATTTGGTGCATATATATTTAGGATTGTCATCTCTTCCTCTTGGATTGTTCCCTTCACAAGGATGTAGTGACCATCTTTGTCTCTCTTAATTAGTTTTGGTTTGAAATCTACTTTGTCTGCAAACAAGATTGCTACCCCTGCTTTTTTCTGGGTTCCTGTGGTGTGGAAAACTGTTTTCCATCCTTTTACTTTTGGTATGAATTTTTTTTCAAGTTAGGTGTGTTTCTTGTATACAGTATATTGTTGGATTTTGCTTCTTAATCCATTCTGCCAGTCTATTTCTTTTGATTGGTGAATTGAGACCATTAACATTGATGATTATAATTTATAGATATTGACTCATCCTTGTCATGATGTTTTACTGTTGTTGGGTTTTTTATTTCTTATTTTTCCCCCTTTCCCTTTTGTTTCTTACCTTGCCTGGTGGCTTCCCTTTGTTGGGCCTCATGGAGTTGTGGCCTTCATTGTCTTTTTCTAGTGTATTGCTTAGAATTGTTTGGAGTGCTGATTTGGTGTTCATGAAATTTCTCAGGTGTTCTTTGTCATGGAAGTATCTAATTTCCCCATCAATTTTGAAAGATATTTTTGCAGGATACAACAGTTTAGGTTGGAAGTTATTTTCTTTTAGGGCTTGAAATACTTCACTCCAGACTCTCCTGGACTTGAGGGTTTGTGTTGAGAAGTCTGCTGTGATTCTGATGGGCTTTCCTTTGTAGGTGATTTGTTTCTTTTCTCTAACTGCTTGTAGGATTTTGTTCTTCTGTTGGGTTTCTGGGATCTTGACTATTATATGTCGAGGTGTAGATTTTTTTTATCATGGCTAGTTGGAGTCCTATATCCCTCACTTATCTGTATGTCAAATTCTTTCACTCTGGGAAGTTTTCTACTATTACTTCTGTGAACTTTTTTTTAATGTCAATTGTACTTTCTCCTGTTTTTTCATGGACTCCTATCAGTCTTATGTTATTCTTCTTAGCATCATCTAGCAGCTGCTGGATTGATGTCTTGTGGTTCCTTACTATTTTTAAGAAATCTCTGTTTTCATTGTCATTAACCACAATCCTGTCTTCTATATGTGATATTCTATGTTTTTTTTTGTACCAGGGATCGAACTCAGGACCTTGCACTTGCGAGGCAGGCAGTGGAACCACTGAGCTAAATCCCCGGCCCAATGGAATAACAAACATCACAGATGTATCTAGGTAAAGATTTCTTATTCTTTTTTTTTTTCTTTTTTTTTTTTTTGGTACTGGGGATAGAACTCGGGTCTTTATGCTTGCAAGGCAGGAGATGGAACCACTGAGCTAAACCCCTGGCCCTGTGATATTCTATCTTCACATTCCCTTCATCTGCGGTGGATACTTTCAATGGAGTTTGTAATCTCCTGAATATCTGTTTGAATCTGTTTTATGGATTCCATTTCTTTCTTATGTTTGGTGATCATGGTTTCCATTTCTTTCTTATGCTGGCCATTCATGGCTTCCAGCATGTTTCTGATCTCATCTATTTTTTTTATCTGTTTCTGTTCTAGAGCCTGTAATCATGTCTTTCACTCTGCTCACCATCTCTGTTATCTGGGTGATTATTTCTGCTTTCAATTTTTCTAGAGCCTCATTCATCTATTTTGTTACTTCTTGTGCTATCAGTTCAGGGTGTCCAGGTGGTTGATTATCAGACTTTTCCACCTCATTTCCCCCAGAATTTGCCTTTTCTGGAGTGGAAGTCTGAGTTTGTGCCTTGCTTAAATGTCTTCTCATTTTTGTTTTTGGTATTGTCCTTTGTTTCATTTCTGGATTGATACTTTGAAGTTTCTTACTGTAAGTATCTTTGTTGCTTGTATTTAGAACCCTTATGGAATCATTGCTTCTCAGAGGTATCTTCCAGATCTAGCTGGTCTTTAGGTTTTGAGTGTCTAATGGCTCTGAGGCTATCTCATTTTCATTATAACAGGAAGGACAACTGATTAGATCAATCATATCACCTTAGCCCATGTGATACAATCAGCAACACCATAGCATCAAGTACATCTTAGAAAATGACAATTTGTGGTAGTTAGTAATCTATCACCTTTAACAGTGTGAATTAAATCAAAATTGAGGACCTACCCAACATATGTTTATAGTGAATAAACTCTTCAATATAGCAACTTTACCCTTCAGGATGGGGAGTTAGAAGGAGTTGGATGGGAGGGATAGGTAGTAGAAGGATAGGGGAAGGTTAGCAGTGAGGCCAGAGGACTAAGGTGAGAGAAGGAAAAAGAGAAGAAAAGAAAAATAAAGAAGAAATATGAATTAGGGCCAGAACAAGAACACAAAGGGAGATGAAGAACAATGTGGGACAGCAAGAGAGCAAGGGAGAGAAAGAGAGAGAAAGAAAAGAGAAAAGAAAGAAAGGAAAATAAAAATTTGAAAAGAGTAGAAAAAGAAAAAAAAATAACAATAAGAGCAAAAAAATGTGATAATTTTGAAAATAACAAATAAAAGATAAAGATGAAGGGCCTCCTTCAGGGTATGTCTCTGCTGTCACAATAGACAACATGGGCGGCAGTGTGCAGATATAAGTCAATGAGTTTCAGCAAGCCAGTCATACACCTGTGAGATTCAGATTCCTGGCTGCAAGTCCCAAGTTGAGTTCCCTGTCCTCCTGCAGGGTTGAACTCTGCAAGATTCTACTGCAGGTTCCAGCTGCCTTTCCCCTGAAGATAGTCCAGGTTCCGATGGGAGGTGATGATCCCTCCGACTTACCAAGTATGGTGGTCTGGTGTGCCTTTATTGCAGAGATTCTCTTCACTTTTCCAGTGGGCTTCAGTTATTGTCAGTGAGCCTGAGAGAGGCCCTCCCTCTCTTGTTCACATCTGCTGCTCAGGACAATGGCTTTTATGTCTCCCTGTGCCTCTGTAGTGTGGAACAAGGTAGCTGCACACCCAAGAGGCCAGAGGTGGGCTGAGGGTGTGGGGAGTATGTGCGCTGGGGGTTGCAGGCTCCCGCGTGGCTATGCTGGCTGCTGGTGGGCGTGCCAAGGGGTTCTCACTGTCTTGCTGGTCTCAGATGGGTGTAGTGACCCTGACTGTGTTGGGCTCCAGCCGGCCAGGGACCACTTAGCCCTTGCTGCTATGCTGCTGGCGGCTGGTGGCTGGGATGGTTTTTTATACTTGTATATCAGACTGTACGTGCTTTGGAATCAAATGACATTTATAAAAATAATGCAAACAATACTCAAAATGTCCCTTACTAACATCTTACAATGGTGCATGACAGTGGACACTTAGTGCCACCCAACACATATCACACCCTTTCTAGTATTTTAAGTTTCCCCTGAAAAACCACTCTCCTTATACTCAGCCACACTTGAACTGGAGTGACTGTTTCCTCACTTTTGTGCAAAAAGCGGGAAAATGTATTAGCTCGTCTCATTCCTCTGACTAAGTAAGAGAGTCAAATTTGGGTCTCTAACTTAAGCAGAGCCAAGAAAACATAAGGAAACACTGGCTGGTTTCTGAGAAGAAAAGAGCTTTCACACTATAGAATTTGGTGACAGAAGGCTGCAAGTCTTGATACTGTTGCTGCCATCTTAGAGGGAAGGCAGACATTGTCAGGACCACGCCAAAACACAGAGGTTGACAAAAGTAATATTTGGAGATTAAGTGAGGTCATGTAACATTTCATAAGCCCTGATTCAAGTTATGTCTGGAGCTTAGAAACCAATATATTATTTTTATTAATTAGGCAAATTTGAGTTGGAGTTTCTATCACTTGCAGTGGAAAGAGTCCTAATGAATAGTGTTATTTAAATCTTCACAATTTTTAGTTCTTTTTGGAGTTCAACAAAAGTTCTTCCTGTGCTTTGACTGTGACCTCATTAACTTTCCCCTGAAACTACTTTGGGTGTCATGTCCAGGGAAAAAGACCAATTATTCTGTTACTCAGGATCTTTGTATAGTGACAGGTTTCAAGTGTTCTTGGAACACTATTTTTTCCTTTTGACTTCCCTAATGAGTTGGTTTCAAATCCTCTGTGGTTTTTTTTTTTTGTACCAGGGATTGAACTCAGGTCCTTCCGCTTTTGAGTGTGTTTGTTTTTTGATAATCACTGCATCAATTATCTTTGTTTTGTAAAATTGTAATCTAAATGTAAAACTTCAACCGAAAGTTAGTTTACATTGAAATATGTTCATGTTTGCTCCACATTGGAGCAATATTGTATTTCTAAACATTCAAAAATCATATTTCTTTAACAAATAAGGTGTGATGCATTGCATTTCACCTGCTATTTCTACTGGCTCAGAGCAAACTTTTGGGGGCATCACAGGGATTTGAGGATGCTTAGTTTATTGTATCCTCAAGTTGAACATGGTTCTACCTGATTTTATTTGGATGGTGTGATAGCTGATTGTGTCAATTTGAATAAGAAATGCTCAAATAAATTAGCATAGTTCTGGGTGTGGCTGGGGGGATTTACGGAGGATATAAGACCCACCCTGGGTAGGCTTGTCCCCTGAACAGTATAAGGGGGAAATAAAGAAGGAAGGCTCAGTTCTGTTTCTTTGAAGGAGCTCCAGTCTTATCCTTCACCTTGGATATGGTCTACTGGCTCCAGTGCGGACTCTTCAGCTTCTGATATGGACTGGCACAGGACACTGCAGTGAGCTCTAGGCCTTTGATGGATCCTTTGGATCTCCAGCATGCAGACAGACCTTTTGCACTATTCACACCTGACTGTGTGGGCGGACATGGAAAGCCCATCTCATAAATTCTTATATATTTGTATATCTTGCATTAAATCTCTTTCTCTAGTAAGCACTGACTGATACAGGTGCTTAGGACAGAGCAAGTTCCTCTGGGAGCTGAATTTGCTCTCACTGGTTTTACTCAGAAGAAATTGTCTTTTTTTAAATCACACAGTCTGAAAACATCAAGAAATGACCTTCTGAAATTGAAGAGTAGCTAGGCATGGTGGTATACTCCTGTAATCCCAGCCCTGAGGTAGGAGAATCATAAGGTTGAGCATATGCTGGGCTGCATAGTAAGTAAGATGCTGTCAAACAAAACAAAGTGAACAAAACAAAACAAAACAAAATGGTGGAATAAAGGAAAATTATCTAATTTTCCAATCAGTTGTTGCTTTACTTTGGACACTTTTTTGGGAAACTTACTATGAAATTTCCTTTGAAAGAAATGAAATGGTTTCATCCTCAGCTGAAAAATTGAACTTTTCTTATCTAGTAACATAATGACCAATGTTACTTCAGCTGATTAAAATCACTTTATTGTATAACTTAATTGCTAAATATAATTATCTCCAGGATAACTATTTTCACTATCACTAATTTAAAAGGACATTTATAGCTCCACTGAAAAAAGATACTTAAACATAGAAAATTAAATCTATAAAGCATCTTCAAATAGGTTAAAACAAGATGCTTAGCATTCATGAAAATGTTCAATGGCATAATAAAAAGTTGTTGATTTTTCTCTTGAGTACTATTAACTTTTAAAGTAGTCATCATTTTTGAGAAAAATGTTTGGATGTAAATGTGTTGACCCTGAAGTACTGGTGTGTGTAAGAACTTTTTTGATTAACAGAAACATGTTGGTCCGTGTCACCTCAGTGAGCATGATGACAAGAGAAAAAGCCACCCCGAGTTTGGCACAGGAGACCTCTGGAGACCCTGGGAGATCAGATGTAGACTGGCAAGGAGAGAATTCACATCCAGGGAGTCCTCAGTGACTGCTGACATTTTGGCTGTGAAGGCATTGGAATTTTCATAGTGAAAAATATAATACCAGCATAAGCCAATTGAGCTTTTTGGATCACTTGGAGATTATTTAATTATGTTCAGCCTTAACTGTCTTGTTCCATTGGGAAATGTACCACTGAGGAACAAACTAGGCCAAAACATAGTGGTTTAAAACAAAAATAATTTATTTTGCTTGTAAATCTGAAATCAGAAAGGGTTCTCGATGAGTTTTCTATTGATGCTATTTTGTTACAGCATTCCAAAATTAGAGGCTCAAAACAATACGAATTTATTGTCTTATAGTTCTGCAGTTAGAAATCCAGCACAGTTCTTACTGGACTAAAATCTAGGTGTTAGCAGGGCCATGTACCTTTCTGCAAACTCTAGGGGGAGAATCTGTTTCCTGGCCTTTCCCAGCTTCCAAGGGTTCCTGTTCCTCCCTTCATCTTCAAAGAGCAACAACTGGCCAAGCCATTCTCCCACCAAATCCTCCTGGAGTCTCTGTTGTCTGTCCCACATCTAAGGACTTTCTGATTGCTGTAGGCCCACCTGGATAACCCAAGATAATCTTAGTTACCTGATTAGCAACCTTAACTTTATCTATAACTTTAATTCCCCCTTCCCATGTCATGGATAATTCTGGAGATTAGGATGTGGTCATCTTTCCATATCATGCCCATGCTAGGCTCTTTAGGGATGAACCTCTCCCTCACACCACTCACCTCCTTTGTGTGTGGTGTCTCCATGGGGCTGCTTTGGCTTCTTTACAACATTATAGCTGGTTTATAAGAAGTAGTATTCCAAAGGACAGGAAATGAAATCTCCTATCTCAAATGGATGCAGTATCATTTCCATTTTATTTATTTTAATTATAAAGAACAAGAATTTATTTCTCACAGTTCTGGAAGCTGGAAGTCCAAGATGAAGGCCCACCTCCCTATTCCCCCCTGCCCAGGTTCCTAGGATCAAACTCAGGACCTTGCACTTTTAAGGCAGGTGTGGCACCACTGAGCTAAATCTCTGGCCCTCTTTAATAAAGCCACTAATCCCTTTTATAAAGGCCTAATCACCTCCATCATATTTAACTGATCAAAATATCAAAGTAAGCAATCATAGAACCCATGTAGATCCAAGAGAAAGGGGCATATAGCTCCCAATTTTTGTTGTTGTACTGGGGATTGAAAAGGGATAGCAGGGCTGCTCTATCACTGAGCTACATCTCAGCATATTTTATTTTTATTTTGAGACAGGCTATCTCTAAGGTGCTCAGCCTGGCCTTGAACTTTTGGTCCTCCTGCTGCAGCCTCCTGAGAAGCTGGGATTATTGGTGTGCACCACCATGCCTAGCTGGGTACCACCAGTTGATAGGAAAAATGTCAAATAATTGTTGTCATCTTTAATTTTTCATATTCTTCATTGGTAAAATAGGTACAAAATTTACTTGCTGTAAAAATTAGAAATGATGCTTTTAAAATGCTGATAACCTTCTTACTACATATATAACAACACATACAGGAAAAACAAATCTCAATTTGATTAATATTTGGATATGCATGAATACACGAATGCTGTGGTTCTTAATATTTGCGGGTGTTGGTTTTTTAAAAATATTAACTTTATTGGTACATTTTAGGTATACATTATGACCATATTCATCATTGGGAATTTGTACCTGTATGTGATATATCCTGATTCTTGTTTTTTCCCATTCCCCTTCTCTCCCTTTCACCTCTCTACCCCTCCCTATTTACAAAAGTTTTGTTTCTGTTTTTTCCTTCTTATCTTATATTTTTTCTTTCCCTTTTTTCCTTTCCCCCACCCCTCTACTTCCCCTTCCCCTTTGAACCTTTTCTTCATATTTCACAATATCTATTATATATTTTGGTCCTCATTTACACTTTCAGTTTCTCACACCAGAGAGACAATTCGGTATTTACACATGTGTGTGTCCCATTTATTTCACTTGAGTATGGTCTCAATATGCATTCATTTAGCAATAAATGTCTCCAGTTTATCATTCCTTATGGCTGAGTAGTACTCCATTTTATAAAAAAACCCATATCTTCTTTACCAAGTCACCAGTCGACAGGCATTTGGGTTGTTTCCAAGGTTTACCTATTGCAAACTGTGCTGCTATGAATATGGGTGCACATATATCACTGTGGTATAATGCTTTTAATTCTTTTGGGAAGATAGCTAGCTGGGAGATAGCTAGGTCAAATGAGATGTCTAATCCTAGATTTTTGAGGGATTTCCACATTGATTTCTATAGTTGTTGCACCAGTCTACCCTCCCACCAATAGTGGAGAAGAATTCTTTTTTTCCCCATGACCCCACCAGCATTTGTTATTGGTTGATTTCTTGATAGCAGCCATTTTTTCTGGGGTGAGAAGGAATTTCAGCATTGTTTTCATTTGTATCTCTTGAATGACCAGTGTTGCTGAACATTTTTTCATGTTTATTTGCTGTTTCTAATGCTCACCATTGCACCATCTTCCTGGGCTCAGAATGATGGCCTGCTGGATCCCCATGCTGTGCTGCTGTCCCAGCAGGCCTCAGGCTGGGGCCTGAGCACCCTTGCTCCTGGTGTCTGGGCAGGCCTCTCTGTGGGTGGTGGTTTGTATCAAGATCCTGTGCATCTGGGCGTGATGGTCCACAACTACAATCCCAGAACTCTGCAAAGATGAGGCAGAAAGATTGCAAGTTGGAGCCTAGTCAGGGCAACTTACAGACTTAGTGAGATTCGGTATAGAAAAAAAAAAAATCAAACAAGGTGGGGGTGGGGGTGCATGATTGCAGTCCCAGCACTCAGGAGGCTGAGGCAGGAGGATCACTGGCAATTTGAGGTCAGCCTGGGCTACACAGTGAGTTCAAGGACAGTCTGAAGTACATAGCATGACCTTGTCTAAAAAAAAAGTGGGGGATGTAATTCAGGGTGAATGTCTTAGATTCAGTCTCCAGTAACACACACACACACACACACACACACACACACGCACACACACACACACCCCTCCACACACACATACAAGCTCTTTTTCAAATGTATTGAGGTTACAGTTTCTCTGTCCTGAAAACTTGTACGCATGCATTTACATGTACTCTTTGGTGCATTTCACAGGCTTGCCAGACTAGTTAAGATGCTTAGTACTAAGATACTTGAGGAACAGTGGACAAAAATATTACAGTGACATCAGGTGTGTGCTGTGGGACATAATTTAAAATTACTTCCTTTTAGCTATGGGGTCCAGGAGAGTTTTTATATCTGCTTCTAACATAGCTTGCTTTACTTTTTTTTTTTTTTTTTTTAAATCAAGGGCATGGAGAAAAGATGTTCTGCTAAAGGTGTTTTCATCTGTTTGTTTTATTTCTTGTCTTTATTTTTATTTTAATCATGTAAAGGAAACACTATTATTTAACAATCATCTTTAAGAAAAGAAAGAGCTGAGAATTGCCATTATTTCTGTCAAACTTTTAATCTTCATAGAGTTTTACTGTGTTGTTGCTTTCTACTTCCTCTATGGCTTCATGTATATCCGAATAATGGTACTTTTATGTATCTAATCATTAATTATTTCAATAAATTTTTTTTACTTGAAGACTGATAACTTAAAGACTTTTTCCTTCATGATTGAAGTCTGAGAATATGAATAATAGAGAAATAAAGTATAAAAGGAAAGGTCTCTATAAGGTGGAAGGATAACCACTGCTATCATTCTGAAAGATGTCCTTCCAGACTTCTTACTGTGTTGATATACACATACAAACAAAAATGGGACCATATTGTAGATACTCTGCAGCAGCTTTCTTTTATTCCTAAGTATATTGGCACATCTTTCCATGCTGGTGCTTCTTGGTCTACTTTACTTTTTTTTGATGACTGGATAATCTTCAAATATATGATGTATCAGAACATATTTTACTAAATAATAAAACCTTAATTAGAAGATTAGGATGAGAGGACAACTATAATAGTCGATTGAACACATGGGAAAAGGAGTGCTTCATCCCCCATACTGGAGATTGAACCTAGGGTCTTTGCATTGGGCTGTATCCCCAGCCCCTCCCCCTTTTCATTTTTTAAATTTTGAGTCAGGGTCTTGTTAAGTTGCCTAAGCTGTGCTCAAACTTGCAATCCTCTTGCCTCAGCGACTCAGAGTAATGGGATTACAGACATGTACCACCGTGCCTGGCCACAAAGGAGCTTATTTTGTCTTTCCTCCCTCCCCCTTTCTCTCAATTTATTCTCATACTAGTTTCCCTGAAAGACAAAACTGGGGCATGTGCCTTGATGATCTCTTTCTTCCTCACTGTTTGTTTTGCAGTCAGCAGCAGAAACAGCCCTGAGTCCAGAGGCCTGGGCTTGAATCTAAATCTGGGGTTCTATGTGAAACTAGACAATTTCTTTTTGTCTGTGGATTCTAGAGCCTCATCAGTAAGAAAGAAGTGGATTAGATGGTCTCTGTTTGCCCACCTCTGTTTCGGGTTTGCTGAGTTGACTGTGTGCTCATGTTCATAACAGGAACCTTTGAGGTCATCCTCCTGCCTGTTGCATTAGGTAGATATTATAATACCCCTCTTTTACACAAAGTGAGTGAAGGCCAAGGGGCTATAAGAACTCAGAAAGCAAGAAGGGAGATTGGCATTATGAGAACTGGCTAAACGAGAGAGAGAGTAGGAGATGCTGGGCTGTTGAGATAGGAGAATAGGGCATGGCTAACAGGCTGGGCAGGTAGGCATGACCTGGAAGTCAGGGAGTTTCTGGACACGTGCAGAAAAACAATTCTAAGTCCTAACCCTGGAACCAATCAGAAAGCATTATCTTCAATTCTTCTCATGAGAAATCAAATAGGTTTTTTTTTTTTTGGTTCCAGGGATCAAACTCCAGACCTTGCATTTGCGAGGCAGGCAGCAGAACCACTGAGCTAAATCCCTGGCCTTCAAATATTTTTTTTTTTTTTTTTTTTTTTTGGTACCGGGGATCGAACTCAGGTCCTTGCACTTGCGAGGCAGGTGATGGAACCACTGAGCTAAATCCCTGGCCCTTCAAATAGGTTTTTGATAGGACAGCCTAGACCTGACCTGATGACAGCCTGAGAAGTGGGAGAGATGCAGGACAAGCAGCCACTGAGCTCAGCAGGGGTTGGCTCCCACCATGAGAGCATGCTTTTCCTACTTTAATAGGCTGCACTCATTCTGCAGAGTGTATTTCTTTTTTATTTTTTGGTACTGGGGTTTGAACTCGGGTCCTTGTGCTTGCAAGGCAGGCAGTAGAACCACTGAGCTAAATCCCTGGCCCTTGCAGAGTGTATTTCTTTTCTTATCTTTAATAAATGTAAAATCTCATTACCTTTGGGCTAATTTTATCCAATTCTTTGTTCAGGACATTAAGAACCTAGAGAGAATCTCTAAAAGGAATCCACAACAACCTAAAACGCCAGTAACACTGAAGATGCGTTTACCTTAACCAGAGGCAAGCAGTTTATTATAGGGTTTCAATGTATTCTTTTAAAAAAAATTTTATATTATTGGTACATTTTAGGTATACAATATAATGACATTCATCATTGGAAATTTGCAACTTTACATAATCTCTCTTGGTTCTTATTTTTTCCCCCTTCCCCTGCCCTCCCTTCAACCCCTCCATCCCTCCCTATTTACAAAGACTTTGTTTCCATTTTTTCATTTTCTCATATTAATTTCATTCCCTTCTTTCCTTTTCCCTAGCCCTCCCACTTCCCCTTCCCTTTTGCACCTTTTCTTCCTATTTCACATTATCTATTATACCTTTTAGTCCTTATTTACACTTTCAGTTTCTCACACTAGAGAAACTATTCAGTATTTACACATGTGTGTCCTATTTATTTCACTTAAGAGTATCACCTCAATGTGGTTCCATTTAGCAATAAATGTCTCTAATTTCTCATTTTTTATGGCTGAGTAGTACTCCATTTTATTAAAAAAAAAACCCCACATTTTCTTGATCCAGTCTCCAATTGATGGGAAATTGGGCTGTATCCAAATTTTAGCTATTACAAACTGTGTTGCTATGAACATGGGCACACATATATCACTGTAGTATGATTCTTTTAATTCTTTGGGGAAGATAACCAGCAGGGGAATAGCTGAGTCAAATGGGACTTCCAGTCCTAGTTCTTTGAGGTATCTCCATACTGATTTCCACAGTGGCTGTACCAGTCTACACTCCCACCAGCAGTGGAGCAGGGTTCCTCTTTCCCCACAGCCCCTCCAACATTTGTTATTGGTTGATTTTTTGACAGCAGCCATTCTTTCTTGGGTGAGGTGAAATCTCAGCATTGTTTTTATTTGCATTTCTAAAATGACCACTGATGTTGAACATTTTTTCATATGTCTATTTACTGCTTCTACTTCTTTGTCTGAGAAATGTCTGTTCATTTCAAATCTCCATTTTTGGATTGGGTCTTTAAATTGGGGAGGTCTGATTTTTTTAAAGTTCTTTATAGATTCTAGATAGTAGACCTTTGTCCGAGGGACAGCTGGGTTGTCTCTTCACGCTGTTGGTGGTTTCTCTTGTTGTGCAGAAGCTTTTTAGTAAGAAGAGATCCCACTTGTTGATTGTTTATGCTAGTTCACAGGCAACTGAAGTTTTGTTCATAAAATCTTTTCCTACACCAATGTCTTCAAGAGTTCTACCTAATCTTTGTTCCAGCTGGTTCAGCGTTTCTATTTTAATATTTAGATCTTTAATCCATTTAGATTTTAGTTTAATGCATGGTGAGAGATGTAGGTCTAGCTTTAGTCTTTGGCAAGTTGAAACCCAATTTTTCCAGTGACATTTATTGAAGAGGCTATCTTTCCTCCAATGAGGGTGTTTGGCTCCTTTGTCCAAGATGAGGTGGCTGAGTGTGTCTGGAGTTGTTTCTGCAACTTCTGATCTGTTCCACTGATCCTCAGGTCTGTTTTTTTGGCAGTACCATGCTGTTTTTATCACAGTAGCTTTGTAGTATAGTTTCAAGTTGGGGGTTGTAATATCCCCTGCCATGTCTCTGTTGCCCAGAATTGCTTTTGCTATTCTGGGTCTCTCCTTGCTCCAAATGAATTTTTGGATTTTTTTCTCAAGGTCCATGAAGTATACTTTTGGGATTTCAATTGGGATTGCATTGAATCTATATAGCAGTTTTGGAAGTATGGGCATTTTCACTATGTTGATCCTTCCTACCCAAGAGCAAGGGATGTCTTTCCATTTTCTGATATCATCTTCAATCTCTCTTTTCAGAGTGCCATAGTTTTCAGAGAAGAGGTCTTTGATTTCTTTCGTTAGGTCGATTCCTAGGTATTTCAGTTTTTTGGATGCTATTGTGAAAGGAATTGTTTGCCCTATTTCTGTCTCAGTCAGTCTGTTGTTCATGTAGAGGAAAGCTATTGATTTTTGTGTGTTGACCTTGTAACCAGCTACTTGACTGAATTTGGTTATTAAGTCTAGAAGACTTTTGGTGGAGTTGTTGGGGTCTTCTATATAGAGTATCATGTCATCTGCAAATAATAACAGTTTAACTTCTTCCTTTCCTATCTTTATTCCTTTTATTTCTTTCTCTTTTCTAATTGCTGTGGCTAATGTTTCCAAGGTATGTGGAACAGAGTGGTGATAGTGGACATCCTTGTCTTGTTCCTGATTTTAGTGCGAAGGATTTCAGTTTTTGACCATTTAGTATGATATTGGCTGTTGGTTTTTCATAGATGGCTTTCATCAGATTGAGGTAGAGACTGTCTATTCCAATTTTTTGTAGGGTTTTTATCATAAATGCATGTTGGATTTTGTCAAATGCTTTTTCTGCATCTATTGAGATGATCATATGTTTTTGTGCCTGACTCTATTGATATAGTGCATTACATTTATAGATTTGCATATGTTGAACCATCCCTGCATCCCTGGGATGAATCCCAGTTGGTCAGGGTATGTGATCTTTTTTTTTTTTTCTTAAATTATTTTATTGGTACATTTTAGGTATACAATTCATTTACATTTATCATTGGGTGTTTGTACCTGTACATGATGTATTTTGGTTTTTATTTTTCCCCATTACCTGTGCACCCTTCACCCCCTCCACCCTTCCCTATTTACATAGACATCGTTTCCTTTTTTTCTTTTCTTTTCTCATAGTTTTTCCTTTCCCTTCTTTCCTTTCCCCTTCCCCTTCCTTCACCCTTCATCTTTGGACCTTTTTTCCTATATCAAATTATCAGTTATTCATTTTAATCATTTTAACCCTTCTTTACACTATCAGTTTCTCACACTAGAGAAACTATTTGGTATTTACACGTGTGTCCTATTTATTTCACTTAAGAGTATGGCCTCAATATGCATCCATTTAGCTATAAATGACTCTAGTTTTTCATTCCTTATGGCTGAATAGCACTCCATTTTATAAAAAAACCACATCTTCTTTATCCAGTTTCCAGTTGATGGTCACTTGGGCTGCTTCCAAGCTTTAGCTATTACAAACTGTGCCACTATGGGTGCACATATATCGCTGTGGTATGATTCTTTTAATTCTTTTGGGAAGATACCCAGCAGGGGAATAGCTGGATCAAATGTGACCTCTGGTCCTAGTTCTTTGAGGTATCTCCATTCTGATTTTCACAGTGGTTGGACCAGTCTACACTCCCAACCGCAATGAAGAATGGCTCCTTTCTTCCCACACCCCTGCCAACATTTGTTATTGGTTGATTTCTTTTTTGTTTTTTTTGAGTTGGATTTCATATTATGTGTTCACCAACAGAAGAAAGTGCAGATATGCTTGAAGTGTAGTGGTCAAAGTCTAGAATTTTCCAAAACTGATTTTTTTATTCCTATACAGTAAGTAAATTCTTCCTAAAAGTTTTTTTTTTAAATCATGTAAGCTGTAATATCAACTTTGTTGTAATAGTTTATTAACTTTTTTATTTTATAGAACTGTCTTCGTTTTGAAACCCTGGCTTTCAGAAACATCAGGACTTGCAGTTTTTAAATGTGAATTGCTCAATATTTGTATTAAAATAAGAAACAGATACTGGTTGCCTGTCTTTGTTTATATTGTAAAGTTTCTACATTTGCTTCAATTTACATATAGTTATAATGTAGAAGGTAATGTTATGTAACATGAACAGTTTCTGTAAAATTAAGTATAGATCATAAAAACATGAAATTAGACAAACTTTGAATGAAATTATAAAATCATGTGCATTTAAAAATACTAGTAGGTAAACTTTTTTTTTGCACCGGGGATCCAACTTGGGTCCTTGTGCTTACCGGGCAGGTGGTGGAACTAGTAAACTTAATGGAGGAAAAAAAAAATACTAGCAGTAGGGCCAGGGATTTAGCTCAGTGGTGCCGCCACCTGCCTTGCAACTTCAAGGTCCTAAGTTCGATCTGGTACCAAAAAAACCAAAAACCAAACCAAAACAAAACAAAAAAACTAGCAGTAAAATCTCTTAAATAAAATGACAGGCTAACAATAAAGAATTAACGTTCCCTTTAGAAAATACTAACTTGCTTCTGGCAATCTATATTCTTCTTCTTTGTTTTAATGGGTGACTCATATGTACAGCTTCCCACTTGTCCTCTGGAGGCTTTGGCACAGATGAAATTACCTCTTTTAAGTTTACTCTGAATTAAGTTTGCTGTTGTATTCAAGGAATCATCTTGCAGATCCACTTTGGGTATGTCTGGTAACTTAGGCCCCATCATTACCTCATTACTGCTTATGCTTGTTTCAAGAAAAGTTCTAAGTTTACGATCATCTTCTCTTCTTCTTTTTCATTCCTGCAGCTGTGTTGTCCTAGGCATAAATCTGTCAATTGCCCCTGAAGGAGTAATAGCTTTTTGTGTCCCAGAACAGGGTACTGAATTTTTTAAAGTGTTCATCTCTAGTTTTGGGGAAGAGTCATTGTGGATACGATGCTGCACTGTTTTGTTGTGGTTTCTACCATCTTCATAGGAACTGGATGCTCTGTCCACATGCTTCCCAGGTGAACATGCACATTTTGAGGCAAAATAACATATAAGCAATTCAGAAGAATAAGGCGAACAAGTATTTGAGTTCCCAGTAGATGTGTTCAAAGTCGCTGCATGAAATCCAGACTTATTTGAGTGGAAACCTTGTCTAAAATCTTCTGTGTCTTTATTTTCTGGAACTGGTTACTTCTTTGTCATGTAATAGTCTTTATTTTTAGTAGTTCTTGCTATATAAGCCTTTCTCTCTTCTAATTTTTTTTCTAGTTTCTTCAACTGTCTCAAATTCTGGAGCACAGCACACATGAAGCAATCCACCAAAGAAACTCTGTTCATCCATTTTTTTCTTGGCTATCCTTGAACTTTGTAAATTCATAAATTTAATAAGATAAACTTTGGTAAAGTCTTCTCCTGGATATCCATCTAGAGCATTATATTCTTCAATTGTACCATATAGAGCAAATCTCTCCACTAATTCCTTCATTGCTCCCACTGCAGGAACTCCTTGTATTAATAAGTACCGAGATTACAAGTTGATCATATATACCTTGACCGTGCAAGGCCGTCGGCCCTCTCGATATTTTGCCCTTGTGTCACAAACCTCCTTCTGGACGTGGTGGTCGAATAAGCTTCCAAGATGCCTATTGCACGATGCCATGTTGGGTGCTTTTTATTGGTTGATTTCTTGATAGCAGCTATTCTTTCTAGGGTGAGGTTGAATCTCAGTGTTGTTTTCATCTGCATCTCTCGAATGACCAGTGATGTTGAACATTTTTTCATATATTTATTTGCTGCTTTTACTTCTTTGTTTGAGAAGTGTCTGTTCATTTCAGATGCTCATTTTTGAAATTGGATCTTTGAATTTGGGGGGGTCTGAGTTTTTTTCAATTCTTTATATATTCTAGATAGTAGTCCTTTGTCTGAGGTACAGCTGCTAAAATTTTTTTCCCATATTGTAGGTTGTCTGTTAACTCTGTTGGTGTTTTCTTTTGCAGTGCAGAAACTTTTTAATAAGATGAGATCCCAGTTGTTGATTCTTTCTGCTAGTTTCTGTTCTACTGAGGTTTTGTTCATGAAGTCTTTTCCTAGGCCAATGTCTTCAAGAGCTCCACCTAACTTATGTTCCAGCAAGTTTAGTGTTTCTGCTTTAATATTTAGATCTTTAATCCACTTTGATCTTAGTTTAGTGCATGGTGATAGGTATGGGTCTAGTTTTAATCTTCAGCAGGTTGAAATCCAGTTTTTCCAACACCATTTATTAAATAGGCTATCTTTCCTTCAATGGTGGTGGTTGGCACCTTTGTCAAATATGAGGTGGCTGAGTACGTCTAGAGTTGTTTCTGCATCTTCTAATCTATTCCACTGATCCTCGGGTCTGTTTCTTTGCAAGTACCATGCTGATTTTATCATGGTAGCTTTGTAGTATAGTTTCAAGTTGGGGATTGTGATACTCCCAGCCATGTCTCTGTTGCTTAGAATTGCTTTAGCTATTCTAGGTCTCTTATAGTTCCAAATGAATTTTTGGATTTTTTTCTCTAGTTCTGTGAAGTATATTGTTGGAATTTCAATTGGCATTGCATTGAGTCTATATAGTAGTTTTGGAAGTATGGCCATTTTCACTGTATTGGTTCTTCCTACCCAGTAGCAAGGGATGTCTTTCCATTTTCTTGTATCCTCTTTGATCTCTTTTTTCAGAGTGCTGTAGTTTTCAGTGTAGAGGTCTTTTGCTTCTTTTGTCAGATTGATTCCTAGATATTTCATATTTTTGGTTGCTATTGTAAAAGGGATTATTTCCCTAATTTCTCTCTCAGTGTGTCTGTTATTTGTGTATAAGAAGGCTATTGTTTTTTGAGTTGACATTGTATCCAGCTACTCTACTGAATCTGTCAATTAAGTCTAGAAGTCTTTTGGTGGAGCTTTTTGGGTCTTGTATGTAAAGTGCTGTATCATCTGCAAATAATGATAGTTTAACTTCTTCCTTTCCTATCTTTATTCCTTTTATTTCTTTCTCTTTTCTAACTGTTGTGACTAATGTTTCAGGAACTATATTGAACAGGAGTGGAGATAGTGGGCATCCTTGTCTTGTTCCTGATTTTAGCGTGAAAGATTTCAGTTTTTGACCATTTAGTATGATGTTGGCTGTTGGTTTTTCATAGATAGCCTTAATCGGGTTGAGATAAAGACCTTCTATTCCAATTTTCTGTAGAGTTTTTATCATGAATGGGGTTGGATTTTGTCAAATGCTTTTTCTGCATCTATTGAGATGATCATATGGTTTTTGTCCTTGACTCTGTTAATATAGTGTATTACATTTATTGATTTATATATGTTGAACCATCCTTGCATTCCTGGGATAAATCTGACTTTGTCACGAGACTATGATCTTCTTGATGACCCTCTGTATACTACTATTATTGTACTAGTGCATGTATGACTTTTTATGTCCATTAGTATTTGTTTTATATAGCTTGGTGCACTAGTGTTTGGTGCATATATATTTATGATTGTCGTCTCTTTCTCTTGGATTGTTCCCCTTACAAGGATGTAGTGTTCTTTGTCTTTCTTAATGAGCATTGGTTTGAAATCCACTGATCTGCAAAGGGGATAGCTACTCCTTTATTTTTTTTGGTTCCTGTCACAAGGAGTATTGTTTTCCACCCTTGAACTTTCAGTCTATGAGTTTCTTTTTGAATTAAGTGTGTCTCTTATATGCAGCACATTGGTGGATTCTAGGTAACAGAGACATGGCAGGGGGTATTACAACCCCCAACCTGAAACTATACTACAAAGCTACTGTGATAAAAACAGCATAGTACTGGCAAAGAGACAGACCTGAGGACCAGTGGAACACATTAGAAGATGCAGAAACAACTCCAGACACACTCAGCCACTTCACCTTTGACAAAGGAGCCAAACACCCTCACTGGAGGAAAGATAGCCTCTTTAATAAATGGTACTGTAGAAATTGGGTTTCAATTTGCCAAAGACTAAAACTAGACCTATATCTGTCACCATGCACTAAACTAAAATCTAAATGGATTAAAGATCTAAATATTAAAATAGAAACGCTGAACAGGCTGGAACAAAGGTTAGGTAGAACTCTTGAAGACATTGGTGTAGAAAAAGATTTTATGAACAAAAACTCAGTTGCCTATGAACTAGCACAATCAGCAAGTGGGATCTCTTCTTACTAAAAAGCTTCTGCACAGCAAGAGAAACCGCCAACAGTGTGAAGAGACAACCCACAATGTGGGAAAAAATTTTCTCTAGCTGTCCCCAGACAAAGGTCTACTATCTAGAATCTATAAAGAACTTTTAAAAAATCAAACCTCCCAAATTTAAAGACCCAATTCAAAATGGGGATCTGAAATGAACAGACATTTCTCAGACAAAGAAGTAGAAACAGTAAATAGACATATGAAAAAATGTTCAACATCACTGGTCATTCGAGAGATGCAAATGAAAACAACAATGAGATTCCACCTCACCCAGGAAAGAATGGCTGCTATCAAAAAATCAACCAATAACAAATGTTGGTGGGGCTGTGGGGAAAGAGGAACCCTGCTCCACTGCTGGTGGGAGTGTAGACTGGTACAGCCACTGTGGAAATCAGTATGGAGATACCTCAAAGAACTAGGACTGGAAGTCCCATTTAACTCAGCTATTCCCCTGCTGGTTATCTTCCCCAAAGAATTAATCATAGCACAGCGATATATGTGCACCCATGTTCATAGCAGCACAGTTTGTATTAGCTAAAATTTGGAAACAGCCCAATTTCCCATCAATTGGAGACTGGATAAAGAAAATGTTTCTTTTCTTTTTCTTCTTCTTTTTTTAAAAAATAAAATGGGGTACTACTCAGCCATAAAAAATGAGAAATTAGAGATATTTATTTATTTATTTACTTAAATTATTTTATTGGTACATTTTAGGTATAGAACACAATTACATTTCTCGTTGGGAATTTGTACCTTTACATGATGCATCTTGGTTCTTATTTTTTCCCCATTCCTAGCCCTCCCTCCACCCCCTCCACCCTTCCCTATTTACAAAGACTTTATTTCCATTTTTTCTGTTTATCATCCTTTTTCCTTTCCCTTCTTTCCTTTCCCCTGCCCCTCCCACTACCCCTACCCCTTTGGACCTTTTCTTCCTATTTTGCATTATTGATTATTCATTCTAATCATTGGTACATTTTAGGTATACAATATAATGACATTCATCATTGGAAATTTGCATCTTTACATAATCTCTCTTGGGGTTTTTGTTTTCCAGAAAGCTGAATTTATTTCATTTAACATTACTACTGATAGAATTGATTTTTTTTTTTTACATTTTTTTCCCCATTAACTTTATTGGTATATTTTAGGTATAAAATACAGTTACATTCATCATTGGGATCTTGTACCATTACATGAGTCTCTTGGTTCTTATTTTTTTCCCCTTCCCTTGCCCTCCTTTCACCCCCTCTACCCTTCCCTATTTGCAAAGACCTTCTTTCCATTTTTTTTCCTCTTCTCATTTTTTTCCTTTCCCTTTTTTCCCTTCCCCTACCCCTCCCAATTACTCTCCTCTTTTAGACCTTTTCTTCCTGTTACACAATATCAGTTATACATTTTTAAAGTTACAATATTAAGATCTAGGAGACATTACCACAGATTTTACAGAATTTAAAAGGATATAGAAAGCATATTACAAAAATCTTTTTTGAAATAAATTTGACAACTTCTAAGAAGTAACTTGGAAGAAAAATTAATGGAACTAACTCTGGAGGAAATATAAAATTTGAATAGCACCTATTAAAGAAAGTATATTCCTAGCTTGAAAACCTACCTATGTGATAACAGCAGGCTCATGAACATTTTAACTAATAAATTATGTTAAATAATCTTTCAAAACTCAGTGGACCATATATGTGTGGTTCTATTTCTTTCTTGGTTCTTATTTTTCACCCTTGCCCAGCCCTCCCTTCAACCCCTCCATTCCTCCCTATTTACAAAGATTTTGTTTCTATTTTTCTATTTTCTCATATTAATTCCATTCCCTTCTTTCCTTTCCCTTAGCCCTCCCACTTCCTTCCCCTTTGCCCCTTTTCTTTCTATTTCACATTACCTATTATACATTTTAGCCCTTATTTACACTTTCAGTTTCTCACACCAGAGAAACTATTCGGTATTTATACATGTGTGTCCTATTTATTTCACTTAAGAGTATGGCCTCAATGTGCATCCACTTAGCTATAAATGTCTCCAATTTCTCATTTTTTATGGCTGAGTATATTCCATTTTATTAAAAAAACCACATTTTCTTTATCCAGTCTCTAGATGATGGGCATTTGGGCTGTTTCCAAGTTTTAGCCATCACAAACTGTGCTTCTATGAACATGGGTGCACATATATCACTGTGGTATGATTCTTTTAATTCTTTGGGGAAGATCCCCCAGCAGTGGAATAGCAGGGTCAAATGGGACTTCCAGTCCTAGTTCTTTGAGGTATCTCCATACTGATTTCCACAGTGGCTGTACCAGTCTACACTCCCACCAGCAGTGGAGCAGGGTTCTTCTTTCCCCACAGTCCAGCCAGCATTTGTTATTGGTTGATTTCATGATAGCAGCCATTCTTTGTGGAGTGAGGTGTAATCTCATTGTTGTTTTTATTTGCATCTCTCAAATGACCAGTGATGTTGAACATTTTATCATGTATTTATTTGCTCTTTCTACTCCTTTGTCTGAGAAATGTCTGTTCATTTCAGATGCCCATTTTTGGATTGAGTCTTTAAATTTGGGAGGTCTGATCTTTTTAAGTTCTTGAGAGCTTGTTTGGAGGTTCTAGCGGGGGAGCGCAGCTACTCGTATACCCTTGACCGAGGAACCAGTCCTCCTCTATCGGGGGTGGTCGTCCTCTTCGACAGAGTGCGCAGCTTTGGGAGGGATGCACATGGAGTGGTGAGGGAGGAAGGGGACACCCGCCTAGCCAGCCCGATCAGCTGAATCAACCTTGGTGATCAATGGGGTGACAGATGTCACAGCCAGATCACCCTCACATCTTTTAAGTTCTTTATAGATTCGAGATAGTAGACTTTTGTCTGAGGAAAAGCAGGTGAAGATTTTTTCCCACATTGTGTGTTGTAGAGACATTTTTTGCTAAATGGATGCACACTGAGGTGATACTCTGAAATGAAATAAATAGGACACACATGTGTAAATACCGAATAGTTTCTCTAGTGTGAGAAACTGAAAGTGTAAATAAGGACTAAAAGATATAATAGAAATTTGAGATAGGAAGAAAAGGGGCAAAGGGGAAGGAGAAATTGGAGGGGTAGGGGAAAAGAAAGAAAGGAATGGAATTAATATGAGGAAATGAAAAAATGGAAACAAGGTCTTTGTAAATAGGGAGGGATGGAGGGCTTGAAGTGAGGACCCAGGACGGGGGGAAAAAATTAGACCCAAGAGAGATTATGTAAAGGTGCTAATTTCCAATGATGAATGTCATTATATTGTCTACCTAAAATGTACCCAAATAAAAATTTTTAAAAAGTTTTCTTTTCCTGGTCATGAATTGCAATCTTATCTTCTATATCTGAAATTCTGTCCTCACATTGGCTTATTCTGCTGCATAGCCTTTCAATGGACTTTTTAATCTCCTAGAAATCTGTTTGCATCTGTTTTATGGATTCCATTTTTTTCCTATGTTGGGATTTCATCATGTTCCTCAGCTCCTCTATTTTTTTAATCTGTGTCCTCTCTAGATTTATTAATCATGTCTTGCACTATGGTAACAACCTCTGCTGTTATGTGAGAAATTATTTCTGATTTCATTTTTTCCAGATCCTCTTTTGTTGTTAGTTCAAGAGGTGCAGGTGGTTGAGCATCAGAGTGTTCCATCTTGTATCCCTTTGGGGTTTCTGCAGGTGATCTGAAAGTCTGGTTCTGAGGCTTGTTTATGTGTTTTCTCATTTTCATGGGGGGCGGGGTGTGTGTGTGTGCTGTTGGTGCCTGTGCAACTCACCCCCTCTGTGCTGGGACCGGTGGTAGGTTGGCCTGGAAGGCTCTAGTTTCAATGTATTCTTTCAGTTGTTCTTCCACATGTAGATAAAAAGATATTTTATTCTTCTTTCTCCCTTTCTTTTTCTTTCTTTCTTTTCTTTCTTTCTTTCTTTCTTTCTTTCTTTCTTTCTTTCTTTCTTTCTTTCTTTCTCTCTTTCTCATTGGTTTTTGAGATGGTCTCCCTCTGTAGGCCAGGCTGGGCTCAAATTCATGATACTCCAGCTTCAGCCTCCATGTGCTGGGATTACATGTGCATGATACCGTGCCCACCTCTTTTATTTTCATTGTTTTATTTGATTGTTTGTTTTGGTTTTTATAGGTCTTTTTTTTTTTGTACTGGGGATCAAACTCCGGTTCTTGTGCTTGCACAGCAGGCAGCGAAATCACTGAACGAAATCCCCAGCCCTGTTTTGTTTTTTTTGAGACAGGTTCTCACTCTGTAGTTCAGGCTGGCCTTAAACTCACTATGTAGCCCAGGCTGGCCTCAAACTCAGTGATCTTCTTGCCTTAGCTTCCTGAGTACTCGATTACAGATGTGCAGCACCATGCCAAGCTTTATTCTCATTTTAAAGGCTATAGGACATGGAGGTAATAAATGGCTTGTACAAATTCGTATAATGGGAAGTTTTATTAAAGAGAACTAATTTCTTGGTTAGCAAAAACAAAATTTGGACCTTCTGACTCAATTCTCATGTCTGTTTTGAGAATTTATATTGTATTACTTAAGTTTGCTGTGTTATTTTCCCAGCTTCTCCCTTGCCCCCTTCCTCTCTCTTGGCTCCCTCTTTTCTCCACACATTATCCCATAATTAAGAAGCATAAGAAAGCTTTTTAGAAATCAATATACAATATTTGAATAGACTATTTCATTCAGCATTCTTAAAATTCAACTAAAGTTTATACGTTTCTTTTTTATTTATTTTCTCTTTTCATGTTTTATTTATTTTTATTTTTATTTTTTATTTTTTGTTATCAAACTCAGGACCTTGTGCTTGCAAGGCCAGCAGCAGAACCACTGAGCTAAATCCCCGGGCCTCTCTTTTCATGTTTTAATAATAGTATACTTAGGAAAGTGGCAATAAGAATATCTTTTAAAATGAATAATGGACTTTATCAGATAGGCAATAATAAGTCAAGGGAATAAGAGGAAAGGGATATTTATCAATACTGCGAGCATCTAGTTTTAGTTCTGTTTGTGAACAATTGAGGGGGTTATCTTGTTTTTTGGGTGTTTAAGGTAAATAAAAATGTTATTTAAACAAACTCCCTACTCAAGTAGAGCTTAATAATATTTTAATTGCAAGACTTTAATGGCTGCATCTCATTTTAATTTTATTTCCATAGTTGCATTTCAAAAGAAAACCTGGACACACATAAAGTGGGCCTGATGTCCTGTGTGATAGCCCTGCACTTGCTTGCTGTGGTCCTGAGGTGCCCTCTGGGCATGAGAGCTGAGCATTGCATAGAGCACAGGCCTCTGACAGCCCTCAGGATCTATTCTATCTCCATGTGTAAACAGTGAGGCTATTTAGGATTGGTTTTATGATTTCACTTTTTAAACTTGTACTTTCGTCCTAACTAGATCTGTTTTCCATTACACATTTGGCTCAACTCTCTGAATCAGCTGCCACCAAATCTGCCTCTCTTAGGAATCCTCCTGATTTTTCTCCATTTTTCATCCTTTCTTTAGTCACCAGTCATTTTATTTTTGTTTTAATTAATTAATTTATTATGGTACAGGGAATTGAACCTTTGCACTGAGCTATACCTCCATCCCTTTTTACTTTTATTAATTTAAGTTTTTTGGTGGTACTGGGGATCAAAACAGGGGCTCTCTAACACAAAGCTACATCCTCAACTCCCCCCCCCCCCTTTATTTTGAGACAGGGTCTTATGAAGTAGTCCAGGCAGGACTGGAATTTGCAGCCTTCCTCATTGCTCAGATTACATGGTGCATGACCATACTTGACTTATTTTTTATTTTTTTATTTATTTTTTGGTACCAGGGATTGAAGTCAGGACCTTGTGCTTGTAAGCCACTGAGCTAAATCCCCAGCCCTATTTTTTATTTTTTTAATAGTACTAGGGATTGAGCTCAGGGCCTTTGTACTGAACTACATTCCCAGTCCTTTATAAACTTTTTTTTTTCCTTAAATTATTTTATTGGTACATTTTAGGTATACAATATGTTTACATTTGTCATTGGGTGCTTGTACCTGTTCATGATGAATCTTGGTTATTTTTTCCCCATTACCTGTGCACCCTTCACCCCCTCCACCCTTCCCTATTTACATAGACTTCATTTCCATTTTTTTTCTTTTCTCATAAGTTTTCCTTTCCCTTCTTTCCTTTCCTCGTAAACTTTTTTATTTTTACACAGGATCCTGCTAATTTGCTAAGTTGCCCAGGCTGGGCTTGAATTACAAGTGTATACCACCATACCTGGCTATCATCAGTCATTTTAGAAGCCCTGCCCTTATCCTGAGTTCATGCTATTTTCTCCAGTCTCATAAAGTACTTTAAAAAGCTTTTTCACTCACCTCCTTGTTCTGACTCATTCAACATGTGGCTTCTACCCATAGTCTAAGACAGCTGCATCCACTGTTACCTGATGTCCCCATCAGTCAGCAGAAAAGATGGAAAGAGAAAAGCAGAGACCATTTTCTTTTCTTTCAGGGCATAAGAATGCATTTCAACATCTCATGTGCTGTTGGCTAGAATTTAGTCAAATAGACAAACTAGACTGCAAAGGAGACTGATGGCCATGTGCCCACCTGTAATTTGGGGACTCTATTTCTAAAGGAAGATGAGGAAAACAGATATTGGGGGACAATTAACTACCTCTGCCACAGTTCACCTAAATATCTGTGCACATGCTTTATCTCATAAATGAAACATATGTATTTCCCTTTCTATCAAAGGAAAGATAACATGAAAGTCCTATCTAATCACCACATCTCGAGCAAAGTCCAGGATCCCTGGGTGATGTGTAACCCTCTTTATCTGGATATGGTTTCTTGTGACCTAGCCACCTATGACCCCAGAGACAAGTTATCTCTCTCCCACAACATAATAACCATAGTTAACGCTTCCATTTAGAAAAGAAAGGGGGCTGTCATGAGTCCAGATGAGCAGGGACTGTGAGGACTCCTGTGGGATGGATTCCATTCCTCACTGTGGTCCCATTGGCAGCCTTTTATTCTGTTTTATGGGAGGAATTCTGTTTATTGTCCTCCATGGCCCCATCTGGAATGGACATTGGAGAATAAACTTTTCTGGAGGCTGTATCACTTTGCAGCTATGTTTTTGCTGGTTCAGGTTTGGGAATGTGTAGGATATTTCTTTGCCCCTCAAGAGCAGTGATGGTGAACCTTTCAGAGCTTTTGATGATCACAAACAGCCTGGTATGGCATGTATGCCATAGAACAGCCATAGCCATCACTGCTCTAGAGCACTGATTTATCTCCTTCTGTTCCCATTCTCTTTTTGCTGGGAGACTGATCTACAGTTGACTACTTTGATGGGGCTTTCATGGTCACTGTTTTCCAACTGGGTTAGCCAAGTAGAGCCCCAGAGGGAGCTCAGAGGAAGGCAAGAAAGAGACAAGTTGGAGTATGTCTTTCCCTGGGTCTGTCTCAGCAGGGTTGCCTGAGACCTGTGCTGTCCCTCAAGGAAAGGTTGCATCACTCTGCAGACAGCATTTTTGTCTTCTAGTTCCAGTAGCTTCTCTTTCTCCTCACCCAGAGGTTTATGAAGACCATCCTCTTTCTAGCTGAAAGGACTGTCCTATTCCCTCTGTGTTCTACTTTTTCCCATAATTTATAAAGAATTATTTTATTAAACTCTCATCAAATTACACAATTTGAATATTTCTTTGACTAGTACAGGAGCAGAAAACAACATCAAGAGGCTTATTTCCTTGGAAATACACCATTGCTCTTACCCCCAACACCAAACAGTTTCTAGTTTACTTGCTGTATATTAGTTTTAGGTAGAAGTAGCCACAAACATACTCTCTCTAACATACTATTTGAAACTGAAATATCTAATCTTGTATTTACTGGCCTCAGTGTTCTGTCCATTTGCCTCTCAATTTTATAATTTTATAGTAGCATCTTGAGGCCATTTGAAACAACAGATTGAGAGGAAGCCATGGCCATGATCTGATATTTGAGCTGAGATGTGTAAGAAAAGTGTGGAGACTACATTCTAATTTTCTTTTACAGCTTCTCTTTAGAGCTACCACCTATTATTAAGTGTTTGGAATAAGAGAGTTGACTTTTCACCCCTTTGAGAATCTAAATTATTATTACTTTTTATTAGTCCATGTTTTCAGTGCATAATGATTAAATTCTTTTGGGGGGAGTTGGTACATGTACATAACTCGTCTCAATTATTTTTTTCATTCCATAACCCTCTCAACCCTCCCTACCCTCTCCAATTCACAGGAAGGTAGCCTTCCTGTTTGTAAAAGCTTTATTTCTGTTTTTTAAAAATTGCTTTTCCCCATTCTCTTTCTCTTCCCTCCTTTCCCTCCCTCAATGTCTCCTTGATTTCTTTTTATGTTCATGGGCTTTTTTTTTGTATTAAATTCTGTTATTGGTACATTGCAGGTGTACAACACAATTACACTTCTTATTGGAACTTGTACCTTTATATAATGCATCTTGGTTCTTATTTTTTCCCCACTCCTAGCCCTCCCTTCCCCCCTCCACCCTTCCCTATTTACAAAGACTTTATTTCCATTTTTTCCATTTCTCATCATTTTTTCCTTTCCCTTCTTTCCTTTCCCCTGCACCTCCCACTACCCCTACCCCTTTGGACCTTTTTTTCCTATTTTACATTATCGATTATTCATTGTAATAATTGGTACATTTTAGGTATACAATATAATGACATTCATCATTGGAAATTTGCACCTTTACATAGTCTCTCTTGGTTATTATTTTTCAACCTTGCCCAGCCCTCCCTTCAACCCCTTCAGTCATCCCTATTTACAAAGATTTTGTTCCTATTTTTCCATTTTCTCATATTAATCCCATTCCCTTCTATCCTTTCCCCTAGCCTTCCCACTTCCTTCCCCTTTGCCCCTTTTCTTCCTATTTCACATTACCTATTATACATTTAGTCCTTATTTACACTTTCAGTTTCTCACACCAGAGAAACTATTCAGTGCTTACACATGTGTGTCCTATTTACTTCACTTAAGAGTATTGCTTCAATGTGCATCCACTTAGCTATAAATGTCTAATTTCTCATTTTTTGTGGCTGAGTAGTACTCCATTTTATTAAAAAAACCACATTTTCTTTATCCAGTCTCCAGTTGATGGGCATTTGGGCTGTTTCCAAGTTTTAGCTATTACAAACTGCACTGCTATGAACATGGGCACACATATATCACCGTGGTATGATTCTTTTAATTCTTTGGGGAAGATCCCCAGCAGTGGAATAGCGGGGTCAAATGGGATTTCCAGTCCTAGTTCTTTGAGGTATCTCCATACTGATTTCCACAGTGCTTGCACCAGTCTACACTCCCACCAGCAGTGGAGCAGGGTTCCTCTTTCCCCACAGCCCTGCCAGCATTTGTTATTGGTTGATTTCATGACAGCAGCCATTCTTTCTGGAGTGAAGTGGAATCTCAGCATTGTTTTCATTTGCATCTCTTGAATGACCAGTGATGTTGAACATTTTTTCATGTATTTATTTGCTATTTCTACTTCTTTGTCTGAGAAATGTCTGTTCATTTCAGATCTCCATTTTTGGATTGAGTCTTTAAATTTGGGAGGTCTGATCTTTTTAAGTTCTTTATAGATTCGAGATAGTAGACCTTTGTCTGAGGAAGAGCAGGTGAAGATATTTTCCCACATTGTGGGTTGTCTCTTCACACTGCTGGTGGTTTCTCTTGCTGTGCAGAAGCCTTTTAATAAGAAGAGATCCCATTTGTTGATTGTTTGTGCTAGTTCATGGGCAACTGAGGTTTTGTTCATAAAATCTTTTCCTACACCGATGTCTTCAAGGGTTCTACATAACCTCTGTTCCAACTGGTTCAGAGTTTCTATTTTAATATTTAGATCTTTAATCCATTTTGATTTTAGTTTAGTGTATGGTGAGAGATACAGGTCTAGTTTTAATCTTTGGCAAGTTGAAGCCCAATTTTTCCAGCACCATTTATTGAAGAGGCTATCTTTCCTCCAGTGAGGGTGTTTGGCTCCTTTATCAAAGATGAGATGGCTGAGTGTGTCTGGCGTTGTTTCTGCATCTTCTAATCTGTTCCACTGGTCCTCAAGTCTGTTTCTTTGCCAGTACCATGCTGTTTTTATCACAGTAGCTTTGTAGTGTAGTTGCAGGTGGGGGATTGTGATACCCCCTGCCATGTCTCTGTTACCTAGAATTGCCTTTGCTATTCTGGGTCTCTTCTTGTTCCAAATGAATTTTTGGATTGTTTTCTCAAGGTCTATGAAGTATGCTGCTGGGATCTCAATTGGAATTGCATTAAATCTATATAGCAGTTTTGGAAGTATAGCCATTTTCACTGTATTAATCCTTCCTACCCAGGAGCAAGGGATGTCTTTTCATTTTCTGATATCTTCAATCTCTCTTTTCAGAGTGCCATAGTTTTCAGAGAAGAGGTCTTTGATTTCTTTTGTTAGGTCGATTCCCAGGTATTTCAGTTTTTTGGATGCTGTTGTGAAAGGAATTGTTTGCCCTAATTCTGTCTCAGTTAATCTGCTGTTTGTGTAGAGGAAAGCTATTGATTTTTGTGTGTTGACCTTGTAACCAGCTACTTGACTGAATTTGGTTATTAAGTCTAGAAGACTTTTGGTGGAGTTCTTGGGGTCTTCTATATACAGTATCATGACATCTGCAAACAATGACAATTTGACTTCTTCATTACCTATCTTTATTCCTTTTATTTCTTTCTCTTGTCTAATTGCCATGGCTAATGTTTCCAGAACTATATTGAACAAGAGTGGTGATAGTGGACATCCTTGTCTTGTTCCTGATTTTAGTGTGAAGGATTTCAGTTTTTGACCATTTAGTATGATATTGGCTGTTGGTTTTTCATAGATGGCTTCTATCAGTTTGAGGTAGAGACCATCTATTCCAATTTTTTGTAGGGTTTTTATCATAAATGCGTGTTGGATTTTGTCAAATGCTTTTTCTGTGTCTATGGAGATAATCATATGGTTTTTGTCCTTGGCTCTATTGATATAGTGTATTACATTGATTGAGTTACATATGTTGAACCATCCCTGCATCCCTGGATGAATCCCACTTGATCAAGGTGTATGATCTTCTTGATGATCTTCTGCATTCTGTTTGCCATTATCTTATTAAGGATTTTTGCATCTATGTTCATTAGTGAGATTGGCCTATAGTTCTCTTTTTCAGTTGGGTCTTTCTCTGCTTTGGGGATCAAGGTGATGCTTGCTTCCAGGAATGAATTTGGGAGTATGACTTCCCTTTCAGTTTCATTGAAGAGTTTAAACAGTAGTGGCAGCAGTTCCACTCTAAATGTCTTGTAGAATTCAGCAGTGAAGCCATCAGGGCCCGGGCTTTTCTTAGTTGATAAGTATTTAATTACATTTTCAATTTCATTGGTTGATATTGGGTTGTTCAGAATTTTTAGGTCTTCTTCGTTCAACTTTGGTAATTCATATGTATCTAGGAATCTGTCCATTTCTTCTGTGTTGTCCATCTTATTGGCGTATAGGTTCTGGAAGTAGGTATTGATGATCCTCTGGATTTCTGCTGGGTCTGTCATAATTTCACTCTTTTCATTCCTAATTGCATGGATTTGGGCCTTTTCTTCCTTTTTCTAACAAGGTTGGCTAAAGGTCTGTCAATTTTGTTGATTCTTTTGAAGAACCAACTCTTGCTTTCATTGATTTTTTGTATCATTCTCTTAGTCTCCATTGCATTGATTTCTCCTCTGATCTTCATAGTTTCTTCCCTTGTATGAGCTTTGGGGTTGTCCTGCTCTTCTTTTTCTAGAAGCTTGAGGTTCAGCATCAGGTTGTTTAATTGGGCTCATTCTGTTTTCCTAATGTGCATATTCACTGCTATGAATTTCCCTCATAAGACTGCTTTCATTGTGTCCCATAGATACCGGTATGTTGTATTGTCATTGTCATTTAATTGAAGGAACTGTCTGATTTCTTCTTTAATTTCCTCTGTGACCCACTGGTTATCCAGAAGTGTGTTGTTCAATTTCTATGTGTTTATGAAATTTTTTGAGTTTCTTTTGCTATGGATCTCCAATTTCATCGCACTATGGTCTGATAATATACAGAGGATAACTTCAATTCCTTTGCACTTACTTAAACATGTTCTGTGTGTGAGTATGTGGTCTATTTTGGAGAATGACCCCTGTGCAGCTGAGAAGAATGTGTATTGTGATTTTGTGGGGTGGAAGACTCTGTAAACATCTGTTAAGTTCATTTGTTCAAGAGTTCAATTGAGTTCTAGTATTTCAGTACTTATTTTTAGTCTAGTTGATCTATCTATTTGTGACAGTGGGGTGTTGAGGTCCCCCACTACAATTGTATTAGTGCATGTATGATTTTTCATGTCCATTAGTATTTGTTTTATATAGTTGGGCACACTAGTGTTTGGTGCATAGATATTTATGATTGTCATCTCTTCCTCTTGGATTCTTCCCTTTACAAGGATGTAGTGTCCTTCTTCATCTCTCTTAATCAGTGTTGTTTTGAAATCTACTTGATCTGCAAAGAGGATAGCTACTCCTGCTTTTTTTCAGGTTCCTGTTGCATGCAGTATTGTTTTCCACCCTTTAACTTTTAGTCTATGAGTTTCCTTTTGAATTAAGTGTGTTTCTTGTATGCAGCATATTGTTGGATTTTGCTTCTTGACCCATTCTGCCAGTCTATTTCTTTTGATTGGTGAATTGAGACCATTAAAATTGATGGTTATAACTGAAACATATTGACTTGTCATTGCCATGACTTTTTCTTTTTGTTGGTTTCTCCCCTTTTACATTTAATTTCTTGTCATGCCAGATGGGTTCATTCTGCTTTGCTTCCTGGTGTTGTGATCCTCAATGTCTGTTCCTAGGATATTGGGTAAAATTCTTTGGAGTGCTGGTTTGGTATTCACGAAGTTCCTAAGGTGCTCTTTGTCATGAAAGTATCTTATTTCTCCATCCATTTTGAAAGATAGTTTTGCAGGGTACATCAATCTGGGTTGGATGTTGTTTTCTTTTAGGGCTTGGAATATGTCACTCCAAGCTCTTCTTGCCTTGATGGTTTGTTTTGAGAAGTCTGCTGTGATTCTGATGGGCTTTCCTTTGTATGTGATTTGTTTCTTTTCTCTGACTGCTTGGAGAACTTTGTTCTTCTGTTGTGTTTCTGGAATCTTAACAATTATATGCCTATGTGTAGATTATTTTTGGATCAAGGCAATTTGGAGTCCTATATGCCTCACTTATCTGTATGTCAAGCTCTTTTCCCCTGCTTGGGAAGTTTTCTGCCATTATTTCTGTGAAGAGATTTTTTATGTCATCTCCACTCTCTCCTGTTTCTTCATTGAGTCCAATCAGTCTTATGTTATTCTTCTTTGCATCATCTAGCAGCTGCTGGATTGATTTCTCATGTTCCCTTATAATTTTGAAGCAATTTTTCTTTTCCTGGTTACTAACTGCAATCTTATCTTCTATATCTGAAATTCTGTCCTCACACTGACTCATTGTGCTGTGTAGACTTTCAATGGAGTTTTTCATGTCCTGGAAATCTATTTGCATCTGTTTCATGGATTCCATTTGTTTCTCATGTTGGGATTCCATCATGTTCCTCAGCTCCTCTCTAGATTTATTAATCATGTCTTGCACTAGGGGCACAATTTCTCCTGTTATCTGAGAAATTATTTCTGATTTCATTTTTTCCAGATCCCCTTTTGTTCCCAGTTGAGTGGGTCCAGGTGGTTGAGTATCAGAGTGTTCCATCTCATTTCCCTTTGGGGTTGCTGTAGGTGATCTGGAAGTCTGGTTTTGAGACTTATTTACGTGTTTTCTCATTTCGACTGGGGCAGGGGCCTGTTAGCGCCTGCACTGATTACCTCCTCTGAGTTGGGTGAGCTGGGACAGGGGTCGGGATCAGCACTAGGGATGGTGACCCAAAAGCCCTTTCCTGTGGGCTGGGAGCAGCCAGAGGGGCTGAGAGCAGCCAGAGGGGCTGGGAGCAGCCAGAGGGATTTTGGCCTGGAAGCCCCTTCCTCTGGACCAGGAGCAGTGGGAGGACGGCTCAAAAGCTCCTCCTACGTCTGGGCTGGGAGCGGTGGGAGGGGTGGTGGCCCCGAAGCCCCTTCCTCTGGGCCGGAAGCAGCAGGACAGAAGGTGGCCCAAAAGTCCTTTCCTCTGGGCTAGGAGCAGCGGGAGGGATGGTGACCGGGAAGCCCCTTCCTCTGGACCAGGAGCAGTGGGATGACGGCTCAGAAGCTCTTACCTCTGGGCCGGGAACAGTGGGACTCAGTACCTTGGTCTGGTGGTCTGGTGTCCTCTGCGCCTTTGTAATGTGGAATCAGGTGGCTGCCTGTCTGCAGTGGGGTGATTTGGTGTCTTCCGCGTGACTCAGGACCTCGGTAGGGCGTGCACAGACCTGCCTGTCTGCAGTGGTCTGATTCGGCATGTTCCGTGGGACTGGGGACCTCAGTAGGGTGTGGACAGACTTGCCTGTCTGTAGCGGGGTGATTTGGGGTCTTCCGCGTGACTCAGGACCTCAGTAGGGTGTGCCTCCTTGCTTTCTTATTTTGAAAAGATCTCCATACCTTGTATTATCTATTTTTATTTTGCTCTTTATTTATATTGTAGGTTTCTCATATAAGGGAAATTATGTGTCATTTAAGCTCATCTGTCTGATTTATTTCACTTAATATTATGGTCTCAGGTCTATCCATTTAACTACAAATGCCTCAAGTTTATCCTTCCTTATGCTAGAGTCATACTCCATTGTGTATAAATACCAAATATTCTTTATCCATTCATCTGTTGGTGGATGTATAGGCTGCTTCCAAGATTTAGCTATTATAAATTGTGCTTCTATAAACATGCGCATATATATATATATTAATTACTGTAATATGATGACTATTTTGGGGAAGATACCTAGAAGGGAAATAACTCAGTCAGATAGAATTTTTAACACCAGTTTTTTGAGGAATCTTTCATATTGATTGCCATAGTGGTTGTACTATTTTACATCCTCACTAAGACATGTAGAAACATTTTTTTTTTCTCCCATACAGCATTGATTATTGGTTGATTTCTTGACGATAGCCATTCTTGTTGGAGTAAGATGGTATCCCAGTGTTGTTTTAATTTGCATTTCTCTAATGGCTAGCCAGTGATGCTGAACATTTTTTCACATATTTATTGGTCATTTGTACTTCTGAGAAGTGTCTATACATTTTGGTTGCTTTTTAAAAAATTTAAAATTCCAGAATCTCTGCCCAGCAGCTATAATCCCCAGTGCACTCTGGAAGATTATGACTTATCTTCCAAGGTATGGCAGATAACAGTTAGACCAAATTTTGGTCCTGACATAACAAAAGATACCAGCTTTCATCCTGGATTACTTGAATCTTTGGGGCTTTCTAACCAAATGGTATACTAATATCATGTATATCTTTTGTGCCAGCAGTCTCACTTTCAGATACTGTCTTTATAGGTTAAATATAGCTTTAACTGCAATAATAAAGATTTCCCAAATAACAGTGGCTTAGGGAGTTAATTTCTTTCTCATGTTTCAGCATAGATATGGCTGACCTAATGGCAGTTCCTTGGTATCAGGTCCCTTCTTTATTGCTATCTTTAACATGTAACTTCTTGAGAATGTGCCTGCTATGTTCTTACCCAGAATGGATTCTCTGGCCTTTGATAGAATGTCCATGTCTGATCCATGGGAACATGAAAAAAAGAAAGTGGTGTGAATGATCTATTTCTTTCAGAATATAACTTCAGGGGACTGGGGATGTAGCTCAGTGGCACATCACTTGTCTAACATGCTCAAAGCCCTGGGTTCCATCCCAGAACACATACAGACACACACAGACACACACAGACACACACACACACACACACACACAGAATGTAAATGGGGAGTTATAAATAAGTGTCACTTTCACACATAACCCATCAGCTAGAACTTGATCACACTGTCATACCTAGCTTCAAAGGGCTTGGAAAGTATAACTTTACTCTGGATGGCTATGTGCCTAGCTAAAATTTTAAGGCTCAACTAATTAAGAAAAAAGAAGAGAATGGATATTATAAAGAGCTAGCAGTCTTTTCCCTATTAAACTGGAAACTAAACCATATTTTTCTGCAAAGTATGATGTCTGAAACACTATAGTAATGAGTTATATTGGCTCCTCAGTTTTCTTTAGAGGACTTGAAATATTTTATCCCCCCAAATACTCAGACTGGAGATTTAGCTAGCCCTTTGGAACTCTAAGTGTTGAAAATAATCCCTTAAAGAGAGGGCCTTTGTTACTCTCTACCAAAAATCACATAATTTAATATTTTGTTGAAATGGTAGATGGAATTCTCTGGTCTCTTAGGGAACTTTATTTCTTGATGTATGTAGAACTATAATAACAAGGAGGCCAGAAGTTAGCTGGAGAAATTATAGCCAAGTTTGCTTCAGCCAAAGTTTTAAAATGGTCCTGTAAGACTTTTCAAATTTTTTCAAATAACTTATTTTCTGGCAACTATCTCCAGGTATTTTTTTTTTATTAAAAAAGAGACTTAAAATATAAGTCTGACTTTAGAATTAGAAATATTGTGCTTAGGGGCCGGGAATTTAGCTCAGTGGTTCTGTCACTTGCCTTGCAAGCATAAGAACCCGAGTTTGATCCCCGGTACCCCCCCCCCCAAAAGAAATATTGTGCTTAATTCTTTCCCATTCTGCATAAACAGAAAATGGTTATTTGGAAAATGGCTGATGCCAGGGCTGGGAGGGAAAAGTACAGAATGAGTTTGACACATCTTGCATGCCAGGAAGTAAGGAAGTGCTCAAAAGTGGTGCAGAGTCATGCAAAGGACATAAAAATACTGGGGATGTGGCTCAGTGGCAGGGCACTTGCCTAGCACACACAAAGCCTGGGTTTCAGTCCCAGCACAGGGGGAAAAAAAGACAGACATCAACTAGGAGTCCCCAGTGGCCAAATCAGGAACAAAGAGAAAAAATTAAGTAATGGATTATAACACATAAGATAAAATAAATACCCATGACTCTGTATTGGTATAAATAAATAATCAAATAATAAATGCTTACTTAACACAGTAATTTATACTAAAATTCCAAGTAATAAGTATACAAGAAATGAGAGTAATAGAAAATCACTTGAGAAACATCTCAGTAATAGTTACGATAGGCAAGAATCATTAATGGATACTTAAAATTAGTGGGTGAAAGTTTGAAAAGAAATAAGATATTTCTTGAGGCTCAAAGTATCTCTCTATGAAATACTTACTAGTTATAGTGAGGAATGATTACTGTGTGGAACCTTGGTAAAACTGACCTTAACCAAGAAATCATAGATGTCATCAGATATAACCATAGTGACATAATATTCCTTTAGGTAAGATGCCTGGATGGATGGAAAGTGCTCAGGCTAACTTGGTATTCTTGCCAAGATTTTATAACCTGAATTTAATCATGAAGGAATATCAGACAAACCAAAATTAAGAGAAGGTCTAGACATAACTGGCCAATGCACTTCAAAATGTCAAGCTAAAAAAAGATAAAGAAAGACTACAGAACTATTTGGATAGGAGGAGGGAGAGGAGATATGAAATAAATGCAAAGTGGGATCCTTGATTGGATCCTGGACCAGACAAATGGTTTTAGTGAAAATTTGGCTCAATTTCAATAAATACTGTGGATTAGTTAATAAAGTAACATAAATGTTTAACTTCTTACTTTTGATAATTTTAGTATAATTATGTAAGATACTAACATTTGAAGCTGGGTGTGGCAACACATAGCTGAAAGCCAGCATTTAGACAGGCTAAGGGTAGGATAATTGTAAATCCAAGTCCTGACTCATCCAACTCAGGGAGATACTTTCTCAAAATTAACAAAAAGGCCCTGACAGATTCATTATTGAATTCTACAAGAAATTTAGAGAAGACATAATACCCCTGCCTCTCAAACTCTTTAATGAAATTGAAAGAAAAGCAATACCCCCAAATTCATTCCTGGAAGCAAGCATTACCCTGATACCAAAACCAGAGAAGGATCCAACCTAAAAGCACAACTACAGGCCAATCTCCCTAATGAACATAGATGCAAAAATCCTCGGTAAGATACTGGCAAACAGAATGCAGCAAATCATCATGAAAGTCATACACCCTGACTAAGTAGATTTCATCCCAGAGATGCAGGGATGGTTCAGTATATGCAAATCAATAAATGTGATACACCAAATCAAAAAGAGCCAAGGACAAAAACCACATGATCATCTAAGTAGATGCAGTAAAAGCATTTGACAAAGTCCAACACCCATTGGATAGATGGTCTTTATCTCAATCTCATAAAAGCCATCTATGACAAACCAACAGCCAACATCATACTAAATGGACAAAAACTGAAAGCTTTCATTCTAAAGTCAGAAACAAGACAAGGATGTCCACTATCACCACTCTTGTTCAATATAGTTGTGGAAACACTAGCCAGAGCAATTAGACAAGAGAAAGAAATAAAAGGAATAAGGATAGTAAAGGAAGAAGTTAAACTATCATTATTTGTAGATGACATGATACTCTACATAGAAGACCTCAAAAACTCCATCAAAAGACTTCTAGATTTGATAACCAAATTCAGTGGCATAGCTGGGTACAAAGTCAACACTCAAAAGTCAACAGTATTCCTGTACACAAAAAACAAACTCACTGAGAGTGAAATTAGGGAGACAACTCCTTTCACAATAGCATCCAAAAAAACAGAAAGAAATACCAAGGAATCAGTATAACAAAGGAAGTAAAAGACCTCTACATTGAAAACTACAGCTCTCTGAAAAAAGAGATCAAAGAGGATATCAGAAAATGGAAAGGCATCCTTTGTTCTTGGGTAGGAAGAACCAATATAGTGAAAATGGCCATATTTCCAAAAACCATTACACAGATTTAATGCAATCTCATTCAAAATTCCAACAGTATATCTCACAGAATTAGAAAAAACAATCCTAAAATTCATTTGGAACCAGAAGAGGCCTAGGATAGCAAAAGCAATTCTTGGCAACAAAGACAAGGCAGGGACATCACAATCCCTGATTTGAAGTTATACTACAAAGCTACTGTGACAAAAACAGCATGGCACTGGCAAAAAACAGACCCAAGGATCAATGGAACAGATTAGAAGATGTAGAAACAACTCCAAACATACTCAGCCACCTTATCTTATCTTTCTGATCCTTTTTTTTTTTTTGTACCAGGGATCAAACTTGAGTCCTTGTGTTTTCAGAGCAGGTGGCAGAACCACTGAGTTAAATCCCTGGTCCAGCCACCTTATCTTTGACAAAGGAGCGAAACACCTTCACTGGAAGAAAGATAGACTCTTTACTATATGGGGCTGGAAAAACAGGCTTACCTTATGCTGAAGCTTCAAACTAGACCCATATCTTTCATCATGCACTAAACTACAATTGAAATGGATCTAAGATCTAAATATTAAAATAGAAACACTAAATCTGCTGGAAGATAGAACTCTTGAAGACATAAGTAGGCAAAGTGTAGGGAGAGACTTTATGAACAAGAGTGCAGTCACACAGGAAGTATCACAAAGAATCAAAAACTGTGATCTTATCTTATTAAAAAGCTTTAGCACAGCAAGAGAAACCATCAACAGAGTGAAGAGATAACCCACAATGTGGGAAAAAATTTTGATGGGATTCTTCAAAGGACTAATATCTAGACTATACAAAGAACTCAGAAAAATCAGACCCCTTAGAATTCAAGACCCAATCCAAAAATGGGCATCTGAGATGAACACATACTTCTCAGATGATGAAGTACAAATGACAAATAAATATGTGGAAAAATGTTCTACATCACTGGTCATTCAAGAGATGCAAATGAAAACAATGCTGAGATTCTATCTCACTTTGGAAAGAATGGCTGTTATCAAGAAATCAACCCTTCTCCATTGTTGGTGGGAGTGTAGACTGCTGCAATCAGTGTGGAAATCAGTGTAGAGATTCCTCAAAAAACTAAAACTAGAGGTTCCATTTGACCCAGCTATTCCCCCTCTTGATATATTACCGAAAGAATTAATAGCAACTTGTCTCAGTGATGTTTACACACCCATGTTTATAGTGGCACAGTTTGTAATAGCTAAATCTTGGAAACAGCCCAAATGCTCATCAACCAATGAATGGATAAAGAAGATGTGGTTTTTACAAACAGGAGTAGTACTCTGCCATAAAGAAAGATGAGCTTCAGACATTTACAATTAAATGGATGGACCTTGAGACCATACTCTTAAGTGAAATAAACCAGACACACATGTTTAAATACTGTATTGTTTCTCTGGTGTGTGAAACTGAAAGTGTAAACGAGGACCAAAATGTGTAATAGATATTGTGAAATAGGAAAAAAATGTTCAAATGGAAAGGGGAACAAAGGAAAGGGGGAAGGAAGGAAGGAACAAGAAAAAAAAGTGAAAATAGGAAAAATGGAAACAAAGCTTTTGTAAACAAAGAGAAGAGAGATTGAAGGGAGGGGAGGGGAATGGGAAAAAAAGAACAAGCAAAATATATCATACAGGTACAAATTCCCTATGATGAATGTTATTATGTATATCTAAAATGTATCAGGGGGCCAGGGATTTAGCTCAGTGGTTCTGCCACCTGCCTCCCAAGCACAAGGTCCCGAGTTTGATCCCCAGTACAAAAAAAGAAAAAAAAATTTCTAATAGGACCGGGGATTTAGCTCAGTGGTTCTTCCGCCTGCCTTGCAAGCATAAGGACTCGAGTTTGATCCCCTGTACAAAAAAAAAGAAAAAAAAATGTAAAATGTATCAGGGCTGGGGATTTAGCTCAGTGGTGCCACTGTCTATACCTCACAAGCATAAGGTCACCAGTTCAATCCCTGGTACAAAAAAAAAAAAAGACTCCTATTATAAAATGTATCAATAGAACTTTTAAAAAGCAAAATAAGAATTGAAAAAAAATTTTTTAAAAGGCTGGGGAGATGGCTCCATGGTAAATGTCCATGCTTGATTCCCAGAATTACAAAAACAAACACTAAAAACAAACAAACAAAAAACCCCCAAACAAACAAACAAACAAACCCCCACAGATGAACACCTCAAATCTATATGAAGAAGCTGGTAGAGGGTCCATGAGCAGTTTTGTACATTTTTCTTTTTTTTCTCTCTCTCTCTTTCTTTCTTTTTTGTGATGCTGGTCCTAGTATGAAGTTATTTTTTCCATATATATAAGAACACATTTTCCCCCATATATATTTACTGTTTTTCTCTGGAATAACTTATTTATTTATTTTTCAAGCAAATATTTATTGGTACATTTTAGATATACATAATGATAACACTCATCATAGGGAAATTGTACCTGTCTTTTGTCCCATTTTCCCCTTCCCCTCCCTACATACAAAAGCTTTGCTTCCATTTTTCCTTCTCTTTTAACTTTTTTTGCTTGTCCCTTCCTTCTTTTCTCATTCCTCCTTCCCTTGTTCCCCTTTCCATTTGAATATATTCTTCACATTTTTTAATATCTGTTATATATTTTAGTCCTTATTTCCACTTTCAGTTTCTCACACCAGAGAAACAATACAGTATTTAAACATCTGTGTTTGATTTATTTCACTTAAGAGTATAGTCTCAAGGTCCATCCATTTAATTGTAAATGTCTGAAGCTCATCTTTCTTTATGGCAGAGTACTACTCCTGTTTGTAAAAACCACATCTTCTTTATCCATTCATTGGTTGATGAGCATTTGGGCTGTTTCCAAGATTTAGCTATTACAAACTGTGCCACTATAAACATGGGTGTGTAAACATCACTGAGACAAGTTGCTATTAATTCTTTCGGTAATATATCAAGAGGGGGAATAGCTGGGTCAAATGGAACCTCTAGTTTTAGTTTTTTGAGGAATCTCTACACTGATTTCCACACTGATTGCAGCAGTCTACACTCCCACCAACAATGGAGAAGGGTTGATTTCTTGATAACAGCCATTCTTTCCAAAGTGAGATAGAATCTCAGCATTGTTTTCATTTGCATCTCTTGAATGACCAGTGATGTAGAACATTTTTCCACATATTTATTTGTCATTTGTACTTCATCATCTGAGAAGTATGTGTTCATCTCAGATGCCCATTTTTGGATTGGGTCTTGAATTCTAAGGGGTCTGATTTTTCTGAGTTCTTTGTATAGTCTAGATATTAGTCCTTTGAAGAATCCCATCAAAATTTTTTCCCACATTGTGGGTTATCTCTTCACTCTGTTGATGGTTTCTCTTGCTGTGCTAAAGCTTTTTAATAAGATAAGATCACAGTTTTTGATTCTTTGTGATACTTCCTGTGTGACTGCACTCTTGTTCATAAAGTCTCTCCCTACACTTTGCCTACTTATGTCTTCAAGAGTTCTATCTTCCAGCAGATTTAGTGTTTCTATTTTAATATTTAGATCTTAGATCCATTTCAATTGTAGTTTAGTGCATGATGAAAGATATGGGTCTAGTTTGAAGCTTCAGCATAAGGTAAGCCTGTTTTTCCAGCCCCATATAGTAAAGAGTCTATCTTTCTTCCAGTGAAGGTGTTTCGCTCCTTTGTCAAAGATAAGGTGGCTGGACCAGGGATTTAACTCAGTGGTTCTGCCACCTGCTCTGAAAACACAAGGACTCAAGTTTGATCCCTGGTACAAAAAAAAAAAAAGGATCAGAAAGATAAGATAAGGTGGCTGAGTATGTTTGGAGTTGTTTCTACATCTTCTAATCTGTTCCATTGATCCTTGGGTCTGTTTTTTGCCAGTGCCATGCTGTTTTTGTCACAGTAGCTTTGTAGTATAACTTCAAATCAGGGATTGTGATGTCCCTGCCTTGTCTTTGTTGCCAAGAATTGCTTTTGCTATCCTAGGCCTCTTCTGGTTCCAAATGAATTTTAGGATTGTTTTTTCTAATTCTGTGAGATATACTGTTGGAATTTTGAATGAGATTGCATTAAATCTGTGTAATGGTTTTTGGAAATATGGCCATTTTCACTATATTGGTTCTTCCTACCCAAGAACAAAGGATGCCTTTCCATTTTCTGATATCCTCTTTGATCTCTTTTTTCAGAGAGCTGTAGTTTTCAATGTAGAGGTCTTTTACTTCCTTTGTTATACTGATTCCTTGGTATTTCTTTCTGTTTTTTTGGATGCTATTGTGAAAGGAGTTGTCTCCCTAATTTCACTCTCAGTGAGTTTGTTTTTTGTGTACAGGAATACTGTTGACTTTTGAGTGTTGACTTTGTACCCAGCTATGCCACTGAATTTGGTTATCAAATCTAGAAGTCTTTTGATGGAGTTTTTGAGGTCTTCTATGTAGAGTATCATGTCATCTACAAATAATGATAGTTTAACTTCTTCCTTTACTATCCTTATTCCTTTTATTTCTTTCTCTTGTCTAATTGCTCTGGCTAGTGTTTCCACAACTATATTGAACAAGAGTGGTGATAGTGGACATCCTTGTCTTGTTTCTGACTTTAGAATGAAAGCTTTCAGTTTTTGTCCATTTAGTATGATGTTGGCTGTTGGTTTGTCATAGATGGCTTTTATGAGATTGAGATAAAGACCATCTATCCAATGGGTGTTGGACTTTGTCAAATGCTTTTACTGCATCTACTTAGATGATCATGTGGTTTTTGTCCTTGGCTCTTTTTGATTTGGTGTATCACATTTATTGATTTGCATATGCTGAACCATCCCTGCATCTCTGGGATGAAATCTACTTAGTCAGGGTGTATGACTTTCATGATGATTTGCTGCATTCTGTTTGCCAGTATCTTACCGAGGATTTTTGCATCTATGTTCATTAGGGAGATTGGCCTGTAGTTGTGCTTTTAGGTTGGATCCTTCTCTGGTTTTGGTATCAGGGTAATGCTTGCTTCCAGGAATGAATTTGGGGGTATTGCTTTTCTTTCAATTTCATTAAAGAGTTTGAGAAGCAGGGGTATTATATCTTCTCTAAATTTCTTGTAGAATTCAGCAATGAATCCATCAAGGCCTGAGCTCTTCTTTTTGGTAGGTTTTTAATTACATCTTGCTTTTCATTGACTGATATTAGTTTATTTAGAATTTTTATATCTCCTGATTTAGCTTTGGTCATTCATATGTATTTAGGCACCTCTCCATTTCTTTTGTATTTTCCATCTTATTAGAATACAAGTTCTCGAAGTAGGTATTGATGATCTTCTGGATTTCTGTAGGATCTGTTGTGATTTTATGCTTTTCATTCCTAATTGCATGGATTTGAGTCTTTCCTTTTTTTGAGAAGATTGGCTAAGGATTTTTCAATTTTATTTAAATTTTCAAAGAAGCAACTCTTTGATTCATTGATTCTTTGTATTTTTTTAGTCTCTTTCACCTAGTATGAAATTATTTTCAAGGAAACATTTTTTTAAAAATGAAAATAGTAATTAAGCTTGGAAGTTGGTCATAGACCTTGTGTAGATTCTTTTTCCCTGCATAGGTAGCTCATGTAGGTTTTGGAAGCATTGCGATAATGTTCATATGCTTTATTAGCAAAACTTATGTATTACTAACTTCTTATTCACCTTTCTCTGGAAGCTTTTTTCTCTTGAACCTGTTGTAGTTTAGCAATGAGAAATTGTGTACATTATTCCATAGATGACAATATTGATTTGAGACAGTTTTGTACCCAATATATTTTCCTGACAAAGCCAGGCTTTGTATTTACCTTTTGGCTATAGCACCATACCAGTCTATGCCTTTAGAAATCTATCAATAGTGACCTTAACAACCACCCTCCACATTATGATAGAATAGAACCTTGGGCCAGGGATTTAGCTTGGCGCTTCTGCCGCCTGCCTCACAAGCGCAAGGTCCTACCGAGTTCAATCCCCGGTACCAAAAAAAAAAAAAGAACCTTAAAATTTTGTTAGGGAGGGCTTGGATTGTCTGTATTAAAATGTGTTATCCTAGTTGACATGAATGGTTCTTCTGCTTTTTTGTTTTCTACCTTTGTGATAACTAATTGAATCCTATAATTCTTTACAGTGCAGGAAGGGCTTGAATCCAGCATGTCAAACATGGTTGGAGCTGTATGGTCAATAACTTGGTAAAAGCTTATGTGCATGGAGGTTGGAGAGCTTCCTGGCAAAGAATTCCTATGAATCATTTCTTGGAATTCAAACAAATGTGAGCTGCTCCTCCCCTTCCCTTCTCTTCCTTCCCCTCCCCTTTCCTCCCTTCCTCCCTTCCTTCCTTCCTTCCTCCCTCCCTTTCTCCCCCCCCCCCGTCTCTCAACAGGATCTCATGTTGCCCAGGCTTGCCTCCAACTTTCGATCCTCTGCCTCAGCTTCCTGAGTAGCTGAGATTACAAGCATGCACCACCATAAACAGCAAATCTGACAGTACAGTGGAGCAATCTTACAGAAGACTGCAAACTTCCATGAAGGTTCTCCCAGGACAAAGTCCCTATAGGTGAAGTTTCCTGGCATGCAGGCATGACCCAGGAAACAAGTCTTTGATTTTGTGGGGAGAGGGAGAGACAAATCTGAGTACCATGTGATGCTAGTCATCTGGATTTGTCTTACATCAGAACCTCACTAGAAGAACAATGAGTGAATCTATCAAGAGGTGCCTTACTCAGTTATGTCATATGTATTTAACACCATGGTACTGGAGTCTTTGCAACAGTGTAACACAAAACTGGAAGAAGCCACTCTTCTGCAGTTTAGAAGCTGAAGGCTACAGGGTCACTAGGGTATAATGACAAGATCTGAATCAAGAATGAGGAAGAGCATGACATCCAGGAGGAAACTGTGTATCTGAGGCTAACTAAAATACTAGATCTTTGCTCCACCTTTTCATCTCTTTAGCATCTCTCACATACTCAGAAATGGCTCCCGAAAAGATAATGCATATTCCTTCAGTATTCCCAGGCCCCATTCCTAATAGCCCATTCCACCGTGAACTCATCAGTGGGTTACTCTGATGAGACTAATGCTCTCCCAGTCCAGTCACCTCTGAACATTGCTACTTCAGGGACCAAGGGCTGGATACCTGAGTCTTTGGGGAAACATGTCACATTTAAACCATAACATATACATTCAGTAACTATTAAATTATTTAGATTAGATGTTAAATTTTATAAAGTGTACCTTCCCTGCAGTCATTACTAGAAGTTTAAAAATGAAAGTCTTTTGTTTTTTTAAACATATTACCTATCTTTACCACTTTTTTTGTGTATATTAGTTCTTCCTGCCATTAACAAACATTTCCTTAGAGTGTTTCAAAATGTATGAGTGTATGCCATCTCCAAAACATACTAATGTAATTACTAGATTGTTTACCATTTGATCTAATATCTTTGTCTTCAAAACAGTTTGTGGTAAAATTTTGCTTAAGCCTCATTAAGTGGCTTATGTTATCTCATTGTTTTCATTTCTGAGAGTGATTACTACATCCTATGCATTTACACATTTTATCTCATTTTTAGAGGAATTAGTATGTCCGTTTTTCAGGTGAGAAAACAGAGGCTTACAGAGGTTACATAAATCTAAAATATTGACACTTTGAGCTTTTTCTCCAGAATTTAGAATTTGTGGTTTTATCAGCATGCCATGATCTCCAAATCTTCAAATAATCCCAGAAAATCTGTAACAGATTATAGCTGGCATTTGCTCTCTAATGTATTTAAGTAGAATAAATATCTACTTCTGGCAAATTGTGAGGCAGGCGGCAGAACCACTGAGCTAAATCCCTGGAAAAATTGTACTTTTAAACTTTGTTTTCCTTTTTTTTTTTTTTTTTTGGTACCAGGGATTGAACTTGGGTCCTTGTGCTTGTGAGGCAGGCGGCGGAACCATTGAGCTAAATCCCTGGCTGCTTCTGGCAAATTGCACAGAGGTTTTGTGCCCTATAGAATCAGATTTCTTTGGACACCAATGGAAAGGAAGCAAAATGAGATGAATGTATACCCAGAAGCTTTCTTTTTTAAAAAAAGATAATTGATTAATTTCCATTAGGTCTCTGGTCTAATTTTTACTCAGGCCTTTTGGAATTATTTTAAGCTTGATTACATGCCTTATTTTCATGTTCTCTAAAAGTTTTAAGCAGCCACTTCTGGATCTCAGTTTAACAAAATTATATCGTCACTGACATCCAATAAATAGTACTTTTACATCTATATATAGTGCTAGGAATGGCAAAATTTTAAGCTAGTAGAGATAAAACTTGTAAACAATTACTTTAAATTGCAAGCAAACAAATTTTTCTCATCTTACATGAAATTGTTATGGAAGCTTTGTCTTCTAAGTTAAAGTAATAATGTGAGTATGGAATTAGGGACTTAAGTAAATCACATTGATATATAGCAGCAAATTTATGGCATTTCAAATATTTTCCATTAGGAAATGCTGTTTTCTACTCATGTATTCAGTGTTATTGAACCACAAGGAGCATAGACATTTATGAAATTTATTTTGTTAACTAATTGTTTTTCCAGTTTTTATATAATATCCCTCTGTTTTATTCAATCACTATGCATCCTATAAGGAAAATATTTATAGTATTAAGGTAAAGAGGAATCTCAAAATAATTTGGGGCTAAAATGAATTCCTATCTAGAAGTTTTCTCTTTTGAGGAAGGCAGCGGAACCACTGAGCTAAATCCTTGGCCCTAGAAGTTTTCTCTTATTAGCAACATAATCGTTGTTTTACATTTTGAACAGTATGATGTAACCATAAAATGGAGAGTATAGTACATTTACTCTCGAAGTGTCCAGTTTTTTCTTCTTTTTTTTTTAAACCCATTGTGAGAAGTTAAAGCATATGGTTTCTCTAAAGGAGAAAGACAGGAAAGAGAAATTATTCCCATCAACTTGCTAAGACATGTATCTGGCCAGGAGGTCTTTGGGATACCAGTCGTGGGGTTTCTAACCTACTTTCCTGAATACTACTTAGAAGTAAATAGCATTCATATATAGCAACAAATTCATGGCATTTCAGAGCTATAGCACCTGATTGTAACAATTCAGATTTTTAAAAATCCAATTAAATGTACTTGTTTTTGTTTGGCAATTTGTTACCAAAAGGAAAGTTCTGCTAACTATTACTACTATTATACTCATTGTATGTGATTTTTTTTTTCTGCCATGGCTTCATTTCTACCATTATTCAAAACCAAAAAGTTCAAAATAAAATTTGACTTAGTATATTAGAAGGTAGAGTTAAAGTACTGAAATACTGTAAGTCTTTTCTTGGGAAAAAATACTGTGGAATACTTTCCCTGTGCTCTATTTTTAAAATTTACAATCAAAACTTAAACTAAAGAAAGTATCTAAAGTAAACCAAACCAAAATGACCAAATCCAAAAGAAAATACTGCACATTACATTTACCACAAAGTTAATTTTTTTTTAAAGATTTCACTAGTCTTTATATTACTTAGATGAATCAGCCACCCTTTAAAGAAATAGATATAATTCTTACAGAAAAAAAGACCATTTTGTTCTCATATTTTCTTTGCTAGAGTTTATAATGAATGCTATCTGTTTATTTCCAAAGATAATTTATGTGCCACAGCCCTTGGGGCTCCTTTCAAAAAACTTAGAACAATATTGTGACCTTATATACAGCTAGAATTTTATTGTAATACAATGTTAATTTTTGGATTGATACTATTTTCTATAAACCATTAGGCAGAAATGATAGTACTTTGTTGGTTCAATTACAATCCATTATAGTGTGGTAATTCCACTATTTACGGAAACTGTAACATAGAGTCCAATGTTAACAGAAAGGTCTTATATTTTGTTTTCTACTTATAATAGATTAGAGTTGGCAAGGGTTTTAAAGATCAGCCTACCTTTCTTCTCAGAGTGGAATCTCTGAGAGTCCTTGTCTTGTGGAGTCCTACACAAGTCACCATTGATGACTTCACTCAATAAAGGACTCTCCTTGTGACTCCTAGAAAGCCCTGGAATTTGTTGACCTCCACATTACTTCTTTTTCTCTGCATTTTTGCATACACAAACAAAACACCGGTCACTTCTGCCCACTGGTCTTCTTCTCTGGATCATTTTTGATGAATTCTCATTAAGACTAACTAATGCAATCTAAACTTTGACAGGTTTTGGAAATTTATTTTGACACTTTTAAAAATTGGGATTGTGCCCTTAAGTAAGAGTAAATCAAAATGTGAGAAGTTGGCATGCATAAACTCTAAAGTTCATTAATCTGATATCATTCTTTGCTATTTTCTATAGGAAATGTTTTCCTTTAAGTGAAATTGAATAAGTGGTGTAGAACTTTTAAGTCAGAGATGACCATGAATTTGGAGTTCACATTCTTCTTTCTATGACTAGAGCAACTGTAGCCCCAGTCTTTGTTAATGTCCCCCAAGTGCTCATGGGTCACTGGGGCCCTCAGTGGCCCATCAAATGATTCATAGCCAGTTTAAGGGCTTTGTGGAGGAATTTACATTTTGAAACTTAACATTGTTTAGTATTTTCACAGGATTCTTCTGTGTATCATAACATAATATTCTTAAAGGTGTGCATGTGTTATGGTTTAGATCTAAAATGTCCCCCAAAGTTTCATGTGTTGGGAAGGTAAGTGGATCATGGGATGCTATACTCATCAGTGGACTTGTTCATTGATGAGCTCATTAGCTGAATATGCAGTTATGGAAGTGGGTCACTTGGAGCATGACCTGGAAGAGTGTATTTTTTTTCAGGGATCTTCTCTTTTTTCTCTCTGCTTCCAGCCTCCATAACACGAGATGCTTTCCTCCAGACCCTTTCACCATGCTGTTTCTGCCATGGAGCCAGCTAACCATGGACTGAACCCACTGAAACTGTGAGCCTAAATAAACCTCTTCTCTTTTAAGTTGCAGGTGTTGGGTATTTTGTCCCAGCAACAAAAAAGCCCACTAAAATAGTGTTACAGGAATCTCGGAAAGAAATGCTCAAAGACACAGAACTCAGGTAAAACAAATAAGATTTACTTGCAAGCCAGCGAGACCACCAGAAACTGGTCTGGTCAAAGTCTGCCCCCCCCACTTTTGTTAGTCTCTTTATACTTTTGTTAGTCAGTATCTCTTTCCTTGTGGCCTTTGATGTGTAAATACAATTCCGGTTCCTACCTACAAGTCACAGACACAAGATAGGCACATATACATTGTAAATTCATTTAGGCATTTGCAACTTTGTTAGGTTAAAATGTTATCTATAATTAAATTACTGGTTAACACCTTAAACATCAAGAGCAACAGAAAAAGCAAATCTTAAAGGAATACATTACTTATTTTGCTTCTACAGTTACCTTCATAGTCAATCTACTAAGCTACTTAAAACTTTTTCTATCAATGTGATTTACTGGAAGCTTCAGGTCTATGTGTGCTTTTTCTAGCAAGGCATGGTAATTGTTTTTTTTGTTTGGACACCTGGCCCAATTCAAGTGGGGGGGTTGCGGTCAAGAAATACTGCAGGCATTTCCTTATCTAGGGATGGCCTATAGTCATTTTACATATTCCTTAACAATAGCATGCATGACAAGGACACTGCTGGGGAGTTGACTAAGTGTGACATTCACACATGATTTGCTTATTTTCAAGTATAAATTTATTTCTTAATAGTTATTATTACATATTGTTATATGTTCAGTTTTCAAACAAATACATTGCCTAAAGAGTTCAGAAGTTTTTTTGGGAGGGCAGGTATCAAGACCTCAACTTTTAAAGCTGAGACTTAAGTTAGGAAAACCTACTGGGTAAACTAAGTGTTGTGCCCAGATTGCGAAGTCCCAAAGACCACCAGGAAGCCGTTCCTGATGCAAGCACATGAGGGTCCTTTATTCAAGTTTGAGCAGGGGCTCTCAACCATCACCGATGCAGTGGGTCAGGATTGAGAGCCCCGACTCTAAAACACCAGGGGTTTTTATAGAGATTACAGCAAGGTTTGGAGATTTTTCACTTAGCAGTTACATGATTGGTTAGCATTTAGCAAGCATGAAGTGTACATTTCTGATTGGCTAGGTTCATTGGGGGTTGAGGGGCAGTTACATGTAGGTTTTATGAGGGAAATGAGGGGCAAAGGTTGGTGGTCAACTGTCACGTACTGATGGTCAGCAGACACACTGACTATTAGTCACGACCATTATGTACTGACAGTCAGCACATCTACAGATAGTTCTATGGATAGGGGGCCCAGAACATTCTTTTCCTAGGCAAACAGATGGTTGAGTAATTAACTTAGGAACTTTGCTTCGGTACAGATTGTGTCTTTTGTCTCAGAGCATGCACATTTTAACCATTAATTTGTGAGAGACTAGGGGAGTGGTGCATTTTAGCAAAATGGAGTCACTTTGGTCTCACATTCCCCCTTTCTCATGATGCTATAGAGGACCAATCATGGGCCTCTGGGGGTTAATTCTATTAGGTCTGTAGAGACTGGCTGGTATTGGGACCTGAGTACCATCAGCTGTACAGTGTTAATGCGTTCTCTGATGAATGAGATGCTGGCAACGCTACAGCTAGACGACTCAAACAGCAATGGGTCATGGTTAAATTTGCTGGAATATAATTAAAGGTTATTTTTTCACAGGTATAAAACCATCCTGTAAGCAGGGAGATATGGCAATTGTTGCACACAATTTTTTATTTTTTATGGCAGGACATCTCTTCTGACCGTTTTATCTTCAGACACTTGGTTGTACAATTTTCATACATAGCACATTCAGTTTTGTTTGACATAATTATCTTGGGTGTGTATAATTTGACAGCATTTTTAGGTTTATGGCAGGTGTCATGCCCCCAATTATAACTATCTATGTAAGTAAGATTTTTTTCCTGGGATGTCCTTAAATAGGGTATAGGGTCATATTAATTCTAAAGAGGTGCATACCGGAATGAGACAGCTTCTCAGCACATAATGGAAATTTACATCAACATTTGAGCAGAATTCAGACAAGTTAAGCGAGTTTGCCAATTGAATCCATACATTTTTTTGTGTGATCTAGTCCTCTTGGGGGCAATACTGTCAGTGTCCCAGAGAATATTATCATGAAGATGAAACATCTCCAACCCGCTCCAGTCTTAGCTTTTGGTCACCTAGTTGGCTGATAACCTTCTGTTTGTCCTTTTTGACATCCACGGGGGGTCCTGCTTTCAGATGGTTGCAATGTATCCAGGCAGAATGTCCAGCCACCGTCACTGCCAAGGGAGTTGACAGGACAGCAGGAACTGGTCCCTTCCAATGAGGTTCCGGGGTCTTGGAATCAAACCTGCAAATTAAAACCAAATCTCCCGGCTTATAGGGTAAAGGTTGTAAAAGTTTTTCATTTGGACTAGTCATTTTCTTTCGTAATGTCTCATGTAGCTCTGACTGAAGCTGATGAACTGCTTTTAAGGATTTAAGGAGTTGAAGGTGGGAAAATTTTTCCTTCAATTCTACATCTATTAATGGAATGATTGGGGGAGATTGCCCATAAACAATCTGGAAGGGGGACAGATTGAGGGGAGGCTTGGGAGTGCACCTCATTCAGAGGAGGGCAAAAGGGAGAAGCTCTACCCAACCTAGTTCATTCTCCAACCATAATTTAGTCAGAATCTCCTTTAAAGTTCGATTTGTTCTTTCTACCTGTCCTGAACTTTGAGGCCTATAGGCACAGTGTAGATTCCACTTTATTCCAAGAATATTACTAATTAATTTAGATATCTTAGCCGTAAAGGCTGGACCATTGTCAGACCCCAGAGCTAAGGGCAAATCAAAACGGGGAACTATTTCTGTGAGGAGCTTTTTAACTGTTACTTCTGCTGTCTCCCTCTTGGTGGGATATGCTTCTACCCATCCTGAAAATGTATCCACAAAAACTAGCAGGTATTTGTACCCATATATGCCAGGCTTTATTTCAGTAAAGTCCAACTCCCAATGTTCTCCTGGAGTAAGTCCTCTGTGTTGGACCCCAGGGGGCCCGGTTACCTGATTAGCATTTACCTTGAGGCAGGTGGGGCATTGTCTCACCATGTCCTGGGCCTTTTGAGCTAATCCCTGGCTGACGAAATGGGGTTGTAAGGCAGCCATCATCCTTTTCTTACCGAAGTGGGTGGGCTCATGTAGTTCTTGCAGCAACGTGTCTGCTACAGTGGCTGGGAGCACCACCTTTCCCTCCTTAGTCGTCCACCACCCATGTCTTCCTCAGGTCCAGCATCTCCTGTTCATTTTCATTATCTCCTTGTCTGTATATTCAGGTTTTTCTGGGAGTACTGGTGTGGGAAGCAGAACCATTTGTTTCCCCACTGATTTTTGGGTGGCTGTCTTGCTGCCTGATCAGCAGCATTATTACCAATCACCTCGGGGCTTGACCCTTTTTGGTGCCCATGGCAATGGATGATGGCAACCTCTTGGGGCAACCAGATGGCTTGTAGCAGTGCCAATATCTCAGTCTTATTTTTAATTTCTTTCCCTTCAGAGGTTAGCAGCCCTCTGTTCTGATAAATCTCCCCATGTACATGGGTGGTGGCAAAAGCATAACGGCTATCAGTGAATATATTTATCCTTTTTCCTTTTCCCAATTCCAGAGCCTTAGTTAAAGCAATCAGCTCAGTCCTCTGTGCTGATGTCCCTTGAGATAGCCCCTGCTCCCATTCCACCTGTTGGTCCTGGTTGACCACCGCCACTCCAGCATACCGCACACCATCATGAACGAAACTGCACCCATCAGTATAGAACATTATCTCTGCACGGGGGAGGGCCTGGTCCGTCAAGTCCAGATGTCCTCCCCTCGAGTTTTCAAGAGTCTCGAGGCAATCATGGATGGGCATTTGTTTGTCAGATTCTGGGAGTAGTGTAGCCGGATTAAGGCCAGCGGTGGTGGCAAACTTAATGCGTGGCTGTTCTAATAAGAGTCCTTGATATTGTAACAGTCTGGCATTAGACAGCCATTTGCTAGGTGAGCTATTCAACAAGGGCTCAATGGCATGGGGAGTGATCAAAGTTAAATCCTGTCCAAAGGTCAATTTGTCAGCCTCTCGGGTTAAAGCAGCTGCTGCTGCTATTGTCCAAACAATTAAGACACCCTCAGGCCACTGGGTTGAGCTTTTTTGAGAGGTATGCCACAGGCCGCTTCCATGGCCCCAAAAGCTGAGTAATTACTCCCTTAGCCACCCCATTTTTCTCTGTCACATACAAGGTAAAGGGCTTGCTTAAGTCTGGCAATGCCAGGGCTGGTGCCAATGCAAGTGCAGTCTTAAGCAATTGAAATGCCTGCTGGCAAGCGTCAGTCCATTTGAGGGGTGTATTTCCTCCCGCAATGGCCTCATGTAGGGGTTTGGCAATCTCAGCAAAGCCAGGAATCCAAATCCTACAATAGCCAACCGCCCCTAGGAACTCTCACACCTGTTTCTTTGAGCCTGGCTTCAGAATCTGGAGAATTGCAGATACTCTCCATTCTGCCAGCCTCCTCTTGCCCTTTTCAAGAATATAGCCCAAGTAGGTTACCTTGGTCTGGCAGAGTTGAGCTTTCTTCCAGGACACCCGATATCCCAGTTCCTGGAGGACTTTCAGGAGGCCCTCGGTGGCTCTTGCAGATCTTTGCTGAGAGCTTCCCTGAACAGAGTGGGGGAGTTTTTGAATCCCTGCGGCACCCAGGTCCATGTCAGCTGTCCGGTTGTTCCAGTGTCTGGGTCAGTCCATTCGAAGGCAAAGAGGGGCTGGCTCACAGGTGCTAGAGGCAGGCTGAAAAACGCATCTTTAAGGTCTAATACTGAGTACCACACATGACCAGGAGGGATGAGACTCAACAGAGTATAAGGGTTTGGTACTGTTGGGTGAACGGTCTCCACTCGGCTGTTTACTTCCCTTAAATCCTGTACCAGTCTGAAGTCTGAGGTGTCAGGCTTTTTCATGGGAAGCAGTGGTGTATTCCAGGCTGTCTGGCAAGGGATCAAGATGCCGACTTTCTGGAGTCAGTGGATGTGTTTGGAGATCCCCACCTTGGCCTCGTCAATCTTTTTTATCTACTAAAGAACCCTGTCTCTTTCTTTCTTAGTCTCCTTCTCTCTCTTTCTTTTCAACTTTTCACAATCCCTCTTGTAATGGCCCTTTTTTTTTGCAATATGCACATTGATCCTTCTCTAACAAGGGCCATATTTTACTTTTATCCTCTTTTTTATTTTCTCTGTATTCCTTTTAGATAAAATCTCCATCTGCCAAGGCTGTAATGTTCACCTTTCCTATCTTTTTGGCCATTCTATTCTCAAAAGGATCCCTATTGTTAAACACTTTCATCGCCACACTCATCAACTTTTTCCTAGTCTCTCCCTCAAATCCTTCCATCTGCTGCAGTTTCTTTCCAATATCTGGGGCTGACTGAGTAACAAAAGCCAAATTAATTGCCTGTGGATTTGCAGGGGCATCTGGGTCAATTGGAGTATATGTATGGTATGTTTCCAACAGACGCTCCAGAAAGGAAGAAGGGGATTCCTCAGGTCCTTGAAGGATCTTGCTTACCTTGCTCAAATTGGTAGGCTTTTGAGCGGCTCCCCTCAAGCCGGCTAGGAGATGCTGACGGTAGTTTTGGAGAGCTTCTCTCCCGCCTGAGGAATTAACTTGCCATGGGGGACAGGTGGACAGAAGTTGTGCCTCAACACGGGCCCGCTGTTTTTCATCGAAGGGCCCCTCTGTTCCCCCTGACACCAACTTTATGGCTTGCCCTCAGATCTTTTCTCTTTCCTTGGAGGTAAAAAAAGGGCTTGGAGAAGTTGTTGACAATCATCCCAGGTGGGCTGATGGGTGAACAAGACAGTTTCTAACAGGTTAATCAAATCCCTAGGGTTATCAGAGAATTTGGCGTGCTGAGTATGCCAGTTATAAAGGTCACTGGTGGCAAAGGACCAGTAATGATGAGGCTGGTTACCATGCTCATCAGGGAGCCCTATCGCTCTCAGCAGGAAAAGAGTAGAGTCCACCAGCCCTGCTGGTGAGGCAGCATGCCAGTGGCGAGTGTTCTGGGTGGGGCCATCACAGCTGCCGGCACCCGGAGCCGGCCCTCCCTCTCCAATTTCAGCTGGGGCTGGGTCCTCTCTTTCTGCCTGTTGTAGTGGGGGAGAAGAGAGAGAGTAAGGGGGAGGGAAAATGAGATCTTCTTCAGTCTCTCCTTGGAGGACCAGGTAAAGTGGTGTGGTCGGCTTGATTTCAGTTTGCCTTTTTTTGTCGTGCTCTCTGGGAGTCTTCTCACAGGCTGTCAGGATTACCTCTGGCTGCTGTTTCTATGGAGGCAAAAAGGGCTTGACCCATGGGGGTGGGTCGCAGATTAGACTCTCCCAAGTGACAATGTAGGGAACTTGATCAGGATGTCCCTTATGAGAATGGAAGATGACCTCCCAGACTCTCTTTGTGGTCCCTGGATCAAAGGTCCCCTTGGGTGGCCATCCTACCCCAAAGGTGGGCCACTCCGAGCTACAGAGGGTGATGAATTTAGTCCTTTTAATTTCTAAACTTAGGTTATGAGCGCACTCCCTAACTTTTTTGAAATGGTCCTTCACGAGGGAAAGAGGGGTAGTCACAGTCTGTCCCATCATCTCAGTCCAAGTCAACACAATAAACAGACAAATGCAACAGAAAAACAAAAAGCAAGACAAAACCGTCCTCCACCCGATCGGAGGCAATACTGAAAATGGGATGACGGCCTCATGCCATACCGCGGGAGCGACCCGCACCGTCCCCCTAGGAGTCTCACAGACTCATACTCATGGGGCACTCCGTCCCCTCCAGAAGGATCCGGAACGTCTTCCAGGATCCCGGGTCAGTGGCCCTCGCAGCGCGTCTGCCTAGACCGTTTGCCGACCTTCCCAGAAAATGGGCCCTAGACCTTACAGACAAACAAAGAGACACCAGACACTCACCGGCCGGTGTTGACCCTCTGGTATGGGGATCCTGGGGTCTTGGGGGATCCTGGACGAGCCCCCAAATGTTGTGCCCAGATCGCGAAGTCCCCAGAGACCACCAAGGAGCTGATTCCTATGCAAACACACGAGGGTCATTTATTCAAGCTCGAGCAGGGACTCTCAACCATCGCCAATGCAGCGGGTCAGGATTGAGAGCCCTGACTCTAAAACACCAGGGGTTTTTATAGAGATTACAGCAAGGTTTGGAGATTTTTCACTTAGCAGTTACATGATTGGTTAGCATTTAGCAAGCATGAAGTGTACATTTCTGATTGGCTAGGTTCATTGGGGGTTGAGGGGCAGTTACATGTAGGTTTTATGAGGGAAATGAGGGGCAAAGGTTGGTGGTCAACTGTCACGTACTGATGGTCAGCAGACACACTGACTATTAGTCACGACCATTATGTACTGACAGTCAGCACATCTACAGATAGTTCTATGGATAGGGGGCCCAGAACATTCTTTTCCTAGGCAAACAGATGGTTGAGTAATTAACTTAGGAACTTTGCTTCAGTACAGATTGTGTCTTTTGTCTCAGAGCATGCACATTTTAACCATTAATTTGTGAGAGACTAGGGGAGTGGTGCATTTTAGCAAAATGGAGTCGCTTTGGTCTCACATGTGACATTCACACATGATTTGCTTATTTTCAAGTATAAATTTGCTTCTTAATAGTTATTATTACATATTGTTATATGTTCAGTTTTCAAACAAATACATTGCCTAAAGAGTTCAGAAGTTTTTTGGGGAGGACAGGTATCAAGACCTCAACTTTTAAAGCTGAGACTTAAGTTAGGAAAACCTACTGGGTAAACTAAGCTGTCTCTGGTCAAGGCACAGAAGTAAGGAAATGTAACAGCCCCTAGAAAAAAAGGACCGTATGTTTAAAATGTACAGATCTGATTGGGTCCAGAATTAAGAGGAACATAAAGGGGATTGGTGAGCTATCATCCATCCAATATAATATCCACTCATTTTATTTGTTCATTCTTCCATCCACTGATACTAGAACCTGTTCCTCCTATTCACTAGTAGCTAGGTAACTGAATCAAAGTTTCTGCAACTTTGTGGACCCTGCCTATGTTGGTGTGAGTGTAGCAAAACAGTACAGAATGTATTTTTCTTCTCATGAAAAATCACAGCAGAGGCAGGAATTTGTACCTGGACGAAGGACAATGGTAGAGGCACCAACCACATCAAATCTAGCAAGTCCCTTGGAGAGTATTTCTTCACCAAGCCAAATTCCTCCACAATGGAGAAGCCTATCCGCTGGATACCAGGGCTTTCAAATGTAAATGCCTACAAGGTCCAACAGGTAACTTAAATGAGTTGGCTTGGTGTAACCATCGAATAATTGATTGAGTCAACTGCTGTTTGTCAGGCATTGTTCTAAGCACTCAGAATACATCAGTGAGAAAACCCAATCCGATCCAACTCTACTTACTTCTTCCCAAAGAAACAACTTTTAGTATTTTGGGGGATAGGTTTAGCCTTTCCCTCTCACCCCCAAAGATACCCAATTCTGTGGATGTTCAAGTCTCTTATATAAAATGGCAAAACATTTACATGTAACCTATGCACATTTTCCCTTATCCTTTAAATCAGGCCTAGATTTCTTATAATTTCTACTGCAATGTAGATGCTATGCTATGTAAATACTTATTATACTGTATTGTTTAGGGAAAAATGACAAAAAGAAAGTCTTGACATGTTCAGTACAGATGTAATTTTTTGTGTAATATGTTTGATCTGCAGTTGGCTGAATCCATGGGTGTGGAACCTGTGGATATGGAAAACCAACTATGTACAGTTGTTTTACATAGATAAATGTCAACTAACAATTTTTGGTTTGATAATAAAACAGAAAGTTATGGTGTCTGTACCAAGTCAAACTGCACATGCCCTGCCTAAAGAGGAGAGCTGTGGTCAGCCCACATAATGGTTGCAAGAAGGAAGGTGATCTAGTGTTCCTAGACCTACTGAGTTTTGAAGAGAAGTTGTAGTCCACGTTTTTGTGTTCAGTTTTTTGATTTCAAAATGTACGAATTGCTGGGCATGATGGTATATGCCTGTAATCCCAGCACTCAGGAGGCTGAGGCAGGAGGATTGCCATGAGTTAGAGACCAGCCTGGGCTACATAGTGAGTTCAAGACCAGCCTGAACTACAAAGTGAGACCCTGTGTCATCCCCCAAAACCCCAACCACCCTCAAAAAATAAAATAAAAAAAAGGACTGGGATGTAGCTCAGTGCAAAGTTCCTGGGTTCAATCCCCACTATTGAAAAAAAGTGTAGAAATCAATTTTGACTTAAATATTGCAGCTATTATGTTTATGTAAGGTGTTATGGGGTCAGAAGCTGAGGAGCCTTGGGGGAGTGTACAAAGAAATCCACTGTACTATCATTGAAGTTTCTTATGACCAAAAATTATTTCTAAATAACAATTTAAAAGAAAATAGTACAGGGATGGAAATATATGATCTAGATATAAGTTTTCATTTATGCCAAGCCTGGTGGTACATGCTTGTAATCTCAGCATTCTGGGAGGCTGAGACAGGAGGGTTGTAAATTCAAGCCTAGGCTGGAAAACTTAGCAACTTAGCAAGATTCTGTCTCAAAATAAAAAATAAAAAGGGCTGGGGATGTAGCTTAGTGTAAATGCCTTACATTCACACACACACACACACACACAATTTCCATTTTAAACTTTTAGTTTATAAGGTGATTCTTTGGTGCAGGAAGTTGTAAAGAGTTATACTGTCCATTTATTTTGTTTGTTCATTCTTCCCTCCATCTATCCATTCAGAACTAATTACTGAGAATCTATTGTGTTTTGTTTAGGTGCTGGTGGTAAGTCATTTAAAAAGATTTTGGAAATATGGTCAGTAAGCATATAATAGAGTAGCTTAAAAAGTGGTAAATGCTATAGAGGAAATGGAATAGGGTATGGCAGTGGGGAATGCTGGGAGAGAGGGAGGTGGCAATTTTGAAGAGATGAGTTATATCGCTAAGAAGGTGATCTATTTTGCCTGGCACTGCCCTGATAAGACATAATGCCAGGAACAAGGAATGGATATGTTCTTCTCTGAAGAAGCCACCTATGCCAGGACTAGTGACAAATGGAATTTTCCTTGGATTCCCTTGTGGCAGTATTAACTCCACTTCCCAGCTGGCAGTACAGTGATCCAACCTGAAGTCATTGCTGAGAGTCTTACTCACTTTCCTGTCACTGGGACAAAATACTTGACATCCATAATTTAAGGAAGAGAGATTCATTTTGGCTTACTTTTCCAGAAGTCAGTGGTTGGTTGGCTCTAAGGCAGAAATGAATGGTGGAAGAGCACTGAGGAGGAAAGCTGCTCATGACAGCCAGGAACCAGCGAAGGCAACAAGTGGGGAGAGAGAGGGAAGGGGAGAGGGGGGGGGAGGGAGGGAGAGAGGAAGACGGAGGAGGAGGAGAATGAGGAAGAAAAGAAAGAGAAAACAAGAGAAGAGAAGAGGGGAGAAAGAGAGAGACCCTCCAAAGGTAGGTCCCCAGTGTCATAACTCCTCTATCAGAGTCTCACCTCCTAATAGCATATTCAGCTATGGAATCATCAATAGACTAATTCACTGGTGAGTATAATGCTTCCATCATCCAATCATCTTCAGAAAGTCCTACCTCTGAACATAGGAGATTTTGAGAGACATTTAGAACTCAGCCATAACACTGAATCCTCTGATTGTGGTCTCCAGACATATATATGGAAAGTTGGTTATGAATTCAGTAAGAGTAATAAGAACTAATCAGGTGGCAGTCATTAATGTCACCTTCTCTAATTGAAAACAAAGAATTTATGTAGCTTGTTCAGAGTCAGCCAGAAGATTGGGTGCTTTATAGAACAAGCTGGGCATGGTGGTACACATCTGTAATTTTAGCACTCTGGGAAGCTGAGACAGGAGGATCAGCCTGGGGAATTAGCAAGACCTTGTCTCAAATAAATAAAAAAGGGCTGGGTGAAAAGGCCTGGTTTCAATTTTCAGTGCTAAATATATATATATATATACACATATATATATGTATATATATATATATGTATGAAGAGAAAATTAATTATTTGGATTTCTGTTGCTAGAATTCTCTTTTTTCTTCCAATCCCCCCACAGCTATATTTCTGTATAAGTAATATATTTTGTTATTTTATTTTTCACTTTTTGTAGTGCTGGAGATTGAACCCATAGCCTGACACATGCTAGGCAAGTGCTGTACCACTCAGCTGCACTCCCAGCCCATATCTATGCTGCATATATTTTCCTATGTTGCTAGTTTTCACAATTCTCATGGCAATTTTCTACTTAAACACTCCCTGATTCTTGGACATTTAGACAATGTCTGTTACTTACTATATTGTAGCAATGAACAGGATTAAATATTAATGTTTGACAAATGTGTTTATTTAAGGACTCTTAATTTTTCTTGCTAAATTATGCTCCAAAAATTTTGCACCAGTTTACATGCCTGTCAAAATAAATGAGAAAGACCATTTTCTTGCACCTTTGTCAATACAATAAATTTTCTTTTTTAGGAGGTTTTTATTTTATTTTATTTTAGACAGAGTCTTGCTATGTAGTTCTGGCTTACCTTGAACTCATTATGTAGCCTAGGCTGGCCTCAAACTTGCAATGATCCTCCTGCCTCAGTCTCCCACATGCTGGGATTATATTGCTATATATTTTCATTTTCAAAATTCTAAATATTTTTCAGTCTAAGTGGCAAAGAATGGAATTACTTTATTTTGTAGTTTTTTAAATGTACTAAATTCCAAAAAACTTTTGATAGTTGATATCTTGATGAGTTACTCTTTCAGAGTGTTAAAATATTTTCTATTTATTTAGACCTAAAGTTTTTTGTACAGATCTAACTGCTACCTCGATATCAGGCATTGGGTAATTTAATGACCTACTCTGGGACTTTTTTCTTTGACTATAAAATAATGATAAACTGGGAGTGGTAGAGCATACCTGTAATCCCAGCACTCAGAAGGCTGAGGCAGGAGGATTGCTGTGAGTTTGAGGCCAGCCTACACTACATAGTGAGTTCAAGGCCAGCCTGAACTACATAATGAGACCCTGTCTCAAAAAAAATCACTGAAATTTCTCCTGAAATTCTGAGATATGATGCATTTAATATGTGATTCTTTTTGACATGGGATCTTTCTATATTGTTCAGGCTGGCTTTGATCTCAGAATCCTCTCCTCTCAGCCTCCTGAATAGCTGGGATTATAGGCATGTGCCACCATGCCTAGCTCTAATATATGATTTTTGATCAGAAAATTCTAAAATATAACATTAAGGTTGAACTATAGACCTAATACATTTTAAGTTGCTATTTAAGAATAAACAGAACAGAACTGCTGCAAATTCCGACATTTAGTGTTTTTAAAAGTTCAAAATGCTTTAGGGGAAGAGGGAGGGGATAAAAAATTAAGATGTGTTATGTACATATACTAGCTTTTCATGGACTAATGAAAGTTCACAATGCCTGCATACAATAGTGTTTGATCTTAGCTTTTGTGTGATGAGATAAAACTTCATTTTACATAATCCTCACAGCTTCTTTTAAAATTATTTACATATTTTTTAACATAGAAAGGATTATTCCTGGTCATAAGACTTATGTTTGCCAATTGAACATTATAATGCAATTTTATTCTTTTATTTGTACCTGTACATACTCCCTCTAGTGGTTCAAATTATTTAAACTGTTTATTCAGCATTCTAGACCAACTCTGTTTCTAGCTGTCCTATGTACATGTTTAAATTTGTGCTTTCCTAGTCTTTCCTTATCTTTCCAGAATCACTATCACTTTTTTAATGCATTATTCAAGGTAAGAGTAAAACAACAACAACAACAACAACAAAAAGATAACCAGGTGTGGTGGGGCACATCTGTAATCCCAGCATTTTGGAGGCTGAGGCAAGAGAATCACAAATTCACATTAGTCTGGACTATATGACAAGACCCAGTCTCAAAAAATGAAAACAAAAAACAACCAAAGGAAAAAGAAAACCCAAAACAAAACAAAAGGTAGTGTATGATTTTGTACTGTTTCAATTTGACAGAAAAGGAAACAAGGTAATCAATGAACTCAATTCAACAAAGATTTATTGAGCTAAGCCTGCACAGTACTAAGTAACAAGGAATAAGGGGACCGTCTCTGTCCTCAAGAGCTGGTAACTGGTGGGTGCTGCTTTTACCATCTTCCATTCCTCCCTAGCACACAGCTTTTGAAGCACCAGGAGAAGTGTCCGCAGGCCTGCTGGGGTTCGTGCTCACACCGATTCCGGATTTAGTTGCTGGCTTCCGTCCACACTAGTGTTTCCTGAGATACTTGTAGTCCTACTGGATTCCTCCTGACCCGGTCTGTGGCCTGCCTTTCCACACCATAAAGCCTGCTTTATCTTTTGGTCTTCTCTTGGTGCTTTCTCAGCACTCTGGAGGCAGGGCAAGAGGAGCCATGCCAACCGAGGCTCCCAGGAACTCTCTTGGAGGTTGTATCTGCCCCTTCCACTTTATTGTGGTCTGCAGGTATCACTGGGGGACATTTTCTTTTTTCCTTCCAGGAGCTATTGCACCCACCATCCTGCAGCTCCCTCCACATCCCCCCTGTCCCCCACTTGGGAGGACCCAGCCAGGCATGGGGAAGGGAATTACACAGGCTTTTGGTTAAGACTTTTGTGTGAAGGTCCCCAAAATTAGAATGCCTGTCCCTCGATCCTTCCTGATGCCTCCCTTCTGCCACTTTGGAGCAGTGCTCAGTCTAGTCTGAGGGCTCGGTAGGAAAGTTTCATGGACAAATTTACCAGTTAATTTTTCCTTTGTCCCAAGACAATGGATGTCTCAGTAGGAAGGACCTCAGTTTTGTCAAAGCTGTACAAAATTTAAGGAGAATGAGGGTAGATGAGAAGTGGCATTTCATTTATTTGTTTTTTTGAGACAGGATCTTGCTTTGTAATGTAGGCTGGCCTCGAACTCACTGTGTAGGCCAGGATGACCTCAAACTCACGACAATCCTCCTGCCTCAGCTTCCCAAGTGCTGGGATCACAAGTGTGTGCCACCATGCCTGGCTAACACCTGATATTTATTGAGCACTATGTACTAAGCCCTTTTTTAAGTGCTTAGAGGAATTAACTTATTTAGTCTTGTTTTTTGGTACCAGGGATAGAACTCGGGTCCTTGCGCTTGTGCAGCAGATGGTGAAACCACTGAGCTAAATCCCCGGCCCTAACTTATTTAGTCTTTAAAACACTATTTTCCCCATAGTACAAATTAAGAAACTGGTGCAGAAAGGTTTAAGTTACTTGTCAAAAGACAAACAGCTAGTGATGGTGCACCCCTCACATTTCAGCACTCTGGAGACGCTGAGGCAGAGGATCTCAAGTTTGGGCTCAACCTGGGTAACTCAGTGACTTAGTGAGACCCTGTCTCAAAAAAATAAAAAAATAAAAAATGACTGGGGATGTCCTCAGTGGGAAGGCCTGGGTTCAATCCCCACCCCTCCCAGGTATACTGCACCTGGGTTCCTAACTCTTCACATTGATGCAATGAGTGTAAACAGACTGTGGAAGAACAGAGAGCAATAGTTCCAGAGCAGAACTCAGGAAAACGTACCTTCAGTAAGCAACCACTGACATCTACAAGAGCCAGGGAGGAAGAGGCAATAGACCCCGAGACTGTGATGCAGGACCATGGTGAGGAGGGGGACCCAGGAGAGGTGAGAGATGCCTCTCCCTCTAACACCAGCAGAAGCACAGGCTCAGTGATGGTGCAGGGCCACTCTGTGCTTGGAGTAGGGAGCTGGGGTGGCTGCAGAGGGAGGAGACCATGAACCAGGCATAGCATGATTGATGATTACAGTGGCTAGAGAACAAATTGTCCAAAAGTGAGAAGGGAGATGGATTCATAGGGCTGTAGATGCTTTCTGGAGTAGTATTTGTGAGGGATGTAAGAAGTAGTAAAACAGAAACAAAAGAAAAAACTGCTGAGTCAAGATAAAAATGTGTATTGTGACCTCATTACAGGCACTGGACTATATATGTTATGGGTATATTTTTTTCACATTAGCCTTGTATAATAAAGATTATTACCCTGATTTAACTGAGGAGAAAAATGAGAAGTAGAGAATTTCAATAATTTGCTCCTAGTTGCTCAGCTAGTGAGTAATGGAAATGATACTCAGACTCAGGTGTTATGTGGCTTGGGTGCCTGTCAGCCCATCACAGGCAGCTGTGCTGACATATGAGGCTGTGAGTGGGTGAGTGTGCCAGGGAGACCAGGGAGGGGTAGGGAGGACTATTCTATCAGAAGCCTGGTGTGTCTGCCACCAAGGGCAGAGGAGAACAAGCGTGGAGTGGCCTCCATCTGAAGATTTTGTTTCTTTCTCTTGAGAGTCTTGGCAATTTGAGAGCAGAAAAGGAAAAAAAAAAAGATAAAAGGGCCTAGAGTTGGGGATTGACAAGGAGATAATGGGAGATATAACACTTTGGCAGGTGAGGCATCGTGGAGTGGAGTCCAGGCAGCTTCAGGTCCTCTTGAGATGAAGAAATGTGTTGTACTATTTCAAGTTAGCTACATCTTTGAATTGTAAACTCTTGGTCTAGGTTTTTACATTACATAAAGGAAAATCTTGGTATTTTTAGATTCCTTTGTCTGAATATTTTTATCTTTCTTTGAATTCATACTGTGTATCAGGAGACCATAGGTTTTGGAGCCAAGTACATTGTTGGTTTAAAAAACCTGCATCTTCAGAACTGGTTGGGAGTATGTTTTTCTAAAAATTCTGTAATTGGGCCGGGGATTTAGCTCAGTGGTTTTGCCGTCTGCTGCACAAGCATAAGGACTCGAGTTCAATCCCCGGTACCAAAAAAAAAATAAAAATTCTGTTATTGATATCTATTTTCTTCTCATGGCCATATAGATGAACAAATTCTCATCCTTTATTTTACCTTTGTAAACAAAATAAAATATAATATCTGCTCAAAATCATTTTAACAAGGAAAAGAAAAGCCAGCAAGACATAGGATGTGTGATACTTACTAAAAGGGCTGGTCAGAAGAGTCTGGATAATGCAGATTGGCCAATGGAAACAAGGCATGATGAAGAAATGCATTCCTCCAAGTGTACTAAATTGTGAGTTTATGGATCCTGAGAGGTTGGAGCCCAATGAGATCTAATTGTGTTTTATTTAACTTGGCCTTTTAAATGGATCACTGTTGGCTCTCTCTGCAAATATCACAGTTTTGTCAAATTGACCTTACTCTAATGTTTTTCTTTTTATAAATGTGAAGTATTTTTGATCATCCAGTGGTAACTCAACTAATAAAGTTTGCAACTATAAATGTAGACTATGCTCTAATGGAAACCATATTGCTAGTGGAAAGAGTCCCATTTCTTATTATCATATTCTAGCTCAAATAGTTCACACAGCAGGATCTCCAAAGGGGCCTGGAAAAACAGCTCAAGAAATATAACTTTTGCAAAGATTCACACACTTGGTTTTAAACATACTATAAAAATAGGAGACCAGGTCATCCAGATAAACAGATACTCATAATTAGGAAAAAACTTTGAAGTCCCCTAAATTAAATAGAGCTGGTCAAAGTTATCCCAAACAGACATAATTCTTACATTAATTCTCTTATGCTTTGTATTGAAATACATAATATTTTCTAAAGGAGATTTAACTTCTTTATTTTATTTTTATCAGGGTATCTGTGACACTCCCAAGACTATGACTGAAGGGCGTCCAGGGTTTTCTGGCCTGATCTTGGGCATCAGCTTGCTCTGTGCACTAAGGCAGGTCACTCATTCTCTCTGGGCCTCTGCTCCCCATCTGGAACGAGTGTTTTGAATTAGGTGGTTGCCAGGTTCTCATCTGGCTCTCGCCATATGTAAATCTATTTGACTTTGGGCCTTTGTGAATAATCTGAAGCTGAGTTAAAGTTGGAGAGAAAAGGTGGTTTCTCAATGTCTTTAGTTTTAGTCTATTTTTTGGCTTTAAAAAATTGTAAGATAAGACCACCCATTGAAGAAACCAGTGTGTCTTGTTCTAGGAGAGCTCGAATCTGACTTGGCTCCTTCTGAGACATGCTTTAGGGCTTGCTGGTAGCAGAGGGGAAGAGAGGACCTAGATGAAGGCAGGCAGGGCAGAGATGGCTGGAAGCTTTGGTACCAGGGCTCATAATCGTCCCTGACTCACAAACCCTGAATTCTCACCTACTTGCCTCTCTCAGGCTGTATAGGAACATCCACAGGAAAATGTTAACAGCATGAGTGACCTTCATGGGCTTAATGACTCACTGATTATGCAATGTTTTACCTGGGCTGACAGTGAGCATCTGTTCTGGAGCCTGAACCTGCTGACCTGGAGCCAGTGTCCCCTCCCCCAGCCCACAAAGCGCACTAAGTGGCAAGGGAAGCTGGCTAGAGTTTATATTTATCTAACAGATAATTGAGGGAACTAAAAGGTCTTTTATTATCCTTATGTGGATTACGTACTTTGTAGGGTATCCACATCATTATTAAAACCATGTGTAACCCCATCTCACTTCTGAGCACCTTCTCTGAAAATCAGTCCACAGGCGCTCAGCAATGCAAACCAGACTCATTTCAGAGGCAGTGTAAACAAATACAATTAAGGAGGCAAATTTACTTCATAAATTATCTAATGCCTCCTGCATTAAAATAGAAACAACTTTGGGCTGCTCCCATCTGCTCATGTGTATAATTGTTAGGTTCAGATCTGATTTTCCTGGAAGAACAAGTTTGAATTTCAACAGGCTTGACCTAGTCTCCTGTCTCCCTGTTCCCCACTGTGAAAGGTAATTTATGGAGGTTGCTGCCTCAGAATTTTAAATACAACATTCTTAAGACTAGAGTCAAGATAATCTCATATAGACAAGATTGTAAGCGAAATGAGGACAGTATTTAGATAAGTGATGCTGAAGTGAGCAGAAACTCACAGTATTTTTCCGTCAATACTTGCAGTTGTACCTTTAGTTATAATGCAGAAAGAACTCAAATAGCTTTGAAAATTCCCACTGAAATCTTATTTTAATGTATTCTTGACAAGACATAAGGAGACATAATCATACCTTAATATATAAGTTAGGTATAATTTTTTTATTCTCATGTGAATATTACTTCATCCTCTTTGTCCACTATTCTTTGTTAAAGCTAGAATTGGGTTCATAGCCAATGTCTTACCTGCAAAAATTTGGGTCCACAATATTAATGCTTTTTTGAGGTCAACAACATCTTAGATTATAAATATCCCTTTAGAAAATGTTAATAAATCTATTAAATGTGAAAATTAAACTCATGAGAGTCATTTTGTGAAACAGTATTTTAGGATACTTTAAGGATATCAAATACTTTAGTCACCCTTGCTCATTATATTATGGAGATAAAAATTCAACTATTATGTCAGTGTTCTTGATCTCTTACATTTTTATTTATTAATTTTTTTATTTTTGTATATCTTTTTATTGGTACATTTTAGGTATACAATGTACTAACATTCATCATTGGGAATTTGCACCTTTACATAATCTCTGTTGGTTCTTATTTTTCCCCCCTTCCCCTGCCCTCCCTTCAACCCCTCCATCCCTCTCTATTTACAAAGACTTTGTTTCCATTTTTCCATTTTCTCATATTAATTCCATTTCCTTCTTTCCTTTCCCCCACCACTCCCACTTTTCCCCTTTTGATCTCACATTAAAAGTGTTAAAATGTTTAATTTTGGATAAGGGAAGCAGTAAATAAATATATTTTTTTGGCAAAAATTAAAACGAAAAATATGGACAAAGTACTGTTTGAAGAGCATGTGGGATCCAGGCCTCACTGCTGCTGTCTGCTCACTCTGCCTCCCACCAGATCACTGCCTATGTAGTTTTTGTCTTAGCATATATAGAGTACCGTGGCAGTATGTTTAATAAAAGTGTTATAAGTGGCTGTTATTCCATAGTTTTCTTTTTTCGCTAAATAATATAACTTGATGAGTTTTCCCTGTTACTACATATAATTAACAGTTATTTTAAACTGTTGCTGTACTTAGTACTTGATTGTACAACTCTTAAATTTTATTTTTTAATTCTAATTTTGGGGTGTTTTTTTTTTGGTACCAGGGATCAAACTCAGGACCCTGTGCTTGCAAGACAGGTAGCAGAACCACTGAGCCAAATTCCCTGCCCATTTTATTCTAATTTTGATAGATGTTAATGTTGTTTCCATTTTTGTACAATGACAAATAATTCTGCAATAAACTGATGTATGGCTCCTTATTCCAGTCAAGTCAGCTGGCTTCCTAAACAGCTTTACCTTCTTTATTGAAGTTTCTCCTCCTGGTGATCCAAGCCTCCTAAAGTATGACTTTTGCCCCAAGCCTCTACCCCAGCATTTCACGGAACAAAGGTCATTCCCTCCCCAAGAAGCATTTTGAGGACAACAGTTAAAATAATTTAAAATTTTTTCATGTTGTTTTATTTCTTCAGTGCTTGGCACTGAAGTTGGTATTTGATAAATAGTTTTGTTGAATAAAGAAATAATATGTTTTGGGGATAAGGAGAAAATGCATTGTAAATGAGAGAAGCCAAGATTTTGTGAACTGCTTTTTTGATCCTAGATGAAGTAAAAATTGTATCTGGCTTTTATTTCCTCTTAAGACACAGGAGGTGATCTGCCAGGGATGTCAGGGTCTGGCTCATTGCTGTACTTCAAGGTTCTGTTTTTTGGTGAGGCGGTTGAGTGAAGACTTTATACACCTACTAGATGCTAAAGAAATATTAGAAAAAGTCACAGTAAAGCCCATTATTCTATATAATTAATATGCAGTAATAAAATGTAGGGAGAAAAAGATTAGATTATGTCATAACTTTACCTAATTTTCACAGGATTGAAAAGTAGCAAAAATTTAAATATACGTTTATAAGTTTATTTCAAAATTGTGGGTAAAATGAAGTCAGAGAGGGACACAGTTTGTCACAGTAAAAGAACACATTGATTAATCTAGGTACTTATCTTTTTTTTGGAGGGGGCTTGTTTTCATGCCTATGAAGGCATCAAACTTGAGACCTTCCTGCTTCAGACTCCTGAATGCTAAGATTACAGGTGTGTCCCACCATACCTGGTTTCTTAGGTATAAATCTTAGATATTAAAGGCAGAAAACATAAATCTGAGCATTAAGGGAAAATTAATCTGGTGATTATTTATTAAAGAATTATATTTATTTACAATAAGGAATCTGTGATTAAATTCCTATTTTTTAAAAAAGAGAAGTGTATTAATTGAACCTGAGACAACACATTGTTTATTAGGTGTTTCCTTTATTATTTTATATTCATACACTGGTTTTTATAGGAAGGCAGGGGCTATAATATGTCAGTTTGTCAAGTGCCCCAGTCCAATTGCTGCACAGCAAGAGAATCTATGAAACTATTTCAATTAGAAGAATTCTTTTAACATTGCTGTGAAATGTTTCCCAGAGCTGGGGTAGAGGAGCCGAATTTAGAATTATAAATTGTGAGGGGACAAAAGGAATTTGTATGCATATACGAACAATATTTTTCTCTAAAACCTCTACTTTTTTTGTGAGAATAGAGGTCACAAGAGAATGCAAACCTTGCAAAAAAATTTTTTTGACTGAAAAGAAAGGCTTCAGAAATTTAAAAACTGGTGTGGTGGCACACGCCTATAATCCCAGCACTTGGGAAGCTGAGGCAGGAGGACTGCAAGTTTGAGGCTAGCCTTTGCTACACAGTGAGACTTTGTACCAAAAAGAAAAAAATAAATTAAAAAACTAACAAGTAAAAGATGTATAAATCTTCAAATTGTCATAGCTTGGTAATTTACTTTTATGATTTAAAATATTTGAACTTTGAACATGTTAAATATTTTTACTTACATGGAATCCAGTTATGATTACTTATATTATTATTTTCTTAAAGTCAATATGGCTTTAATTAAATCACCAGAACTTTATTTAAAAATAAAATAAAATAAAATCTGACTAGAGCTTCCCCAAAGATTTCATTCTTAGATTTTCCTTAGATTGGTGCATTCCTATAATTTCCTTAATAATAACAGTCTCTGCTTATGAATTCTTATTTAAGGGTAATATGGTGTCTGTGTAATCATTACTATGCTATGTTCACTAAAACTATTAGATTTTGGTCTTAGATTCTGAAGGCTCTTTGAAAACTATTAATTTAATAAATATCCCATAATCTCTGTAAATTTACAATGTTATTGATTTTATGACTGAGGGATTCAGTAACATATTTGTGTTAATGCCATTATTTCTTTTCTTTCTTTCTTTTTTTTTTTCTGGTACTGGGGATTGAATTTAGGACCTTGCGCTTGCCAGGCAGTCCCTGGCAAGCTACACTGAGCTACAGTCCCAGCCCAATGCCATTATTTCATTATAAAGGAAAAAGTATATAATGATATTTCTTTCTTCTTGATTATTTGAACAACAGCTGTAATTTACTGAGATCATACTGTGTGCCTGGATCAATGTGAAGGTAGGGTAAGCAACTGTAATAGGAGATGGAGCAATAATCAGTGGCTGAAGGAATGTAGGAATTTATTCCTCTCTAGTAAGAGGCTGGACTGGATGTTGGGTGACTTGTAGCACTCAGGCTCACAGTAGTCTTCTAAGGTCATGCTGAATGAAAGCGGAAAGTTGGAAGTGAGTGTGGAAGATTGCATGTGTAAGGGTTATGGTCTAGGAAGTGTCACTGTGCTAGCCTTCCACTGGCTGGAGCTTTATGTATGTCTACACATAGCTACAAATAGACTGGGAACTGTGGTCTCTGCTGGGCAGCTAGTTCCAACCATGACTACCACCATGAGAGGAGAGCACAGGTTCTGCCATTGTATTTTACAGTTATACAGTTATCTGATTTTTTATTTCTATTTTTTTTGCAGTGCTGGAGATTGAACCCAGGGCCTCATGAATGCTAGGTAAGAACATTTTACCACTGAGCTAAATCCCCAGCCACACAGTTACTTGGTTTAATAACTGCTCTGAACAAATAGGATTTTGTAGAATGAGTAACCAAGGCTTAGAGGCTAAGTATTTTTCCAAGGTTATACAGCCTCCATTCCTTTCTTTTCCTTTCCTTTTCTTTCTTCCTTCCCCTCTCCTCTCTTTCCCTCCTCTTTCTCTTCCTCTTCCAACATTTTTTTTGAGTCACAGTTTCACTGTGCAGCTGAGGCTGGCCCTAAACTTGAAATCCTCCTGCCTTAGCCTCCAAGGGTTGGGATTATAGGCATGCATCAACATGCCTGTCTGGTTATACAGCTTCTAAGTGTCATAATTTGAACCTAGGCTTGTTTGACTTGAAGCTCATGTTCTTAATCTCTATGGCATATAGCATAACAATACAACCCAGTCAGTTGAGTTAAATGAATTGTAAATATTTCTTAAGACAAATTCCCCATGGAGCCATAATACCTACCCTGTACAAAGAACAAATTATAGTGTGTTGTTTGAATTGACACTTAATCTTCAGGTCTCATTACAACCACAGATGCTTCTCTAAAATAGTAAAGGACAATCTGGAAGTTTTCTAATTAATGCAGTTACTTTAATTTCAAATGTGTTTGTTGTAACCCATTTTGAAGAGTTCAGGTGGCTGAGCCAGCATTCCTTGCAAGCACCTTTTTCCTCAATTTCAGAAACTGAAAAGATCGCATTCTTTAGCTCCCATTCATCCATCGAAAATACAGGCCTGCCGATGAGCTCTGGAGAGAGGTCTAAGATTGGCTTCCTTTCACAGAAAAAAGGACAAATCCCCTCTGGCAGAAGGCTTTGGGCATGCATACCTGGTTTCTTCTAGAACATGGGTATGATTTCTGGAAGTGCACTAGCCACCTCATGAGCTGTGCCAAGGTGTGGGGTGGGGAGATGGGAGGCTTTTGATGAACCATCATGTGTCCACTGTGGAGAGCTTATCTGTTTTCTGTTATTCACTGCAGAAAGTAGTCCAATATCACCATGTATTACTTCCCTTTCCTGTCCACCTTCTTTTCCTCCATTTACCCCTCTTAACCCTTTTATTTTCATTTCTATGGCTGCACACAATGGTAACCTGAGAGCAACCCAGAATTTAGTGTGTGGATCTAATGTTGTCGCTAAAGCAAAGAGTGTGCTCCTGGGGACAGAGACCAAGGAGCCGGGTTGTGGCAGGGGCTGAATGAAGCTGTTCCCACTCCCCTTGTTCCATTCTTAAGGGTAATAATTCCCAGACTGTGTCTAATTATGTACAATTATTTGAGGAAGCAACGTTTTTATTTTAAACTCTAAGAATGGGGATAAAAAATGAGTTATTCCTCTGGTTGGAACAATTTCTTTTCCTCACTAGAGTTTTGTGAGTAGCTATTTGATTACACTGAGGTAAATGTGAAGAAACACATTCACTCTATGAAAGGATTTCTGTTGAAAGAAGTTCTAAAGGCTAGGTTTCATGAAGCAAAGGAATTCTCCATTTGAAAAGAAGGACCCTAGGTGAGGACTGAGAGGGAAGGAGCCTAGAGCTCATTGGGGTTGGACTCGAGTTCCCTGTGCTCTCAAGGCTTGGGCTATAACTTAGTAGTGGAATGCTTTCCTAGCACAAGGGAGGCTCTGATTTCCATCTGTACCACTGAAAGCAGCAGCAACAACAAAATCGGTAAAGAAACAAGCAATACAAGGACTTCCCTCCCTCTCTTCCTCACTCTCTCCCTCCTTCCTTCCCCTTCTTCCCTATCTCCCTTTTTCCCTTCCTTCCTTTCCTTTTCCTTTTAATTAATTATCCATTAATTTTTATCATGCTACTGTACTATATCTGTAGCCCTTTTTATTTTTTCATTTTGAGGGAGGGTCTTACTGTGTTGCTCATGCTGGTCTTGAACTTACACTCCTCTTGTCTTGGCCTCAAGCTATTGAGTCACACTAGCCCTTGTGTTTCTGACAAGAGTCTCGCTTCATCAGAAGGGAAGGCCCAGGTTGGTTTCTCTGCTTTGTTGTGTCACGTGCTTGGAGGTTCTTGGTTTCTGGAGATGGGATCTGGATATTCCAGCAGGCACACTTCCAGGTGGCCATGTTTACATCCTGCCCCAAAGTGCTCATCTCTTCCTGGGTATTGGAGAGTAATGTTTGGGCTGGCAGGCATGAGGCTCTTTATGCCAAGGGACTGATTTGGTCCTGGACCAAGTGCATGGTCAGCTGCTCGAATGGATACACCTTTATTCTTCAGGAAGCAATGGCTTTTCCTTGGTTAAGGAAAATGTTTTAAAAGGAGAATGTACAGAAAATGCTTTACTTCATATAGTACACATTTATTTCTCTCCACTTAACCTTTGAATATTGGAACAAAAAGGGACAAAAATGGGCCCAAGAAGGGAATAGTGGTAGTAGTAGTAGTATAGTAGTAATAGTAGTAGTAATAGCAAAGAGTCAGGGCTATTATTTGACTTTGCAGGTTGTACTCTCATAATTCTAAGATGTGTGTCATTCACATAGGTGTTGATGTGGCTGTGCATCTTAGGGTTTTGCCATATGGCATGAACTAGCATGTACTTTGTGCCACACACTATTCTAACAATATTACATGCAGTGATCTTTACCACAATCCTCTCAAGTAGATCCTGGTGTCCTCATTTAACAAATAAGGAAATGGCCCAAAATAAGTTCAAGGTCAAGGCTGGGGCAGAAGCAGGATTGAAGACCAGAACCAGCTTCAGAGCGGGGCTCAGGATTGCCCTGCCCTCTGCCCCTGAGTAGGTCGGGTCAGGTCCAAGGGAGGCGTTCTGCACTACTCATCCATTATCCCAAGTGGGTCTGTGAGTATTCTGGGCATGGTGCTTGGTTCTGGAGTAAAATGGTTCAGCAACCAAGTTTTTGGCTCAATCGACAGTAAGAATGTTGTTTCATGAGGTTTTTAAATGGTGTGTTGTTGTGAATTTCTGGAGACTGGAAGAAAGGAGATGGTCTGGCTGACTTGTGTCTGGGGCCCAGGACCCCTGCTTGGGTATGATTCATGAAGCTCTAAATACTCCTTACAGTAAGACTATTACTCTTCTGGATTCCAAAATGCAGAAGCATAAATCTTACCTTCTTCCTTACCCCTTTTTTTCTCTTCCTACTCTTCTTCTAATAGCACCTCTCCTCTCCTCCTGTCTCCCTCTGCCTGTCCCTTCTGGGAACTCAGAAGAATGACTCAGATCTTCCCTTCTAGAGAGAAATGTGTTAATTTAATAATCTCATTGAATTTATAAAAACAACATCATGAAATATATAAACATTTCACTTCTAATGTGTTTTATTAAATACATTGAGTGACCTAAACTCACTCCTTTATGGTCAAATAAGTCAAATATGAGCCGACTGAACTCACAGAGGACACAGTGTAGGAAAAGAACGGAAACATTTAAAGAGGCAAAAATCTGTCTGTAATCACCATGTTCCTTGTGCATTATAGTTCAGGCCAAAGAACTTCTCAGTGAACATATTTTTCCTCTTAGGTTGATGTATATTGACAACCACCCATGGACACTAATTTTTAAGGGTAGACTGTGGCTTGAAGGGGGCAGAGGCAGTCCTGTACTATATTTCACTAAGGCACATTGGCCATGAAAATAACTGTTATTGCTGTTGCTGCTCAATGGTCAATGCCTTTCAGTATGAATAGGGGGAGTTAAATAAATTATGTTTATACCAAGTTCTTTGAAACTGTGACAAGGTGGAGGTAGGGTGGGGAAGCCCAGGTTGAATTATCCCCATGTTCTGTAGTTGTTGTTAGGAAAAAAGTTGAAATGGCAAGCACACCAGGGTGCAAATGTAAGCAATATTCAACCCAGTCTGTTAATAAAGTGCAAGGTTTGCTTGGTGGTGCCCTCATAAGCTATGCCTCATAAGCATTGTGGTTTCCAAAATTATTCCAAGTTAGGCACTGCTACAAGGAAAATATGCTGCTGGCTGTGAAATAATGAGAGGGATAATAAATATATAAAACTTGGAATCTCCTGATGAAAAATGAAAGAGATTTTATGAACTCAACCAGTCAACTCAGATGAAAAACCCCCAGTGTGCTCACCGTGATTAATGCCCTGGCCTTCCTTGTGAGAACCTCAGATTCAATTTCCTATTCTGATATCTTGTTCTGGAGGCAGCTATGCTCGGGTCATGACAGACATAGTGAGTTCATCGAAAGCTGGCAAATATGTGGTTCTCTGGCCCTGGTGGGAGAGACTGAAAGGTCAGAGCTGTGCTGTGTCAGTGTGTACCCAAGAAAAACCATCATGTGTCTGTGCCTAACGGGGTGCAAATAATAGCAGGGCTACTTAATGGCGGTAATGTTGCACTTCAATGTGTCAGTACAGAGTGTTCTCTTATTACTCTTCTGTTCCTCTCCACCCTGGGAAGTGCAGGCCCTATAAGACCATCTCACACAGGAGGACACAGAGGCTTAGAGAGTTCTGCCCAAGGTCACCTGGTTGGTAAGCAGCAGAACTTAGAGAGAAATCCTGATTCTACTGCTCTTTCTTCGACTCACTTCAATATTATTGTTTCCTTGGCCTGTTGTTAAACACACAAGCACCAGACAGACAGACAGACACACAAACACACACACACACACACACACACACTATGAGGTATGAACAAACCAGGCATCCTGTCTAAACTAATTTATTTCATGAGATCATCTCTCCACACTCCATTTCACATTGCCTGTGGAGACATAAACCTAGTCTTGAGTAAAAGAATGAAGACTTTAGTCCCTCATTTGGTCCTAAATGACATGCAGAAAATGTTTTCGTAACTCAATGTGAGCCATGGAAGGCTGCTTTGCTTGACTTTCAAATGCTGCCAGCCAGAAGACACATCACTCTAAAGGGTTTTACAGAGCAGGCTGAGTCCTGATGGGAAATTTAAGCCCAAGAGGGTGTTACTGTACATAAAGTTTGGTAAGAATTCTTCCTCAGCTGGAAATTCTGACCTATGGGTTCCCAAGCAAGCTTAATTTAGTTGACAGTTAGCTTTTATGAATCACCATAAGGGTTGTACAACCTCATTTCACATTTCTTGAGTAAAAGAATGTCTCCCAATTAATCACTAAAGAAAAAAATAGAAGAATAAAGTAAGAGCAAAATTACATGTTTGTCTTACTCTAGATAACATTTTAAGCTCTTTGACCCTGCTGAACCCAAAGAAACCTGTCTGTGACACCAAAAAGTAAAATAAATTGCTAGGTCATTATACCTTGCTGGATCAGACCTCCTTTCACATTCAATAAACAATGTGTGATTAGGGGTCTGCCATTAACATCCCAAGGGAGGCTGTGTTAGAAGACCTTTGTCTCTCTGCTCTGAGAACTGGGTGGAGGCTGAGGGCCACAGTGTTCTAATCTACCATCATCCCTTCAGGCAAGAGCTCTGGTGGCTTCTGAATGAACAGTTGGAAGCCCTTGTCTGGAGCTAGTTTCCTGGTTATCAGCTATGCTCTTGGTGTGGTAGGAGAGATCTACTTTGTGGTACATGATGGTACACCCTCTTCCTACACAGTGGTTCCTGCAGTTTTCACATAGTCATACTTTTAGGAACAGATTTCAAAGATCCCTTTACTTTTTCTCAGTAGTGGGGGTTGAACCCAGGGCCTTCACACTGAGCTGCATCTCCAGCCCCTCTTTTAATTCAGGCTGGGCTTGACTTGTGATTCTCCTGCTTCAGCTTCCTAGACTGCTGAGATTATAGGGTGTGCCACCATGCCCAGATTCAAACATCCTTGTAAAAGCAGATGACATCTGCAAGTGACAGTCATCTCTTCCCTCTCATCCATGCCCCACAATAGCTTTTCTCAATCTTTGGTGTGCAAGGACTCATCTGAAGGGCATGTCAAGGCCAGATCACTGGGTTGGGGATTGTCAGGTAAAAGTGCCAAAGACCAAGACCAGACCAGGCCACAACAAGCCTTTATTAGGGGAATAGATCTGCCGGGCTGTCTCTGAACAAAGGAGAGACAAAAGCAATATGGCTGGGGCAGGGAGAGTCTTTTATAGAGACTGGGGTGGGGCTTGTAGGGGCTGAGGTGGGGTTGAGTGAGGTAGTGATCAGGGAGTGGAGGAGCCGGTGACGTCACTAGGTGGTAGGGGGTGAGCGAGTATTAGGTTACTCTCTAGGTGGGACCAGGGGCATGCTGGGAGGAAGGGTTTATTCTTTGGTGGGAGCAACCATCTTGGCATGACATCACCCAGGGGAGGGGCAAGGCACCATAGGAAGAGGGCAGCTACTATACATAATAGCTGCTGAGGTAGTGGAAGACCTATCAGGGATGGGCAGATAATTTACATTTTTATACATTCTCATGTTATGCTGGTGCTGCTGGTAAGGGGACCACATGTTGAGTAGCACCGTTCAAGAGTTAAAATTTCTCTCTTTCTTTCTTTCTTTCTTTCTTTCTTTCTTTCTTTCTTTCTTTCTTTCTTTCTTTCTTTTCTCTTTTCTTCTTCTTCTTCTTCTTCTTCTTCCTCCTCCTCCTCCTCCTCCTCCTCCTGACAGGGTCTCACTGTGTATGTAGTTCAGGCTGGACTTAAACTCAGTATGAAGCCCAGGCTGGCCTCTGAAATTGCAGTGACCCTCTTGCCTCAACCTCCCGAGTGCTGGGGGAGTTGAGGAAACGAGAATAAGGATAGTAGGCTGTGATGCAGAAAGGAGAATGAGAAAAAAAATTCAGAGTATAGGAATGGTGTATGGAGAACAAATGCAGGTTCAGGTTCCCAAAAGGAGAACCCTGTAAGCCTATGGGATAAGAACAAGGAACAGCACATAAAGGCAATGGAGGAGGATCTCATCTACAGTTGGCATATGTGACATTTTCTACCCCCCCTTCCTTCTTTCTTTCATTTGTCCTCAGTCTTCCCAGTGTTGGAATCACAGACAAGAGCCACCACACCCTGCTTAGCCTCCCCTTTTTGAATGGAATGCTTAAAGAACAGCAAGCACCAAACAAATCCCTTGACTGTGAAGGTAAATTTTTTAGAGTAGTAAACCATAAGCAAGATATGAATTATACAAGTTTTGTTCTTAAATGACCAGGAAACTCTACCTCCCTTCAAGTTGACTTTATTCAAAAGACTGATGCAAATAAATGTGGAGGGAGAGGCCTGCAGTGGAAGGGAAAGGACTCAAGGCAGGATGTGGTTTAGTGTGGGGTTGAGACCCCAGTGCTGCTCCTTGGGGTCCCTGAAAGAGCCTCAGATGTGGATCTCCCTAGCAGGGGTCCTCAGTAAACTCTGATTGACTGTACTGACCAGACTGACAAAGTTCAGTGCTGCTCTTTGCTGCTTCAGAAATGGAAAGATTGAGAACAATGGCCAACTCTTTGAAGTGCGTTCCTGTGGGGCTGGGGCCTCACAGCTGCTCAAACCTGAAAATAATTATTTCACCATTGCAATGACTCAGCTGGGGTTAGAACTTCAGCAGATTGGGACTTGGCTATTTTTAATGCATGAATTCAAAAATAGTTTAGAGGTGTGGCTCAGAATGTCGCCTACCCTGAAGATGTATGGTCTTATGCGGTTGGCAGCCATCCTGGCCTCCTCATACGCTGAGCCTTTTCTCCTGGGTGGTACCCCATTGTTCAGTCTCCTAATTTTTCCATGTTCCTCTATGGTCAAAAATTGCCTCTTATTCCCAACCGTACACTAAAATCATAAGTTACTCTGGCTGTGTGATTTGATAAATACCACACTTGGCTTTTTCTTATCTTTCGCAACTCACTTATCTTTCACAACCTCTTCATAGAAATCTTCTCCAACTGTGCAATGTAATGAAGAAGACTCTCTTTTATCATCTCAGGCTGTTTAATTTTCCCCATATCATTTACTACCCTCTGAAATGGCCTCTTTCACTCATTCATTTACTAGTTCCCAACAGACCCCAGCATAAGTTCTATGCAAGCTCCATGCAAGCTGAGATCTTGTTTCTTTTGTTCCCTACACTATCTACAGGACCTAGATGCCTGCCTGACACATACAGGTGCTCAAAAGTATTTATGATCACATGGATGCATTCAAGCCTAGGTGAATATTGATAACATCTTATGAGTTTATCCTATGGGATAAGACACATTTTAGAAAGATCCTTTCGGAGATTTAGCTCAGTGGTTCTGCCACCTGCCTTGAAAGTGCAAGGTCCCAAATTGGATCCCTGGTACCAAAAAAAAAAAAAAGACCCCTAATTCCTCAACTCAGGGGAATGTTACACTCAGGAGCTTTGAGTTCCTTGAAGGAGGTTCTCCCTAAAGTGTTTGTGCCACTCTGCATTGCCATGGAGCATGACAAGGAGGTGACTCGTGCATGGTCCACTCACATGCTGGCACTCCTTTCCATCACAGGGCCAAAAAGCTTAATAAAGTCCCATCAAGTTGGTGGGAAAACCTTCTTAGCCAAAATTTGCCCTCCCCATCCTGTAAGAATTTTTTTCTGATAATAATCACCTATCACTAGGTTACAGATTTTAGAAGAAAGTGATATATTATTTCAAAGCTCTGTACTTAGGTAAAAAAAAAAGTTTAAATTTTAATACATGAACTCTACTTATCTTTGCCAAAACTTTGTCCTTGTCTATTTCTTTACCTTCTATGTCCTTTCTGTTCCCCAAAAGAACAAGGTAGGGAAAGAATGGAAGATAGTGATGGTAATCTTTTCTAGGATTTGTAGTGACATCAAGTTTTTGCTGTTTGCCAGCACTCTGAGTTTGTAAGGAGACATCTCAAGTTCAGAAAGATATTTATTTCTCAATTATAGTACCTCCCCAAGAGGATAGTGTATGGTTATAGTATACAAAGTGTGTTCCCAGGGCCACTGTGAGCCTGTTAGAAATGCAAATTCTCAGGCACCACCCAGACTCAAGGCATTGGAGGGCTGGGCTGTCTCTGCAGGTGCCCAGGGAGAACTGGTGGCTGCCAACGTTCCTGGGCTGACAGCTGCCTTAGGCCAAACTCTAGCTCTGTGTACATGAATCAGAAACTGTGTGCATTGGCCAGTCCTTCAAAGGATACTGATGTATGCTGATGATTATATACCAGTGTCTAGAATCATGGTGTTCACTCTGTGAATCTGAGGTCTAATGGCATTGGAGAAACCTATGACCTTTTGAGAACTCTGAACTATGGACCTCATCTCAGACCTATTGAATCAGAAACAGTTTAATAAAATCTCCAAAGAATTTTTATGGAAGTCTGAGAGGCACTTGATCTAGAACTTACTTAGATTGTCATATGAGAAAATAGAAGATATTGAAATATTCTACTTTGTATTTTCACTACAGTTTTAGTAGCTAGGTTGTGTTTTTCTTAATCTTACATATTTCAAGGATATGAGTAACCTGAATTTCTTTTCCCATGACAATTTTTCTTAAAGTGTGTTCTACAGATGAATCCTCTAGAGTATTAAAATTCATATCCTTCCACCATACCTCAATTCTACTAAATAAAAACAGATCTGAGAATCTCAATTTTTAACAAGCATCTTGTTGATACTTACATACTTTAAAGATGGAGAACTTTATCTTGGAAGAATAGCAACCCATAAAAGTCATAGAGAAAGGGCTCTAATTTATGTTGAACAAGATCCTCTTTTTCTCATGTTATTTTTCCACCAAATTATTTTTCTATGAAGCATATAAAATGTCATGAAAAATTAAAAATGAGATTCAGGAGAACTCATCCTTCCATCTCTGCTCCTGCATCCTCTCTACTGCCTCTCATTTTGTTGCAGTTTCATGAGAGCTGCCAAACAATCCACACTGGTTAACAAATGGCTAATCAACAGTCACCCATCTGTTGATGAGATTTTGGCTGTTTTCAGATAGTCAATGATCATTAAGTTTTGTTTCCCCTCATGGGGGAAAGCTGTGGCATACTGATTACCTGACAGTGTTAGAAAGATTTCTGACTGGTTATTTATGCACACTAACCAAATCTTTCTTTAGGCTAGTGGGCCTGTCCCATATCTAGTTGCTATCTACCTCCATAGGGTTTTATTTTTACAGTGACAAACAGTGCAATTTTTTTTTTTTGAGACAGAGTTTTGCTATGTAGTTCACACTGACCTTGAATTCACTATGTAGCCCAGGCTGGCCTTGAACTCATGGCAATCCCCCCCTGCCTCAACCTCTTGAATGCTGGGAGTATAAGCATGCACCACCATGCCTGGCATAAACAATACAATTTTTTATGGTAGTAGCATATAAATTGTGACTCATTATTTGAAATATTGCAGAAATAAGTAGCTGGCAAATCATGATTTGCCCCGCTAAGTTTATGTAATTCTTTCCCCTCTGCATTTTGTGTTTCCTCATACGCTTTGTGATCCCTCTGGGATATAAAATATGAAAAAGCATTTTCAGGATGAGAACGGCAAGATCCAAGAGTAGTGCTCTGATCTTTTTATTGCTGAGAGCTCTGACTAGACACAGCCCCAGGAGATCAGCTTTGAAGCAGCACACAGGCAGTGAGGGTGCAATTGAGCTTTGAAGCTTTGTGTGAAAATAACGTCTCCCTTTGGACAGGGTCTGTATCATGAGTGTGGGATATCAGAGGGACTGTGTGGTTCTATTTTTGTTTCTCTCTCCTACCTTCCTGTACTTGACTAATAACCACTCATTTTCCTTGAAGGCTGGCCTCTTGTTAAGGGTGTGATTCATATGTAGAAATGTCTACTTTCCAATAATCCTGCTTTAGGAATGATCATATAGGTCTTTTCTGTTTTTAGAGGCATTTGGGTTAATGCAAAAAGATTTAGGATAATTAATTTTCACACAGAATAAACAAAATTTACCCATATATGTAAATTATAGGAATAAACTATACATTCAATGTGTTGCATTATGTACCAATGTGTTGCCTACTATGTACCAGGAGCTAAGTGCTGACAATATCATTCTTAGCAAATCAGATTTAGTTTTTGTTTTCATGTAGCTTAGATTATAATGGAAGAGATAGGCATTTAATTACATTATCATAAAAACAAATATGAAATTATAATGTAATGTGTAGTAAGCTGGTTCAGGAAGGCTTCTTTAAAGAAGAGATGTTTGAATTGAGATTGGTAGGAAAGGTAAGAATTATTAAGCAAAGGGGAAAGAGAGTAGTTTAGCCAGGATGAAGAGAAAGATGGTACCTTTTACTGAAGGAAAAAAAAAGGAATACAATGGTGTGAGGGCTACGGCTGAGCCTCCCCTAAAGCACCTAGAGAGGGGTCCGTTTAATCCATATAGTCTTTTGAGAGTTAATTAATTAATTGTTCCCAAATTAAAAAAAAACATAGGGAGAGTCAATCATCAGCACCAGGGCAACATCAGATCAGGAGAGTGGATCCAGAGTCCCAGAGTTCAAGAGTTGTATGTTTCTATACCTTCAGCATCACAGCAGTTAGAGCTACATAGCAAACACAGCAAACACAGCTACTAAAAAGCTACAGTATTCTCTATTTCACAGCAGTTATAGTCTTACCTGCTTACTTAGACATGGAGAGACTAAACACCTGCTGCATGACCTTGTCCATGTCGTGCATGCATGGTTAAGTGTTAGGTCACTCTTAGATAACTGTGGCCTGTTATGTGTATGTCCCTGAGAGTGGAGTCATGTCCTTAAGTGTCCTCAGGTGCACTTATGTCTCCTGGGCTTTGAGTCTAATCAGAAGTGGTGCCCCACAAATGGAACATCTAGTATTGGTAGGAGAGGATCATGAATTGAATTTCAAACAAGCAGAATATGAACTTTTTAGATATACTTAAGAGGTGACCAAGGCAGGTGTCTGGACTATTAATATGAATTTATGTGTAAATAACCTTCAAGGCAATAAAAGTTGAAAAAATTTACGTAATCACTAGTATAAGGTGAAAAGGGGAATTCTCAACTTTTAACAGCAGAGAAGAGGATAGATCAACAAAGGAGACAGAGAAAAACTAGCCAGAGAGATAGGAGTAAAATCAAAACAGTATAATGTCTTGCAAATCAAAGGTATGAAGTGTTTTGAGAAAAGACCAAAGATGAACATTTAAACAGAAGAGATTTAAACATGTCTTCTGTCAATAAACAGGCTTGAGAGAGAAAGCCTTGGAACATATACAGAGAAAGGATAGTAGTGAAAACTTCCTGAGGAGATAAGTAGGGAAGAAATCTAAAGCTTACATTGGAGGTTGGCTCTGCAGAAAATGAGGAGCAGTTCTCCTGTAACAGTAGCTCTCAAATTTTAGTTTATTTCAGAGTTACTTAGAAGACTTGTTAAAACAAAGATTTTTGCCTCTTTTCCCATAATTTCTGATTTTTCAGGGCCAGAGTGCAAACTGAGAATTTGCCTTCCTAGGAGTCCCCACATGATGTTAATGTTATTGGTCCAAGCACCTCACTTTGCCCTGTATCAACTGTGTTGAGAACCATTCTATATAATTTTGGGGGAAAATCATTTCATATTAAATTATGATTAGTACTGTCTAAGGCCCAATGTCTTCTTGCCCTCCAGCTGTCTATGGCAAGCAGAAACACAACTGTATTTTGCCTTTGGTCATAATTTGAGGCCTCAATGGTCATGTGATGCTATGATGCTCGAGGGCAGGAGTACATCAGTTGAAGACATCTTGGTTCTTTGACAACTGAGCAGTAAAAAAAAAGAGAAAGGTTTCACCTGGGGGAAGGACAGATTCCCTATTAGCCTGCTATCTTGTCCTACCTACTATTATAAGATTGCTGGAGGTCCTGAGTTGTACGGAAGACAGCGAATCACCCCGCTACAGACAGGCAGCCACCTGGTTCCACACTACAAAGATGCAGAGGACATCAGACCACCAGACCAAGGTGCTAACAGCCCCCTGGCCCAGTCGAAATGAGAAAACACATAAATAAGTCTCAAAACCAGACTTCCAGATCACCTACAGCAACCCCAAAGGGAAATGAGATGGAAAACTCTGATACTCAACCACCTGGGCCCACTGAACTGGCAACAAAAGGGGATCTGGAAAAAATGAAATCAGAAATAATTTCTCAGAAAACAGGAGAAATTGTGCCCTTAGTGAAAGACATAATTAATAAATCTAGAGAGGAGCTGAGGAACATGATGGAATCCCAACATAAGAAACAAATGGAATCCATAAAACAGATGCAAATAGATTCCAGGACATGAAAAACTCCATGGAAAGTCTACACAGCAGAATGAGCCAATGTGAGGACAGAATTTCAGATATAGAAGATAAGATTGCAATTAGTGACCAGGAAAAGAAAAATTGCTTCAAAATTATAAGGGAACATGAGAAATCAATCCAGCAGCTGCTAGATGATGCAAAGAAGAATAACATAAGACTGATTGGGCTCAATGAAGAAACAGGAGAGAGTGGAGATGACATAAAAAATCTCTTCACAGAAATAATGGCAGAAAACTTCCCAAGCAGGGGAAAAGAGCTTGACATACAGATAAGTGAGGCATATAGGACTCCAAATAGCCTTCATCAAAAAAAATCTACACATAGGCATATAATTGTTAAGATTCCAGAAACTCAACAGAAGAACAAAGTTCTCCAAGCAGTCAGAGAAAAGAAACAAATCGCATACAAAGGAAAACCCATAAGAATCACAGCAGACTTCTCAACACAAACCATCAAGGCAAGAAGAGCTTGGAGTGACATATTCCAAGCCCTAAAAGAAAACAGCCTCCAATCCAAATTGATGTACTCAGCAAAACTATCTTTCAAAATGGATGGAGAAATAAGATACTTTCATGACAAAGAGCACCTTAGGAACTTCGTGAATACCAAACCAGCACTCCAAAGAATTTTACACAATATCCTAGGAACAGACATTGAGGATCACAACCCCAGGAAGCAAAGCAGAATGAACCCATCTGTCCCAACAAGAAATTAAATGTAAAGGGGGAGAACTCAACAAAAAGAAAAAGTCGTGGCAATGACAAGTCAATACGTTTCAGTTATAACCATCAAAGTTAATGGTCTCAATTCACCAATCAAAAGATATAGACTGGCAGAAGGGGTCAAGAAGCAAAATCCAACGATATGCTGCTTGCAAGAAACACACTTAATTCAAAAGGAAACTCATACACTGAAAGTTAAAGGCTGGAAAACAATACTGCATGTGACAGGAACCTGAAAAAAAGCAGGAGTAGCTATCCTCTTGGCAGATCAAGTAGATTTCAAACCAACACTGATTAAGAGAGACGAAGAGGAAACTACATCCTTGTAAAGGGAAGAATCCAAGAGGAAGAGATGACAATCATAAATATCTATGCACCAAACACTAGTGCCCCCAACTATATAAAACAAATACTAATGAAAACGAAAAGTCATACATGCACTAATACAAATGTAGTGGGGGACCTCAACACCCCACTGTCACAAATAGATAGATCAACTAGACTAAAAATAAGTAATGAAATACTAGAACTCAATCGAACTCTTGAACAAATGAACTAAACAGATGTTTACAGAGTCTTCCACCCCACAAAATCAGAATACACATTCTGCTCACCTACACATGGGTCATTCTCCAAAATAGACCACATAATCACACATAGACCATGTTTAAGTAAGCGCAAAGGAATTGAAGTTATCCCCTGTACATTATCAGACTGTAGTGTGATGAAATTGGAGATCCACAGCAAAAAAAACTCAAAAAATTTCATAAACATGTGGAAATTGAACAACACACTTCTGAATAACCAATGGGTCACAGAGGAAATTAAAGAAGAAATCAGACAGTTCCTTCAATTAAATGACAATGACAATACAACATATCAGAATCTATGGGACACAATGAAAGCAGTCTTATGAGGGAAATTCATAGCAGTGAATACGCATATTAGGAAAACAGAATGAGCCCAATTAAACAACCTGATGCCGAACCTCAAGCTTCTAGAAAAAGGAGAGCAGGACAAACCCAAAGCTCATACAAGGGAGGAAATTATAAAGATCAGAGGAGAAATCAATGCAACGGAGACTAAGACAAAAAATCAATGAAGCCAAGAGTTGGTTTTTCGAAAGAATCAACAAAATTGACAAACCTTTAGCCAACCTTGTCAGAAAAAGGAAAGAAAAGGCCCAAATCCATGCAATTAGGAATGAAAAGAGTGAAATTACAACAGACCCAGCAGAAATCCAGAGGATCATCAATACCTACTTCCAGAACCTACACGCCAATAAGGTGAACAACACAGAAGAAATGGACAGATTCCTGGATACATATGAATTAACAAAGTTGAACAAAGAAGACCTAAAAATTCTGAACAACCTAATATCAACCAATGAAATTGAAAATGTAATTAAAAACTTATCAACTAAGAAAAGCCCAGGCCCTGATGGCTTCACTGCTGAATTCTACAAGACATTTAGAGGGGAACTGCTGCCACTACTGTTTAAACTCTTCAGTGATATTGAAAGGGAAGCAATACTCCCAAATTCATTCCTGGAAGCAAGCATCACCTTGATCCCCAAAGCAGAGAAAGACTCAACTGAAAAAGAGAACTATGGGCTAATCTCACTAATGAACATAGATGCAAAAATCCTTAATAAGATAATGGTAAACAGAATGCAGAAGATCATCAAGAAGATCATACACCCTGATCAAGTGGGATTCATCCCAGGGATGCAGGGATGGTTCAATATACGAAAATCAATCAATGTAATACACTATATCAATAGAGCCAAGGACAAAAACCATATGATTATCTCCATAGATGCAGGAAAAGCATTTGACAAAATCCAGCATGCATTTATGATAAAAACCCTACAAAAAATTGGAATAGATGGTCTCTACCTCAAACTGGTAGAAGCCATGTATGAAAAACCAACAGCCAATATCATACTAAATGGTCAAAAACTGAAATCCTTCACACTAAAATCAGGAACAAGACAAGGATGTCCACTATCACCACTCTTGTTCAATATAGTTCTGGAAACATTAGCCACAGCAATTAGACAAGAGAAAGAAATAGAAGGAATAAGGATAAATTCAGCCTGTGAATGCCTCACTGCTAGAAAGTGAGCACTCATGGAAAGCACTGGCTTTGACTGTAACCTCGGAGATATCTAGACATTTCCTACGTGATGTGTTCACTCTGATGGGGATTTTAGCTATCACCTCTGTCCTTGTCTGGATGAGCCTTTATGACTGCTCCTAATAACATTTCCCACAAATTCCCTCATGGTCCTTAATAATTTTACATTTGGCAAACCTAGTATCACCAGCTAAGTGGCCAAATGTATATACATTGCAATATTCCCAGGATATAAACAAGCTGAAGGAACCCAGAAATGTTAATTGATCTAGGTTGTACAACAAATAAGTGATAGAATCAGAATAAGAAGTTACTGGATTCAAAACTCATTAAAGCCTCTGTTTTATGTATTTAAGTTTTTGTTGAAATTTAAATGTTTTTCTTTCGTATCATCCATTTTATATTTTTATATAAAACCTCTACACTTCCTTGTATTTGTCATCTTATAAAGCTAACCTGCGTACCAAAAGCTCATTGCTCAGCTCATATATTCTATGTATATGAAACTAAATTCATGTAATTGAATTATTTTTATAATTAGAAATTTCATCTTTTAAAGAAAGTACAGAATATGATGACTAAAAACTTTAGATATTCCTAGTTTCTGTTAATTTTAACAGAGATATAGTGAGAAAAAACTTAAATGACAACATTTAAAGGCATAAGGGAGAAGCCTAGTCTTAGTCTACCCCATGGAATGCAAGTTTCTGGGTCCTAAAAATATTTAGTTATCTTTTTGGCTGCTTTTGAGTGGTGGAGTGGGATTCTCTCTTGGGGATGAAAAATGGAGTTTAAAAGAATGTTCATTGCTATCAGGGTATATGTTGAGTAAACTGATTTTTCATCTGCCAAAATGTGTATACTGGCTTCTGTCTCATCTAGAGACCTCTGGAACTAAAAGTAATTGATCAAATTAGCCCAACAAGTAATCCCCCACTAGCTCTGTTATGATTGCAACTTGTTAACCTTAGTACACTGTTTATTTAAACCAGATGACATCATGAAAACCATCACCATTTCATCAAAGCATGGTGCACACTGTGAAGAGCAATTTGGTTTCAAACCACTCTGAGATATGGCCTTTTCCCCTCTTCTTTTGTATATTAAAATGTAAAATGTAGAACCTCAGTTCTCAGGCATTGTATTTTCACTCCATCTGGCTTCCTCCCAGTGAAATGGAAGCATTTTTGTGCCATTTAGAGTCAAGCAACTAAAAATATCAAACAAGTTTGCCCCAGTGCTGGGACAGGAGAATTTATGACAGAAACTCTTCTTTTAATTTCTCCTCTTAGCCTTCATTTGCCAAGTTCTCATTTCCATGCTGTATGATGGTTTCCTGCAGCATGGCCTGGCAGATAATGCCCATGAAGTTCCTTACACTAGGATTAGCCACAGAACTAACAAGCTATTTGGGCTGTGACGATTCTCCTTCTTGGTGTCCCTCTCCTGTTTCTGTATACATTCTGATCTATTTTGATTAGAATGATTGATGCATGTGTGTGCCAGTATCAGCTCCCAGTTCCCTGGCTCCTATGATGTTTCTGCTGTCACAGTTCGAACATTACTCCATAGCTACAGCTTTCTTTTTAGTGTAATTATTAGCACCTATGAAGTCTAATTTTTAAAATATTAATAGACAAGTTGGTTGGCAACTCACAAGGGAGCCATTGCTCTAGTGGTGACACCAATATGAGCCAATACTCTAGAAGGAGGAATGAAATACAAGTAAATAGTGGAGTAAATGACAGATTTACTCCATGGGGAACTTATATTTCCTTGACATTTTGGAAGGTAATCCTACTTTTTAGATTATGAGAATTAAGTCAATAAACCAACCTTACATGTATTATTAAGTCTCATTTTAGGTACTATGAGGGGTTAACAATGTATAAAGTCATTGATCATTATTAATCTAATTCAACATTTCTAAAACAGTATTCTATGGAACCTTAATTCTGAGACATACTCTATGAAAAAGAATTCCATGTGCAATATGTTTGACTCCAGTCTTGGAAATGTACAACATATTCAAGGCTGTGGAAAATTGTAAAGGGAAGAAACATGTTTAATTTGTTTAACCTCAAATTTACCAAATTTATTTGATTGTGGATCCCCTTTTTTCATGTAAAACCTATGAACATCTCTTACGATATATATTTGAGGAGTGCTAGCTTTGTGAGCTTATTTACAGAGATTATGCATTTATTTCATTAGTATCTCTCAAAGAAATATCCACAAGTGTTTAGAAGTATTTGAGTAAGTGGCCAAGGATTTAGCTTAGTGGCACCACACCTGACCCTTGAGTGCAAGGTCCTGAGTTCAATCCCCATTAAAAAAAAAAAAAAGAAAATGAAGAAAAAAAATATTTGAGTAAGTGAATATACTGCCTACCCCAGGAATTTAGAGCAGTATCTCTCGAATTCCAGCCATAGACTGGTGTTTCCAATCTGCATTAGTATTTCTTGGGGCTATAATGTAAATGGAGAGACCTAGGTTCCAATGTAGGGGTTTCTGCTTAATAGATTTGAGTTATATGGGCATGAAACAATATTCCTAGGTGATTCTTTGACATAAGAGCTTAGGAATGATTGGCTGACTATGACAAAACAAACAAAGCAAGGGCTGAACATTTGACATCCTTTGCAAGGTTCTCTATTCCATGGTCACAAACTAAACTCTAGCTTTAAAAACATGTCTGTTATAATCCACCAACAACACGAATGAACTTGGTGAAGTCCAAAGTACAGGGCCTCGAGACAGGTCAATACAGCTGTCTGTATGTATAGGAAAAAAATAGTATCTTTTTCATTTTCAAATTCAGCAAAAGCCCCATGACTTTGAACATGGACTGGACTAAGAGAAAATGAAGAGTGTCTATGTTGTAGACTTATGTAAAAACTAGTGAAAAAGATATTTGAAATATTTCTGGAGTTTGAGAGAGGTTTTTTTCTGGACTAGTGTTTAAGATTGTTGCAATACAATATTGCTGGCCATATAAATCCCCAGACTGTAAAAAGGTGGCTTTAAAACTTGGAAGGCTGGTATGGAAGTATGGTCATGATCTCAAACCTTGGGTGGATAAGATGAGGCAAACAATTTTTTTTCTACCTCAGTATTTTAAATACTATACAATAGCAATGAAAATGTCTCTAAGTTCATAAACTTTTCAGTCTCATGACAAAAAATTTTTATATAGAAATATGTTCTGAAACAGTCTCTATATTTATACCACAAATAACTGAGGTCAGTCTTGATTTAGTCTTCTTTTTATTAAAATTCAGTTTATAGGGGCTGGGGATTTAGCTCAGTGGTTCTGCCACCTGCTTCAAAAGCAGAAGGTCCGGAGTTTGATCTCTGGTACCAACCCCCACCCCCCAAAAAAATCCAATTTATAGCTTCTGTTTCATGGGTATTTTTTATACATTGCTGATAATCAGAGTTAATTGGTGTTTAGTTTAGCCTTTGAAATAATCCAAAGAAAGATCTTTTATGTTGTTAAATCAACCAAAACAAGAGGTACTAACTTAAAATATTTTGATGAGTCTTTGATATTTCCTGAGGCTAAACAACCAGGGACATTATAAAGATTGTACACTAGATTTTTTTGGTTTTTTTGTTTAAAAAATACCTTTTCTCTTTTTTAAATCACTCCATGCCTCCTCTCCTTCTGCCTGTTTCTTCTTTCTCCTCCTTCTTTCTTTTGACACTAATTTATGAAGCCTTTCACTTTTTTTGGGTTTTGTTGTTGTTTGTTTGTTTGTTTGTTTGTTTTAGACAGAATCTCACTATGTAGTTCCAGCTGGCCTTGAACTCATTACATAGTCCAGGCTGGCCTCAAATTTGCAGTGATCCTCCTGCATCAGCCTCCAGAGTGCTGGGATTACAGGCCGGTACCACCTGGTAGCTTTTTAGTTTAATAACCTAACTTCAACTTCATGACTATTACATTAAGGAATAGAACCTTTAAAGCTGTTTTGTCTGATGGCTAAATAATTTGGTATATTTACATGATTGAATCCTTTTGGTAATCAAAAATGATAATATGGGTTTTAAAAAAATTAGTTTACCACCAAATCAACCCGCTGCAGACAGGCAGGTCTGCAGACATGGTCCAGAGGTCGCCAGTCACGTGGAAAACACTGAATCAGCCTGCCTCAGACAGGCAGGTCTGTGGACGCGTTCCCGAGGTTGCCAGTCATGCTGAAAACACCTAATCAGCCAGGGCCCTGGCAGCAATCCACTGGACCCCCCCCGCCACTGTTCCTTTGGCCCCTTCTCTGTACAGCCACATGGTTCCACACTACAAAGACACAGAGGACACCAGACCACCAGACCACTGTACTGAAGCTAATCAAGTTCTCAGCATTTAAAGAATTCCTGCCCATAGGTAGGGGCTTCTGAGCAGCCGTCCCACTGCTCCTGGTCCAGAGGAAGGGGCTTCCGGGCCACCAAATGTCCCTCTGCTCCCAACCTAGAGGAAGGAGCCTTTGGGCCTCCATCCCTACCACCGCTCCTGGCCCCTGGCCCACCTCTCCCAGCTCAGAGGAGGTGAGCTGCACAGAAACCAAGAGCAGCCCCCCTGCCCCCCCCAGTTGAAATGAGAAAACATGTAAATAAGTCTCAAAACCAGGCTTCCAGGTCACCTATAGCAACCCCAAAGGGAAATGAGATGGAAAACTCTGATACTCAACCGCCTGGACCCACTGAACTGACAACAAAAGGGGATCTGGAAAACATGAAACCAGAAATAATTTCTCAGATAACAGGAGAAATTGTGCTCCTAGTGCAAGACATAATTAATAAATCTAGAGAGGAGCTGAGGAACATGATGGAATCACAAGATAGGAAACAAATGGAATCCATAAAACAGATGCAAATAGATTTCCAGGACATGAAAAACTCCATTGAAAGTCTACACAGCAGAATGAGCCAATGTGAAGACAGAATATCAGATACAGAAGATAAGATTTCAATTAATGACCAGGAAAAGAAAAATTGTTTCAAAATTAAAAGGGAATGCGAGAAATCAATCCAGCAACTGCTAGGCGATGCAAAGAAGAATAACATAAGACTGATTGGGCTCAATGAAGAAACAGGAGAGAGTGGAGATGACATAAAAAATCTCTTCACAGAAATAATGGCAGAAAACTTCCCAAGCAGGGCAAAAGAACTTGACATACAGATAAGTGAGGCATATAGGACTCCAAATAGCCTTCATCAAAAAAAAAAATCTACACATAGGCATATAATTGTTAAGATCCCAGAAACTCAAGAGAAGAACAAAGTTCTACAAGTAGTTAGAGAAAAGAAACAAATCACATACAAAGGAAAGTCCATGCAGATCACAGCAGACTTCTCAACACAAACCATCAAGGCAAGAAGAGCTTGGAGTGACATATTCCAAGCCCTAAAAGAAAACAGCCTCCAATCCAAATTGATGTACTCAGCAAAACTATCTTTCAAAATGGATGGAGAAATAAGATACTTTCATGACAAAGAGCACCTTAGGAACTTCGTGAATACCAAACCAGCACTCCAAAGAATTTTACACAATATCCTAGGAACAGACATTGAGGATCACAACCCCAGGAAGCAAAGCAGAATGAACCCATCTGTCCCAACAAGAAATTAAATGTAAAGGGGGAGAATCCAACAAAAAGAAAAAGGCATGAAAATGATAAGTCAATATGTTTCAGTTATAACCATCAACGTTAATGGTCTCAATTCACCAGTCAAAAGAAACACACTGGCAGAATGGGTCAAGAAACAAAATCCAACAATATGCTGCATGCAAGAAACACACTTAATTCAAAAGGAAACTCATACACTGAAAGTTAAAGGGTGGAAAACAATACTGCATGCGACAGGAACATGAAAAAAAGCAGGAGTAGCTATCCTCTCAGCAGATCAAGTAGATTTCAAACCAACACTGATTAAGAGAGATGAAGAAGAACACTACATCCTTGTAAAGGGAACAATCCAAGAGGAAGAGATGACAATCATAAATATCTATGCACCAAACACTAGTGCCCCCAACTATATAAAACAAATACTAATGGACATGAAAAGCCATATATACACTAATACAATTGCAGTGGGGGACCTCAACACCCCACTGTCACAAATAGATAGATCAACTAGACTAAAAATAAGTAATGAAATACTAGAACTCAATCGAACTCTTGAACAAATGAACTTAACAGATGTTTACAGAGTCTTCCACCCCACAAAATCACAATACACATTCTTCTCAGCTGCACAGGGGTCATTTTCCAAAATAGACCACATACTCACACATAGACCATGTTTAAGTAAGTGCAAAGGAATTGAAGTTATCCTCTGTATATTATCAGACCATAGTGCGATGAAATTGGAGATCCATAGCAAAAGAAACTCAAAAAATTTCATAAACATGTGGAAATTGAACAACACATTTCTGAATAACCAATGGGTCATAGAGGAAATTAAAGAAGAAATCAGACAATTCCTTCAATTAAATGACAATGACAATACAACGTATCAGAATCTGTGGGACACAATGAAAGCAGTCTTATGAGGGAAATTCATAGCAGTGAATACGCATATTAGGAAAACAGAATGAGCCCAATTAAACAACCTGATGCCGAACCTCAAGCTTCTAGAAAAAGGAGAGCAGGACAAACCCAAAGCTCATACAAGGGAGGAAATTATAGAAATCAGTGAAGAGATCAATGCAATGGAGACTAAGAGAATGATACAAAACTCAATGAAGTCAAGAGTTTCTTCTTTGAAAAAATAAACAAAATTGACAAACCTTTAGCCAACCTTGTCAGAAAAAGGAAAGAAAAGGCCCAACTCCATGCAATTAGGAATGAAAAGGGTGAAATTACAACAGACTCAGCAGAAATCCAGAGGATCATCAATACCTACTTCCAGAACCTACACGCCAATAAGATGGACAACACAGAAGAAATGGACAGATTCCTAGATACATATGAATTACCAAAGTTGAAGGAAGAAGACCTAAAAATTCTAAATAACCCAATATCAACCAATGAACTTGAAAACGTAATTAAAAAATTAACAACTAAGAAAAGCCTGGGCCCTGATGGCTTCACTGCCAAATTCTACAAGACATTTAGAGAGGAACTGCTGCCACTACTGTTTAAACTCTTCAGTAAAATTTAAAGGGAAGCCATACTCCCAAATTCATTCCTGGAAGCAAGCATCACCTTGATCCCCAAAGCAGAGAAAGACCCAACTGAAAAGGAGAACTGTAGGCCAATCTCACTAATGAACATAGATGCAAAAATCCTCAACAAGATACTGGCAAATAGAATCCAGAAGATTATCAAGAAGATCATACACCCTGATCAAGTGGGATTCATCCCAGGGATGCAGGGATGGTTCAACATATGCAACTCAATCAATGTAATACACTATATCAATAGAGCCAAGGACAAAAACCATATGATTATCTCCATAGATGCAGAAAAAGCATTTGACAAAATCCAGCATGCATTTATGATAAAAACTCTACAACAAATTGGAATACATGGTCTCTACCTCAATCTGATAAAAGCCATCTATGAAAAACCAACAACCAATATCATAGTACATGGTCAAAAACTGAAATCCTTCACACTAAAATCAGGAACAAGACAAGGATGTCCACTATCACCACTTTTGTTCAATATAGTTTTGGAAACTTTAGCCACAGCAATTAGACAAGAGAAAGAAATAAAAGGAATAAAGATAGGTAAGGAAGAAGTCAAATTGTCATTGTTTGCAGATGACATGATACTCTATATAGAAGACCCCAAGAACTCCACCAAAAGTCTTCTAGACTTAATAACCAAATTCAGTCAAGTAGCTGGTTACAAGGTCAACACACAAAAATCAATAGCTTTCCTCTACACCAATGACAGACTCACTGAGAGAGAAATAGGGCAAACAATTCCTTTCACAATAGCCTCCAAAAAACTGAAATATCCAGGAATCAACCTAACAAAAGAAATCAAAGATCTCTTCTCTGAAAACTATGGCACTCTGAAAAGAGAGATTGAAGATGATATCAGAAAATCAAGTGACATCCCTTGCTCCTGGGTAGGAAGGATTAATACAGTGAAAATGGCCATACTTCCTAAACTGCTATATAGATTGAATGCAATTCCAATTGAGATCCCTGTAGCATACTTCACGGACCTTGAGAAAACAATCCAAAAATTCATTTGGAATAAGAAGAGACCCAGAATAGCAAAAGCAATTCTAGGTAACAGAGACATGGCAGGGGGTATCACAATCCCCAACCTGCAACTCTACTACAAAGCTACTGTGACAAAAACAGCATGGTACTGGCAATGAAACAGACCTGAGGACCAGTGGAACAGATTAGAAGATGCAGAAACAAGGCCAGACACACTCAGCCACCTTATCTTTGATAAAGGGGCCAAACACCCTCACTGGAGGAAAGATAGCCTCTTTAATAAATGGTGCTGGAAAAATTGAGTTTCAACTTGCCAGAGATTAAAACTAGACCTATATCTCTCACCATGCACTAAACGAAAATCAAAATGGATTAAAGATCTAAATATTAAAATAGAAACTCTGAACCAGTTGGAACAGAGGTTATGTAGAACTCTTGAAGACATCGGTGTAGGAAAAGATTTTATGAACAAAACCTCAGTTGCCTGTGAACTAGCACAAACAATCCACAAGTGGGATCTCTTCTTACTAAAAAGCTTCTGCACAGGAAGAGAAACCACCAGCAGTGTGAAGAGACAACCCACAATGTGGGAAAAAATCTTCACCTGCTCTTCCTCAGACAAAGGTCTACTATCTCGAATCTATAAAGAACTTAAAAAGATCAGACCTCCCAAATTTAAAGACCCAATCCAAAAACGGAGATCTGAAATGAACAGACATTTCTCAGACAAAGAAGTAGAAATAGCAAATAAATACATGAAAAAATGTTCAACATCCCTGGTCATTCGAGAGATGCAAATGAAAACAATGCTGAGATTCCACCTCACACCAGAAAGAATGGCTGCTGTCATGAAATCAACCAATAACAAATGCTGGCAGGGCTGTGGGGAAAGAGGAACCTTGCTCCACTGCTGGTGGGAGTGTAGACTGGTGCAAGCACTGTGGAAATCAGTATGGAGATACCTCAAAGAACTAGGAGTGGAAGTCCCATTTGACTCTGCTATTCCACTGCTGGGGATCTTCCCCAAAGAATTAAAAGAATCATACCACAGTGATATATGTGCACCCATGTTCATAGCAGCACAGTTTGTAATAGCTAAAACTTGGAAACAGCCCAAATGCCCATCAACAGGAGACTGGATAAAGAAAATGTGGTTTTTTAAATAAAATGTAGTACTACTCAGCCATAAAAAATGAGAAATTAGAGACATTTATAGCTAAATGGATGGACTTTGAGGCACTACTCTTAAGTGAAATAAATAGGACACACGTGTAAATACCGAATAGTTTCTCTGGTGTGAGAAATTGAAAGTGTAAATAACGAGTAAAATGTATAATAAGTAATGTGAAATAGGAAGAAAAGGGGCACAGGGGAAGGTAGTGGGAGGGCTAGGGGAAAAGAAAGAAGGGTATGGAATTAATATGAGAAAATGAAAAAATAGGAACAAAATCTTTGTAAATAGGGAGGACTGGAGGGGTTAAAGGGAGGCCTGGGCAAGGGTGAAAAATAAGAACCAAGAGAGGTTATGTAAAGATGCAAATTTCCAATGATGAATGTCATTATATTGTATACCTAAAGTGTACCAATGATTAGAATGAATAATCGATAATGCAAAATAGGAAGAAAATGTCCAAAGGGGTAGGGGTAGTGGGAGGGGCAGGGGAAAGGAAAGAAGGGAAAGGAAAAATGATGAGAAATGGAAAAAATGGAAATAAAGTCTTTGTAAATAGGGAAGGGTGGGCTAGGAATGGGGAAAAAAGAAGAACCAAGATGCATTATGTAAAGGTACAATTCCCAATGAGAAATGTAATTGTGTTGTATACCTAAAATGTACCAATAAAAGAATTAAAAAAATAGTTTACATAGAAAAGTCCATTGAATAATTATAAAAAAGACACAGATAATCATCAAAGCACATTGTTAAGTGAAAAAGCAGGATGCCAAACAGTATGCTTAGATTACTTATACTTCATCTGTAAATCCAGAAAGGAAACAAAAGCTAACACTCATTGGCCTGAGACAACATGCCAGGCACCATTCCAGATACTATATCTACCAACCTTTTTAACTCTTATAATTAATTACCTATTAGACCTTTTTCTCTTACTACTCCCTCACCCCTGAGGACCTGAAACACAGAGATTTCATTCAGTCACTTGCTGAAAGCCACAAAGCTAACTGCAGATGTAAATTGGAACCCAGGCACTGTGGCTCTGCAACCTGCATTCTTAACTGATTTCTTCTTCAACATGTGTTCCTTTCAACTTAGAAAGCAAAACTTTGAGTGCAAATGAGTAAAACACTCCTCCTCCACTTAAAGAACACAATAATAAACACACTAGAATCTCAGATAACACCATACCCTATACAGTATTAGGGTTCAGCCTAGCAGTTTAAACTCTTTAAAGATTACATATTTTCTTAACATTGCAGGTTAGAATATAAAAACTGCAAGTGGTGAGTTCTGTTTAAAGATGAGTCATTTGAAAAGAATTGGCAATATAATCCATTGTATCAATGACTTGTAGATCCTGTAATCCTGCATATCTAATAATTTATAGGTCCTATAATTCAGGATATTCAATTTTAAATATTGGGTAATGCTGCATGGAAGAATCATATAATATATTTATATGTATATATATATATATTTTTTATTATGTTGAAAAGTCAGAGGGTGTGAGTCTCCTGGAGAGTATGTCCATGCTCTGCTTACCTCCTGTGCACCTAAAAATACTGCCTTCCATGTCACTTGCCAGTGGGCTTCTGGGGATCTATCTAATGCTTCTGAGTGGATGAGAAGGAAAGACCTTTTTGGGGGGGGTGTACCTTGGATGGAACTCAGGACCTTGCACTTGCCAGGCAGGCGGCTGGCACCACTAAGCTAAATCCCTGACCCTGAGAAGGAACAGTCTTTCAGGGTACTCTGAGGGAGAGTCATGTATCGACTCTAGTAATGTAAATTTAAAAATTTACATTGTTATGCTTCATGATTGCTATGTAGAAAAACAATAGCTGATGACTGGACTGTTTATAAGTTGTCAACTTCAAATCAGAGAAATCCTTCTTTCCTGTATATTATGGATTAACTTTGTTTTGTATTAATCAGTTAGATCTAGAAGCGATCTTAGGGAAGTATAATTTATTTCATTCTTTTAGGTAACCCAGCAATTTAACCTTTTAACTGCTATCAGATTACCACCTATAGCACTGTAAATTTTCCAGATCCTTGTGACACTGCAGCTGAAATAATATTTGTTGCATAAATATGACCTGTGTTTCTAGGAGAATGGTGCTAAAAGTGTTTAGAAGGAAAAGAAACAAACATCTGTCACTATTCCAGCACTGACATTAATTTTTTGAGTTCTACAAATCAAGGGAAGGGCAGAAATCACGTATTTCCACTAGACAGAGGGAACTGTTAGGGGTGACAAGTGACGATTTGGAGGTACAGTTTTAGGTAGCTTGACTTCTCCGGTCATGTTCAATGTGCTTGAACCCAGGCCTCTCAAAAACTAGGCAAATATTTCACTACTGAGCTATTCCCCCAGCTCAGCTCTTCTTTTATAATTTGCTTTCTGTTGGTTACAAGTAGGGGTGAATATTTTTGCATGTATAGTAAATATTTTTATCCTTTCTTTTGTGGCTTGCCTGTTCATGGCCTTTGCCTGCATCTCATTTGAGATATTTATATATTTTTTTAGATTTTAAGTATTCTCTCTATATATTGATTATATTAATTTTTTATTTGTCAGATACCACAAAACTTTTCCTGTTCATTTTACACCTTTACGTGTTTTTTCTTTCTTCTTTTTCATAAAGAACTTTAAATCTCTAATTTTTCAAGCAATTAAGTAGAGATAAGTATCCCCAAGGAGTTCTTGTTTACTGTTATTTTTCTTAGTTGATTCAATTTATAGAAAACAAATGTAATATAAGACTATTAATAAAATATGAGAGTACTTATCTAGGTTGAACTATAAATATATTTAGTGTTTTGTAATTGAAAGTAGACGATATTCTCTATATGTATAACCATTAAAGTTAGAACTAGAATATTTTCCCTCATGTAATATATACAATTTAAGACACACAATTTTATACTTTTCAAATTTGTCATTAGTTTACTATATCCTTACCACTATATCTGTATATATCTTTACATTTTAGGTACTTGTGAAGGGTTATACTTATGTAGAAACAAATAAACATTGAACAACGTAGAAATTTACATACATTTATGTACAGCACTTGTACATATATTACAGCTCAGCATTGTTAGAGAACTTTTATTGAACTCACAGAGTGTACATAGGAAAGTATCACTATCTAATGTGGTTAATAGAAATGGAAATTTGTTACAGACAGTTACTGCTAACATAACTGGCATTTGCACTTTTTTAAGAGTGTCATGAATCTGACCTTTTAATTTTGATAACCTAAAAGTAGCAGGAAGGACATTTAGATGGAAGCCAATGTAACGGTCTTTGGTGAAGGCTCACTGCATACCACTCTACATGCCCCCACTCATGAAGCAAATAGTGATCTTGTTGCACAGTGCAGCTCCATGAGGCTCTCATGAAGTGAGCTGCTGCCCACAATTCCAGTAGGTTTAATGTTACCACTGGTTTTTAATGGAAATGTAAAATCCATGGGCCCAATTCTCCCCACTCCACTCTGTATGTGTAAAAGTTAAGTTGAATAGAAACAATTAAGGACAGATTGAGAACTCTTGAAAAAATTAAATTAGGGTTTAACTCAGATGCATTGAGTTAGTTAAGTTCTTTGGTGACCTTGTGTTATAAACATAGTCTGTTTTAGTAACCTTGATTGCTTTGCAGAGTGGACTGGTTGACATACCATCTCCCTGTGAGGTAGGTTCTTAAGCATTCAATCAAACACAAGACTAAGAGAGAGGAATAATAATGTGTTTACTATTTGAATTATTACTTCAGGACATGTTATATAGACTCTTTACAAGAAAAAGGATTTTCACATTCACATTTCTGATCTAGTTAGGGGCCTTACTTTTATTGCCACATAGACTTTCAGAGACTCCAAGCTCGTTTGGATTGCTAGTGCAAGGGTGGAATATATTTTAGTAATTTGGCGTTTGTTCATTATTACTGTCACTGAATCTACACATTTAAAATTTATTTTTAGTTAATGAATGCTGTTGAAAATGAGTGGGCCTCTTAGATGCCAAAAAGATACACCAGGACCCTAGTGTCAATTAGGAGTTGAGTAATGGTTTCAGTATGTTATTTATCTTTTCTTTTTAGCAAATTTTATAGATTTTAGGGCAAATTCTTTCAGCATTCTAAAATAATGTTTTGAGGGTATGTGTCTGATACCAGCTACTGCAAAATGTAAAATATAAATAAAATATAATTTTTGTACAGCTTTACTAGAAACTAGAATAACATAACTTTTTACTTTACATTGATGCTTTAAAATTTTCAAAATAAAGTAAAGGTTTTCAGACAGCAGAATCTGAATGTAAAGAATTTGAATAAGGTGATGATTCTATATCAATAATCCCTTTAGTGGGTGAGCTATTGGAAGATACTAGATTTCCAACAGTAGCTGGTGAAATTGTGCACAGGGAGGACTATTCACCTGATCAGAATGCTTATATTGGACCATGAGGGATTTGTGAGTATTTATTGAAATGTTACAAAACGATTCTAGCATATTGCCTAGTTAGCAAATCAGAGGGGCTGAGGAAATGGTACTGTCTTTATAACCAGGCTTTCCTGACACTGGCTCTCTCAGGAATCCCACTTTAGAGATGAAGAAATAGAAGTTTAGAAACGTTAAGGAATTTTCTCAATTCACACAGTCAGCAAGTGATAGAACTTTGCTTCAAATCCAGGCTGTGGATATTGGAATTTTCTCACTACAATATTCAGCAGTCAGGTTCCTCAAACTTAGGCACCTTTGCTGCTGGTCACGTATATTAAATTATTCTAGGTGGAGCACAAACACATCTTTTAAATGTAATGTGTTATATGTAGATGTATTTTTTTTACTAGCCTCTTCATTTTTTAATGTTTCCTTTTAGTGGTATAGTACCTGGGAAAATCCTTACTCACCAAGAAAAGTAGTTGTTTTACAAAAGAAAAAATAGAATATTTACAATATCACAAAAGCACCTTTGAAAAGTTTTCTTTTTTTAAAAAAATAGCTTTATTACAAAATAGTTCACAGGGCTGGGGATTTAGCTCAGTGGCACCATGCCTGTCTTGCAAGTGCAAGGTACAGAGTTTGATTCCTGGTACAGCAAAATAAATAAATAAATAAATATTTTAAAAGAAGATATAGTTCACATATCTTAATATGTTAACCCTTTAAAAAATGCATTTCAGTGGCTTTTAGTATATTTACAAAGCTATGTACTGATCACTACTAGCTAACTCCATAGCATTTCCATCACCTGAAAAAGAAACCCCATATTAAGCAGTAATTCCCATTTTTCCCTCTCTCCATCTCTTGACAGCCACTAATCTACTTTCTGGGTTTGTGGATTTTCTTATTATTAATATTTTATATAGTGCTCGCTTTGGCAGCACATAAACTAAAATATTTTGTATAAATGGAACCATGTCTATGGCTTTTTGGGTCTGGCTCCTTGCATTTAGCACACTGTTTTTAGGTTAATCCATTTTGTATCATATGTCAGTATTTACTTCCTTTTTATGGTCAAATAATATTCCACTGTGTGGATAGACCACATATTTTTCCCAATTTAGCAGTTAATAGACATTTGAGTTGTTTACATTTTTGGCTATTATGAATTATGCTGCTGTAATCATCCATGTACAAGTATTTGCTTAAGTCTCTAATTCAAATCTTTTGGGTAATAAACCTACAGGTGAGATTGCTGAGTTCAATTCTGTGCTTAACTTTTTGAAGAATTGCCAAACTCTTTTCCACAGTAACAATACCATTTTACATCCACATTACAGTGTATGAGGGCTCCAGTTTCTCCAGATCCTCACCAACACTTTTTATTTTCCATTTTATAAAATTATAGTCATGCTAGTGTGTATGGAGGAAAGGTGGACATGGCAAAATTTGTGAAAGTGTGGCCTTGGGCAAGTTTATTTCTTTGAGCCTGAATTTCTTCATCTGTAATAAAAGAGGACATAGAGGGCCAGGGATTTAGCTCAGTGGTTCTGCCACCTGCCTCGCAAGCACAAGGTCTTGAGTTTGATCCCTGGTACCAAACAAAAAAGAGGACATAGAACTCTTGTGAATATTAACTAGGCTAGTCTAGCATTCATAGTGTACTTGAAACAGTGGCTACATGTGTGCTAAATAAGTAGAGAAGGTGGTGTTGAATGATTCAAGTATGAAAAGCTCTTCCTAACTTCTGCTTTAGCTCTTCATCATCAGGGATTGGCATTTTCCGCAGGAGACCCTCAGGCAATGTTTAATAAAATGAACAGCTGAGTGTGTGTCATTGTGGGACAAGCTTCCCTGTCCCCCTGGGCTGCTATGGTAAAAGGTGCTGTGGAAATGCAGAATCTTCTGGGATAGCCACAGCAGCCCAGTCCCTGCTGGTCTTGTGCCACAGAAACTTGCTGGCTGTTGGCCTGGACTAAAGATGCTATAGTGTGCAGAATATGGGAAAACCAGCCTCCTCTTTTCCTCCGGATTCTTGGCTTTTGATTGTTTGTTTCTCTAAAAAACAAAAAGAACTTTAATGGGTGGGATTAGAGCTTCAACTCTTTCTTTTGGCCTGGTGTGACAGCACATGCCTGTAGTCCCAGCACTCAGGAGGCTGAGGCAGTAGGATCACTGCAAGTTCAAGGCCAGCCTGGACTACAAGTGAGTTCAAGGCCAGTCTGAACTACATAGCAAGACCCTGTCTCAAAAAAGAAAAGAAAAGAAAGAAAAGCCTCCTTTCTTTTGGCCATGAGAGAAAGGCAAGTATATTATGACCAAAAACGATGATAGTTCATAGAGTCTATCTAATGGGATTTGGCCTAGATACTGTTCTTAGGAAAGATCGTGGTTTCAGGCAACAGTAGCCACTTGACCTTTTGGGGAGTGAAACATTATAAACAACTCCCTTCTGTTATCAAATTCATTCTCTCACACTTGAGTGTTAAGAGTTTAAGCATTCATAAATTAAATGGCCAAATAAAAGTGATTGCTTTATATTAGGTTGAATATAAAGAACTTACTTGAGTAAAACAAGAAAGTTAATGAAGGAAAGTATTTCACTGAAATAAAGAAAACACTCTAATTTTAATTTACAGAATCATGGGCAGTGTAATGTTCTCTGCTCAGTGGTGCCATTGCTTTATGCATTCTTACAGTTAATAACTTATTCTAGGCATTAAATCTGTCACATTCCTTTTACTTGGGTTTGCAATGAAGAATTTACAGCAGGAGACCCAGAACTGACCCAGCAACTTGAAAACATAATACAGATATGAGTCCAATTATTCTCCATCTAAATGCTGACACTTGTGCCCTGCATCGATAGGTAACATCTGAACCAGTCATATTTAATATCTGACTCATCACAGCCAATCCAGAAATGAAAGCAAAAGATTATTTCACACCCATTTTCAGAGTAGAGTTCATGAACGAAAGAAGAAGAGAGCATGTCAGCCTGCTCTGTGTAATTTAGATGCTGACATAAAACATTTTTAAAAGTTAGTTAAAGAACAAAATCTGTGTTCCCTCCTGGTGTGTTGATCTTTTCCCCTTTTGAGACTATGTTTGCACTGAAGAAGAAAGAGTTGCTTGTACAAGTTTGTAAAACAAAACAAATCACTTCTGCAGCAGGAATCTATCAGTGGCTTGCTGCTTGGGTCTAAGGGTGCCTGCCAAATGCTCCCATCATTTCTGTTTTTATTCTTTGTAAAACCAGCAACTGACACTACTTAAAATGTTTCCACATAAAAATGTAACTGGATCAAACAGTGACCTTGCAAAGACGGGAGAGTAGAGTGGAGGTTCTTTTGAAAGAAAGATCTGACGGAAAGTTTAGCAGTTGTGGTATAAATAAAAACTACTTTTAATATGGAAGATGAAGTGTTTTATTTATTCCTCTACTGTGGAAAGGAAGAACTAGTTGGGAAGTGGCAGATTGCTAGTGTTTCAACCAATGAGGAAGGAGCCTTTTTCTTTTTGTCCTCAATGTTGAAGGAAGAAAACAAAACCAGAAGTTAAGAGGGTAAGAGATTGATGCAAAACGCATTCACTTCATTTGGTAAAAAATTTAAAGTAAAAGTGAAGTTTCAAGAAACAAATCAATCCTAACACCTACTTTCCTTTTTTGTTGTTTTTATTTCTGTGAGATAGAGTTTCATATGTAGCCCAGGCTAGCCCCGAACTTTCAGTCTTCCTGCCTCAGCCTCCTGAGTGCTGGGATCACAGGTGTGTGCCACCATACTTGGCTAAGACCTACTTTCTTTTATTTGTTCAAAACTAAATTCTATGTGAAAAAAAATCTTCTTAAGGATATATTTGACTTCAAATGGGTTAAATGAAACCAATATATAATGAGACAGATTATTCAGCAATCCCTAAGAAAAAAATTTCATGCCATTGTTTTACATTGTACAAATTAGACTGACTTTTTTCTTATTATTAATGAGAGACTAATTCCCATCCTATCATGATCACAAAAGGGAATAATATAAAGCAATCCAGAATATCCAAAATTTGTAGGAAAAACACAAGAGAAAGCCTCATCAAACTCAGCATGGCAGAAAATATGACCCTCTCCTACAAAACCCACAAACTCTGTGTTTGTATGTATTCATATTTTAATCAGCAGTAAAATATGGCCTGGGAAACACACACTGAAATCTTCACTGAGATCACATTTTAGGGAAGCAGAGGGGTTGGAGGAGAGGGGCTTTCAAATGCTACTTCATGCATCTTCCTTTGGACACACTGTGTAATAGCATTCATGTACCTATCTCTTGAATTTAACAGTAGTTGTTTTGTGGTCTTTGCTTTAGGTCCCCTTCCCTTTTTAAATATTTAAAGATAACATGGTACAGTGGTCTGTGTTTTCTGAACAAGACCTTGAAACTCACTTCCTCAGGTTGTGTGGTTAATGCTCTGGGGGAGACCAGGCCTCTCCTCCTACTTGCTCAAGAGACCACGCCCAGGGCTCCATTTCCCACGGAACCCGCTTCTCTAACAGAAGGGGCGTGGGGTGGGACATTTCTTCAGTTTTTGCTCTGAACAACTCTTGTTCCATGCTTTACATCAAGTAGGTGTTTAAACCTATGTGTGCGCATTTGCATTTCGAAAGCATGGAGAACAGACTGAAGGGAGCAAAAGCAGATGTAGGTAGAAGAGTTAGGGGCTATTTCAGTAGCAAGGGTGCTTGATCTACTTACCTTAAAACAGAGTGCCCTGGAACTGTTGACTTGGTTGAAAAAAAATAATTCCTCCAAAGTCAGGATTTTAGGTTCTTTGAATTTATTGCATATTTCAAAGTGTACAAACACGGTTTGCCAAAACATCAAGTGAAATCATCTGGTGCAGCTACATAGTATCCTTCATTTCAATGCTCTCTAATTAAGCTGTCTCCATGGGCTGAATTCACCTTTTAACAACCACACACCAAGCTCTTTCATTATCATTTGTAGATCTTTTTTTTTTTTTGGTACTGAGGATCGAACTCAGGACCTCGTGCTTGCCAGGCAGGTGGTATGCCGCTGAGCTAAATCCCTGGCCCTATCATTTTTAGATCTTGCATCCACAGTTGCTTTTATATTTACCTTCACATCTGCCAGGAGAAAATTCTCACTACCCAGTTCACTTATCAGTTGCTTTCACAGACCATGAAAGTTTTATCTTGAGCACATGTATGAATTTAAGTGTGAAAGAGGAAGGTCATATATCTTTGGCTTGAAGATACTGTTGATTGTGGAATTCATCATTTTTAAAATATACAGTATATTAAACTATTATGCTGCTCTCTAATCACTTAGATTTAAAAATTTTGTATTTATTGAAAAAGGCTTTAGACTTATTTCTATTTTTTTTTTTTTTTTTGGTGCCGGGGATCGAACTCATGACTTTGCACTTGTAAGGCAGGAGTGGTGCCACTGAGCTAAATCCCTGGCCTTGTATTTTTATCTTTTGAGTCACATGACATTGTCTTGCCAGCTTTTTCTCACTGCATAAAATTTCTTTGATGTATTCTGAAGGATTTGTTAATTTCTTTTGTATGTATTATTTGTTCTATGATGGCCCTTCTGTACTTATCTCAGGAATAAAATGTGGTACAATTGCTATATGCAACTGTGACTATCCTTCCCTAAGGTCCTATGTTCTCAGGGAGGTATAGACTGTGGCTATCGCTCTAATGCAATTATTAGCTATACTAATATCAAATGTACACTTCATTGGTTTGTGTCTGTGCTATTCCACATCTATAATAACGTTTGGATTCAGTGTAAAATCATGGCATAATTTTTGAAGGTATTTTAGAGCTAACTCTGGAAGCCCAGCAGCGTACCTAACTCATTTGGTGTGCTGATGCTCTGAGCAGCAATGACCATATTTATGCATCACAGGTGACAGCTGCTATACCATGGCTGCCACCAGCCAACTGAGATTCAAAGAGCACAATGACTAGAAAAAACCCCAACATACTTTAGTTTTTAGAACAGCTTTAGGTTCACAGTAAAATTAAGCAGCATATTCAGAGAATTCCCATCTATCCCCAGACTACACATATTCTCAAACTCTCCCACTGTTGATACCCTGCTTAAGAGTAGTAGTACACTTATTACACTCAATGAACTCACACTGACTTATCTTCATCATTCAGAGTTCATCATTTGCATTAGGGTTTACTCTTAGTGTACATTCTATGGGTCTGGACAAATGTGTCACATGTATCTACCAGTAGAATATCACACAGCATAGTTTTACTGACCTGGAAAAATCTGCCATGCTCTGCCTCCTTATCCCTCTCTTTAAGCACTGGCAACCAATAATCATTTTGTTATCACTATAATTTTGCCTTTTTAAGAATGTCATGTAGTGAGATTTTACACCATGTAGTCTTCTCACATTAGCTTCTTTCATTCTTTTAGTAATGTGTAATTAAGTTGCCACAATCTCTTTTCATGGTTTGAGAGCTCACTCTTGTTTAGCACTGAATACTATGCCGTTTTCTGGTTATATTACTGTTTATTTATCTATTCATTTACTGAAGGACATCTTGGTTGCTTCCAAGTTTTGACAATTGTGAGTAAAACTGCAATAAACAGCCATGTACAGGTTTTTCTGTGCATATATATTCTTAGCAACTTAGGGTAATACCAAGAAGTGTGATTGTTGGATCATAGAGTGAGAGCATGTTTAGTTCTGTAAGAAACTGCCAGGCTGTTTCCAATGTCACTGAACCATTTTGCACTCACACTAGCAATAAATAGCAGTTCTTGCTGCTTTAAATTCTGTTACCATTTAGTATTATCAGTGTTTTATGTTTTGGATATTTTAATGGGTGTATAGTGGTTCCTCGTTGTAGTTTTAATTTTAACTATCTAATGACATATGTTGAACATCTTTTTGTATACTTATTTGCCATTATTATGTTTTCTTTGGTAAGATATTTACTCAGGCTTTTTGCCTATTTTATTTATTTTTCCTTTTGTGGTGCTGAAGATTGAACTCAGGGAGGGTCTCATACATGCTAGCAAGTGCTCCACCGTTGAGCTAAGTCTCCAGCCATTTATGCCATTAAGTTACCTATTTATTATTTTTGAGTTTTACGAGTTCATGTTATATTTTGGATAATAGTTTTCTATAAGGTTGTTTTGGAAAATATTTCCTCCAAAACTGTGTCTTGGGGGACTTCTGGGAAGATGTCAGAATAGTGAGCAGCAGAGAAACAGCCTCTTAGATATTTGGAATCCAGATGCTAGAATATAGGGGAAGAGAAGGAAGAGGGAAGTAGGTTCCTGGGACCCAGCAAGGATATGAAGGAAGAATTGGAGCCCACAGGGAAAGCAAAGAGAGGGACCACAATGCAAAGAGGGAGGTGGCAAGTGGCACTTTCTCCCTGAGCCCCAGCTCATGGCGTGGGAGGAGCAGCTTGGACGCGCAGACCCACAGTGACTGCTGGTGACCCCAGAGGCCTCAATAGGGAAACGCACCAGTGGAATGGAGCAGTGAACACGTCAGACTGGAGGAGCCAGTGACTTATTCAGATTCAGACACCCTGAGGAGAGGGCAATTGGCTGGTTGCCATTTTGGCTAGGGGCCAACTGAACTCAGACCTCAGAGCAGCTGCAGGTTGGCTCCATCTAGTGGCTCCCAATGTCAGGGTGAGGTGCAGTCCAGTTCAAGAAAGCAGGGGGTTAGGAAGCTGAGTTCATGCTGTCAGGGGCCACTCAGAGTGTTGTGGGTTGAATGACTTGGGTCCCAGACTTAGGGAGAAACCACAAGCAGCCTGAACTTCAGTGGCACTAAAGGCACAGGTTTGCTAGTATTATCCACCACTGTTGTAATTCTACTGCTGGCTTGCTGGGATCAATCAACATGGATCTGGGCTCTGTCTGCTCCTCTGTCAACCAGTGACAGTAGAGACACACTCTGAAGTGAACTTTTTTTTTCTGCTTTTCATCTTTTCTTTGCTTTCTTATTTTCTTCTCTTTTTCTTGATTGTTTGCTCTTGTTTTTATATGAGTATGAATATTGCTTCTAGTTTTTGTTTTGTTTGTTCTGTTCTTGTTTTTATTTCTTCTTACTTTCTTTCCCTTCTGTCTTCTTCACCAGTTCGCAAAGCTTGTGTAATCTTCCTTTGTCCTCCAGCCTTGCTTCTAGTCCCTTTCTCTTCTTCTATTTTTCCCACTAATTCCTTTTAAATGTTCTCCCTTGAGGGTAAAAATCACCAAATTGAGGGGATATTTACTGTATACAATTTTCTGGTTTGTTTTAGATTTTGTTGTATAACTAAAAACCCTTATTTATATGGTTAAGGGTGGTAAATTAATAGTAACCACAGTTTGTCATTTTCTATGCTGTTTGATAATATTGTTATCACTGATTTTTCTGCTTTAGCCAAGATGACACAATTGTTCTAACCAGTTGTTGTGATTATCTTCCCACAGAGTGGGAAAAAAATTTTGCCTGCTGTTCTTCAGACAAAAAACTAATATCTAGAATATATAAAGAACTCAAAAAATCAGACCCTCCAAATTTAAAGTCCCAATCCAAAAATAGGCATCTGAAATGGATAGACACTTCTCAGATGAAGAAGTAGAAAAGGCAAATGAATATATGAAAAAATGTTCAACATCACTGGTCATTTGTGAAATGCAAATTAAAACAATGCTGAGATTCTGTCTCACTCCAGATAGAATGGCTGCTATTAAGAAATCAACCAATAACAAATGCTGACTAGGCTGGGGGGAGAAAGGAGCCCATCTCCACTGTCAGTGCAAATGTAGACTGGTGCAACCACTGTGGGACTCGGTGTGGAGATTCCTCAAAAAACTAAAACTAGAGGTTCCCTTTGACCCAGCTATTCACCTGCTGGGTATCTTCCCCAAAGAATTAAAAGCATCATGCCACAGTGATATATGCACATCCATGTTTATAGCAGCAGAGTTGTAATAGCTAAATCTTGGGAACAGCCCAAATGCCCATTAACTGATGACAACCAAGAACATGTGATTTTTTTTTTAAATACAAATGACTACTACCATAAATGGAGTACTACTGCCATAAAGAAGGATAAACTTGAGACATTTCTAGGTAAATGGATACACCTTGAGTCCATACTCTTAAGTGAAATAAATTGGAGTCGTGTGTTCAAATATTGCATGGTTTCTCTGGTGTGAGAAATTGAAAGGGTAAGTAAGGAGTAAAATGTATAATAAATAGGAAGAAAATGTTCAAATGGAAAAGGGGGAGGGAGGATGAAAAAAAGGGAAGGGACAGAGAAAAAGAGAATAGAAGAAAAAATAAAAACAAAACTTTTGTAAATAAGGAGGGGAAAAGGGGTTGAAAAGAAGGGGAGGAATGGGAAAAAAAGCAGAATCAAAATATATCCTGTACAGGTACAAATTCCCTGTGATGAGTGTGATCATTATATATGTCTAAAATGTATCAATAAAATTAATTAAAAAATAAAACAAATAAAACTGTCTTTTTCCCACCCTTTCAAGGACCCTCATGATTTTAAAACTAAATTTCAAATATGTGGTCCTGCATTTTTATAGTAATATGAAAACACACACATTTAGAATCAGTGAACTATATTAATTTATGCAAAAGTCTTAATGAATCACAAGCTTGATCAAGAGAAAAGGTTTAGCTTTTTGTTTATCACCAAAATTGGACAACACAAGGCTTAGCATAATAGTAATTCAATTTCCCAAATCATTACTCTGTAATCATGAGCCACATATAACAGGAAGGAATGTATTAGGAATAAACACAAAATTCTGCTAAGCTCAAACAAAACAAAATAAGGCTAAAAGTATAAGATAGAGCAGAAGTAATATATCATGCATTTGTATAAAAGTGTTAAAAATTAGCCATAAATCAATGATACCTGGTAACCACCATAAAGTTTTTAAAAAGAGAAAAAAACAGAACAATTCTCTTTTGTGATAATTGAAATCATAAAAGAGAAAGTTCTCACTGAGTTAGAAAATATCCTGAAAATTTAAAATTTCTTATAAAGAATGCAATGTTTATAATGATAAGACTAAACAGACAAACAACAACCTCATCTTTAAATTGTAAACTCATACTTAGCCCTTACCATAAAAAATACTTAATTTATGATGCACAAATGCTCAGTTCACATTTTCATTTCATGTTTCCTCTGGGGCATGTATCTATTGAGTGGATACCATCCCTCTTTATTTTTACTGAAATGTAGAGTGGAAATGGTGCAAATTAAATGCACATATGATGTAGCTCTACTGTAAATTTTAGATTCATGAAGAATAACTTGCACAGGGCAGGTGAAGATCCTATACTATTTCCTGCTAGTTATTCTGCATCTGGAACATCCTGTCCAGTCCTATGTGACCAAGAGTTGTCCACAAATGCATATAGCACAGTACTATTCATAAGAAATTGTCCTGACAACCTAACTGTGGTCTATTAAGAAGAGGGATGCTTACCTTGGAAAAGGCAGCTTGCAAGCTGTCTTCAAATATTTGGAAGGCTGTCCTATTGAAGATAGATTAAATTGAAGATACATTCTCCTGAAGTCAATGCAATACTCCACATGGAGTCAACTCATACAGAGCTTAGTGGGAAGATGACCTCTTTATTTTGGGGGACTGGAAATGTGAACCGAAGATTGAAGTTGCTTTTAGGTAGTTACATCACAGGATCAGCTCATGACACATCTCAATCAACAAAAAGCTCAATTCTATCAAGATTTTTTTTTCAAGACAAAGCTGCCCAATTTTGTGAAGGGAAAGTTAAAATTTGCACTTTAGTGAAGATCTTATAGTTCTCTTTTTAAGTGTAGTTTTATTGTCTTTGCCCTTCAATTTTAGTCTAGTGAGGAATTTATTTATTTATTTGGTTTTGTAATAGTAGTTGTCTATATTACTCTCCTGTTTCATTTTTTGTAATCCCAAATAAGGCACAATTGCTCTGTACTTCCCATCCAAGGTGTTGAAGAGAATTTCTGAACAAGATGGAACTATGTGCAAGGTAACAAAGGACCCCTGAGAACTCCCTGCCATTTAATGAAACTCTAAATTAATGTTCTCCTCCATTTTGTCTATTAAAGTACCACAAAATAAAAATACACCACCCCTATGGCTTTTTATTTTAAAAAAAGAACCAAGTGAATACTACTATTGAAAATTAAATCAGCCTTATTTCTTATGAATTATTCTTAGTACAACCATTCTGGCTAATTCTTATTATTTCCTAAATAGTTTCAAATTATTTCAATGTCCTAAATACTTTTTGCTAGATAGTTTTAGATTAATTTTATGTTTTTAAATTTCTGGGATATATTTTTATCTTTCTTTAAAAACTTGGTAGATTTTTCCAGTTTCAACTCATATGACATCTCTCCCAGGTTCTGTGATTCTTCAGGAATTGCTGACAGGCACTGCACAAATGCATGCGAAGGGTCTTTCAGGTTCCACAGCTGTGATTTGTTTGAGCTTAGTCATCTAAACTTAATCAAAGCAGCTGAATTATTACAGGGATCATGCACAGAGGTTAATTTGTAATCAGTGTACAAAATGAAACTTGTGTACAGCCAAAAGAACACTTAAATTGCTCACATAGAAGATGATGTCAATGTGGAATTTGTATGCATTTGATATGAATAGATATATATAGTATACTGTTATGGCTTGTGTGTAGATGTCCCTCCCAAAGACTCATGCAGTCATAGGTGGGGTTTTTTCAGAGGTGGCTGAATCTAGAGTTTGTTACACTAGGATTGATTCATGGCACAATTCTAGGATCAAAGGTGTTTCAATGAAGGGTGTGAGTGCTACCTGCCATAATCAACCTGACAAGATATGCCTAGAAAGAACTGTGGTCACCCCATGTTGCTTTGCTACCTTCTGCCCACCATGAACTGTTTCTTCTCTGTGATACTACTCTGCCATGCCACCCTGCCTTGGAGCCAGCATATTATGGACAGAAACCTCTACAAAGGTTTCAGCTAAATAAGCCTTTCCTCTCTTAATTTGTGAGTGTTAAGTATCTTGTCTCAGCATGGAGAGAAAAGTAACTAAGATATATACATAATAATATACAGTATAAAATAGTTTCTATGAAAAAAAATACAATGCACACACTATTTAGAGCCAAGGCTCACTGAGGGGCTTTCATGTCAGGCAAACTGCTGAGCTTGAAGTGAACTGAATAAATAAGGGTGGCAAATTTGTCCATTTTTAATTTCTCAGAATTCACATAATTGCATTCTCATGAATAAAATATCTTTGTAATTCCAGTGTAACTTTTCTTGAATGTTGGGTTTTATTTCTTCCTCAGGCACCACATTTATGTTTGGTCTGATAGAGTAATGCGTACAATAAATCTCAAAGGGTAGAAAATTAGAATATTTGGTAACCATGAATCAAAAAAGAATCCTCCATGCCCTGGTGGCAAATACTATTTTCAATTGCATTTTCCTCCTTAAATTTGCTCTGAATTATAACACGAAGGCTCCATCATTCTGGTATCGTGTTGTTCTCTGTTTTAACACCATCTATCCTGTTGTTCACACTTCAAATCCTTTCTAGTAAAAAGCATTTCCTCCAGCTGAAAGATAACACAAAGAAATAACCTGTATCCCCAGTCTTTTGATTTTCTTGGTGGTATGGTAGCAGAAAGTATTATAAAACAAAGGTCCTGAAATTTTGCTTAGAAGGAAAGAGCCCAATGCTCAAAACTTCCAAATAGATTCAAAATTGGAGAGCCCTGTATCAAATTCTACTTCAGCAAAGAAAAGTAAAACCTTGAGATAATTTAGGTAAACACTCTTTTCCCATGTCCCTCTCCCCCAAGCTATTAAGAACAGTATTTAAAATCAAATCCAACCCAAGAAGCTTGGTTTTCTCCTATTCACTGTTCCCACTGTGCAGGTGGGCCCTGAATTCTCATGCAGAGATGAAACAGAGAAAGTGAATTTGTCTGCCTGGGCACTGTCCCCAAGAGGCGAAATAACGTTACCTAAAGCAAAGCCTGGACTGTACTAGCGAACACTACACCAAGGTCAGTGTGGACTTCAGATGTATTCAATTTCCTTTGGCAAATAAGATCCAGTGACATTAAAGCTGGTTGTATTTGGGGGCGGTGGGATAGGTGGGCAGGAGTGAGTGTGGGTAAACCATCACTTTTAAAAGGGTCAGTACAGCGGGAAAGAGGCAATAGAGAAAAACCCGCTGTGAAGTATTTCATTTTTGTGATTCTTTAACAATTTACAGAAGCAGTGGCACATAAGGGAAGTTTCCTTCTCTTTGGGGAATCATAAATAAAATAGTGGTGTAATCAAAGGACAGAAGAAAACAGAGACTTCAGGTATTTAATTCTTATTTGCCTCCTTTTCCATTATGTATGACTCCTGGGCAGGCGGAGGGTCACAGAACACAATAACTCAGCCTGACCCTGCCTGCCAGACTTCCAGATTCTGAGCCTGCTGCTCTATTTACTGCTATTTGGTGAATAGATAATGGTTTGAAAAGGCCTTCAGGAAAAAAAGTTGGCAAGATTTCTGCTGGATTACTATTAGAACTTGTTCATTTCTCTGGTCAATAGTCCCTCTCCAGTTAGGGTCTCCACCTTGTCCCCAGAGAGCCAGTGCGTCAGCGGCGGATCTTCCACTTCGAGGCCTGGGGGGAGGCTGGGGGTCCAGAGTGGGCGACTTTACGGCCTCCCTGCAGTTTTGGGACGGCCCTGGGTTTGTTAGAGCCCGGTTCCTCCCACCCCTGGCCTGGAGTCTGAGATGTCAGCGGTATTATCCTGGTCTATAACCAGTGAAGCCAGAGTCAGTGCGGAATGAATGGGATGTACTGTTTATCAGCATCTGCTGGCTCCTGGGAAGAAATAGAATGTGCGGAGAGGAACGGCTAGCCAGCTGAACTCTGCAGGAATGATCAGATGATGGGAAACTCAGGAATATTCAGAAACCGGAGATGGATAAACACCTTCTGGGTGGGTTGTCACCCCTCTCTCGTGAATTACAATTCTAAATTCTCTCCTGTTGGAAAATACTTCAACGCTCCCCAATTTAGTCTTGTAAAAATGCTTCAGAAACAAACGTCCACACATTTCTCTCCATGGGATCCTTTGCTAATAAATACTGTATGCAGCACAATGATGTAACGACATACGTTTGTGCCTCTGAGCCTTCTGCTTTGATTGAAAAGCAGTGATAAATTACCATATAAGTAATTACTAGAAGCCTAGGCCCTTACAGTGGTATTAGCAATCCATTTGCCAACCATAATTTGATATTATTAAATTTTAATTTGAATTATTAAAATAAAATGTTTTAGGATTTAGTAATATTTTCTAAATTCTCTCAATATTACTCAACATCTTGTTACAGCAAAAGGTTTTATTCTTTTATAGACTCATCTCTATTTGGATTACAGAAATGAAGTGCAAAATTGTACATTGAGGTAAGTCAGTGGTGGGGATAAATCTAAAAAATATGTTTCAGGGCCAGGGATTTAGCTCAGTGCTTTCACTGCCTGCTGCACAAGCGCAAGGACCTGAGTTCGATCCCTAGTAGCGAAAAAAATAAATACAAAAAATAAAAATAAAAATAAAAAGTATGCTTTAGCATTAAAGGTAAGCATTCATGAGTATGAACCAATAAAAAAATTTGTAAGGATGTGGAAGGCTTTGAAAGCTAGCTAATATTTATTTCAATCACAATTAGCGATGAAAAAAATGATTTAAGTGTTTGGGTCAAAGTTTCAGTTTTTGACATTGTCACATAATCCCCCAAGTTTATTAGGATGACAGGATCATATAATTTATATTCAAAGTATTTTCCAAGTAAAAATTAAGAAATTTGTGTTAATAAAATGTCATGCATTTTCTGTAGATATAATAGAGATTATTTCTGTAGTTCTCAGTTTAGAATTCCAATTGGAAGAGAATCATCAGTTATTATCCCTCAATTGGATGGAGGTCAAGAAGCAGCTAGGCCTAGACACTTGTGACTGGACCAAATCACAGATATTTGGAACTATATTTAGCAGATTTGCTGTTATTCCAGTGAGGCAGGGAGTGATGGGCCAGTGAGAGTAAAGACAGTGAGACATTTAGGTAGAGTGCAGGCCCACGCACATTCACAAGGCCTGGAGAGAGCCTGCTCCTGAAGTCCAACCCTTGGTGCCCTAGTGGGCTCCTCTCAGTTCCAGCCCCGGAAATTAACATCAGTGGTATGAGTTAACCATATACCACATATGTTGAAGATTAACCTTATGTTGAGATCTAAAAACTGTAAGTATAGCCTTGAGCATTGATTAGTTTATCAATGCACTTAATATTTAATTTTCTTCTCCACCATGTTAAACAACAAGAGTCTTTGGTTAAATAAATAAAATGTTTAAGAAAAATAAAATTAATGCTGTTTTGGGAGAGTTGATAACAACTTAATGTGGGAAAAATGACTTTATGACATAGTTGGTTTTTTTTTTCCACTAAGCTACTTTGGTAGCTGTTCTCTAATGCTCACATATTGTGGGGTAGAGAGCAAGTTGACTTCAAGTCACACTTTTGTAGTTATAAATTTATTTAATTTGTTCTATTATTTTTTACCATACCAGTATAAGCAAGTTAGTGGCTTAAGAAATAATTTTTAAGTGATTGAAAATTTCTTCCTTAATGTCCTACAATATTCAGATATAAATTGAGGATCTCAATCAAGGATCTCATCAATGTTTTTTCAATGGTCTAAAAAGAAAAAAGTGGGGTTGTGGCTCAGTGATAGAATGCTTGCCAAGTGTGTGTGAGGACCTGGGTTCAATCCTGAGCAACGAAAAAACAAAAACAAGTCAGAAATGTATTGGTTAGCAGTAAATGGCTGATGGAAGATCTTTGAGGAGTTTTGAAGTGAAAAATGCTGTCTTTCAACTGGTTGATTTCATGGTCATTTGCACCCACTGTTTTACCCCAGAGCTGCCTGGAACAAGTGAATTTCACCCATGCATTTTTCTCTCTTCAGCACAATTGCCACAACAGTTCCTCAAATACAAAGATGCAGCCCCAAGTTTACAGATGCTCTCAGTATTTTCCATTCCTGTTTTATTATTCTTTGGGAGGAGCCATACTTAGTCTTTTTATTTTAAATTATTTTATTGGTACATTTTAGGTATACAATATAATGACATTAATCATTGGAAATTTGTACCTTTACATAATCTCTCTTGGTTCTTATTTTTTCCCCCTTACGCTGCCCTCTCTTCAACCCCTCCATCCCTCCCTATTTACAAAGACTTTGTTTCCATTTTTAATTTTCTCATATTAATTTCATTCCCTTCTTTCCTTTCCCTTACTCCTCTCACTTCTTCCCTCTTGTCACTTTTCTTCCTATTTGACAAACTATTCGGTATTTACACATATGTGTCCTATTTATTTCACTTAAGAGTATTGCCTCAATGGGCATCCATTCAGCTCTAAATGGCTCTAATTCTCATTTTCTATAGCTGAGTAGTACTCCATTTTATTAAAAAAAAACACATTTTGTTTATCCAGTCTCCAACTAATGGGCACTTGGGCTCCTTCCAAGTTTTAGCTATTACAAACTGTGCTGCTATGAACATGGGTGCACAAATATCACTGTGGTATGATTCTTTTAATTCTTTGGGGAAGATACCCAGCAGGGGATTAGCTGGGTCAAATGGGACTTTCAGTCCTAGTTCTTTGAGGTATCTCCATACTGATTTTCACAGTGGTTGCACCAGTCTACACTCCCACCAAGAGTGGAGCAGGGTTCCTCTTTCCCCACGGCCCAACCAGGATTTGTTATTGGTTGATTTCATGATGGCAGCCATTCTTTCTGGTGTGAGGTGGAATCTCAGCGTTGTTTTCATCTGCATCTCTCCAATGACCAGTGATGTTGAACATTTTTTCATGTGTTTACTTGCTATTTCTACTTCTTTGTCTGAGAAATGTCTGTTCGTTTCAGATGCCCACTTTTGGATTGGGTCTTTAAATTTGGGAGGTCTGATCTTTTTAAGTTCTTTATAGATTCGAGATAGTAGACCTTTGTCTGAGGAAGAGCAGGTGAAGATTTTTTCCCACATTGTGGGTTGTCTCTTCACACTGCTGGTGGTTTCTCTTGCTGCGCAGAAGCTTTTTAATAAGAAGAGATCCCACTTGTGGATTGTTTGTGCTAGTTCATGGGCAACTGAAGTTTTGTTCATAAAATATTTTCCTACACCAATGTCTTCAAGAGTGCTACCTAATCTCTGTTCCAGCTGGTTCAGTGTTTCTATTTAAATATTTAGATCTTTAACCCATTTCAATTTTAGTTTAGTGCATGGTGAGAAATATAGGTCTAGTTTTAATCTTTGGCAAGTTGAAACCCAATTTTTTCAGCACCACTTATTAAAGAGGCTATCTTTCCTCCAGGGAGGGTGTTTAGCTCCTTTGTAAAAGATGCGGTAGCTGAGTGTGTCTGGAGTTGTTTCTGCATCTTCTAATCTGTTCCACTGGTCCTCAGGTCTGTTTCTTTGCCAGTACCATGCTGTTTGTATCACAGTAGCTTTGTAGTATAGTTTCAGGTTAAGGGTGGTGATACCACCTGCCATGTCTCTGTTGCCTAAAATTGCTTTTGGTATTCTGGGTCTCAACTGATTCCAAATGAACTTTTGGATTGTTTTCTCAAGGTCCTTGAAGCCTGCTGCTGGGACTTCAATTGCGATTGCATTGAATCTATATAGCAGTTTTAGAAGTATGGCCATTTTCACTATGTTGATCCTTCCTACCTAGGAGCAAGGGATGTCTTTCCATTTTCTGATATTGTCTTCAATCTCTCTTTTCAGAGTATGATAGTTTTCAGAGAAGAGGTCTTTGATTTCTTTTGTTAGGTTGATTAATAGGTATTTCAGGTTTTAGGGTGCTATTGTGAAAGAAATTGTTTGCCCTATTTCTCTCGAAGTGAGTCTGTTTTTCATGTAGAGGAAAGCTACTGATTTTTGTGCATTGACCTTGTATTCAGCTACTTTACTGAATTTGGTTACTAAGTGTAGAAGACTTTTGGTGGAGTTCTTGGGATCTTCTATATAGTGTATCATTTCATCTCCAAATAATGACAATTTGACTTCATTTCCTATCTTTATTTCTTTTATTTCTTTCTCTTGTCTAATTGCCATGGCTAATGTTTCCAAAACTATATTGAACAGGAGTGGTAATAGTGGACATCCTTTTCTTGTTCCTGATTTTAGTGTGAAGGATTTCAGTTTTTGACCATTTAGCATGATATTGGCTCTTGGTTTTTCATAGATGGCTTTTATCAGCTTCAGGTAGAGATCATCTATTCCATTTTTTGTAGAGTTTTTATCATAAATGTATGTTTGATTTTGTCAAATGCTTTTCCTGAATCTATTGAGATGATCATATGGTTTTTGTCCTTGACTCTGTTAATATAGTGTATTACATTTATTGATTTGCATATGTTGAACCATCCCCACATCCCTGGGATAAATCACACTTGGTCAGGGTGTATGATCTTCTTCATGATCTTCTGCATTCTATTTGCCTATATCTTATTAAGGATTTTTGCATCTACATTCATTAGTGAGTTTGGCCTATAGTTCTCTTTTTTGGTTGGTTCTTTCTCTGCTTTGGGGATCAAGATAATGCTTGGTTCCAAGAATGAATTCAGGAGTATGGCTTCCCTTTCAATTTCATTGAAGAGTTTAAACTAATGGCAGCAGTTCCTCTCTAAATGTCTTGTAGAATTCAGCAGTGAAGCCATCAGGACCTGGACTTTTCTTAGTTGGTAAGTTTTTAATTACACTTTCAATTTCATTGATTGATATTGGGTTGGTTAGAAATTTTACATCTTCTTTGTTCAACTTTGGTAATTCATATGTATCTAGGAATCTGTCCATTTCTTCTGTGTTTTCCATCTTATTTGCAAATAGGTTTTGGAAGTAGGTATTGGTGATCCTCTGGATTTCTGCTGGGTCTGTTGTAATTTCATCCTTTTCATTCCTAATTGCATGGATTTGGGCCTTTTCTTTCCTTTTTCTGATAAGGTTGGTTAAGGGTTTATCAATTTTGTTTATTCTTTCTTTTTCCTTTTTTTTTCTTAAATTCTTTTATTGGTACATTTTAGGTATATAATACATTTACATTTATCTTTGGGTACTTGTACCTGTACATGATGTATCTTGGTTCTTATTTTTTCCCCATTACCTGTGCACCCTTCACTCCTAAACCCTTCCCTATTTACATACTTTGTTTCCATTTTTTTTCTTTTCTCATAATTTTTCCTTTCCATTCTTTCCTTTCCCCTTCCCCTCCCACCACTCCTACCCCTTTGGACCTTTTCCAATTTCAAAGTATCATTTATTAGTTATTAATCCTTTTAGTCCTTATTTACACTTTCAGTTTCTCACACTGGAGAAACTATTTGGTATTCACACATGTGTGTCTTATTTATTTCACTTAAGAGTATGGCCTCAATATGCATCCATTTAGCTATAAATGACTCTAATTTCTCATTCTTTATGGCTGAGTAGTACTCCATTTTATAAAAACCCCACATCTTCTTTTTCCAGTTTCCAGTTGATGGGCACTTGGGCTGTTTCCAAGCTTTAGCTATTACAAATTGTGCCGCAATAAACATAGGTACACATATATCTCTGTGGTATGACTCTTTTAATTCTTTTGGGAAAATACCCAGCAGGGAAATAGCTGAGTCAAATGGGACTTCCAGCCCTAGTTCTTTGAGGTATCTCCACACTGATTTCCATAGTGGTTGCACCAGTCTGCACTCCTACCAACAATGGAGAAGGGTTCCTTTCTCTCCCCTTCCCTCCAGCATTTGTTATTGGTTGATTTTTTGATAGCAGCCATTCTTTCTGGGGTGAGGTGGAATCTCAGGGAGGTTTTCATCTGCATCTCTCGAATGACCAGTGATGTTGAACATTTTTTCTTATGTTTATTTGCTGCTTTTACTTCTTTGTCTGAGACATGTCTGTTCATTTCAGATGCCCATTTTTGAATTGGGTCTTTGAATTTGGGGGAGTCTGATTTTTTTCAGTTCTTTATATATTCTAGATAGTAGCCCTTTGTCTGAGTTACAGCTGCTAAAATTTATTTCCCACATTGTAAGTTGTCTCTTAGCTCTGTTGGTGGTTTCTCTTGCAGTGCAGAAACTTTTCAATAAGATGAAATCCCAGTTGTTGATTCTTTGTGCTGGTTCCCGTGCTACTGAGATTTTGTTCATAAAGTCTTTTCCTATGCCAATATCTTCAAGAGTTCTACCTAACTTATCTTCTAGCAAGTTTAGTGTTTCTGTCTTAATATTTAGATCTTTAATCCATTTAGAGCTCAGTTTAGTGCATGGTGATAGATATGGGTCTAGTTTTAATCTCTGACAGGTTGAAATCCAGTTTTTTCAACACCATTTATTAAATAGGCTATCTTTCCTCCAATGAGGGTGGTTGGCTCCTTTGTCAGAGATGAGGTGGCTGAGTATGTCTGAAGTTGTTATTGCATCTTCTAATTTATTCCACTGATCCTCGGGTCTGTTTCTTTGCCAGTACCATGCTGTTTTTATCAGAGTAGCTTTGTAGTATAGTTTCAAGTTGGGTATTGTAATACCCCCACCATGTCTCTGTTGCCCAGAATTGCTTTTGCTATTCTAGGTGTCTTCTGGTTCCAAATGAATTTTTGGATTGTTTTCTCTAGCTCTGTGAAGTATATTGTTGAAATTTCAATTGGCATTGCATTAAATCTAAATAGCAGTTTTAGGAGTATGGCCATTTTCACTATATTGATTCTTCCTACCCAGGAACAAGGGATGTCTTTCCATTTTCTTATATCCTCCTCGATCTACTTTTTCAGGGTGGTGTAGTTTTCAGTGTAGAGGTCTTTTGCTTTCTTTGTTAGATTGATTCCTAGATATTTCATTTTTCTGGATGCTATTGTAAAAGGAATTGTTTCCCTAATTTCTCTCAATGAGTCTGTTATTTGTGCATAAGAAGGCTATTGTTTTTTGAGTGTTGACTTTGTATCCAGCTACTCTACTGAATCTGTCAATTAAGTCCAGTAGTCTTTTGGTAGAGTTTTTTGGGTCTTCTCTGTAAAGTATCATATCATCAGCAAATAATGAGAGTTTAAGTGCTTCCTTTCCTATCTTTATTCCTTTTATTTCTTTCTCTTTTCTAATTGCTGTGGCTAATGTTTCCAGAACTATATTGAACAGGAGTGGTGATAGTGGGCATCCTTGTCTTGGTCCTGATTTTAGCGTGAAAGTTTTCAGTTTTTGACCATGTAGTATAATGTTGGCTTTTGGTTTTTCATAGATAGCCTTAATCAGGTTGAGATAAAGATCTTGTATTCCAATTTTCTGTAGGGTTTTTATCATGAATGGGTGTTGGATTTTGTCGAATGCCTTTTCTGCATCTATTGAGATGATTATACGGTTTTTGTCCTTGACTCTGTTAATATAGTGTATTACATTTATTGATTTACTTATGTTGAACCATCCTTGCATCCCTGGGATAAATCTGACTTGGTCAGGGTATATGATCTTCTTGATGACCCTCTGTATTCTGTTTGCCAGTATCTTGTTGAGGATTTTTGCATCTATGTTCATTAGGGAGATTGGCCTGTAGTTCTCTTTTTGGGTTGGGTCTTTCCCTGGTTTTGGAATCAAAGTCACACTTGCTTCCAGGAGTGAGTTTGGAAGCCTTCCTTCCCTTTCAATTTCCTTGATGAGTTTAAAGAGTAATGGCATTAGTTCTTCTTTAAATGTCTTATAGATTTCAGCAGTGAAGCCATCAGGACCTGGGCTTTTCTTTGTTGGTAAATTTTTTATTACATTTTCAATTTCACTCATTGTAATTGGGGTGTTTACAATTTCTATATCTTCATTTAACTTTGGCAATTCATATGTATCTAGCAATCTGTCCATTTCTTCTGTGTTTTCCATTTTATTAGAGTACAGGTTCTCAAAGGAGGTATTGATGATCCTCTGGATTTCTGCTGGTTCTGTTGTGACTTCCTCTTTTTTGTTTTTAATTGCATGGATTTGAGTCTTTTCTTTCCTCTTTTTGATAAGGTTGGCTAAAGGTTTATCAATTTTATTTATTCTTTCAAAAAACCAACTCTTTGATTCACCAATTTTTTGTATCCTTCTCTTAGTCTTGATTGCATTGATTTCTGCTCTGACCTTTATAACTTCCTCTCTTGTGCAGGCTTTGGGTTTGTTATTCTCTTCTTTTTCTAGGAGTTTGAGGTTCTGCATTAGATTATTTATCTGAGTTCTCTCTGTTTTCCTAATATGGGCATTCACTGCTATGAATTTCCCACATAGAACTGCTTTCATTGTGTCCCACGGATTCCTAAATGTTGTACTGGTGTCATCATTTACTTGTAGAAACTGTCAAATTTCTTCTTTAATTTTCTCTGTGACCCATTGGTTGTTCAGGAGGGTGTTATTCCATTTCCAGGTGTTTGTGGGAGTTTTGCAGTTTCTCATGTTATTGATCTCCAATTTTATTGCACTGTAGTGTGATAATATACAGGGGGTAATCTCAATTCTTTTACATTGACTTAGACATGTCCTGTGACCTAGCATGTGGTCTATTTTGGAGAATGACCTGTGTGCAGCTGAAAAGAATGTGTATTCTGATTTTGTGGGGTGGAACACTCTGTAAATATCTATTAAGTCCATTTGTTCAGTAGCTTGGTTCAGTTCTAGAATTTCCCCGTTAATTTTTTGTCTAGATGATCTGTCTATTTGTGATAGTGGGGTGTTGAGGTCCCCCACTACAACTGTATCAGTGCTTATTTGGTTTTTCATGTCCATTAATATTTGTTTTATATAGTTGGGGGCATTCGTATTTGGTGCATATATATTTAGGATTGTCATCTCTTCCTCTTGGATTGTTCCCTTCACAAGGATGTAATGACCATCTTTGTCTCTCTTAATTAGTTTTAGTTTGAAATCTACTTTGTCTGCAAATAAGATTGCTACTCCTGCTTTTTTCTGGGTTCCTGTCGCATGGAGAGCCATTTTCCATCCTTTTACTTTCAGTCTATGAATTTCTTTTTGAGTTAGGTGTATTTCTTGTATACAGCATATTGCTGGATTTTGCTTCTTAATCCATTCTGTCAGTCTACTTCTTTTGATTGGTGAATTGAGACCATTAACATTGATAGCTATAATTGAGAGATATTGACTCATCCTTCTCATGATGTTTTACTGTTGTTGGCTCTTATTTCTTTTTTCCCCTTTCCCTTTAGTTTCTTACCTTGTCTGATGGCTTCCTTCTGTTGAACCTCATGGAGTTGTGACCTTTGTTGTCTTTTTCTTGGATATTGCTTAGAATTGTTTGGAGTGCTGATTTGGTGTTCATGAAATTTCTCAGGTGTTCTTTGTCATGGAAGTATCTAATTTCCCCATCAATTTTGAAAGATAAGTTTTCAGGATACAACAGTCTAGGTTGGAAGTTATTGTCTTTTAGGGCTTGAAATACTTCACTCCAGGATCTCCTTGATTAGAGGGTTTGTGTTGAGAAGTCTGCCGTGATTCTGATGGGCTTTCCTTTATAGGTGATTTGTTTCTTTTCTCTAACTGCCTATAGGATTTTGTTCTTCTGTTGTGTTTCTGGGATCTTGCTTATTACATGTCTAGGTGTAGATTTTTTTTTGATCATGGCTGGGTGGAGTTCTATATGCTTCGCTTATCTGTATGTCCAGTTCTCCTCCTCTTTCTGAGAAGTTTTCTACTATTACTTCTGTGAACAGTTTTTTATGTCAATTGTGCTTTCTCTTGTTTTTTCATGGACTCCTATCAGTCTTATGTTATTCTTCTTAGCATCATCTAGCAGCTGTTGAATTGATTTCTCATCGTCCCTTACTATTTTTAAGAAATCTCTTCTTTCATGGTCCTTCACCACAATCCTGTCTTCTATATCTGACATTCTATCTTCAGATTCTGTTAATTGGCTCTGCATGCTTTCAATGGAGTTTTAAATCTCCGGAATATCTGTTTGAACCTGTTTCATGGATTTCATTTCTTTCTTATGTTGGGCAATCATGGTTTCCATTTCTTTCTTTTGCTGGGCATTCCTGGCTTCCAGCATGTTTCTGAGCTCATCAATTATTTTTCATCTGTTTCTGTTCTAGAGCCTCTAATCATGTCTTTCACTCTGCTCACCATCTCTGTAGTTATCTGGGAGCTTATTTCTGCTTTGAATTTTTCTAGAGCCTCATTCATCTGTTTTGTTATTTCCTGTGCTATCAGTTCAGGGTGTCCAGGTGGTTGATTATCAGACTTTTGCACCTCATTTCCCCCAGAAATTGCCTTTTGTGGGGTGGAAGTCTGGGTTTGTGACTTGCTTAAATGCCTTCTCATTTTTGGTTTTGGTACTGTCCCTGGTTTAGTTCCTGGGTTGATATTATAAAGTTGTTTATTGTAAGTATCTTTGTTGATGTATTTAAAACCCTTATGGAATGATTGCTTCTCAGAGGTGTCTACCAGATATAGCTGGTCTTTAGGTTTTGAGTCTCTAATGACTCTGAGGCTATCTCATTTTCATTATATCAGGAAGGAAAACTGTTTAGAATAATCATGACACCTTAGCCCAAGTGATACAGTCAGCAACACCATAGCATCAAATACCTCTTAAAGAATGTCAATTTGTGGTAGTTTTTAATCTATCACCTTTAAAAAATAAAGGGCCTCCTTCAGAGTGTGTCTCTGCTGTCATAATAGACAACGTGGGCAGCAGTATGCAGTTATAAATCAATGAGTCTCAGTAAGCTAGTCCCAGACCCATGAGATTCATGCAGCTTTCTGGTTGCAAGTCCCAAGCTGAGCTCTCTGTCCTCCTGCAGGGTTGCACTCTGCAAGTTTCTACTGCAGGTTTCAGCTGCTTTTCCCCTGAAGAAATTCCAGTTTCCCATGGGAGCTGATAATCCCTCCAACTTACCAATCACGGTGGTCTGGTGTGCCTTTATTGCAGAGATTCCCTTCACTTTTCCAGTGGGCTTGTTTTCATCAGGGAGCCTGAAACAGGCACTCTCTCTGTTGTTCACTTCTGGAGCTCAGGACAATGGCTTTTGTCCCCCTGTGCCTCTGCAGTGTATAACCAAGTAGCTGCACAGCCAAAAGGCCAGAGGCCAGAGGTGGGAGGGGGAAGGTGTATTGTTGGAGGCACCCGCACAGCCAAGCCATCAGCTGGTAGGCCTGCCCGAGAGGGGGGTCCTCCTCACCCTGTCCTGGTGGCTGGTGGAAAGCTGGTGGAGTAAGCCAGAGCAAGCAGGTCCTGGTCAGCCTGCAACCGCTCGGCCCCACTCAACCCTGCTGGCTCCGTTCGGCCCAGCTGGTGCTTGTTTATTCTTTCGAAGAACCAACTCTTGGTTTCATTGATTTTTTGTATCGTTTTCTTAGTCTTCATTGCACTGATTTCTGCTCTGATATTTTAATTTCCTCCCTTGTATGAGCTTTGGGTTTGTCCTGCTCTTCTTTTTTTAGAAGCTTGAGGTTTAGCATCATGTTATTCAATACAATAGTAGTGGGGGACCTCAATACCCCACTGTCACACATAGATCAAAACATAGACAAAAAACAAGCAACGAAATACTAGAACTCAATCAAATTCTTGAACAAATGAACTTAACAGATGTTTAGAGTGTTCCACCCCACAAAATCAGAATACACATACTTTACAGCTACACACAGGTCATTCTTCAAAATAGACCACAAACCTGCTCATAGAACATATTTAGGTAAGTGCAAAGGAATTGAAGTTATCCCCTGTATGTTACCAGACCATAGTGCGATGAAATTTGAGATGAATACCAAAAGAAACTGCGAAAATTTCATAAATACATGGAAATTGAACAACACACTTCTCAATAAACAATGGGTCACATAAGAAATTAAAGAAGGGATCAGACAGTTTCTTCAACTAAATGACAAGGACATTACAACATGTTGGAATCTATGGGACACAATGAAAGCAATCTTACGAGGGAAATTCATAGCAGTGAATACTCATACTAGGAAAACAGAGCGAGCCCTATTAAACAACCTGGAGCCATACTTAGTCTTAAACCAAGGATTATCTGCTTTTCATTGGAGCTGCAAAAATTTTTGATATATAATTTTTTGTGCATTTTAGGCTTAGCACCATTAGAATGGATGCCTCACGTACTCTTAAATGATAAACTAGCAATTACAAAATTTTTAAGGGAACTTACTTGAATATCATTTCTTCTTTTCCTTTTCCTTAGATTTACAAAGATTTCTGCTTCCTACAAAGCCAGCAACAACTAACTATGAATCTTTGTATTCCTGTAAATTACAAAATTGTAACTACATAGAAGCAAACTGTCTCAATGTCAAAGGTTCAGCCCCAGGGGGAGCTAACATGCTGATGGCAGCACTAATTCACATTTCCAAGTGCACTTGCCATCTCTTCTCTGCAGACAGATTCTTCCAGTCCCCTGTGGGAGCTTCCCAGGGAGAGGCAGCTTCATCCCCTCCTGGCAGACTGGAGGAGGACGCTTTGAGGCTGCAGGTGCCACCTGGCAGCCGCGGGTGCACAGACTTCGAGAAATCATGGCTTGAAACCCAAGCCTATCAGACGGCAGCTGTGACAGTGGCATATTTCAAAAGTGTGCTGCATATTTCACCCAAGGGCCTTTAAAATAATTTGAAAGTCTCCTTGGCTTTCAATTAAGTGAGAACACCTTTGAAAATCAAAGTACTGCTTGCATATATTATTTGTCTGAAGGTAGATAAGAACTTGCATCCACATTTAAAAAAATCTCTAGATGATGATATTGTTTTCAAGTACACATAATAAGATATCTTAAACAATTAGCTCTCTCTGAAAACAAAGCAAAAACAAAAGTGGGTACCTGAGCACCTTGCAACAGAAGAATAAAATTTAAATGATATTACCTTTGAAGATAGTCTGCCTAAAATTGGTTTCTTAATTTGCTTAAAATCTTAGCAAGTAATTGGAGTACTTATCCTGTATCTGCAATGTTACTGAATGAAAGAATAGTGATGATGCAGGAAGTACATTTTGTGACATCTCCCATGCAAATTGGGGAAATAGACACCTCTCTCCTGTTAAATGCAAAAGTCTAAGCTCAGACTTCAGCACCTGTCCTCTTCCAGAGAGGCTCTGACATAGCTGAGAAGGATCAATGGGAGAGAGCAACTTTAAGAAATATCCAGTCTTTCTTCTAGCTTCCATGTAAATATCCCTGAAAAATGAACATGCATAATGAATTCTGAGCCTTATTAGGGCTAAGGATATCCACCTACCTGCTATAGTAACTTTGTTCTTGCAGTGGGTGGGTCTAGGTTTTATGGAACTTGAAGTTTAGACAGTTAGGGAGCATTCTTTAAGCAAAATACTACAGAATTACAATTGAAAACATCAGTTCAGGGCCTTGAGGTACTAAAGCAGACTCTTCATTAGCTTCATGGTGAATCCACTTGGGGTTTTAGCTGAATGTGTAAGCCTCACGCTGACCAGCAGTGCCTTGGCCAGACAGTGTTTTGCATTGTCGAGTGTGGAGAGGGCTTCATCTGCCAGAGATTCCTATGGATTTCAGGAAGACCATGTGGCTCCTTCACCATAGGAGGACAGTCTAAGCCAAAGAAGATAACTTTTACAGAACGTTAGAGTCACTGACCAAGTATGAATATATGATTGATTTTTATTTCTTCCTGTATTATCTCTAGTTTCAAAGTCTGTAAAGCCAAGGAAATCGTTCTGAAAGGGCATTTGGCTCTTTTTAATCAGCTACAAAACCACGTGATTTATCTTTCCCTGTTTTACTAACCTGAAAGGATGATCCCAGTTTTAGCTACAAAGTTGTGAACTGAATTTGAAGCAGGTAGTTAAATGTGATCATTATTGGCTGACAGTGCATCTACAGTGACTCCAGGGGCCACTGCAGAAGTGTTGACTTTCCACCCCTCAAAGACTACTGGAGCCCAGGCTCAAGCACGGGAGTCTACCTCCCAGTGAGGGTCAGTGAGCTTCATCAGGGCACAGTATTCTCAGACTCTATTGTGATCAGTTAAAAAATCACAAATCTAAAGTTTTCAGCTAAAGTTAGTCATTGCTCAAAAGTAGTGGAAGTATTTTCCAAAATTGATACATATAGGCTATACTAACTGCAGTCAGGACAGGGTCAATAGCAGGGCATTCTTATGGGAAGAAAGAGTCCTATTCATCAGCATTTAATCAGTCCCCCTGATGGCCCAGTGGAACTTGACAGGTCTGTGTTTTTAGTTCTTTCTTCCACACTTCATGTCCCTTTGCTTTCTTTTAGGAGGGCTCTTTTACACAAATCCATCTTAATCACTTGTTATTGCTTATAAAATATTCAACAAAATATATGTGTGAATACCCCTTCTTAATATGTAAATATCTCCTGGAAGAATTAAAATAAAACCCTACAAGAATTGTATTATTGCTCTAATATTATACATTAAGTACCATATTTTAACACTTTCGAGATGAACAATATCAATTGTCTACATTCAGAAATAGGATCAGGGCCATGATGATGGTAAGGGAAATTAATACTCTTAAAAATTATAAAATACTGTCAGGAATAAACTCTGGCTAATGTCAGAAGCTGGCTGAAGTTGAGATTGTGCAACAATTTACTGTTACTAAGCCACCCTAGAGGGCGATAGGGAAAGAAGCTGTACTTCACTAAAGTGAATGATTGAAATTAAAGAACAAGAGGATAAAAGGAGGACAAGACCATTCTGAGCTTGTAGAATCCCTCTTACATCATGGAATTATAATGAGGATTAATTGGGATAATCTATATGACTACATGCTATAAACCATAAACCTTTGTTTACAATTTAGACATTTTAATTACCTAATTCTGGAACATGTTCAAAGTTTATGGGAGAAGATGAAGAGAAGAACTGTCCTTAAACTTGAAGGCTACTGTTATCCTGAGTTCTTCAACTAAAAGTTGACTGGTATATGAACAGAATTAGAAAAACTCTGCTGTGATGATCTGGGTGCTGAACAAGATGCAGGGTGAATTAAGCAGTGTTCATATCTGCTTTGTATGGATCTCATATTTGGATTTCACAAGAGTAATTGATTGATTTCAGGTGGACATTAAGGGCAGAGAGAAGGTGTTGTTCTAGCCCTGGGTATGCATGTAATGAAGCACAGTTATATTAAACAAATGTATGTCTCTAGTCCTGCCTGTCCTGCTTTGCAAGAAGGGAATAGTCACAAGGAAGTCCAAACAATTACAACTAAACAAAATAACTTTTCTTTTTTTTTTTGGTACCAGGGATTGAACTTGGGTCCTCGCACTTGTGCAGCAGGTGGTGAAACCACTGAGCTAAATCCCCAGCCCCAAAATAACTTTTCTTAAAGGTAGAGCTCTCCTTCATGATAAATGTTCATATGACCCTTAGACTCACTGTGGTATAAAAAAAAAAGAGAGGGCTTTTTTGTTTGTTTGTTTTTTGGAGACAGGGTCTCTCTATGTAGTACAGGCTGGCCTTGAACTCATTAAGTATCCCAGGCTGGGCTCAAACTTGCAGCAATCCTCCTGCCTCAGGCTCCCAAGTGCTAGGATTACAGGTGTGCACCACCATGCCCAGCTTAGAGAGGGCTTTTTTCTTCTTCTTTTTTTTGCTTAAATTCTTTTATTGGTATATTTTAGGTATACAGTATGTTTATATTTATCATTGGGTGCTTGTGCCTGTATATGATGTATCTTGGTTCTTATTTTTCCCCCATGCCCTGTGCTCCCTTCCCTATTTACAAAGACTTTGTTTCCATTTCTCATAATTTTTCCTTTCCCTTCTTTCCTTTCTCCTTCCCCTTCCATTTCTCCTACCCCTTGGGACGTTTTCTTCCTATTTCAAATTATCAATTATTCGTTTTAAACATTTTAATTCTTATTTACACTTTCAATTTCTCACACTAGAGAAACTATTTGGTATTAACACATGTGTGTCCTATTTATTTCACTTAAAGTATCGCCCCAATGTGCATCCATTTAGCTATAAGTGTCTCTAATTTCTCATTTTTTATGGCTGAGTAGTGCCCCATTTTATTAAAAAAAAACCCCACATTTTCTTTATCCAGTCTCCAGTTGATGGGCAATGGGGCCATTTCCAAGTTTTAACTATTACAAGCTGTGCTGCTATGAACCTGGGTGCATATATATCACTGTGGTATGATTGTTTTAATTCTTTGGGGAAGATCTCCAGCAGTGGAATAGCAGGGTCAAATGGGACTTCCAGTCCTAGTTCTTTGAGGTATCTCCATACTGATTTCCACAGTGGTTGCACCAGTCTACACTCTCACCAACAGCGGAGCAGGGTTCCTCTTTTCCCACAGCCCCACCAGCAGTTGTTATTGGTTGATTTCATGATAGCAGTCATTCTTTCTGGAGTGAGGTGGAATCTCAGAGTTGTTTTCATCTACATCCTTCAAATGACCAGAGATGTTGAACATTTTTTCATGTATCTATTTGCTATTTCTACTTCTTTGTCTGAGAAATGTCTGTTCATTTCAGATGCCCATTTTTGGATTGGGTCTTTAAATTTGAGAGGTTTGATTTTTTAAAGTTCTTTATAGATTCTAGATAGTAGAACTTTGTCTGAGGAACAGCAGGTGAAGATTTTTTCCCATATTGAGAGTTGCCTCTTTACACTGCTGGTAGTTTCTCTTGCTGTGCAGAAGCTTTTTAATAAGAAGAGATTCCACTTGTTGATTGTTTGTGCTAGTTTACAGGCAACTGAGGTTTTGTTCATAAAATCTTTTCATACACCGATGTCTTCAAGAGATCTACCTAATCTCTGTTCCAGCTGGTTGAGTGATTCTGTTTTAATATTTAGATCTTTAATCCATTTTGATTGTAGTTTAGTGCATGGTGAGAAATATAGGTCTAGTTTTAATCTTTGGCAAGTTGAAACCCAATTTTTCCAGAACCATTTATTATTATTATTATTTTTTTTAGTACCGGGGATCGAACTTGGGTCCTTGTGCTTGCGAGGCAGGCAGCAGAACCACTGAGCTAAATCCCCAGACCTAGAACCATTTATTAAAGAGGCTATCTTTCCTTCAGTGAGGGTGTTTGGCTTCTTTGTCCAAGATGAGGTGGCCAAGTGTGTCTGGAGTTGTTTCTGCATCTTCTAATCTGTTCCACTGGTCCTTGGCTCTGTTTCTTTGCCAGTACCGTGCTGTTTTTATTGCAGTAGCTTTGTAGTATAGTTTCAAGTTGGGGGATGTGATATCCCCTGCCATGTTTCTGTTACCTAGAATTGCTTTTGGTATTCTGGGTCTCTTCTTATAACAAATGAACTTTTGGATTGTTTTCTCAATGTCTGTGAAGTATGCTGTTGGGATTTCAATTGGGATTCCATTGAATCTATATAGTAGTTTTAGAAGTATGGCCATTTTCACTATGTTGATCCTTCCTACCCAGGAGCAAGGGATGTCACTTCATTTTATGATATCATCTTCAATCTCTCTTTTCAGAGTGCCATAGTTTTCAGAGAAGAGGTCTTTGATTTCTTTTGTTAGGTCGATTCCCAGGTATTTCAGTTTTTTGGATGTTGTTGTGAAAGGAATTGTTTGCCCTAATTCTTAATCTGCTGTTTATGTAGAGGAAAGCTATTGATTTTTGTGTGTTGACCTTGTAACCAGCTACTTTACTGAATTTGGTTACTAAGTGTAGAAGACTTTTGGTGGAGTTCTTGGGGTCTTCTATGTAGAGTGTCATGTCATCAGCAAATAATGACAATTTGACTTCTTCATTTCCTGTCTTTATTCCTTTTATTTCTTTCTCTTGTCTAATTGCCATGGCTAATGTTTCCAAAACGATATTGAACAGGAATGGTGATAGTAGACATCCTTGTCTTGTTCCTGATTTTAGTGTGAAGGATTTCAGTTTATTACCATTTAGCATGATATTGGCTGTTGGTTTTTCATAGATGGCTTTTATCAGATTCAGGTAGAGATCATCTATTCCATTTTTTGTAGGGTTTTTATCATAAATGTGTGTTGGATTTTGTCAAATGCTTTTTCTGCATCTATTGAGATGATCATATGGTTTTTGTCCTTGACTCTGTTAACGTAGTGTATTACATTTATTGATTTGCATATGTTGAACCATTGCGGCATCCTTGGGATGAATCTCACTTGGTCAGGGTATATGATCTTCTTGATGATCTTCTGCATTCTATTTGCTAGTATCTAATTAAGGATTTTTGCATTTATGTTCATTAGTGAGATTGGCCTATAGTTCTCTTTTTTGGTTGGGTTTTTCTCTGCTTTGGGGATCAAGATGATGCTTGCTTCCAGGAATGAATTCGGGAGTATTGCTTCCCTTTGTTATTGGTTGATTTCTTGATAGTAGCCATTCTTTCTGGGGTGAGATGGAATCTCAGTGTTGTTTTCATCTGCATCTCTTGAATGACCAGTGATGTTGAACATTTTTTCATATGCAGATTTGCTGCTTTAACTTCTTTGTCTGAGAAATGTCTGTTAATTTCAGATGCCCATGTTTGAATTGGGTCTTTGAATTTGGAGTTGGGTCTGACTTTTTTCAGTTCTGTATATATTCTAGATAGCAGTCCTTTGTCTGAGGTACAGCTGTTAAAACTTTTTTCCCACATTGTAGATTGTCTCTTACCTCTGTTGGTGGTTTCTCTTGCTGTGCACAAGCTTTTTAATAAGATGAGATTGCAGTTGTTGATTCTTTGTGCTACTGAGGTTTTGTTCATAAAGTCTTTTCCTATGCCAACATCTTCAGGAGTTCTACTTAACTTATCTTCCAGCAAGATTAGTGTTTCTATTTTAATATTTAGATCTTTAATCCACTTTGATCTTAGTTTAGTGCATGGTGATAGGTATTTGTCTAGTTTAATCTTTGGCAGGTTGAAATCCAGTTTTTCCAACACCATTTATTAAATAGGCTATCTTTCCTCCAGTGAGGGTGTTTGGCTCCTTTGTCAGAGATGAGGTGGCTGAGTGTCTGGAATTGTTTCTGCATCTTCTAATTTTTTCCACTGGTCTTCAGGTCTGTTTCTTTGCCAGTACCATGCTTTTTTTTTTTTTAAATCACATTAGCTTTGTAGTATAGTTTCAAGTTGGGGATTTTGATACCCCCAGCCATGTGTCTGTTGCCTAGAACTGCTTTTGCTATTCTAGGTCTCTTCTGGTTCCTAATAAATTCTTGGATTGTTTTCTGTAGTTCTGTGAAATATATTGTTGAGATTTCAATCAGCATTGCATTAAATCTATATAGCAGTTCTGGAAGTATGGCCATTATCACTATATTGGTTCTTCCTACCCAGGAACAAAGGATATCTTTCCATTTTCTTATATCCTCTTTGATCTCTTTTTTCAGAGTGCTGTAGTTTTCAGGGTAGAGGTCTTTTGCTTCCTTTGTTAGATTGATTCCTAGATATTTCATTTTTCTGGATGCTATTGTAAAAGGAATTGTTTCCCTAATTTCTCTCAATAAGTCTGTTATTTGTGCATAAGAAGGCTATTGTTTTTTGAGTGTTGACTTTGTATCCAGCTACTCTACTGAATCTGTCAATTAAGTCTAGAAGTGTTTTGGTGGAATGTATTGGGTCTTCTATGTAATGTATCATATCGTCAGCAAATAATGACAGTTTAACTTCTTCCTTTCCTATCTTTATTCCTTTTCTTTCATTCTTATTTCTAATTGCTGTAGCTAATGTTTCCAGAACTATATTGAACAGGAATGGTGATAGTGGGCATCCTTGTCTTGTTCCTGATTTTAGTGTGAAGGATTTCAGGTTTTGACCATTTAGTATGATGTTGGCTTGTTTTTTCATAGATAGCTTTAATCAGGTTGAGATAAAGAACTTCTACTCCAATTTTCTGTAGGGTTTTTATCATGAATGGGTGTTGGATTTTGCTGAATGATTTTTCTGCATCTATTGAGATGATCATATGGTTTTTGTCCTTGGCTCTGTTAATATAGTGTATTACATTTATTGATTTATGTATGTTGAACCATTCTTGCATCCTTGGGATGAATCTGACTTGGTCAGGGTGTATGATCTTCTTGATGAGCCTCTCTATTCTGTTTGCCAGTATCTTGTTGAGGACTTTTGCATCTATGTTAATTAGGGAGATTGGCCTGTTGTTCTCTTTTTTTGGTTGGGTCTTTCCCTGGTTTTGGCATCAAGGTAACACTTGCTTCCAGGAATGAATTTGGAAGTATTGCTTCCCCTTAAATTTCATTGATGAATTTAAAGAGTTATGGCCATAGTTCTTCTTTAAATGTCTTATAGAATTCAGTAGTGAAGCCATCAGGACCTGGGCTTTTCTTTGTTGGTAAATATTTTATTACATTTTCAATTTCACTCATTGTAATTGGGGTGTTTAGAATTTCTATATCTTCTTCATTTAACTTTGGCAATTTGTATGTATCTAGGAATCTGTCCATTTCTTCTGTTGTGGGACTACATAACCTTTGTTCCTTTTCTCCAGCCCCATTGTGATTAAATGTGAGTTAATGGATAAAGATGCTTGTTAGTTTTGGGACACTAGATAAAAATCTATAACAGGCCTAAAGTTCCAAAGTAAACTACTCAACTCCTTGTTTGCCCGGAACTGATGTTCTGGGCACCACAATTTTTAGAACAAGCTGCAAATGTCTGCTGACCATCAATACGTGACAGTTGACCACTAACCTTTGTCCCCTTTTCTTTAATTCTATATGTTAACTTCCCCCTCAACCCCCTATAAAAACAGCCTCGGACTCTGAGCTAGCTGCCTCTCTAGCTATTTTGCTTTGGGAGTGCCATCTGGCCAGACTAATAAAGGTCTGTTTTATTTTCCAACTTGTCCGGTGTGTTCCTTCCCAGGTGTTCTTCACTGTAGTCAGCTCCTTGGAGCGTTTGGTAAGGCTCTTGGTCTTACATTCTGAAGGCACCGCTGGGATCCCTGGGTGTGCTTCACTAGTCAGCTCCTCAGAGCGTTTGGTAAGGCCCTCGGTCTTACACTGTGTTTTCCATTTTATTAGAGTACAGGTTCTCGAAGGAGGTGTGGTGATCCTCTGGATTTCTGCTGGATCTGTTGTGACCTCACCTTTTTTTGTTCTCAATTGCATGGATTTGAGCCTATTCTTCCCTTTTTTTTGATAAGGTTGTCTAAAGGTTTGTTGATTTTATTTATTCTTTCAAAAAACCAACTCTTGATTCAATGATTTTTTTTATATCATTCTCTTCATCTCCATTGCATTGATTTCTGCTCTGATCTTTATAATTTCCTCTCTTGTAAGAGCTTTGGGTTTGTTTTGCTCTTCTTTTTCTAGGAGCTTGGGTTTCTGCATTACGTTGTTTATTTGAGTTCTCTTTGAGAGGGCTTTTGATGTCACTTTCCATTTGATGTCATCCTTTCCATTTCCTCAATGAGCAACTGATACATCCAAGACTAAGGTATACTGAAGAGACACAGAGGTGAATGGAGCATGATTCCTACCTTTGCTACTTTCACAAAGTATCCGCAGTAGGTAAGGAACATGCAAGTTATATGGGAGAACAGAGTAAGCAGGAGGCACACAGTGCCAGACCTTGTCAGGATTGGTAGCCCATGTAATGTGATGGACACACTCAGCATTGTGGTTAGTTAAAGGTGTCAGGTATGATGGAGGCTTTGCTTTATTGCATAGAGAAAATATGTTGAAGCCACACACAAATGCAGACATGTACACACACACTTACACACAATATGTGAAAAATGATGAGGCAAAAACTAATGCAGGGGCCTAACCATTTCACATTCATTCTCTGCTTTTCAACTTATGGATAGACAGTAAAGAGAGCTGGAGAATGATGCCCTGCTACATCTTCACATTACTAATTAGGCATTTCTCATTAAAAAGATCTTAAATTCTACTGAGCATCCTGGTCCACCTCGAAAAGGCCATGTAAATCTCACATGCTGTAGGAAATGCATTGTTTATATCACACAATTTCTGTTCCATGGACCATACCGAGCAAGCTAAGTTGTGTGTGTGTGTGTGTGTGTGTGTGTGTGTGTGTGTGTGTGTTGTGGGATGGAAGTGGTAGGGGGTGGATGCATCAGGGCTATTGTTTAAACTACTAGTACTGAATCACTGCATCTTGAGATCAACTCCTGGGTCAAAACTGGAAATGTAATAATCAGAATAAAATGCAAAACAATTGGAGTATATTGCATGTTGTGAGTATTGTTCATGTTTGTTGGGTTAAACTTTTGCTTCAGTTTTATTGAGATCCATGGGTAGGTATGTGCATGTCCATACACTGAAATGTGATGGAAAGTGTTTCCTGCTCAGTTCAGATAAAATCAATGGGAATACTCTGGTGTCAATCCACTTGGAAGAGTCCTGGAGGGTGTTGGGGCTTCACTCCATTTGGTCTCTGGCCTCACTGTCAGGCAGTGCCGAAGACATGCCACAATTGCTGCTGCAGGCTTAGAATAAGCTGAGCTGGAAGTCATGTGACTGGGATAGCATGGAAACATTTGAATTCCAGTGCTGTGAGTCTTTGAGAATTACACTTCAGAATTCTAGAATTTTGTAAAGAGAGTAAGGGTGAGTTACTCTGGTGTTTTGAGAATTATATTTTTATTAGGGACAGACATGTGCACAGTTATGCCTAGGGATTTCTTCCCAGTTTCTTATTTGCCCAGTGCGAATGGGACTGTTGGTTCTGAGAGCCTGGCTCCTGGGTGCATGGGACATCCTCAGAAACCACTTATTGGCAAAACTCTATAGTGGCCCATGTTCTCCATCCCAGTCAGTTGAAATTATGTGTCCTTGGGTTAATGCACTGGAATGGAATTGTGCTCTGAGTGTGGATGATTTGCAGAGGAGCCAAACAGGGACATGATTACCAGCAAGGAATTAGGTTTACAGGAAGGACCAAACCAGCTTAGCACTTAACCCTGTGTGCTTCTAAGATTTTTTTTTGGTTAGATATTATGATAGATAATGTAGGCATGGCAGAATAGAGTATAAACATAGTTCCTCCCATTTATACCTCCAACCATCTTTGCTCTTAAGAAGATAGGACTCCTTCACTGTGGGTACTCACAGCACATTCCTTTAAGTAACTGATAATTCTATAGACATTAAGAGGCTCTAAGTGTCTTGTGCTACATTATATGAATACTTTGAGCTAGCTTTTAATAAGTATGATTTGGGGCCAGGGATTTAGCTCAGTGGTTCCACTGCCTGCCTTGCAAGCGCAAGGTCCCAAGTTTGATCCCCAGTACCAAAAATAAAAATAAAAAGTATTATTTGATATGTCTAAGAAAGGTTTTTTTTCTCCTTACTTCCAGGCCCTTCCAAGGCCCCTTAATAGTGCATTGAATTATTACATTATTCAAAAGTGCTGAGTTTAGTGGGGAGTGGACTCAGAGGTAGAAGTTATGGGGATACGAGATTCTGTGAAGCAGAAGTAGAATACTTTGCCATTGCTTTACATAGGAGAGTTCTCTTTTTGTAGCTACTAATATGATTCATGCATTTTGGTAAATAAGAGCCACCTCTTCATTGGTTCTCCTCAGGGGCTTTCCTCTGCAGGCAGTGACTCTGTCTTATTTGACTTTATACTCCCAGTGCAGTTCTTGACACTAAATCACTGTTCAGTGAATGAATGTTTCACCAACTGAAAGAGGAAAAACTATATTTTAATTAGTCAATATGTTCTAAGACAAAATTTATTACAACCTAAGTAAGCCTCTATGTAATTAAAAAATTAATAAACTCTTCACATGAATATTTTCACTTTGGATACATCATGCAAATAATGAATATATCAGACTGCATTATTGGGATACAATTTGTACTTCCCCCCCCAATTATAGAAGAATACACCATTTCAAGATGCGGGACATAGGATAGAAAAAATTAATGATCTATCGAAAAAATGAAGCTTTAATTCTCAGCAATTGTGTGTATGTGTGTACATGGGAAAGGGTGAGGGGAAAATGACCAAATGGCTGCAAGGAGGTTAAATAAGGACACAGACAATGTCTCATTTACATCAAGCTGTGAGACCAGATATCTGTTATTGAATCCTTGGAATGAGAGCACAGCTCTTATTTATTTACATTTGTTCTCAGTTTGAAAGACAGCCCAAGAGGTAAAATAAAATGAGAGTGCTTCCAATGCCTTCTAAATTTCCCCTTAAATTGAATTTCTTGTTTTATCAGGGAACAATACTTGCACTGATGTTAGGCAGACAGCTAAAAGGTCAACAAGTTCCCCTGGTTGCCTTTTGTCAAGGGTTTTTGACTTGCCTGTGAATAAAGATCTCCCAGGAGGAAGGCAGACCTGAATTTCCTGTCATCTAGAAGACAGCAATGAATTTGAAAATGTTACAAAAAGCATAAGGGACTTCAGGTACACCTTCAGACCTACTGCGGATGTCAATCGCTGCCCATGTAAACATGTACACAGAAATGTTTTGGATTTGTTCTGTCAACTTTTGGTTGTGAAACAAATTGTTCTGCAGAAGCCCACCTTGAATACAGAATGAACCTGATGGCTTTTGTTGTAACTGCCTCACGCCTGATCAGGAGACACCATGCTCTTTTCCTGCACAGTGTCAGAACATGCTCTGTTGGAGGACGAGCTGCAGGGCTGGTGAAACTGCATTTTCCTTATCTCATTTCTGTTGCTTGAACTTCTTTGGATTTTCTTTGTGTTTTTCAGTGTTTGAAATTTCTGTGTGTATGTTAAGAAGTAAGACTTAACTACTAGCATTTAGATAAAATTAAACGGGTCTCTCCTGCTACTCATTTTTTTAAATGAGTGAATTGTTTTTCACCAAAACAGTCCCCAAAATAATTTCCCTTTAAATTTCTTTATAAAGTTAATTCTTAGAAAAGTAAGTAGACTTTTGTTGCTAATTGTTAAGCCTTGAATTTATTATTGCCTGCCCTAACCCCATTTGGGTAACTGGAAACAGCAAATATGAGAGGAGATGGATGGTGGTACATTTCTTTCAGAATGTCAAGAAAGCATACAATTTTCTCCCTGCATTATTTCTGGTATAACCACCAGTGGAGTAGAAAGAATTTCAATTCTTTATTTCAAAGATTGCTGGTCAAAACATAGACATGTACATTCACTTGAGAAATATATATTTAGTGACTCACTATAAAAGCAGAGAAAGCTGTAGAGAACACTAATAGCAACAATGGAAACTAATGTAATTTAAGTGTGCACTGTGTACCAGGATACTGTTAAGATTATTTAATATGTAGTCTCCGAATTCTCAAAAAAACCCTGTAAAAAGGATTTTCTATGAGGAATTGAGGCATATATTTCATGGTCACATAGCTAGCAAGTAATGAACCTATGATTTGAATCTAAGGCTTTCTAAATCAAAATCCTGGATGTCATCATGTTTTCTGTAAAATTTTTTTTTTTTTTGGCAAACATTTTTATAACAAAGCAAGATTTAACAATTTGAAGTTCATGCTTTAACATGGTTCATATTGGGCTGCCAAGAATAGAGTGTTGTACTGGTTGTACTGTTTTTACTCTTATGGGAAAAATTCATCACAAAGAAGGCTCAATTCCTCTCTTCCTCAAGTTGATGGATTGGTTTTTATTGCAATTCTGATAAAAATTCTATTAGTCATTTGAGGGAGAAACAATAATAGAATTATAAAACTCATGTTAAAGAAAAATCACACCGATATGGGCAAGAAGTTAAATAATGCATTAATGATTGTCTAATTTGATAATGAAATGTATTATAAATTATGTTAAATAAATATATGAGAGACCATTGTTCTGAGCTGAGCTCCTACCTTAGGTTCCAATATACCAAACAGAAATGGAGACCTTATGTGAAACTTTGAAAAACAAGAAAATCCCCAAATAGACCAGTTTTACAACAAGAGAGTCACAGGAACAAATTATCTAGAGCCCACTCAATCCAACCCAGAATGATAAGAAAGTTCCTTACAAGGAAAGTTACTTGAAGTAACCTGAGTTAACCACTCTGCTTTTTTGTATTATGGCATTTCCTTGTTTCATGCTATCTTACAAAAAGCCCAGCTGTTCTTCTGGGCCCAATGGAACTCATATCTATATATCTATATATATATTTTTTTCTTTTTTTTTTTTTGGTACTAGGGATTGAACTAGGGACCTTTCACTTGCGAGGCGAGCACCAGAACCACTGAGCTAAATCCCTGGCGCATATATATATATATATATATATATATATATATATATATATATATATATATATTTTAAAGACAGGGTGCTGCCTGATGCATGAATTGCTAACAAAAGCCAATTACAGTAGTCTTTAAATTTGTTGAAATGTTGTTTCTTAATAGCTATCCTATTTAAACTAGTTTTGTATTGGTATAAGATTAAACTAATCAGTGGAACAAGACACAGAAAGAGTACCCAAAATAAATAAAATTTTAATGTATGAGAAATGTGACATTTTGAATCTGCAAAAGAATACTCTGTGTGGAGACAGTTGCTTTTCTAACTGGAAAAATATTAAGTTAAATCTCTACTTTACATACAACATCAAAATTAATTCCAGATGAATTTAAGAAGTTTAAAAAGTTTTCTTCAATAATATTTTATGCCTTCTGTGTGTAAGACTTTTAAATCTTTCACTATATTTCCAGGTACCTAGGAATTTTAATCATATTGTCCTTGGTGTTTTTAAATTTTTTAAAATTTCTGATTTCTTGTTACTTGGCCCATAGAAATACAGTTGCATTTCATGCATTAATCTTCTATTTAAGGACTTTTCAAACTTACCTATTAACTTTATACCTATATATAGATTTATTTTTGTTTCTATGTATACAATTATTCCATCAGATTAAGAAAGTTGCCTTCTATTTCTAGTTTTCTAATACTTTTATTATAAACAGGGACTCTCTTGCATCTATTGAGTTGCTTTCTATTATTTGCTTTCTTAATTCTTTTAATCTGATGAGCCATATAGCTAACTTATAAATTTTAAACCAACTTTTCATTCTTAAACTCATCTTGGTTTTGTCATATGCTAATCTTTTAGTGTATCATTGGATTCAGTTTGCTAACATTCAAGGTTTTTTTATATGTCTATGTTATTGGTGACATGGGCCTACAATCATCTTTTCTGTAATGTTATTCTGTAATATTATTGCATTAGAGAAAGCAAGTGAGGTAGAAAGTATTCCTTTTGTTTCAATTCTTTGGAATAATTAGTGCATGTGAAGAATGGCATTCATTTGGTAAAATTTACCAATAAAGTTCTCTGGGCCCAAGGTTTATGTAGGAAGGTTTAAATTGCAAATTTAATTTAAAAAATAGTTGTGTTACAAGATTAATCCTATGTCTTATTTTTCCTTATGCCAGTTTGTGTAAGTTGAGTTTTTCTAGGAATTCATCCATTTCATTTAAATTTGTCATTTATTGATATTCTATTCATAATATCATAATTCATAATAATATCTATTTATAATATTTTTAAAGTAAAACTTTTATTTTAAATAGTTTTAAATTGACAGTTGAAAAGTTTTAAATTAAAAAATTGAATGATAATATAGAGAGTCCCCATTATATTGTATTTCTCATTTCTTCTCATGCCTAGCAATTTATGTTATCAGGGTACATTTGTCACAACTAATGAACCAATACGGATGTACTATTATTAACTAAATACACACTTTATTTGAATTTTAATTGTATTTTTCATAATGCATTTTAAAAATTGAGGTATAATTGACATACAAATAGGTGCTCATATTTAATATCTCTATTTTGATGAGTTTGAAGGTAAGTACATGCTTGTAAAACCATAATCATAAACAATCCTAAAAACATAGCTATAACCTCTAAAGAGAATTTCTTCCCTCCATGTTCTTTTTTTGTTGTTGTTATAAGAACATTTAACATGAGCCAGGCATGGTGGTGCACGCCTGTAATCCCAGTCCTTGGGAGACTGAGGCAGGAGGATTGCCTCGGGTTCAAGTCAAGCCTGGGCTACATAATGAGTTCAAGGCCAGCATGAGCTATATAGTGTGACTCTGTCTCCATAAACCAAAAAAGAAAAAAAGACTCCCCCAAAAGAACATTTAACACAAAATCTTCTCTCAATCAATTTTTAAGTATACAATACATTATTGTTCACTGTACATCTCAGGTCTTTTTTTGGTTTAGGGTCTCATCCTGAGCATCACATCTAGTTATCATTGCCAACTTTCCTTGTTTTTGATAACCAAGACAGTTTCGAGGAGTACTGGTCAAGTATTTTACAGAATGTTCCTCTATTTGGATTTCTGATGTTTTCTCATGGTTAGATGGAGGTTTTTGGGGAAGATGAGAGAGATGATGTGATGTTTTACCATTCATATTAAGGGGACAATCTATCTACCTATAATTTTTAAAAATATGTGCAGGATGTGTAATAATGTAGATCTCATTTTTATCCTTAATATTGATAACTTACTATTTTCACATTTTCTTGATACTTTTGATAAGAATTTTAAAACTTTAGGTGGGTCGCATGGAACACACCGAATCAGTCCACACCTCGGCAACAATCCACTGGACACCCCTCCCCGCTCCTCTGTACAGCCACCTGGTTCCACACTACAAAGACGCAGAGGACACCGGACCACCAGACCATGGTACTGAGTTCCGCTGCTCCCGGCCCAGAGGAAGGGGTTTCTGAGCTGCTGTCCCACTGCTCCTGGCCCAGAAGAAGGGGCTTTCTGGCCACCATCCCTCCTGCTGCTCCCAGCCCAGAGGAAAGGGCTTTTGGGTCACCTTCTGTCCCCCTGCTCCTAGCCCAGAGGAAGGGGCTTCTGAGCCACCATCCCACTGCTCCTGGTCCAGAGGAAGGGGCTTCCTGGCCAAAATCCCTCCCGCTGCTCCCAGCCAACAGGAAAGGGCTTTTGGGCCACCATCCCTACCACTGCTCCTGACCCCTGGCCCACCTCTCCCAGCTAAGAAGATGTAAGATGTAAGATGTAAGATGTAAGATGTACCCTGCAAAACTAGTGTTTGGTGCATAGATATTTATGATTGTCATCTCTTCCTCTTGGATTCTTCCCTTTACGAGGATGTAGTTTCCTCTTCGTCTCTCTTAATCAGTGTTGGTTTGAAATCTACTTGATCTGCCAAGAGGATAGCTACTCCTGCTTTTTTTCAGGTTCCTGTCACATGCAGTATTGGTTTCCACCCTTTAACTTTCAGTGTATGAGTTTCCTTTTGAATTAAGTGTGTTTCTTGTAAGCAGCATATCATTGGATTTTGCTTCTTGACCCATTCTGCCAGTCTATTTCTTTTGATTGGTGAATTGAGACCATTAACCTTGATGGTTATAACTGAAACGTATTGACTTGTCATTGCCACGACTTTTTCTTTTTGTTGAGTTCTCCCCCTTTACATTTAATTTCTTGTTGGGACAGATGGGTTCATTCTGCTTTGCTTCCTGGGGTTGTGATCCTCAATGTCTGTTCCTAGGATATTGTGTAAAATTCTTTGGAGTGCTGGTTTGGTATTCACGAAGTTCCTAAGGTGCTCTTTGTCATGAAAGTATCTTATTTCTCCATCCATTTTGAAAGATAGTTTTGCAGGGTATATCAATCTGCGTTGGAGGCTGTTTTCTTTTAGGGCTTGGAATATGTCACTCCAAGCTCTTCTTGCCTTGATGGTTTGTGTTGAGAAGTCTGCTGTGATTCGGATGGGCTTTCCTTTGTATGTGATTTGTTTCTTTTCTCTGACTGCTTGGAGAACTTTGTCCTTCTGTTGAGTTTCTGGAACCTTAACAATTATGTGCCTATGTGTGGATTTTTTTGTTCAAGGCTATTTGGAGTCCTATATGCCTCACTTATCTGTATGTCAAACTCTTTCCCCCTGCTTGGGCAGTTTTCTGCCATTATTTCTGTGAAGAGTTTCTTCATGTCATCTTCACTCTCTCCTGTTTCTTCATTGACTCCAATCAGTCTTATATTATTCTTCTTTGCATCATCTAGCAGCTGCTGGATTGATTTCTCATGTTCCCTTATAATTTTGAAGCAATTTTTCTTTTCCTGGTCACTAATTGCAATCTTATCTTCTATATCTGAAATTCTGTCCTCACACTGGCTCATTCTGCTGTGTAGACTTTCAATGGAGTTTTTCATGTCCTGGAAATCTATTTGCATCTGTTGTTTGGATTCCATTTGCTCCTTATGTTGGGATTCCATCATGTTCCTGAGCTCCTCTCTAGATTTATTAATCATGTCTTGCACTAGGAGCACAATTTCTCCTATTATCTGAGAAATTATTTCTGATTTCATTTTTTCCAGATCCCCTTTTGTTGCCAGTTCAGTGGGTCCAGGTGGTTGAGTATCAGAGTGTTCCATCTCATTTCCCTTTGGGGTTGCTGTAGGTGATCTGGAAGTCTGGTTTTGAGACTTATTTATGTGTTTTCTCATTTCGACTTGGGTTGGGGGCTGTTAGTGCCTGCAGGGATTACCTCTTCTTAGCTGGGAGAGGTGGGCCAGGGGTCAGGAGCAGTGGTAGGGATGGTGGCCCAAAAGCCCTTTCCTGTTGGCTGGGAGCAGCGGGAGGGATTTTGGCCAGGAAGCCCCTTCCTCTGGACCAGGAGCAGTGGGATGGTGGCTCAGAAGCCCCTCCCTCTGGGCCGGGAGTGGTGGGAGGGATTGTGGCCTGGAAGCCCCTTCCTCTGGGCCAGGAGCAGCTGGACAGAAGGTGACCCAAAAGCCCTTTCCTCTGGGCTGGGAGCAGCAGGAGGGATGGTGACCGGGAAGCCCTTTCCTCTGGACCAGGTGCAGTAGGATGACGGCTCAGAAGCCCCTACATCTGGGCCAGGAACAGCAGGACTCAGTACCTTGGTCTGGTGTTCTGGTGTCCTCTGCATCTTTGTAGTGTGGAGCCAGGTGGCTTCCTGTCTGCAGTGGGGAGATTCGGTGTCTTCCGCGTGACTCAGGACCTCGGTAGGGCGTGTACAGACCTGCCTGTCTGCAGCGGGCTGATTTGGCGTGTTCTTTGGGACTCAGGACCTCAGTAGGGCATGCACAGACCTGCCTATCTGCAGTGGGCTGATTTGGCGAGTTCTGTGAGACTCAGGACCTCGGTAGGGCATAGGCAGACATGCCTGTCTGCAGCGGGGTGATTTGGCGTCTTCTGCGTGACTCAGGACCTTGGTAGGGCGTGCACAGACCTGCCTGTCTGCAGCGGGTTGATTCGGCGTGTTCTGTCGGGATCTCTTCTTATTAAAAAGCTTCTGCACAGCAAGAAAAACCACCAGCAGTGTGAAGAGACAACCCACAATGTGGGAAGAAATCTTTAGCTGCTGTTCCTCAGACGAAGGTCTACTATCTTGAATCTATAAAGAACTTAAAAAGATCAGACCGCCCAAATTTAAAGACCCAATCCAAAAATGGACATCTGAAATGAACAGACATTTCTCACACAAAGAAGCAGAAATAACAAATAAATACATGAAAAAATGTTCAACATCCCTGGTCATTCGAGAGATGCAAATGAAAACAATGCTGAGATTCCACCTCACACTAGAAAGAATGGCTGCTGTCTTGAAATCAATCAATAAGAAATGCTGGCAGGGCTGTGGGAAAAGAGAAACCCTTGTCCACTGCTGGTGGGAGTGTAGACTGATGCAACCACTGTGGAAATCAGTATGGAGACACCTCAAAGAACTAGGACTGGAAGTCCCATTTGACCCTGCTATTCCACTGCTGGAGATCTTCCCCAAAGATTAAAAGAATCATACCACAGTGATTTATGTGCATCCATGTTCATAACAGTGCAGTTTGTGATAGCTGAAACTTGGAAACAGCCCAAATGCCCATCAACAGGAGACTGGATAAATAAAATGTGGTTTTTCAATAAAATGGAGTACTACTCAGCCATCAAAAATGAGAAATTAGAGCCATTTATAGCTAAATGGATGCACATTGAGGCAATACTCTTAAGTGCAGTAAATAGGACACACATGTATAAATACAGAATAGTTTCTCTGGTGTGAGAAACTGAAAGTATAAATAAGGACCAAAATGTATAATAGGTAATGTGAAATAGGAAGAAAAGGGGCACAGGGGAAGGAAGTGGGAGGGCTAGGGGAAAGGATAGAAAGGAATGGGATTAATATGAGAAAATGGAAAAATAGGAATAAAATCTTTGTAAATAGGGAGGAATGGAGGAGTTGAAGGGAGGGCTGGGCAAAGGTGAAAAATAAGAACCAAGAGAGATGATGTAAAGATGCAAATTTCCAATGATGAATGTCATTATATTGTATACCAAAAATGTACCAATGATTAGAATGAATAATCGATAATGTAAAATAGGAAGAAAAGTTCCAAAGGGGCAAGGGTAGTGGGAGGGGCAGGGGAAAGGAAAGAAGGGAAAGGAAAAATGATGAGAAATGGAAAAAATGGAAATAAAGTCTTTGTAAATAGGGAAGGGTGGAGGGGGTGAAGGGAGGGCTAGGAATGGGGAAAGAATAAGAAGCAAGATGCATTATGTAAAGGTACAATTCCCAATGAGAAATGTAATTGTGTTGTATACCTAAAATGTACCAATAAAAAAATTTAAAAAAAAAGAATTTTAGAAATTTATTAGTTTTTTCGAAGACCTGATTTTGGCTTTGCTGAGTCCCTCTATTCTATATCTGTTTTACATTTTATTTATTTACCTTGTCTTTATTATTTCTTTCTTTCTCTGTCTTTGGGTTTAATTTCCTGCTCTTTATTTGGCTTCTCTGAAATGGATCTTTAAATAATTGGTTTTTGACTTTTCTTCTTTTCTAACATTTTTAATATTTTAAACTTAGGACTATAAATTTCTCTTTAAGCAATGTTTTAGTTGCATGTACAAGTTTTGATATGTAAAATTTTTTACCATTCATTTTTAAATATTGCCCATTTTCTGTTGCGAATCCATCTTTGACCCATTGATTACTTAGAAGTCTTTTTCTTATTATTGAAAAATATGAGTATTCCGTAGTGTGTAGGTGTATGTGTGTGAGAGAGAGACAAATTCCTCACTTAATTCTGCTGTATTCAGAGAATATATTTTATAAGTTGTAAATTTGGAATTCACTGAGAATTGTTTTATGGCCTAACACATGATCAGTATTTGTTAATGCTTTGTGTTTATATAGAATGGGGCTCTCCTTACAAGCTATGTGCTCAGCATGGAATGCACACAATTCCTTCTGTGCTTTCATGATTAAAATTCGAGCCTCCTCCTGGAATTCCCCAAGGAATAGGACCCAGGAAGTCAGTCCCATATCTTCCCTGGCCATTCACAGAGTTTTAAAAGCACTGTATTCCTTTTTATTTCAAGTACATCATGACTTCCCTTTTTATTCAACTTCAGCGATTCATTAAAAACTATTATCTGTTTTACTCCATGCAGAATTTCTATGTTCCTTCAGTGGAGAAGTTTCTTACAACATTTCCATAAACTTCATTCCTCCCTCAATAAAAGTCTTGCATGTAAATTTTGATTTAAGATGAATTCTGAAGCTTTGGGGTCAGATTGAATGATGTTTCAGTCTGTATATAAATGGAATGAATATTTCTTCCCCTAAAATGCTTGATGGCAGCAAAAGCTTCATAATGTCAACACTTTTTAAATTGAGAGCTAAAAGTTTGAAATGAAACTTGGTCCCTTTTAAGTGAGCAAATATTCTTCTTTCCTGCAAGCAGACAAGTGTACTTCCCGAAGGAGATGAAAATGTGTAACACAAAAAGCTGAGATGGGAAATGTCTAAAGAGACATATTTTATATCAGCAGTGATAATACTGTTGCTCCTAAAAGACTTAATAAATGTTAAGTGCTTTACTGGATTATTTTATTCATTTTTCACAGTAACCCTAAGGCTCTTGCTATAATTGGATGTTAAATTAGAACATAAAAATGAAAAACCAAGATCTACTGGGTATTGCCATTCATAGGAGAGTGTAGAAGGGAAAGGAGATGGAATTGGGGAAGATTGTTCAGGGGAGATGTGCTGTGGCCCTTGGTCCCACTGTGAAGAAGGACAGGGAGACTGTCTTCCCCTTCCCTAGGTCTGGTGAAAGGGCTCCAGGAAGCTCCCACAGTGCTTTCTACTTGTTCTTGTGAGTTGGGGAGCACAGAAGAGTGTGGCCTGACACAACATGAGGAATTTGTCATCTTTGTTTTTAAAACTTATTTTTAAACTGATACATAAAAGCATAAAATTCTACATATTAACAAGGTCTCATATAATGTTTACATTATATACATATATACACTGAGTAATGTTTAAGGAAGATTAAAATTTTTCTTTTTTTAAAACTTTTGAAATCCTGTCTTCGAGCATTTTGAATTGCATAGTATATTATTATTTTCTATAGTCACTGTACTGTGCAATAGCACACCAGAACTTGCTTCTATCTAACTGTAACTTTGTTATTTTCTATATACATAAGACCATGTCATCTGCAACAGTGACAGTTTGGCTTAACTTCCTTTTTGGATTCCCTTTGTTTCTTTCCCTCGTCTAGTTGTTCTGCCTATGACTTCCAGAACTGTGTTGTATAAAAGTGGTCCAGTATCTTGTTCTTTCAGTTAACATTTCTTGTAGAGCAGGTCTGGTGGAGATGTATTTTCTTAGCTTTTGTTTGTCTGGGAATATCTTTATCTCTTCCTCATTACTAAGTATACTTTGCTAACTACAGTATTCTCAGTTGATAGTGTTTTTCCTTCTGTACCATGAAAGTCTCCTGCCACACTCTCCTGACCTTACCCTGTAAGGCTTCTGATAAGTCTGTTGCCAGATGAATTGGGACATACCTATGCGTTGTTCCTTTTTTTTGCAGCATTGAGAATCTTCTCTTTATCTTTGACATTTGAGAGCTTGATTATAACTAGCAGAAGATATAGTTACCTGGATATTTGTATCCTTTTCTAAGTCTTGGAACTTTTCTGTTATTTTTTTTAACAAGTTTTACCCATTTGTCTTTCTTGTATCCTTCTTGAATTCCGATAACCAATTAATTGCTTTTTTAAAATGTTCCAAAATATTAATATATTTCAAAAGCTTTCTTCACTCCTCTTCATCTTTTCCTTCCAATTTCGAATTTTCAAAAAGCTTATCTTTGAGCTCACTAATTCTTTTTATCTGCTTCATCTATCCTGCTATTGCTGTCGATCACATTTTTAATTTCACTGAGTGTATTTTTCAGCTCAAGAATTTGTTTGATTTTAAGAAAATTGACTCTATTGTTTTCATATATTTCCTTACTAGAGTATTGAAAAGTTTCTCTGTGTTTTCTTCAAGCTCATTGAATTTACATAAAATCAATGTTTTAGGTTATTGGAGTTCTCCCATGCTGATCACTCTTTGTTAGTCTTTAGTACTTCATTAGGAGAAATCATGGTTTCCGGAAAGCTCTTAATGTTTGTTGGTGTGTGAACCTCATTTGCAGATTGAAGGATCAGGTGTTTATCCATTCTTCCAAATCAAAGCTTCCTGAATAATTGTCTGTTATCTGTCCAGAAATTCTAGTCCAAGTGCTTATTTTCTGCAAGCCTATATTCACTTCCACTCTTTCAACACTGGAGGGCACCCAGTCCCAGATTTGTTGGGAGTCTGCTGGTGGTGTGTCATCACTGTTTCAGTACCAGAGAGCAATCTAAGCCCAGATTTGTCCCATACAATGTTGGTGAGTTATTCAGAAAGAGCCAGGAGAGCATCTAGAAAGAGTAGACTGTACCCATAAATTTCTTCCACTGGCTGAGGTAGGCCTAGGTGCCTCATTCATAGTTACTAGACTGTGACCAGACACTAGATTCTGCATGGCTCTAGGCAGTCACTGTGGGCTCCTATGTCACACCTGTCACCACTGAGAACACTAAGCTGTATCACTCCTTGACAGCACAGCCTGTCAATACCAAGATTCACACCTTTATGGGATATCATTGCTGGGATGAATTTGTGGCCCAAGACCACTATAACCCATCACAGGATATGCTGGCTGGGACAGAAATGCTCTCACCAGAGCAGAGGCCCCCAGTGCAAAGGAGCTGAGCCTTTCAGGCTTCTGTAACAGCACCCCCCACACTGAGAAGCAGAGCCCCCAAACTCCAGTAACAAGAAGGTGAGACCCCAGGTGCCAGAAGAACATCTCCCCCCCACCTCCCCTGTTGAAATGAGAAGACACATAAACAAGTCTCAAAAACAGACTTGCAGATCACCTAAAGCAACCCCAAAGGGAAATGAGATGGAACAATCCGATGCTCAACCAACTGGACTCCCTGAACTGGAAAAAATGAAATCAGAAATAATTTCTCAGATAACAGCAGAGATTGTGCCCATAGTGCAAGACATGATTAATAAATCCAGAGTAGACACAGATAAAAAAAATTGAGGACCTGAGGAACATGATGGAATCCCAAAATAGGAAACAAATGGGATCCATAAAACAGATACAAACAGATTTCCAGGACATTAAAAACTCCATTGAAAGTTTACTCAGCAGAATGAGCCAGTGGGAGGACAGAACGTCAGACATAGTAGATGAGATTGCAATTAGTGACCAGAGAAAGAAAAATTTCTTTAAAATAGTAAGAGATCATGAGAAATCAATCCAGCAGCTACTAGATGATGTAAAGAAGAATAACATAAGACCGATCAGAGTCACAAAAGAAATAGGAGAGAGTGCAGATGACATAAAAAAACTGTTCATAGAAGTGCTGGCAGAAAACTTCCCAAGCAGGGGAAAAGAACTCGACATACAGATAAGCGAGGCATATAGGACTCCAACTAGCCTTGATCAAAAAGAATATACACATAGGCATATAGTAGTGGAGATTCCAGAAACCCAACAGAAGAAAGAAATTCTACAAGTAGATAGAGAAAACAAACAAATCACACACAAAGGAAAGCCCAACAGAATCACAGCAGACTTCTCAACACACACCCTCAAGGCAAGAAGAGCTTGGAGTGATGTATTTCAAGCCCTAAAGGAAAACAGCCTCTAACCCAGATTGATGTACCCTGCAAAACTATCTTTCAAAATTGATGGAGAAATAAGATACTTTCATGACAAAGAACATCTTAGCAACTTCATGAATACCAAATCAGCACTCCAAAAAATTTTAGACAATATTCTAGGAAAAGAAAACAAGGATCACAACCCCAGGAAGCCCAGCAGAATGAATCTATCAGGTACAACAAGAAATTAAATGCAAAGGGGGAGAATCCAACAAAGAGAAAAAGTCATGATGATGATAAGTCAATATGTATCAGTTCTAACCATCAATGTTAATGATCTCACTTCACTAATCAAAAGAAATAGACTGGAAGAATTGGTCAAGAAGCAAGATCCAACAATATGCTGCATGCAAGAGACACAATTAATTCAAAAAGAAACTCATAGACTGAAAGTTAAAGGGTGGAAAACAATACTGCATGAGACATGAACCCCCCCCCCAAAAAAGCAGGAGTAGCTATCCTCTTTGCAGATAAAGTGGATTTGAAACCAACACTGATTAAGAGAGACAAAGAAGGGCACTACATCCTTGTAAAGGGAATAATCAAGAGGAAGAGATGACAATCATAAATATGTATACACCAAACACTAGTGTGCCCAACTATATAAAACAAATACTAATGGACATGAAAAGTCATATAGGCACTAATACAATAGTAGTAGGTGACCTCAGTACCCCACTGTCACAAATAGAGAGATCAACTAGACAAAAAATAAACAATAGAATACTAGAACTCAAAGTTTTGAACAAATGAACTTAACAGATGTTTACAGAGTGTTCCATCCCACAAAATCAGAATATACATTCTTTTCAGCTTCACAAGGGTCACTCTCCAAAATAGACCACATACTCATTCATAGAACATATTTAAGTAAGTGCAAAGGAATTGAAGTTATCCCCTGTATATTATCAGACCATAGTGTGATGAAATTGGAGATGAATAGCAAAAGAAACTCAAAAAATTTCATAAACACGTGGAAATTGAACAACACACTTCTGAATAACCAATGGGTCACAGGGGAAATCAAAAAGAGATCACACAGTTCCTACAACTACATTACAAGGACAATACAACATATCGGAATCTATGGGACACAATGAAAGCAGTCTTATGAGGGAAATTCATAGCAGTGAATACTCATATTAGGAAAACAGAGCAAGCCCAATGAAATAACTTGATGCTGAACCTCAAGCTTCTAGAAAAAGCAGAGCAGGACAAACTCAAAGCTCATACAAGGGAGGAAATTATAAAAATCAGAGCAGAAATCAATGCAATGGAGACTAATAGAATGATACAAAACTCAATGAAGCCAAGAGTTGTTCTTTGAAAAAATAAACAAAATTGACAAACCCTTAGCCAACTTTGTCAGAAAAAAAGGAAAGAAAAGGCCCAAATCCATGCAATTAGGAATGAAAAGGGTGAAGTTACAATGGACCCAGCAGAAATCCAGAGGATCATCAATACCTACTTCCAGAACCTATACACCAATGAGATAGAAAACACAGAAGAAATGGATAGATTCCTAGATACATATGAATTACCAAAGTTGAACAAAGAAGACCTAAAATTCTAACCAACCCAATATCAACCAATGAAATTGAAAACATAATTAAAAACTTACCAACTAAGAAAAGCCCAGGCCCTGATGGCTTCACTGCTGAATTCTACAAGACATTTAGAGAGGAGCTACTGCCACTACTGTTTAAACTCTTCGATGAAATTGAAAGGGAAGTCATACTGCCAAATTCATTCCTAGAAGCAAACATCACCTTGATCTCCAAAGCAGAGAAAGACCCAACCAAAAAGAAGAATTATAGACTAATCTTACTAATGGACATAGATGCAAAAATCCTTAATAAGATACAGGCAAATAGAATACAGAAGATCATCAAGAAGATCAGACACCCTGATTAAGTGGGATTCATCCCAGGGATGCAGGGATGGTTCAACATATGCAAATCAATCAATGTAATACACTATATCAATAGAGCCAAGGACAAAAATCATATGATCACCTCAATAGATGCAGAAAAAGCATTTGACAAAATCCAATATGCATTTATGATAAAAAAAAACCCTACAAAAATTGGAATAGACAGTCTCTACCTCATTCTGATAAAAGCTATTTATGAAAAACCAACAGCCAATATCATAGTAAATGGTCAAAAACTGAAATCCTTCACACTAAAATTAGGAACAATGCACAAATGTCCACTCTCATGATTCCTGTTCAATATAGTTTTGGAAACATTAGCCACAGCAATTAGACAAGAGAAAGAAATAAAAGGAATAAAGATAGGAAATGAAGAAGTCAAATTGTCATTATTTGCTGATGACATGACACTCTATATAGAAGACCCCAGGAACTCCACCAAAAGTCTTCTAGACTTAATAATCAAATTCAGTAGAGTAGCTTGATACAAGCTCAACACATGAAAATCAATAGCTTTCCTCTACACAAACAGCAGATTGAGTGAGACAGAAATAAGGTAAACAATTCCTTTCACAATAGCATCCAAAAACCTGAAATACCTAGGAATCAACCTAACAAAAGAAATCAAAGACCTCTTCTCTGAAATCTATAGTACTCTGAGAAGAGAGATTGAAGATGATATCAGAAAATGGAAAAACATCCCTTGCTCCTGGGTAGGGAGGATCAACATAGTGAAAATGGCTGTACTTCCAAAACTGCTATATAGATTCAATGCAATCCCATTTGCAATCCCAGCAACATACTTCACGGACACTGAGAAAACAATCCAAAAATTCATTTGGAACCAGAAGAGACCCAGAATATTGAAAGCAATTCTAGGCAACAGAGACATGGCAGGTGGTATCACAACCTCCAACTTGAAACTATACTACAAAGGCACTGTGATAAAAACAGCATGGTGCTGACAAAGAAACAGAGCCAAAGACCAGTGGAACTGATTAGAAGATGCAGAGTCAACTCCAGACACACTCAGCCACCTCATCTTGGACAAAGGAGCCAAATACCCTCACTGGAGGAAAGATAGCCTCTTTAATAAATGGTGCTGGAAAAATTGGGTTTCAACTTGCCAACGATTAAAACTAGATCTATATCTCTCACCATGCACTAAAGTAAAATCTAAATGAATTAAAGATCTAAATATTAAAATAGAAATGCTGAACTGGCTGGATCAGAGATTAGGTAGAACTCTTGAGGACATTGGTGTAGGAAAAGATTTTATGAACAAAACCTCAGTTGCCCGTGAACTTGCACAATCAACAAGTGGGATCTCTTCTTACTAAAAAGCTCCTGCACAGCAAGAGAAACTACCAGCAGTGTGATGAGACAACCCACAGTGTTGGAAAAAATTTTGACCTGCTGTTGCTCAGACAAAGGTCTTTTATCTCGAATCTATGAAAAACTTAAATAAATCAAACCTTCCAAATTTAAAGACCCATTCTAAAAATGGTCATCTGAAATGAACAGACATTTCTCAGACAAAGAAGTAAAAGCAGCAAATAAACATATGAAAAAATGTTCAACATCACTGGTCATTTGTGAGATGCAGATGAAAATGATGCTGAGATTCCACCTCACCACAGGAAGAATGGCTGCTATCATGAAATCAACCAATAACAAATGCTGGCAGGTGTGTGGGGAAAGAGGAACATTGCTCCACTGTTGGTGGGAGTGTAGACTGGTTCAACCACTGTCGAAATCAGTATGGAGATGCACAAAGAACTAGGACTGGAAGTCCCATTTGACCCTGCTATTCCCCTGCTGGGGATCTTCCCCAAAGAATTAAAAGACTCATACCACAGTGATATATGTGCACCCATGTTCATAGCAGCACAGTTTGTAATAGCTAAAACTTGGAAGCAGCCCAACTGCCCATCAACTGGAGACTGGATAAAGAAAATGTGGTTTTTTAAATAAAATGGAGTACTACTCAGCCATAGAAAAATGAGAATTAGAGCCATTTATAGCTAAATGGATGCACATTGAGGCATTAGTCTTAAATGAAGTAAATAGGACACACATATGTGTAAATACTGAATAGTTTCTCTGGTGTGAGAAACTGAAAGTGTAAATAAGGGCTAAAAGTTATAATAGATAATGTGAAATAGGAAGAAAAGAGGTGAAGGGGAAGATGAAGTGGAAGGGGTAGGTGAAAGGAAAGAAGGGAATGGAATTAATATGAGAAAATGAAAAAATCAAAACAAAGTCTTTGTAAATAGGGAGGAATGTAAGGGTCGAAGGGAAGGCAGGGGAATGGGGAAAATATAAGAACCAAGAAAGATTATGTAAAGGTGCAAATTTCCAATGATGACTATCATTATATTGTATACCTAAAATGTACCAGTAAAATTAATTAAAAAACATAGAAATTGAAGAGAAAAAAAAAGAAATGCTCTCACCATGCACAAAAAAGTTATATGTGTGAGGTAATGGAGATGTTGATTAACTTGTTTGAGCCATTATATAATTTATACACATACCAAGATACCTTACTGAACATCAGAAATATATCCAATTTTAATTTTTGAATTAAGAAGATAAAATACATTTAAAAATATTGCTTGGAAATCCACGATATCCCAGTTTTCTGCATGGAGTGGAATGCTGGAAAATTTGGGAGGAAGGAGAGAAACGATCAGGGAAAATGCATTACCTGCAGCTCAACAAAGCAGTGTATCCTCCTCCTGGGGACATTGGAAAGAGACACAAAGTGCCCAGGTGTGGGAAGGCCATTGTTAAATGCGTGTCATGCAAATATTTCGAGGCTGTGAAGCCACTGAACAATGGCACCACCAAGAAAGAACACTTATGTTCCTCTTTATTATCCTACAGGACTCAGACTGTGGTGGCCTCCAAAATAATGCTCACCAAGTTGGGGAAGAGAGGTAAAATGTGAGTTAGAGAATAAGGAAAGACTGTGTCCTCAGTAAGCCCACTAAAGAAGTGGTCAGGCACACAGTTGGTACCCACGATCATCTGGAAAACCCCAGTTCTTCACAGGTGCAGCCCTCCCACCCGCCAAGATTCTTGTCTTTTTCTATTCAGTGCTCATCACCATAATAGGGGTCACATACTCAGGGAGGATTAGAACACTATGAAGAGGCCAGGGATTTAGCTCAGTGATTCCGCTGCTTGCCTTGCAAGCACAAGGACCTGAGTTCGAACCCTGGTACCAAAAAAAAAAAAGAATACTATGAAGGTCTGTATAAAATTATATGGCACCCCCATTAGGAAAGAACACTGAATGTTTTGCAGAAGTAGAAGACTCAGATGGAATGTGAAAAAAATTGGTATTTTTGACTGTGACCTATGTCTTATTCAACTTCTCATTGACTTTTCCTACTGTAGTGCTTGTTGCAATTATTATTATTATTGTTGTTGCTGTTGTTTTTGGACATTGTCTCACTACGTATTTCAGACTGGCCTTGAACTCACAGCAATTCTTCTGCCTCAGCCTCCTGCATTCTGGGATTACAGGCATATGTCATCATGCCTAGCCTAAAATTGTTACCCATCCACTCTATTTATAACACTCAAAAATGCCTGTCCAAAGACAGTCAAAGATGACTTTCTAGAGAAAGGAATGCCTGAACTGAGTCTTAAGAGAAATGTAAAATTTAGTCAGGCAACACTTTTACAAATGTAAACTTTAGTGTCTAGGATTAATGAAATACAACATTTTTTTCAAAATGAAAATTTAGAAAGTGAGAGAAAAGGCAGTTGTACATCACAATGAGAATCACATTGCTGAACATATTGCTGAATACTCATTGAGTAGAAATAAATATAGCTAATGGATCCCTTCTATTTTTTGAGCAAGTTGACTTCAGTTTACTCTTCAAAAATGAATAAACAGACAATACACAGAGCCCGTCATTCTCCTAGGTTTGATATGGTCTAATTCATATTGGTTCCTGTTTAAAGAAGATCCACATTTTCTAGAGCCATGTTATATTTGGCCCTTCAGTGGCACCATGCTAAAATCAAGTCTTGCTAGATTACAGAAGATCACTATTTTTTAAAACGTCTCAGCACATATTAATATGATAAATCTAGCTAGCAGAGCAGATAAGATAACATGCAGGCAAGATTCTTTTTGTTGTCATGATTATTACTATTTACCAAAATGGCAAAATTATTTTGAAAGTTTCTCTTTTTTGTAGATCTTTGGAGACATAAGAGATGTGGACTCTTATACTTAAAGATCCCAGATATTTTCTAAAGCACACACACAGTCTTTCTTTTGGCTGTTGCATTGTGGATTTCTTAGGCAGCCACTTAGAACTAGTCTGTGGGAAAGCAAACTGAAAAATTGCAAAGGTCTATGAGTTGTACTTTGAAGTGCCAAAGACAAGGTGCCAAAAAATACTTACTAAAACAAATATCTTGCCAAAACTACACACAATTAAATTTAAGTTACAGAGTAACTCAGCAAGCCATACCGAGTTTCCAGTGGCTCATGGGTCTCAGATAACAGAAAGGCAGTAATGTGAGATTTGATGTATTTTCTTTTCTAATTTTCTGCTTAACGCTGCCCTTTTGTGAGTTCAGTAATATATATTTGGGGTTATAAAATTTTGATGATAATGAAATGAAAATGTATGTAGGACTTACGTTGGCTTGTCTTATATGACAATAACCTGCAAGGCAAGCTTTGGAAAAAGACAGATAAAATATCTCCTCAGAGCACCTTGTCAGTAAGTGACCTTGACTACTACTGCCACCTGAGACATCCAAATGACAGAAGATCAGCTCTCACTTAAGGACTTCTGCCCAGAGGTGTGGCCTTTCCTTGAACGTCCTTACAAAATGGGCCGAAAAACTGGGATTGGCCTGCTAAGTGGGTTCTGGGGAGTAAAGTGACTACTGTGTATCCTTTCCTGAGAGACACAGTGAGGAGAAAGGAGAATGGCAAAGGTGAACTCAAACCCTCAGCATCTGGCAATATTGCAGCAAAAGAAAGAAAGGAAAAGAAAATGATCAGGTAAGGGTCTGGGCTAAAGGGAGTGGTCATTGTGATCTACCATCTATGGACTCCAGCTGAAAAAAAAAATGTTCCAGATATAATTGATTGCCATTCCTTCTAGCAATGGGCCTAGGGAGCTGGAACTGGGAGACTGAGCCACCTTCCTGTCTCAGAAGTAAACATTAACCAAGAGAGGAAAACTTCAACCATCAAGGAATCCTAAAGAATTGAGGGGCCAGGGATTTAGCTCAGTGTTTTGCCACCTGCTGCACAAGCGCAAGGACCCGAGTTCGATCCCTGGTACCAAAAAAAAAAAAGAATTGAGTGTCCTGGGAGTGATTTCAGGAACAACACGTAGTCTGCTTATGTTCTGAGGTTAGAAATTCTATTCAAAGGAGTTTGGGATAAGACATATGTGTAAATTCTTGGAAGTGGTAATGTTTACAGTGCCTTCTTTACTCATTCTTCCTGGACCATCAAGAATAATAATTTCAAAATATAACACATATTTTATTAACTCCCCACAAAATGCCCTCCAATGGCTCCTTTATAGTATGTAAAAAGTAAAACTTAACATCCAAACTCCTGACCCTGGTCTCACTAGATCTAAGAGAAATGTACTTGTTTCACTATTCAGACTTGCATTAGTACTTACCTCAGTGTGATTCTGGTTCCATGAAACACTTGCTACTTCTTACCCTTGAGTCTTGGCATAATACTACTTGAGGTCTTCCTGTGTCTTCCTTATATTGTACTACTTTTTCAGAGACACTCAGGTATCTCAACTAATGTAACCCATCTTGCTCTTTCTCACTATTCATTCTGTCATTTCCACCCTATAACTTATCTCAATTTAAAATTATCTTGTTTATTTATTTACATATTCCCCACACGCTACTCCACACAGGCTTATAATTAGGTTCCAAGAGAGCAAAGATTTTATTCACTTAGTCACTGTTGTCTCCTGACATCTAGAATATGCTTTGGATATAGTAGGGACTCAAGAAATATTGGTTGAATAGATGAATCAACATGTTTATTATTATGAAGTTTTGGAAAATACCGGTCTATTCAAATAAGGAAAGCACATGAAACAAGATAAGCTGAAGAACATAAAGTTAAAATGTGGAATTGTTTCTCTGGTGTAAGAACCTGAAAGTGGAAATAAGGACTGAAGTGTATAATGGATGTTGGGAAATGGGAAGAAAGTTCAAATGGGAAGGGGAACAAGGGAGGAGGGAGGGAGAAAGGAAGGAAGGGACAAGAAAAAAAGTGAAAATAAAAGGGAAAAAATGGCAACAAAGCTTTTGTACATAAGGAGGGGAGGGAGTTTGAGGGGGGAATGGAATAAAAAATAAATAAAATAATTTAAAACATTTTTATAAAGTTAAAATGCAGAAGGCAAACTTCATTTTATGTTTTAGAAAATTCTTCACTCTGTTTACCGTCATAAACCTTGTAAAATAGAAGCTTTGATTTTAGCTATTTTTGCAGAGGCCACTTTGCTGAAAAACTTGTTTTTGCCCTTATTGCCTTTGCTACCTTCAGCGTGCCATATTGTTTCTCTTCTGAGGAGCTTGTCATCCCAGCCTTGAAGCTAGCTGATTATGGACTGAAACCACTACGAAATAATTAATTTCGCTGCCCCCAGCACAAAGGAGGTGAGCCTTGCAGGCCACTGTACCACCACTCCCAGCATCTAGGAGCAGAGCGGCATGCAGTGCCAAAGAGGTGATCCTTCCGGGCTGCCATAAAACTGCCCCCAGCACCTTGGAGCAGAGCCGCCTCCAGCGCTGAGGAGGTGAGCCTTCCAGGCTGCTATACCATAGACTCTAAGGCTGAACAGGTGAGCCACGCTGGTGCCAGAAGCACATCCCCCACTCCTTGAAATGAGAAGACACATAAAAACGTCTCAAAACCAGACTTCCAGATCACCTAAAGCAACCCCAAAGGGAAACGACATGGAACAATCTGATACTCAACCACCTGGACCCCCTGAACTGGCAACAAAAGAGGATCTGGAAAAAGTGAAATCAGAAATAATTTCTCAGATAACAGCAGAGATTGTGCTCACAGTGCAAGACATGATTAATAAATTTAGAATAGGGCCAAGGATTTAGCTCAGTGGTGCTGCCGCCTGCCTCACAAGTACAAGGTCCCAAGTTCAATCCCCAGAACCAAAAAAATTAAAAAAAAAAAAATCTAGTGCAGACACAGATAAAAAAAATAGAAGATCTGAGGAACATGATGGAATCTCAACACAGCAAACAAATGGGATCCATAAAACAGATGCAAACAGATTTCCAGGACATTAAAATCTCCATTGAAAGTTTACTCAGCAGAATGAGCCAGTGGGAGGACAGAATTTCAGACACAGAAAATAAGATTGCAGTTAGTGACCAGGGAAAGAAAAATTGCTTCAAAATTATAAGGGAACATGAGAAATCAATCCAGCAGCTGCTAGAGGATGCAAAGAAGAATAATATAAGACTGATTGGAGTCAATGAAGAAACAGGAGAGAGTGAAGATGACATAAAGAAACTCTTCACAGAAATAATGGAAAAAAACTGCCCAAGCAGGGGAAAAGAGCTTGACATACAGATAAGTGAGGCATATAGGACTCCAAATAGCCTTGATCAAAAGAAAAATCTACACATAGGCATATAATTGTTAAGATACCAGAAACTCAAGAGAAGAACAAAGTTCTACAAGCAGTTAGAGAAAAGAAACAAATCACATACAAAGGAAAGCCCATCCGAATCACAGCAGACTTCTCAACACACACCCTCAAGGCAAGAAAAGCTTGGAGTGATGTATTTCAAGCCCAACAGGAAAACAGCCTCCAACCCAGATTGATGTTCCCTGCAAAACTATATTTCAAAATTGATGGAAAAATAAGATACTTTCATGACAGAGAGCACGTTAGGAACTTCATGAAAACCAAACCAGCACTCCAAAATTTTTTAGACAATATCCTAGGAAAAGACAATGAGGATCACAACACCAGGAAGCCCAAGCAGAATGAATCCATCAGGATGACAAGAAATTAAATGCAAAGGGGGAAAATTCAACAAAAAGAAGAAGTCATGACAGTGATAAGTCAAAATGTATCAGTTCTAACCATCAGTGATAATGGTCTCAATTCACCAATCAAAAGAAATCAACTGAAAAAACCCCCAGAAACAAATAGAATGGGAGAATGGGTCAAGAAGCAAGATCCAAAAATATGCTGCATACAAGAGACACACTTAATTAAAAAAGAAACTCGTAGACTGAAAGTTAAAGGGTGGAAAACAATACTCCATGTGACAGGAACCCCCCAAAAAGCAGGAGTAGCTATCCTCTTTACAGATGAAGTGGATTTGAAACCAACACTGATTAAGAGAGACAAAGAAGGACACTACATCCTTGTAAAGGGAATAATTCAAGAGGAAGAGATGATAATCATAAATGTGTATGTACCAAACACTAGTGCACCCAGCTATATAAAGCAAATACTAACAGACATAAAAAATCAAATAAGCACTATATAACTAGACAAAAAATAAGCAATGAAATATTAGAACTCAATCAAAGTCTTAAACAAATGAACTTAACAGATGTTTACAGAGTGTTCAATCCCACAAAATCAGAATATACATTCTTTTTAGCTGCACATGAGTCATTCTCCAAAATACACCACATACTCACTCATAGAACATGTTTAAGTGCAAAGGAACTGAAGTTATCCCTGTATGTTATCAGACCATAATGCAATGAAATTGAAGATCAATAGCAAAAGAAACCACAAGAATTTCATAAACACATGGAAATTGAACAACACACTTCTGAATAACCAATGGGTCACAGAGGAAATTAAAGAAGAGATCAGACAGTTCCTACAATTACATGACAAGGACAATACAACATATCGGAAAATATGGGACACAATGAAAGCAGTCTTATGAGGGAAATTCATAGCAGTGAATACTAATATTAGGAAAGCAGAGCAAGCCCAGTGAAATAACTTCATGCTGAACTTCAAGCTTCCAGAAAAAGCAGAGCAGGACAAACTCAAAGCTCATACAAGGGAGGAAATTATAAAGATCAGAGCAAAGATCAATGCAATGGAGACTAAGAGAATGATACAAAACTCAATGAAGCCAAGAGTTGTTCTTTGAAAAAATAAACAAAATTGACAAATCCTTAGCCAACCTTATCAAAAAAAAGGAAAGAAAAGGCCCAAATCCATGCAATTAGAAATGAGAAGGGTGAAATTACAATGGACCCAGCAGAAATCCAGAGGATCATCAATACCTACTGCCAGAACCTACACACCAATAAGATGGAAAACAGAAGAAATGGATAGATTCCTAGATAAGTATGAATTAGCAAAGTTGAACAAAGAAAACCTAAAAATTCTAACCAACCCAATATCAATCAATGAAATTGAAAAAGTAATTAAAAACTTACCAAGAAAAGCCTTGGTCCTGAGGGCTTCACTGCTGAATTCTACAAGACATTTAGAGAGGAACTACTGCCACTACTGTTTAAACACTTCAATGAATTCAAAAGGGAAGCAATACTCACGAATTCATTCCTGGAAGCAAGCATCACCTTGATCCCCAAAACAGAGAAAGACCCAACCGTAAAAGAGAACTATAGGCCAATCTCACTAATGGACATAGATGCAAAAATCCTTAATAAGATACTGGCAAATAGAATGCAGAAGATCATCAAGAAGATCATACACCCTGACCAAGTGGGATTCATCCCAGGGATGCAGGGATGGTTCAACATATGCAAATCAATCAATGTAATACACTATATTTAATAGAGCCAAGGACAAAAACCATATGTTCATCTCAATAGATGCAGAAAAAGCATTTGACAAAATCCAACACACATTTATGGTAAAAACCCTACAAAAAATTGGAATATACAGTCTCTACCTCAATCTGATAAAAGCTATCTCTGAAAAACCAACAGCCAATATCATAGTAAATGGTAATAAACTGAAATCCTTCACACTAAAATCAGGAACAAGACAAGGATGTCTACTATCACCATTCCTGTTCAGTATTGTTTTGGAAACATTAGCCATGGCAATTAGACAAGAGAAAGAAATAAAAGGAATAAAGACAGGAAATGAAGAAGTCAAATTGTCATTATTTGCTGATGACATGAGACTCTACATAGAAGACCCCAAGAACTCCACCAAAAGTCTTCTACATTTAGTAACCAAATTCAGTAAAGTAGCTGGATACAAGGTCAACACACAAAAATCAATAGCTTTCCTCTACATGAACAGCAGATTGACTGAGACAGAAATAGGGTAAAAATTCCTTTCACAATAGCATCCAAAAAACTGAATTACCTAGTAATCAACCTAACAAAAGAAATTAAAGACCTCTTCTCTGAAATCTATAGCACTCTGAGAAGAGAGATTGAAGATGATATCAGAAAATGGAAAAACATCCCTTGTTCCTGGGTAGGAAGGATCAACATAGTGAAAATGGCCATACTTCTAAAACTGCTATATAGATTTAATCCAATCCCAATTGAAATCCCAGCAGCATATTTCACAGACCTTGAGAAAACAATGCAAAAGTTCATTTGTTATAAGAAGAAACCCAGAATACCAAAAGCAATTCTAGGTAACAGAAACATGGCAGGGGTTTTCACATCCCCCAACTTGAAACTATACTACAAAGTTACTGTGATAAGTAGTGTGATTTTGCATGGTACTGGCAAAGAAACAGACCTGAGGACCAGTGGAACAGATTAGAAGATGCAGAAACAACTCCAGACACACTCAGCCACCTCACCTTGGACAAAGGAGCTCACTGGAGGAAAGACAGCCTCTTTAATAAATGGTGCTGGAAAAGCGGGGTTTCAACTTGCCAATGATTAAAACTAGACCTATATCTCTCACCATGCAGTAAACTAAAATTGAAATGGATTAAAGATCTAAATATTAAAATAGAAACACTGAACCAGCTGGAACAGAGGTTAGGTAGAACTCTTGAAGACTTTGGTGTAGGAAAAGATTTTATGAACAAAACCTCAGTTGCCTGAGAACTAGCACAAACAATCAACAAGTGGGATCTCTTCTCATTAAAAAACTTCTGCACAACATGAGAAACCACCAACAGTGTGAAGAAACAACCCATAATGTGGGAAAAAATCTTCACCTGCTGTTCTTCAGACAAAGGTCTACTATCTAGAATCTATAAAGAACTTTAAAAAAACATACCTCCCAAATTTAAAGGCCCAATCCAAAAATGAGCATCTGAAATGAACAGACATTTCTCAGACAAAGAAGTACAAATAGCAAGTAAACATATGAAAAAATGTTCAACATCACTTCTTATTAGTGTGATGCAAATGAAAACAACTCTGAGATTGGACCTCATCCCAGAAAGAATGGCTGCTATCAAGAAACCAACCAAAAACAAATGGTGACGGGGGTGTGGGGAAAGAGGAACCCTGCTTCACTGCTGGTGGGAGTGTAGACTGGTGCAACCACTGTGGAAATCAGTATGGAGATATCTCAAAGAGCTAGAACTGGAAGTCCCATTTGACCCAGCTATTCCCCTGCTGGATATCTTCCCCAAAGAATTAAAAGCATCATACCACAGTGATATATGTGCACCCATGTTCATAGCAGCACAGTTTGTAATAGCTAAAACTTGGAAGCAGCCCAAGTGCTCATGAACTGGCGACTGGATAAAGAAAATATGTGTGTGTTTTTTAAAATAAACTGGAGTACTACTCAGTCATAAAAATGAGAAATTTGAAACATTTATAACTAAATGGATGCACATTGAGGTGATACTCTTAAGGGAAATAAATAGGACACACATGTGTAAATACCAAATAGTTTCTCTAGTGTGAAAAACTGAAAGTGTAAATAAGTACTAAAAGATATAATAGATAATGTGAAATAGGAAGAAAAGGAGGGAAGGGGAAGTGGGTGGGGTAGGGGAAAGGAAAGAAGGGAATGGAATTAATATGAGCAAATGAAAAAATGGAAACAAAGTCTTTGTAAATAGGGAGGGATGGAGGGGTTGAAGGGAAGGCAGGGGAAGGGGGATAATAAGAACCAAGAAAGATTATGTAAAGGTGCAAATTTCCAATGATGAATGTCATTATATTGTATACCTAAAATGTACCAGTAAAATATTTTAAAAACAAATAAATAAAATGGTGTACTACTCAGCCATAAAAAATGATAAATTAGAGTCATTTATAGCTAAATGGATGTGTATTGAGGCGATACTCTTATGTGAAATAAGTAGGACATACCTGTAAATACCAAAGTTTCTCTAGTGTGAGAAACTAAAAGTGTAAATAAGGACAAAAGGTATAACAGATAATGTGAAATTGGAAGAAAAGGGGCAAAGGGGAAGGGGAAGTGGAAGGGATAGGGGAAAAGAAAGAAGGGAATGGAATTAATATGAGAAAATGAAAAAATGGAAACAAAGTCCTTGTAAATAGGAAGGGCAGGGGAAGAGGGAAAAATAAGAAGCAAGAGAGACTATGTAAAGGTGCAAATTTCCAATGATGAATGTCATTATATTATATACCTAAAATGTACCAATAAAATTAATTGAAGAAAAGAAACTTGGTTTTATAAATTTCATTCTCTAAATACAGACATGTTTGGAGGCATCATTAATAGTAGCAAACATGTATGCAGTATTTAACATGTGTTCTGCACCAACACAAGTGCTAACTGTAGATTAAATCATACATTTCCACTAGAACCCTATAAGATAGCATTTTTATTTTTTCTATTTTACGGATAAGTAATCTGTGGCCCAGAAAGTTTAAACTCTTTCCCAAAGTCTTGCAGATTATAAACAACAGAACTGGTATTTGCATTGAGGGAGTGTGGTTCCATAGTCCCTGTCCTTTACTTCTGTGATATGCTAACATGTGGTCCATTGAAGAATTGTGAGAACATTTATTTGCTACCCTTCAAACACATAGCATCTTCTTGCAAACTCATTTCCATAGGTCTGATTGTACATTTGAGTTATTAAGCCATTTCTCAATGTCTAAGGAATTAAAAAATATATTCTCAAGGGTGATGATAACCCTTGGACATTCTTTAATTGTAGAAATGAGTACCTGATGTCTTTCTTGTGTACTTTCTCTGTGATACATACTGATGACCCCAAGGACTCATGATCTGTGACTTGCTCCTGACAATGGCAAGCTCACATATACTCAGCTTGTTTTGTGATAAATTAAGAATTCTGGGGCTGAGGATATAGCTAATTGGCAGAGTGCTTAGCATATGTGCTAGTGCCTAGCATATACAAGGTCCTGAGCTCAAACCCTGGCTTTGAAAAAAAATGTAAGTTTTTCCTTCGAACTATTTGGCATAGTTTTAGCCTCTGATTGGTTTACATAAGGAAATCTGTTGAGTGAAATCATTGGGAAATAGAGCACACTTCAAATATTGAGAAATGCTTTTTATCCTGAAAATATAAGATCACACAAGGCAAAAGAATGCCAGATTTTAATCAGAGTGCCGAGGTCAAGCAAAAATTGCTAAGAAAAACCTTTAGTCCATGTCCTTACTTTTGTTTTTAACTTTTGCAAATGGCTTAAGGTAGAAACCGATTCTTACTGTATTAAGGAGCTGCACACTAATTGTTCATACTAGGCTTACTTCAAATATGATAATCCTTCTGTAAAGTAAACCACAGGCCCTCTGATCACTGACCTATAGTTCTCATTGTTGGAAGCACTGCTTGCAGCATAAAATCAGATTCTGCCACATACTCCTGTGTAACTGAGACAAGCTACTTAAGCGGTCTGGGCCAGAGACTCCCCAGTTGTAAAACAAGGATCACGATGGCCATTCGAGGGTGCTGGCATGGAGACTAAGAGGTGCAGGTGCTGTGTAGGCACATTTTATTAGTGTCTAGGTGTGCTTGCCCCCTTCCTGATAGGCAGGCATGCCTTCATGCAAGTCTGTTCCACCTTGCTGCAATCAAGAACACAGCATCTCAGATCCAACCTCAAAATTTTTACAAGAGCCTTGATTTTGTAGAAAAGTATAAAAATGCCCATTTCCCCATGGACTGCACAGTAATAAGGGGTTTTTTTCCTCTTTCCTTTTGTTATCCTTTCAGTTAGCTATTTCAGCCTATCCAAGCATTAAATCATTTCCAAAGAAAAGGTCACCCTTTCTCTGATCAGAACATTTCTGTGCTGGTCTGTCCCCAGAGAGACGCATGGGAACAACAGTCCATAAAGGAAGCTCATGGAGTGTTTCGGCTTACATTTGGTCACTAGCCAGTAGCACTTTGCTGTGATTTTAGCACTAATAATTTCTCTCATAATGAAATTTTATAACCATGGGGTGAAAATAACTTCAGATGAATAATTAGCCTCCATCAGAATCTTTTAAGATCTTCATTGGAACTTTAACCTTAACGTTTTCTTTCCGCTTGGGCATTTTTTGATTATAGTATAATGAAAACAATTTCTGATGTTTCAGACTGAAGGGATAAAATAGTTTCCACTGTGATCTCAGCTACAAAATAAGCATTGGCAATTTATATTACTTTCATATATTTTAAACATTTATATATTTTCATCTACAAGTATGAAAGATGGGGATATCATTATACACTTTCTTGTGACTTTGAATAGTGCCTTTCTCTGAAGTTCAAATCCTGAACACATATAACTTCTATATGTTTCCCATCTAACTGAGAAATAAAGATAAGCTGCAGTATAGGGAAAAAAAGATTTTTCACAATGGAGCTACTGTGGAAACTTAGCAGGAATGCAGACTGTAGGGTAGTTAATGTAAATGGTTCTTTAAACCTGAGTCTATGAAATCCCTTAGAAAAATGAAGAATGTGTCACAGAGACCCCACATGGGAATGAGTTCAACTTCATTTGGTATTTTAAGTATGACAATTTTAGACAGTCCCTGAAAGCTTTATCACTAAATGTGACCCCTAAAAGTTCATTCATGAGCTACGATAGATGTGAAAAAGACCTATAAATAGCACTGGCAAATTTAAAGCAAGACTTTTGATAAACTCTGAGTTAATATTTGGTGTTTTATCCAAGTCACATCCTCACATGGATCTACCCACTGCCAGACACCCAGACAGTATCCATCAGGATTAGGCCTATGCATATGTTGTTTGGTTTGAAGTCCCTGGCCTTTTACTGTAGGTAAGATTCTTTAGAAATTTACATTTTAATCATCTGATATTTCATACATACAAAAGAATATAAGTAAACCATGAAGCTGAACCTACATCCTACTTAGTGAAGGCCATGGAAATCACTAGGACCATTGTTGTGATGTGGTTGCTGCTCCCACTCACACCCTGCATACAACTCCTAGAGGTAAATACTATCTGAAGTTTTATGTCTGCTTGATTTTGAGCCTTATAGAAATATTATGTGTATATATACATATATGTATATGTGTATTTCTGACTTCTCATATCCCACTATGTTTTTAATGTTCCTGTTATATGAAGAAATGATTAATTTATTTTCACTGCTTTATAATAATCAGTTGCATAAAAGTACCACACTGCATGTATTCGTTCTCTGGTTAGGAGGTACTTGGAGCATTTTCAGTTTTTGTTATTACAAACAGTGCTGCTGAGATGATTCATGTGCAGTTCTTCTAGGGCCCATTGGCAACAGTGCCTCTGGGGCATGTGCCTGGAGTGAAGCTTAAGTCATACAAACCTGAATAAGAGAGCAATGCCCAGTTACTTCACAAGAGTTCTACCACACACCCTCCCTGGCTGACACCGCTTCAGCACCTGGGGTAGGGAAGGCTGTGGTAACCTGCCCTGTGCTTTATTTGGAACAGCTTCCCTTATACACTTTGCTCAGATCTACAGTTGAAAGAAATAATAAAATTTGTACCTCATGCTTCCTCCTGTAATGTGAGTAAAGAGAAGGCCTTTTAGAGATAGGATATACTGTGGGGCTGTTTATAATACAGTCCATCACAAAGAAGGCCCGGTGTCTACACCACAGACATCCAGTATTCCCCACGCAGCAGCTGGAGCAGAGGAACCACATAGAATTCTCGAGAAACAAATAGACGCCCAGTACAGTGGTGGGAGGCATCTCCTCCTGCTTCTTTTTCAGATAAGATCGGATATTTAAAGTAGGACAACATAAAATCAAAATCGTAATTGTCCTTTCTCACATGTTCCTTTCTTAAATAAATATGGTTAGAATCAGATCTCTTAATGTGTCTAGATATTTAAATTCTTTTTAATAAAATCTTCTTTTTTAAGGGATGTTTGTAGAGCTGTATCTTCTCAATATATAAGTCAAGATGTTTGTGTTTAGTCCAGTCAAAGCCTATTAGGACAGAGCTGATACTTTGAAATTGAATTCATTTATGCGCATGTGAAACATGGCAAATAGAAACCCATAATAAATTTTCCTGTCCTTAACTGAATGAGAATAGGTTTTTATAATTGAATTTCTTTTATGTTTCTTACATTTGCATCTTGGGGAAAATGGAAAATTTATTATAAGCATGATATGAATTGTTCATGTGTAAAAAATATTTTAATAACAGAGCTTTCTACAATGACTAGAAGGGATAAAAAAATAAGAATGGGTCTGTCAGCCTCCTTTTTTGATAAATTCAATGAAGAAACCATTGGTTTTATGTAAAGATGATATTAGTGGAACTTTAAGGAAATCTAAAGGAATGGAGTGAGCCCTTGGACCAAAAAGTTGGAATTCTTAGATTTGTTTGATTTCCCACAAAGGGTGGATTATAAGGAATGGAATCCAGGACATCTCCCATCCTGAAAACTTCCCGTCCCCACATTCCCACATACTGCATGAACTCCAGGGTTGAGAATTTTCAGTTCTAAGTCTAAACACCCCTCACTATTTAGCTGGAGTATTTGTTATCTCCCTTGCAATTTTTCATAGTGTTAATGCATGGTAAACAATAAATACTTGTGGAAAAAATGTAGCCAACTGTCCACTCTTACCCTGCCACTATCATGATCTATGATGGAAAGTAAAAAAAAAAAAAAAAAAAGTGCTAAGGTGTCTGCAAAATTTTATATACAATCCTTTCTAGTGTTGCATACATCAAATTTATATTTACCTGATAATAATGAAAACAATAACAGTAGGTATTTATTTAGTGCCAATGAATGTAGGAACGAGATCTGACATTTTCTCTTTAATCTTTATAGAAGGCATAAGTACCATTATGTATCATTATTTCTTCTTTAAAGATAAGTAAGTTGAGACATAAGAGAAAAATGACAGAGGCAGCCATGAAATCCAGATGCAATTAAATGTGCTGGACCACCTCCTGTGCAAAAAGATCCCTTTAAATGTTTGGATTATGATTGAATTTTCAAAATAATTTTCTTTCTTTTTCTTTCTTTCTTTCTTTCTTTCTTTCTTTCTTTCTTTCTTTCTTTCTTTCTTTTTGTACCAGGGATCAAACTCGGGAACTTGTGCTTGTGGATGCAGGTGGTGGAACCATTGAGCTAAATCCCTGGGCCCTAAAAATAATTGTCAAAAAATTAAATATATTCTTTTGATTAAAAGCAAACATTCATGCATTTTATACATTACATGGGGCATTTAATAGTTCAAGCAGTCACTCTAAAATAAACAGACATCAGAAATAAATATTAAGTTGTATTTATTGCCAGGAAAATAGAAAAATTCAGATTACTCCAGGGAAAATATTAAGCTATGGCTGTGTGCTAGTGAAAATCACATTGTCTGTATAAGACATCCCTGTTAAATGTTTCAATTGAGTCTGTATCTGAGCTGAGGAAAATTGTGTTGTCTGGCTAACCACTCTCAGAACTCTATAGAGCCAAGGACTCTGCATGTGCAAGATCTACTGTACCCAGAGCTGGCTGTCTCTCACTCAGGCGCTCACTGCCATCTATCTGCTTCATGAGGTCTCAGTCACTGAAAATGAAGCAATAAAAACACGGCTTCTTGCAATTCTCCTTTCATTACTCCTCTTTAACTTTCATGCTTCTTTTTCTTATTGAAATATAGTTAATCCTTTATTGGTTTAGTCAATGTCCTGTACTTGTTCAGTATAAGGTGTGTCTTTCTTGAGACACAGCTAATTTCTGCTGGGAGGTAAGCAGGTAGCAGTTCTTCTATTGGTCAGCTCTGTCCAGGGCCGTGTTCTCTAATGATAATAGCCCAGGACTGTAATTACTTCATGAGGCTTAGCAAACACTGGCTGTTACCTTTGCCTTGTAGGACTACATATTCTAAAATGTCATATATTCACACCACCACCCCTAAATTGGTTTCATGCCTCATATCTGGGACCAATAAATGGAAAAATAAGGGACAGATACAGGGTAATTCTATACTGCAGCAAAATTTAGCTTGCTATCTTGAAAATAGTCATACTATTTTGGGATTTCACAGTAAACAAAAATCCAGACAGCGGACCAGAGGGGCCATTTACAAGTTATAAAATTGCCTGGGTGAGATAAGGCAACTCATAAATGATTCAGTGAAGTGCACAGGATAAATCTTATTTATCATACACACGAATCCAAGGAAGATTCTGTGATGCTCTCAACCCCTGATAATGTAAGAGAAGAACACATGTCACATTAAGAACCTGACATGACATTAGAGTGCTATAAAATGTTCAATTAAACATGGCAACTGCAGGACAAATGGTACCCAGGATACAGTTCTTTGTTTGCCTTTAAGAACTTTAATGTGTCTTATTTATTGAGGGCAAAGAACATAAGGATAATAAAGTGACAGCCTCCAACCCATCTGAAAATATTTGTGTTAGTGTCAAGACAAATAATAAATGGGGCTGCCCGAGGATCTTAGCCTTTTCACAAGATGGACAGAGTTGTGTTTGCTGGATTGCACCTTATGGAATTTGAGCCAACTTAAGGAAAACTGCTCCAGCATCTGTCTTCTTTCAAATAGATTGTCAAAAGGAGAAACGACGGGGAGGGTGATGAGTGGGGAAAGGGGTGGGGAGCAGCATGCACAGATGCTGGCGGGTTTCAAGCCCTCAAGATAAGCTGTCGCTTAGAACCTTGATGGCTCCAGAACTTGACACAAGAGTTTGCTCTCTGGGGAACTTTCCTGCTGCTCTGTGGGCAGATCACAACCACTGAGCTGTGACTTCCAGCACTTGCCTGACCTGACATAATGGGCAGCTATTTACTGCAAACAAGGTAGATGGAAGAACATAGGCTTAAATGATGCTCTGGTGTAAGCAGGAATCCACTGGGATCCCTTGCAAAACCAGTCAATCTTCTGTTTTTTAAACCCCCCTCTCCCCATTCTTTGGGTTGGGACTATTTATTTTTTCCCCCCAGGACTGAACCACAGATGGTTGACTCAAAGTGAGGCTCCTGTTCCTCCAACCCCCTCCACTTCTCACTCAAGGTCAATAGAGTGGGTTAAAGAAGCAATTGCATCACAATAAATAAAAAAGAAAACTAAGTTTAGAAACTACCACTTCCAAACTGACGGTTTTCTGGCCTTGTTTTTATCCATTACTAAGAAGAAGAAGAAGAAGAAAAAAGAATAGCCCCAGGGGGCCTCCTGGTTAGGCTGTCAGATGCTTCAATGAGAAACCCAATCAGACTTGATTTGTGCAGAGTGTCAAAAGCTGTAGTGAATCATGTAAACAATGTAGTCTATTACATGAGGCTGTTGCTTTGAAAGCTGAAGGCTCCTCTGAAGCTAGTGGATGTTTTCTTTTCCTGTGTCTAACAGGACATATTTGCACTCAACGTTTTCTGGTCAAGGGGAATAATCAAAATGGGAATATGAGCAGATGCACAGCAAGGGGGCCTTGCCGTTTTTGCTTCTACTGTCCTCCAGATTTAAGCCCTTTATAGTAGATGAAATTATCCAAAAAAAGTCTTTCTTCTAGTGCATCTTGCTTTTCAAAGAGCCAAAGGGATGTTATTTCTGTTATTGCTCTTATTTCCTGCTAAGTAAGGCAAGACAGAAGGCAAAAAGAAGCCTAGGCTCAGTGATGACCTCAATTGTCAAGGTCATAACATCAGTGGGAAAATGGTCTCCAAATTTTCTGACTTCCAATTTGGTTCCTTTGTCCCGTGGACTTAAAAAAGCCAGTCAATTCCTTTTCTTGGATCTTATAAAGATTTAAATGGCCCAAGCAAGTCAAAAAACCCACCGTTTGTTCTCAGCCTCCAGAGATGGCAGACTCTTACATAAAGTAAGGAGCTCAAAGTGAGAGGCTCAGTTGCTGAATGTCTGACATGAGTGGAAGCACAGTTCCTATTGGAAACCGATATTAGTTTTTCCCCCTCTTGAGAATAAAGCCTACACTAGCTCTAGAGGAGAGAGAGATTCTATAATTTTATTATCGGGTTGTAATAACTTTGCTGGCCTTCATACCATGCTAGTATTAGGTAGTACCTGGTTTTCAAATAAGTTCATGAGCTAAGAAATTTGTCTTATGACACTGCCTACTCTCTTTGTTTATTCTTAGACACTTTTATAAAACTTTTTTGTCAACAATTATTTGCAATAAAGTGGAACAAGAGTGAAACAGGCACCTCTACCCTTCCGTTTAGGTGATCCTTTCCGATTCATCTTTCCCCAGGACTGTTAACTGGCAGTAACGTTACTGTACCTCTGTGGACATGATGGCAGGCCAGAGGCAGGGGATCTAACAAGTTTTTCTTTTAAAAATTTGTGTCTGAATTTTTCTTGCAAACTTCAGCTGAGCTCTCAAAAGGCTGACCATGTTTTCTCACATTGGGAGCACAATAGCCAATTCTGTTTCTTTTTCTAAGCTGCCAAGTGTGATCTCATGTTCTGGACTACTTTCATATTTTCAAATAAATTATTTCCAAGACTCTTATTCTCCTATCTACTCTGAGAAATTCCAATCTTGGCTCTCTGAGAGTGATCTGTCAGTAGACTGGTTGGAGTACATTTTCAAAGGTACAGTTTCATCCTGAAGACATGGAAAAAAAAGAAGACAATGTTTAGGCAAAGACTAGACAATGTTTGGAAAGACTAGAAAATAAGGGTTTTATTGTCCCCACCCATAACTTAAACTTGTTAAATAATTATGTTTTAAATTAGAATGATGACTCTGTGAAGAACATGATATGTATTACATAAAAAGCTACAGTTTTAGGCCATTTTCTTCCCTTTGGACAAAAAGATACTCCTCCCTCAACCTTATAGTCAATGAGAACAATACATTACCAACAGCTAACAGATGGAACAGGACTCTGGAATGTGTATGATGTTCTGTCTTCACATTACTCTGTGTGTGTGTGTGTGTGTGTGTGTGTGTGTGTATGAGTGCGTGTGAATTAGTTTACAGACTCTACACACAGATAAAAAATGAGCAGAGGATGAAGGTAGAATATTGGATCTACAATGCTGTCTCCTTACACAATGATGTGTCACATGTGGTTAGCTTCTCTATGCTCACCTTTCCTACTACTTTGTCTTCCTTGATATAAGAAAAATTACATACATTCATTGAACTGTACTTCATATTTTTTTTCCAGAGCAAGATTCCTCAGCTTGAGCATCACTGACATTTTATTTATTTATTCATTTATTTACATAAATAGGTTAATATGCTGGGATAATAACAATTTTTGTTTTGCTTAAATTCTTTTATTGGTACATTTTAGGTATACAACACATTTACATTTATCATTTGGTGCTTGTACCTGTACATGATGTATCTTGGTTCTTATTTGTTCCCCACTACCTGTGTGCCCTTCACCCCCTCCACCCTTCCCTATGTACACAGACTTTGTTTCCATTTTTTTCTTTTCTCATAATTTTTCCTTTCCCTTCTTCCATTTCCCCTACCCCTCCCACTTCCCCTACCCCTTTGGACTTTTCTTCCTATTTCAAATTATCAATTATTCTTTTTAAACATTTTAATCCTTATTTACACTTTCAGTTTCTCACACTAGAGATACTATTCAGTATTTACATATGTGTGTCCTATTTATTTCACTTAAGAGTATGGCCTCAATATGCATCCATTTAGCTATAAATGTCTCTACTTTGTCATTCTTTATGGCTGAGTAGTACTCCATTTTATAAAAACTCACATCTTCTTTATCCAGTTTCCAGTTGATGGGCATTTGGGCTCCTTCCAAGCTTCAGCTATTATGAACTGTGCCGCTATAAACATGGGTGCACATATATTGCTGTGGCATGATTCTTTTAATTCTTTGGGGAAGATACTCAGCAGGGAAATAGCTGGGCCAAATGGGAACTCTAGTCCTAGTTCTTGGAAGTATCTCCATACTGATTTCCCCAGTGGTTGCACCAGCCTGCAACCCACCAACAATGGAGAAGGTTTCCTTTCTCCCCACAACCCCGCCAACATTTGTTATTGGTTGATTTCTTGATAGCGGCCATTCTTTCTGGGTGAAGTGGAATCTCAGTGTTGTTTTCATCTGCATCTCTTGAATGACCAGTGATGTTGAACAGTTTTTCATATGTTTATTTGCTGCTTTTACTTTGAGCAATGTCTGTTCATTTCAGATGCCCATTTTTTAATTGGGTCTTTGAATTTGTGGGTCTGATTTTTTTCAGTTCTTTATATATCCTAGATAGTAGTCCTTTGTCTCAGGTACAGCTGCTAAAATTTTTTTCCCATATTCTAGGTTGTCTCTTAGCTCTATTGGTGGTTTCTGTTGCAGTGCAGAAGCTTTTTAATAACATGAGATACCAGTTGTTTTGTGGGATTTCCGGTGCTACTGAGGATTTGTTCATAAAGTCCTTTCCTATCTCAATGTGTTCAAGAATTCTACATAACTTATCTTTCAGCAAGTTTAGTGTTTCTGTTTTAATATTTAGATCTTTAATTCACTTTGATCTTAGTTTAGTGCATGGTGATAGATATGGGTCTAGTTTTAATCTTTGGTACATTGAAATCCAGTTTTCCCAACACTATTTATTAAAGAGGCTATCTTTCCTCCAGTGAGGATGGTTGGCACCTTTGTCAAAGATGACACAGCTGAGTATGTCTGGAGTTGTTTCTAAATCTTCTAATCTATTCCACTGATCCTCGGGTCTGTTTCTTTGCCAGTACCATGCTGTTTTTATCACAGTAGCTTTGTAGTATACTTTCAAGTTGGGGATTTTGATACACTCTGCCATGTCTCTGTTGCCTAGAACTGCTTTTGCTATTCTAGGTCTCTTTTGGTTCCAAATGAATTTTTGGATTGTTTTCTCTAGTTCTGTGAAATATATTGTTGGAATTTCAACAGGCATTGCATTGAATCTACATAGTAGTTTTGGAAGTATGGCCATTTTCACAATATTGGTTCTTCCTACCCAAGAGCAAGGTATGTCTTTCCATTTTCTTGTATCTTCTATCTCTTTTTTCAGAGTGCTGTAGTTTTCAGGGTAGAGGTTTTTTGTTTCCTTTGTTAGATTGATTCCTAGATATTTCATTTTTTTGGATGCTATTGTGAAAAGAATGGTTTCCCTAATTTCTCTTTCAGTGAGGCTGTTATTTGTGTACGAGAAGGCTATTTTTTTTTTGAGAGTTGACCTTGTATCCAGCTACTGTACTGAATCTGTCAATTAAGTCTAGAAGTCTTTTGGTAGAGTTTTTTGGGTCTTCTATGTAAAGTATCATATCATCAGCAAATAATGAGAGTTTAACTTCTTTCTTTCCTATCTTTATTCCTTTTATTTCTTTCTCTTTTCTAATTGCTGTGGCTAATGTTTCCAGAACTATATTGAACAGGAGTGGTGATAGTGGGCATCCTTGTCTTGGTCCTGATTTTAGCATGAAAGTTTTCAGTTTTTGACCATTTAGTATGATGTTGGCTGTTGGTTTTTCACAGATAGCCTTAATGAAGTTGAGATAAAGACCTTCTATTCCAATTTTCTGTAGGGTTTTTATCATGAATGGATGTTGGATTTTGTCAAATGCCTTTTCTGCATCTACTGAGATGATCATATGGTTTTTGTTCTTGACTCTGTTAATATAGTGTATTACATTTATTGATTTATGTATGTTGAACCATCCTTGCATCCCTGGGATAAATTCGACTTGGTCAGGGTGTAGGATCTTCTTGAAGACCCTCTGTATTCTGGTTGCTAGTATCTTGTTGAGGATTTTTGCATCTATGTTCATCAGAGAGATTGGCCTGTAGTTCTCTTTTTTTTAATTGGGTCTTTCCCTGGTTTTGGAATCAAAGTAGCACTTGCTTCTAGGAATGAATTTGGAAGCCTTGTTTCCCTGTCAATTTCCTTGATGAGTTTAAAGAGTAAGGGTGATAGTTCTTCTTTAAATGTCTTTAAATGTAGAGTTCAGCAATCACTGACATTTTAAACCAGATTTTTCTTTCACTCTTTGCTGTAGAGGGCTGTCCTGTGTACTGTAGCATCTCTTGTACTAGATGTCAATCATACATCTCTCTTCAACCTCCCAAATTCTCTGAAACATGTGATAATTCAAAATATCATCAGACATTCCCAAAATCTTTGGGGGACAAAATGGTGGGATATTGAGAACCAGTGAGGTTAAAGTGAGGCATGACATTGACTTTAAAGTTCCCTATTCCTAGCAGAATGGCATTTTGGGTCACTCTTAGAAAAAAGTTCTGAAGCTGCATGTCAGCCATAAATGTGCACCAGTGAAGTCTCCCTTCAGAAAAGAACCAGCCAGAAGGCATCTCCAGCTATCACAGCAGTCATTTTGAGGCCTTACCTCCCTCAGACTGCTCCTAGCCAATTGCCTAGTGAGGGGTCAAGCTGGTCCTCTTCTATCCACCTAGGACCCCTTGAATGGCACTCCCCTGTGGCTTGGCTGAAACTTTCTCAGAGTTGTACTGCCACCTGAGTTTTTTGTACTCAATCTTCTTTTCTTTTCCTTCTTTCCCATGTTTCAGAACCACATTATGGTTGAGGAGTCTCATAGCTTTTACCCACTTCCTGTCCCCTCAATGTGTCAGTGACCTTTCCCCATTAATTACTTGCTTTTCTTATTTGGTTTTGGATCTGCTTCCAGGATTGCCCAGCCCACTGTAGCTGCCACTGCACCTGTGTTGTTTTCTCCCCCTCATCCATCTCTGGTTTGTAGTGTATAGTTTAATAACAGGAGGTAGATTAGGCTGAGGGTGTGATGTGGGCGACAGGCAGCAAACGAGGAGGCTCCTGTGTCTTCAAGGCTTTCTCTTCATCTTATGTGGCTGGTGCCTATTCAGTTTCCTGAATTATAAGTTTCAATTTTTAAATTTGGAAATGCAAGAGGATTCTTACTGAAAAATCAAGTGTAGGGTTAAAGGAAGTCCAGGGAAGCAGAAGAGGATGAGGAAGAGACATGAGAAGGTCAAACTGTTTGATTCTCTTTCATCAAGCTGTGAGTTATTCCCCTCATACTTCCTCCAGTTAAAATGTATCTACCACTGAGAAGAAGAAAGATTGCAGATATGATAACTGTAAAGTCTACTTATGAGACAATAAATTGTTATTTTGAAAAAAGAATGAATTATTGTGTGTGTGTGTGTGTGTGTGTGTTTGTATTTTTGGTTTTTTTGGGTACTGGGGATCAAACTCAGGCCCAAGAATAAATTATCTTGTGAAGTATCTCAGTACACAAACAATTCTTTCCATGATTCTGGTCACATACCGAATTGGAGGAGAACCTTATCAAACTTCCCTATAGGGTCAACATGGAACCTTTTGTGTTTATTTGTTTGGGTTTCTTTGAGACAGGGACTCATTCTAATTCAGGCTGTCCTTGAACTCACTATGTAGCCCAGGCTGGCCTTGAATTCCCAGCAATCTTCCTCCCTCAGCCTCCCAAGCGCTGGGATTGCAAGCATGAGCCACCATGTCCAGCCTAACCGTTGAATTTGTTTTGGTTCTTATCCAATTCAGTTTGTGACCAGAATAATTAAGTTTGTGAACCAAGGTACCACTGTATTTATATATGTGCTAAATTCTGCTAATTTAAAATTGAGACATGAAGGGAACAAACAGGATGTATCCGCTTCTACAATTTAAACTCTAATGGGGAATAGAAACAAAAAAACCTATAAATAAGTTTGGTAAAATTTAAAATTTATTTTTGATTGACACAATAATTATACATATTTATGGGATATAGTATAATAATTTGATACATGTGTACAATATATAATGACAAAGTCAGGGTGAGTAGCATTTCCATCTCTCTATGATAAGCGATCTTAAAGGGAGCTATAGAGTAAATATTGTAAGAAACCCTAGTAAACACGTGGGATCCAGGAAGCAACCTTAAACTTAGGCCTGAAGAAGAGATAGTTGCAGAGGCAAAGCAGTAGAGGGGAGAGAGTTCAAAGAAAGGAAACAGTGTACACAAAGGCCTATAGGTACTAAGACAACCCCTGTGGAAATAAATATGGAGATTGTGCAAAAGCTAAAACTAAAATAGATATATTATTTGATTAAACTGTACCACTCCTTTTATATTCCTGATGGAAGTAAAGACAGCATACTGCAGTGGTACCTGTGCACTCATGTTTATGGAGCGCGATTCACAATTGCTAACCTGTGGAAACAAACTTGATGCCCATCAACAGATGAATGGGTAAAGAAAATGTGGTATATATGCACAATGGAGTATTAGTCATAAAGAAGAGCAAAATCATGTCTTTTGCAGGAAAATAAATAGAACTGGAGACCATAATGTTAAGCGAAATCAGCCTCAGAAAGCTAAATATCAGATAATTTCTTTTATGTGAGTTAATCTAAAAATAAATTATAATTACTTAATTAACTAGGGAGAAGTGACAGGTAAACTGGAAGATAGATTTTGACAGATGGAAAAAGAGATCAGGGGAAGGGAGTAGGAAAAGGAGAGGTCTAATGGGGATGAAAAGAATCTAAATATGTTCTATGCATGTAGCGGTATAACAAAACACATTCCATTATGCTGTATTTACTAGTAGTACACACCATTTAAAAAAGTGGTATATGAGAGTTCATGTGATAAATGTAAAAATAATAACTATGGCTGGGATATACATGGTGGAGCAAGATGTTCAGGAGAAAGACCTGGGTAAGTCTTATTAAACAGTTTATGCTTGATTTTGAGAGTGATGGAGAACCAATGAAACCTTTGGGTTTAAAAAAACACTCCAGTTGTAATGAGAACAGAAGGAGGCAATACCAGAGACAGTCGTGGCCTCTGTTGCCCTAGGCCATACAGAAGATGATGGTCTCTATTATGATTTAAATCAGAATGTCCCCCAAAAGCCTCATCTGTTGGGGGGGGGCTTTTGAAAATTGATTTCGTCATGGAGTACCATAGCTGACTGTGCTGTTAAGAGATCAAGTCTAGGGCCAGGGATTTAGCTCAGTGGTTCTACCTCCTGCCCCAAAAGTGCAAGGACCCAGTTCAATCCCTGGTGCCAAGAGAGAGAGAAAAAAAGACGAGATGGAGTCTGACTAGAACAGGGGAGCCACTGGGAAATGACCTGGAAGGTTACATCTACCTCCCTGGGTCCTCCATTTCCTTTCTGCTTCATGGCTGTGTGACACTGAGGGCCCAAATCAACCTCTCATCCTTTAAGTTGTGGATGTCAGCAATGAGAAGTGACTAAGACAGTCAGATAGGCCTGTGCCTAGGGATACTGGTTTCGTTGTTGGGGAAAAGCATTGAAAATTTTGGTAATAAAGGGTATCAAAAGAGAACATATAGATTTCTAGATGACAACTGAGATTGAGAACACAAAAAGAGGTAACATTTTTAGAAATGATGGAGAGCCAATTTGTGACAGGTTGGGATTTAGGAGCCTTTGTGACAACCAAGCATAAATGGAAGAAGAGAGATGTGCTTGAGAGAAATTTGGTTGTTCAAGACATCAAAATGTAGATGGGGATGGAGGTTGTGGGTGTGTGGTTTGGGGGTGCAGGTGTGAATATAAACAGCTGTGTGAGAATATGCGGACTGAAAAGAAGAGTGAACTGAAGAACTCCAACACTGAATGGCTAGGCGGAAGTGAAGCTTATGTGAGAGACTGTACATGAGTGGCCAGAGAAGATTTCAGAGACCATAGGAGTGAGTCCAATAGCCACAGGAAGGACTGCAGTAGGACTCTTGAGAGAGGCCAGGTAGGATGGGGCTAAAAGAGGCCATTGCCTGAGCCCCACCAGCAGTGGTAACTTCCATGAGGATGAGGTGGAGAGGTCACACAGGAGGGCATTAATCTTAGGTAAGTGAGACAGTGGGGCAGCTGTGAGGAGGAGAATCAGAGCCTGGCTAAGGAGAGGTGATGTCAAACACTATGGAGTCCTACATGTGGCTGTGGCCAGGGAAACAAAATTAACTAGACTTGGGAAATAAAATGAGGAAATGAGGTATCAGAAATGAGATAGTCTGTTTTTCTGGATGCTAAAGTTACATGGAGCAGTAATTAGCAAAGAGTTGATTTGTTTTGAATGAATTGCTTACTTATTGAGAACTCAAACTGTTTCACAGCACTGGACAGAAGGATATATAGCTGGGTGCAGTGGTGCACACCTGCAAGCCCAGCACTTGGAAGTCCATGAGTCTGAGGCTGGCTTGGGCTGCATAGTGAGCTTGAGGACAGCCTGAACTACATAGTGAGACCTGTCTCAAACAAACACAAAATAATAAAAAATAAAACAGCCCCTGTCAGAATATACTTAGCATTTAAGAAATTATGTGGCAAAGTCTCAATAAAGTGGTAAATAGACAACTTTAGCCATGGTGCCAAAAAGAGTGGCAGTGGACGGAACTGATTGGTCACCTGTGCTCAGAGAGCCTTTGGGAAGTTCCCAATGATATCTTTTCTTTTTTCCTTCCTTCTTCCTTCTTTCCTTTCTTTCTTCCTTCCTTTCTTCCTTTCTTCCTTCCTTCTTTTAATTAAAAGCTAGTGTAGTCTATACAACTTTACCTCTGTGGAGAAACTGAGATAAGTAGATAATCAAGTGGATGTACATGGACTCAGAGCGGGTACATCTGTGTGCTTGATAGGAGCCATGCTTTTGATTGTTTTCCATTAGCACATTTTTATACTAGTAATGAGAAGGTATCAAAGCTAATTAGATGAAGACCTCATAACAGAGACTGAACTTCTATTATAAAGAGCTATAAATATCTCAGTTTTATAAGGAATGATCATTTGATGTGGTTCAATATGAATCATTCCCTAGACTGGCGTGGAACATAAAAGTGGATGGCAGAGGATATGGGCAGAGCTTAGGTACAGAAAGAGACTCATAACATTTTACTTCCTTGTATGTGAGGAAGTTTGGAGTTTATATAACTGACAGTTGTCTCAGTAAAAGCCACAGAGTCTTGAGTCCAGTGAGATCCACTGGCCTTGCCTCACCACAGCTGACTCTTAGGAGCGGAGCAGAAATCAACCAGCACCAGTCAAGATCAGTAGTAGATCACCCACCTGACTTGAAGACTTGTGCAATGACACATGGTGTTTGTTGAAGACTTCAAGTTTTGGTGTCCATTTTAAAATACAGCAATAGGTAATTAACCACTATTCATGTGTGCTTCTTATAAACCTTACTGTTTTGTAAAAATATAAATCATAAAATATATAATCATACAATATATGATTTTGACCAGAAAGGAGAAAATAATTAGAGTGGAGTAGTGGAGTAGGGTAATTGTTTTATTCTTTTTTGAGACAGTCTCACTCTGAAGTTCAAGCTGACCTTGAACTTGCATGGATCATCCTGCTGTAGCCTCCCAAGTGCTGGGGTTATAAACATGCACCATCACACCTGGCTAAAAGGTTACATATATGGATTTGAAGTGAGGTCTATTGGTCATTAGACAGGAAGATGTATGGGTGGGTGTATGCTATTTTAGGCAGAGAAAAATGGCATGTGAATGTGGAGGGGAATGAGAACATAGTGCGGGGAGTGATCAGTGACAAGGTAAGCTTCCCTGAAGTGGGTGACTTCAGTGGCATGTAAGGTAGAGAGTGCATGTGTGTGTGTGTGTGTGTGTGTGTGTGGAGTGTAGGGGAAGCTTGACCAATCATATATAACACCAGGTGGCTTATTGTCCAAAGTGAACCATAGGTCCAGTATCTGTTGACAGTGTTTTCTGATAATCCCTTTCAGAAATCTCTCACTGAGAATGCTGGTGAATGGTCAGCAGTTGGGTGTGTTTTCCCAGGGTTATGGAAGATGTCACTCTGTTCCAGTGCACCACACCATCTCTCCCAGGTAGCCGAGGCCTTTGTGCCAGACTCATCTACTTCATGGAGATTGGGTTTTTTTTGGACCTAGTGGTAAGTCACAGATATTTCAGCCACTCTGGCTTATTTGAATTTCTAGACCTACTCTTGCCTGTCATGTTCATGTGGCTGAACATCCTCCCTTTCCTCCCTGTCTTCCTTACCTTCCATTAGTAACTCATTCTTGTACTTCAAATCTTAGCTTAATAATTATTTCCTTAGTGAAAATTTCTTTGAAACTTCAGCTGGGGTAAAAATTTCCAGTTATAAATTCTTGCAGTATTGTTACCTCGTATTCAGAACACTTCCCACGTTTTCAGTCTTGAATTTATTTGGGTTTATAGTTTGATTAATGTTTTGCTCTTATATTAGACTGAGTGGACGGAATGACCCTCGAGAGCAGAGGTGCACCTACTTTTTGGTCCTTGTAACATCCTCTGTACTTGGCACATAGCAAGTGCTCAGTCAATATATGTCAAACGAATTAATGAATTCAAGGGTTTTCTGTGAGACAGTACATGAGATATCGACACTGCTTAAATCTTCTAGAAATTTTTCTCATAAATTTTCCAAGACAGCTCTGATTCCTGACAAATGATAAGCATATCTGGACTTGTGGAAAATGGGATTTTATTTTTTGTACAGGATACATTGTGGAAATTCTTCTGTGGTGAGGCTTATCAAATGCTTTCTTGAAATATCTATGGAACAAAAGTGAAGTCTATCCTTCTGCCTTCCTTGAACTGTGCTACTTGTTTTCTCCCAAGAATTTGGGAAATGGAAATTTTTCTTTTACCGGATCCCAGTTCTTCCTCCTCTACATTTCATAATATTAAATGGTGCAATTCAAGATTTAAATGTCAAACAATAGAAATTATAGAAAACATTTGATATTTAAAAAAGGAAGAAAGATCTTCATAAACCACTGAAGATTAAGTACTTTAATTATTAGAGTTTTTCTATTGTGATTGAAAACACATTTCCACTATGAATTTCGGATAAGTTCAGAGAAGTCAAGGTAATTTAAATACCAGAACTGACCCTAAAGAAGAAAGAAAGATGATTTTGCATGATACTAGTAACTTGAATGAACCACAGATTACATTCTTGCACTTTCAGATGGACTTCTGCAGACAAAGAAGGGCTCCTTATTCTGTACTCTCTCCTTCGTCAAGTTTTTTTGGAATAGATTAGTTGTGAGTAGCCAGTCATTTCAGCCTGGCACTGTCTTGGTAAGCCATGTGGCCTACTCTAATGCATCATTGCCACTGTCACTGACTATGAGAAATGATCATTCTAAAACCTATAGCTCACATAGCTGGGATAATATGGCTCTTAGCTCCAGTATATTCTAATGCTGGTAGGTTTTCCTCAGTTTTCTGCCCTGGCACTTAAGACTTATGACTTTATGAAAACTCTTAGAATAATTTGCCACTTTGAGCAAACGATTAAGAAACTGGGGCAGATCCTCCTCTGAGATCACAGGTAAAGGGGAATGATGCTGGGTTTAAAGTTGGGAGCTTGTCTTCGACCTGTCTCCCCAGCGATGCCTTGGCTTCCATCCAGTCCACAGGAAACCCTTTGCTCCTCTTCAGCTGGGCACACGGTGCAGATAAACTGTTTTGTTGTTTCTCCTTTTGTTTTATCTGCTTGTGTCTGCTCCTTGCACAAACAAGTGCTTATGCTAATGGCAAGATATGAGACAACCTTAAAAAGGGTGTAGTGATCAGTATCCATCATCTTTCCGAGTGCCTTGTCACTACATCAATTAATACAATTGAGCAAAAAATGTCACGGGCCCTATGGAAAAACCTTTTCACAGCCTTTCAGGAGGAAGTTTACTTCCAGCTTTTTTCCCTTGCATTAGCTCCTGTCATCTACAAAACAACAGAACCCAGTGGTGTCAATTATATTTGATTGACTGAGTAAAGCACACACACAAATAAGCGAAAACAATGGACACAAAAATCTATATATGACTCCCCTTGTCAGAGAGAATGCTTGTCTTCTCTATTTTCATGCGGCACGGTGTCCTGCTGCTCCTGGTTTAAATGTTTCCTTCAGCCCCGAAACTATCACCAATTAAGTTAGCAGGGTCTTCAAAGGTGTCAAACGACTCCCTAGGCAATCCGCTCTAACTGCTGTTCAATAAATGAGGTCTAATTTATCAGTTTAACTTCACTTCTAAAAACCTAATGCTTTACAGTGCTGGGCTCCTTTCCCCTACATTGTCGCTGTTAGCATGGTGAGGGAAAGCACGGTGTATCTCCTAACGAGGGAATATTTGAGTGGGTGCATTTTTACCCCTCTTAATTTCAGTGTGCATTCTCCAACTTTGTACTTTTTTCACGTAACTTGCACACATACATCCACAGGATTTCCATGGCCCAACAGAATGCTGACTCTGGACTGCCTTTGGGACCAGAGTTTAATGACAGCCTGGGAGAAGCAGACCCCTTTCTCTCTGTCATGCTCTGCCTTTCTGTTGTCACTAGGTAGAGACTCATATTTTTTAAAATCTCCAGGAGGTTAACTTTGGCAGCAGAAAAGGATTTAAAGTATGCTCAGATTCTTACGATGAAAATAAATGTAGAGGTTTTTATTCCTAAATAAATTAAACAGGTACTGTGTGGCAAAAAGACCTAGTTAAAAAGAAAGTCTTAGAAATAAGTAGGCCATACCCATCATGGAAAAGTGTGATGCCTATCGAGGACCTTTAGATAGACCCTCTGAAGGGTATCCCTGACTGTCAACCACAACTATGACCCTTTTCATCCTGAAGTAGCTCGAACAGTCATTGTCCCTTGCCTCCTCACAGCAGTTTGGGATACTTCTTCAAAGGGAGGAATATTATAGATAGATGAGCTAGGTAGAAATATTATAGGCAGTCAGACAGGGCTAAGTTCTCGAGAAGGCCCCACAAAGGTGAAACAAACCACAGAACCACAACAATTAGACTCTCTGGCTGTACGCACAGAAAGGGACAGACCAACCTAAGCCAAGGGGATTTGCTGGAAGGTTATTGGGGGCTCTTGGTGTTGTAGACAGCTAAGTTAGTTATAAATATTACAGCCAGTTACACAGGGCCTGGCCTTCAGCACTGAGGACAATTGTGGCCCAAGGCACATTCACTGAAGGTCAGAATTATACAAGGAGAGAAACCACACACCTTTGTGCTTCCCCTGGGGATAAATAGCAGTGATTGATATTCTAAATAGGTATCAATCACCTGGGGGGAGGGCAAGGTCTTAACCAAGCCACTCCAGGAAATATCCCTGACCCCCACTCTTACTGAAAACCCTTGTATGCTTGCTACATGACTTGCTTCCCAATTGGACCACCATTACCTAAGTGACTATACTGGTAACCTTATTGGGTGTTCATGGCTGTGGCCCATGTTGTACCCACATGGGTTTCACCCTAGAAAACTTCTCTGTAAAGTGGGGTCCTTGGCTACCCACTTGGGACCCCTCCTGCCCCCCAGGAGCTTTTCTATCAATAAATATCTTCCTATTTTTTTTAAAAAAGAAATAATTAGGCCAGAAATTTTAATTAACAGTTCATGAATGAAAAATCATTCAGATCTATCGATGAGACCAAAAGCACTGTAATTTAAAGTTCAAACATAGTAACTGTATTTGAATTATTTATACTTAATACATCTTCATATAAAATAAAGACCATGAACAAGATTCATAAAAATATTTCTTGATAGATTTGGACAGAGGTAGATGGAGACTAAATGGGAACACCCCCTCATACACACACCCAACAACCCCCCCCCCGCCACGTACACACAGATGCCTGCGCAAGTGCGTGCACATCAAACCAAGTCAACCAACCCAACAAAAAACTCTTATGATGTTATGCCCAGATCGCGTAGTCCCAAAGACCACCAGGAAGCCGATTCCGATGTAAGCACACGAGGGCCGTTTATTCAAACTCGAGCAGGGGCTCCCAACCGTCACCGATGCTGCAGATCAGAATTGAGAGCCCCGAATTTCAAATTAGCGGGGTTTTTATTGTGGTTACAGCAAGGTTTGGAGATTTTTCACTTAGCAGTTATATGATTGGTTGGCATTTAGCAAGCATGAAGTGTATATTTCTGATTGGCTAGGCCCATCGGGGGTTTGAGGGGCGGTTACATGTAGGTTTTACAGGGGAAAAGAGGGACAAAGGTTAGTGGTCGACTGTCACGTACTGATGGTCAGCACATTGACAGATTGTTCTATAGATAGTGGACCCAGAACGTTCATTTCCTGGGCAAACAGATGGTTGAGTAATTAACTTAGGAACTTTGCTTCGTTACAGATTGTGTCTTTTGTCCCAGAGCAAGCACATTTTAACCATTAATTTGTGAGGACAATAGAGACTAGAGGAATAGTGGATTTTAGCAAAATGGAGTCACTTTGGTCTCACAGTGATACTAATTCACTTGTAGAGTTAGGCTGTTTGAAATTTGGGCTGAGGCAAATGGGTATTGTTGTTTCTCAGGGAACATATCTGCAGTGTGCCTGAGAATATAGATTAGATACTACATTCCATCTTAGCCAGAAGGACAAGAAGCAAGTAGACTAGAGATGTTTCATTTCTAAGGGAAGATATGATGTTTGCAAACATTCTCAAATTTGTATTCCTATATTGGAAATATAGAGTACATTGGAACTCGGATAAAAATCATATTTGTAAGTAAATTGCCATCCTTTTGGAGTCTTAACATTTTCCATGACTGAAATGTTTCTATGAAACATCCACAAATGGTATATGCTGAGGGCAGCATTTAATTATTAATTTGTTCTCATTGCCTTTGTGAGAACATTAATTTTGCCCTAATCCACTTGACTAGAGGAAAATTAGGATTTTGTTTCAGAAAGAAAGCCAGTAGATAGACTACCTTCTTAAAACCCTGGTATGACTAATAGGCTTTTTTTTTTTTGGTCTTTTTTTCTTTTTTTGGTACCAGGAATTGAAATAAGGCCTTGTGCTTGCTAGGCAGATGCTGTACTGCTGAGCTACATTCCTGGCCCTTGAATAATAGACTTTTGTAGCAGGAAGAATAGTAATATAAACCAGGTTTGATCATTCACAGATTCCATTGTTTCCCCTTTAGCATATAGAACACCAGGACCCAGCCCTTTAAGCTCCCCCATAGTATAGAGAAGAGTCCTGCTTCCCATGATGGCTAGAAACACTATGGTAATATACATAGGAAAAGACAGGTAATGTTTCTCCTTGCCTTTCTTTTTGTGTCATTAGAGAAAATGTGAGAGAAAGAAGACTGAAAAGAGAGGAGTTGTTTCCTCCTCTGGGGTTTGGCTAGGATAGGGTGAGGTGTGTGCGATTAGAGTGTATCACGGTCCAAGTTGAACAGGGTGGGGATCAAGGTCAATGGGAGGCATTTAGCTCTCTTGACACTGATTGTTCTCAAGTTGCCTTCACTTTCCAACTTTAATCCCACACCTGCCTCTAGTTGCTTCCAAACTTTAAAGACTCCTTCTGCCACCTCCCACTCCTATCTCTTCTTGCTCTTACAGTCAATATATATAATGTGGGGACTGGTTATTTCCCATTCACTTTTTCTATGTGTTGAGGGCTTTTTTTTTGGTACCAGGGATCGAACTCACAATCTTGAGATTTCGAGGCAGGCGGCAGAACCACTGAGCTAAATCCCTGGCCATTTGCTTTTTCTATAGTGGACCTGAATCTCTAGCTAGCTTGCTAATTTACTGATATCAGGTATTTTATTCTTTTATGTAAGACCGTAGTCTACTGGAGTAAAACATATTTGAGTAAGATAGGTGAAAAATATTTCTGCATTTATTTGGATAGAGTTAGATGGAGATTCAATAAGATAGGAGGGAAAAACCCCAATACAATCCAAACCAAAAAAAAAACCCAAATCCTAAGTAAAATCAAAATCCTTTAAGAATGTTGATTTATTTGCAGAGTAAGGCTGTAGTGCAAATTTCAAGTATCTGATACTTGTTAGCTGTAAAGCATTAAACTGGCATCCTCATCTGAAAATCAGGACAATACTCTTCCCAAGAATTGTTTTAAGGATCACATGAATTAATTCATGTAGTAGACTCAATCTGGGAGCTGATACTGTTCCCTACGCAAAAACTATCTGACAGCTTCTCACTGGCTCACATATTACCATGCGTGGCCTTGCAACTCAATTCTGCCTAAACTGTGGGCCACACCACCTGGGCCACACTGAGTCAAGAGCAATTATCTTGGGCCACATATAAAATATATGATATAGTTAATGTATAGCATATCATTTCTTATTTTTAATCTATTCAAAATAAAGTCCATTTCTTATGTTTTATCTATTTATATTTTTGCAGTATTTACTTTGGAACCCAGAGCCTTTACATTGAGCTATAGCCCCCAGTTCTTTTTATTTTATTTTTAAAATTTTGAGACAGAGTCTTGCTAAGTTGTTACATAGCCCAGACTGAGCTTGAATTTGTGATCTTGCCTTCAGCCTCCCAGACTCGTAGGATTATAGGATTAAAGGCCCTACTTTGGAAAATATTTTTTATTATACAGGTGTGTCCACATGGACCACAGGTTGGGCACATCCCTATCTACCTCTACATTTTTATGTGCCTCTCCTCACAAAACCAAAAACTAAGCATATTAAACTTTCTGCAGGACTGTGATTGTGACATACAGTTTCATGCCTTCATTCTTTTTAGTTATTCTCCTTCTGTCTGAAAAGCCTTTTAAGAATTGCCTCTAGGAAACTGTAGCCCCTAGACAGAATTGATCCTCCTACTTGAGAACATTCTTGTAGCTAGTAATTCTCCATTGATCTTTATAGCATTCCTTTTATTTACATGTCTTGCTCTTGTAGGTTGTAAACTCTTTGAGGGCAGGGATAATGTCCTAGTCATTTTTGCATCTAGAGTGTTCAGTGTCTATCACATAGAAGGTTTCAATAAATGTTGGATGAACTATAGTAACTCTCCATAGCTATCACATTCAGACTGATGGAAGATAAATTCTTTTCATTAAACTTTGAACTCAGCTGACTGCATAATCAGAGACAAAATCTGACAATTTTAATATGTCAATTTACAATTTCGTAATATTACCCTTTACCAGCATTTCAACTATGTCAAGCAAGTGTACTTTCCTCCTCTATAAATTGCACAGTATCATTTTAGTAAGTTTTTGGCATGGCTGAAGGGTTCACAGAGTACAAAACAATGGTGAGAGATTAAGAAAGACATACAAAGAGATGTAATAAGGTACAGGTGGGGCCAGGTGGGGCTCTAGCTCCCGATGGTAGGAAAAGACCACGAAGCAAATGGCCATACATTTATTTATAGTGGTAGAGGTAAAAGAGGCTGGTCTGTAACCAGAGCCAGGAGAGTACCTAAGGTCTACAGGACATCATGCTTGATTTTCTGGTGAATGGGTGCGGAAAAGACAGTCCTCTTCTAGCTGGGCCTTGCTCTCCAATGCCCTCTTGTTGCCTGTTCTCCTCCTGCAGGGCCCTGCCTCATCCTCCAGAGGAGGTGAGTTAGGCCTGACCATGGTGATCTACAGCGCATTGCTCCCAGCAAGTTTTTATAGGAACCAACTTGTTAATCAAACATGTTACTCATTTAAAATTGAGTAATTTTTGGTGTTATGGTTCTCTGCATCTTGTCTCTAGAGATAAGATTGACTATTTGTTAGCATTGGACTAAAAACTGCAAAATACAATGACATAGGTCTTCATCAATTTTTATGCCTTTCTTGAATAACTTGATACCTTGTTTTTCATTTCTTAGAGGGGATAGCTGCTAACTAGAATTATAGACTAACAGTATCCTCAGAAAACTGAAAATTTAATACCATGGGTCTGCAATGCCAGTGGAACCCAGCTATAAATGACCCTGTTAGAAACAAGGTTTGTAAGAGGTTTATTATTGTCATTAGGGACTTTTTTGTATGCAGGCTGCAGCATCCAGTAGCTCACCTTTAAGGTTCACCCTATATCTTTTTCCTCTGGTAGAAGAATTAGGTAGGATCTGACTCTGGAAGTATTTAAGAACTGGACAGATTTTCAACCAAAGGCTGTAGCTAGAAAGAAATTGCTACTATTGATTTATAAAAATCAACATGGACATGGTGAGATAGAGAAGAGCTCTCTAAACTTTAATGTAGATATATATATATTATATATATAATATATATGTACATTATATATAATATATATATTATATATACATTATATATAATATATATACATTATATATAATATATATACATTATATATTATATATATTATATATACATTATATTATATATATTATATATATATATATATATGAGATCTTGTTAAAACTAAGATTTGAAGCCATTCATGGTGGTGCACACCTGTAATTCCAGCACTTGGGAGGATGAGGGAGAAGGGTTGCTGTGAGTATGAGGCCAGGTTGGACTACAGAGTGAGTTCAAGTCCAGCCTGAACTACATAGTGAGATCCTATCTAAAACAAAACAAAACACAAGAAAACAAAAACAAAAAGCAGATTTGGATTCAGTAGTGAGTGGAGCCCAAGATTTCTTATGTTGAACAACCCACCAGAGATGCTGGTAATGCCAATGCCCCATTGAGAAGCAGGAAGCAAGGCCCTGGTATAGCTTCAGGAAGCCTGATTTACTCAGTTTGCCTTAATTCATGATGTAAATTGAGCATTAGAAGGTCAGAGAAGAATGGCTAGGAATCCTCAGTGATAGAGACCCTTGCTGAGATTTGCTCAGGAATCCTGGAGTGTTTTTTTGATTTTGTTTGGTTTTTTTTCTTTCTTTGATGTAGAGAGTAGGAGTGGTGGAAGAGAGAACTTGCTTCAGTTTCTCTCTGTATTTTGGTGGCAGGGTGAACTATATGTGGAGATTCTCCTAGACAAGACTCAGAGTCTGGATGTAAATAGGGTAGATATATATCTATTATAGGGTCCTCATGTCCTCTGATGACCAGCAAGTTGCCTCAGTTTGAGTGGAGACAGGTGGAGCTAGGCTGCTGAGCCAGGAAAAAGAGTGAGGGCAAGCTTGGGGTTCTCATGTTTATTTTGTAATTTTACTTTATGCATACTACCATTTAACATCTACAAAATAGTTAGTGTCAAGTCGCACAGAACACGCCGAATCAGCCCCCTGCAGATAGGCAGGTCTGCTGACGCCCTACCGAGGTCTCGAGTCTTGCGGTACAAGTGGACTCAGCCCATGCCTCAGCAGCAATCCACAGAACACCCCCCCCCACACACACACACACACACTCCTCTGGCCTCTTCTCTGTACAGCCACCTGGTTCCACACTACAAAGACGCAGAGGACACGGGACCACCAGACGATGGTACAGGGTAAGTTGGAGTCATCTTCACCTCCCATCAGGACTGGGACTATCTTCAAGGGAAGGGCAGCTGGAACCTGCAATACAACTCTGCAGAGTTCAACCCTACAGGAGGACAAGGAGTTCAACTTGGGACTTGCAGCCAGAAATCTGCCTGAATCTCATGGGTCTGCGACTAGCTTACTGAGACTCATTGACTTATATCTGCACACTGCTACCCACGTTGGCTATTGTGACAGTAGAGACATACCCTGAAAGAGGCTCTACATCTTCATTTTTTTGTATTCCCAAAATTAGTATTATTAGTTTGCTTTTTTCTCTTTTCTTTTCTTTTGATCCTCTTATCTTTAATTTTGTTCCTACTCTTTGCAAATATTTGTTTTTCTCTCCTTTTTTCTGTTCTTTTCTTCTTTCTTTTCTCTTTCCTTTCTCTCTTACACTCACTCTCTTGCTCTCCCACATAATCTTCCCTTTTTGTCCCTGTTTTGGTCCTCATTTGGGGTTCTTCTTTATTTTGCTATTATTCTCTTTTTCCTTCTCACCTGTGTCCTCTGGCCACACTGCTAACCTTCCCCTATTCTTCTTTCCATCTGTCCCTCCCTCCGCAACCCCTTCTAACTCCCCATCCCAAAGGGTAAAGTTGTTATATTGAAGAGTTTATTCACTTAGATGTTGGGTTGTTCCTCAATGTTGATTTAATTCACACAGCTAAAGGTGATAGATTAATAACTACCACAAAATGTCATTTTCAAAGATGTACTTGATGCAATGGTGTTGCTGATTGTATCACTTGGGCTAAGATGTTGTTATTGATCTAGTCAATGAACCTTCCTAGTACAAGGAAAATGAGATAGCCTTAGAGTCATTAGAGACTCAAAACTTAAAGACCAGCTATATCTGGAAGACACCTCTGAGAAGCAATCATTCCATAAAGGTTCTAATAATAAGCAACAAAGATAACTACAATAAGCAATTTCAAACTATCAACCCAGGAGTTAAACCAAGGACAGTACCAAAAACAAAAATGAGAAGACATTTAAGCAAGGCACAAACTTAGACTTCCACCCCACCAAGGGTAAATCGTGGGGAAAATGAGATGGAACAGTCCCATAACCAACCATCTGGATAACCTGAACTGATAGCACAGGAAGTAACAAAACAGATAAATGAAGCTCTAGAAAAATTCAAAGCAGAAATAATCTCCCAGATATCTACAGAGATGGTGAGCAGAGTGAAGGACATGATTAGAGGATCTAGAACAGAAACAGATTAAAAAAATAGGTGAGCTCAGAAACATGCTGAAAGCCATGAATACCCAGCATAAGAAAGAAATGGAAACCATGATTGCCCAACATAAGAAAGAAATGGAATCCATGAAACAGATTCAAACAGATACTCAGGAGATTAAAAACTCCATTGAAAGTATCCACAGACAATTAAGGGAATCTGAAGGTAGAATACCAGATATAGAAGACAGAATCATGGTTAGAGACCATGAAAATAGAGATTTCTTAAAAATAGTAAGGGACCATGAGAAATCAATCCAACAACTGCTAGACAATGCAAAGAAGAATAACATAAGACTGATAGGAGTCCATGAAAAAATAGGAGAAAGCACAATTGACATAAAAAAACTGTTCACAGAAGTAATAGTGGAAAACTTCTCAGACAGAGATAGAGAATTGGACATACAGATAAGTGAGGCATATAGAACTTCAACTAGCCATGATAAAAAAAATCTACATCTAGACATATAATAGTAAAGATCCCAGAAACCCAACAGAAAAACAAAATCCTACAAGCAGTTAGAGAAAAGAAAAAAATCACCTACAAAGGAAAGCCCATCAGAATCACAGCAGACTTCTCAACACAAACCCTCAAATCAAGGAGAGCCTGGAGTGAAGTATTTCAAGCCCTAAAAGAAAATAACTTCCAACCTAGACTGTTGTATCCTGCAAAATTATCTTTCAAAATCAATGGGGAAATTAGATACTTCCACGAGAAAGAACACCTGAGAAATTTCATGAACACCAAACCAGCACTACAAGCAATTCTAAACAATATCCTAGAAAAAAGCAATGAAGGCCACAACTCCATGAGGCGCAACAGAGGGAAGCCACCAGGCAAGGTAAGACACTAAAGGGAAAGGGGGAAAAAAATAAGAAATAAAAGAGCCAACAAAAGTAAAACAGCATAACAAGGGTAAATCAATATCTATCAATTATAACCCTCAATGTTAATGGCCTCAATTCATCAATCAAAAGAAATAGACTGGCAGAATGGATTAAAAAGGAAAATGCCACAATATGCTTTATACAAGAAACACACCTAACTCAAAAAGAATCTCATAGACTGAAAGTAAAAGGATGGAAAACAGTTTTCCACACCACAGGAACCCAGAAGAAAGCAGGGGTAGCAATTTTATTTGCAGACAAAGCAGATTTCAAGTGAAAACTAATTAAGAGAGACAAAGATGATCACTACATCCTTGTGAAGGGAACAATCCAAGAGGAAGAGATGACAATCCTAAATATATATGCACCAAATACAAATGCCCCCAACTATACAAAACAAATATTAATAGACATGAAAAACCAAATAAACACTAACACAATTGTAGTGGGGGACCTCAATACCCCACTATCATAAATAGACAGATCATCTATACAAAAAGTTAACAAGGAAAATTCTAGAACTGAACCAAGCTATTGAACAAATGGACTTAATAGATGTTTACAGAGTGTTCCACCCCACAAAATTGGACTACACATTCTTTTCGACTGCACACGGGTCATTCTCCAGAATAGACCACATGCTAGCTCATAGGACATGTCTAAGTAAATGTAAAAGAATTGAAGTTACCCCCTGTATATTATCAGACCATAGTGCAATAAAATTGGAGATCAATAACATAAGAAACCACAAAACCCCAACAAACACATGGAAACTGAATAACACCCTCTTGAACAAACCAGTGGGTCACAGAAGTAATTAAAGAAGGAATTAAACAGTTTCTACAAGTAAATGAAAATGCAGTACAACATATAGATATCTATGGGACACAATGAAAGCAGTTCTATGTGGGAAATTCATAGCAGTGAATGCCCATATTAGGAAAACAGAAAACTCAGATAAATAACCTTATGCAGAACCTCAAGCTCCTAGAAAAAGAAGAGCATAAGGAATCCAAAGCTTGTACAAGGGAGGAAATTATAAAGATCAGGGCAGAAATCAATGCAATGGAGACTAAGAGAACAATACAAAAAATCAATGAATCAAAGAGTTGACTTTTTGAAAGAATAAATAAAATCAATAAACCTTTAGCCAACCTTATCAAAAAAAGGAAAGAAAAGGCACAAATACATGCAATTAAGAATGAAAAAGGTGAAGTCACAACAGATCCAACAGAAATCCAGAGGATCATTAATACCTACTTCAAGAACCTCTACTCCAATAAAATGGAAAACACAGAAGAAATGGGCAGATTCCTAGATACATATGAATTGCCAAAGTTCAATGAAGAAGGCATAGAAATTATAAATACCCCAATTACAATGAGTGAAATTGAAAATGTAATAAAAAATTTACCAACAAAGAAAAGCCCAGGTTTGGATGGCTTCACTGCTGAATTTTACAAGACATTTAAAGAAGAACTAATGCCATTACTCTTTAAACTCATCAAGGAAATTGAAAGAGAAGCAATACTTCCAAATTCATTCCTGGAAGCAAGTGTAACTTCAATTCCAAACCCAGGGAAAGACCCAACCCAAAAAGAGAACTACAGGCCAATCTCCCTAATGAACATAGGTGCAAAAATCTTCAACAAGATACTGGCCAACAGAATACAGAGGGTCATCAAGAAGATCATACACCCTGACAAAGTCCGATTTATCCCAGGGATGCAAGGATGGTTCAACATAAGTAAATCAATAAATGTAATACACTATATTAACAGAGTCAAGGACAAAAATCATATGATCATCTCAATAGAGCAGAAAAAGCATTCGACAAAATCCAGCACCCATTCATGATAAAAGCCCTACAGAAAATTGGAATAGAAGGTCTTTATCTTAACCTGATTAAGGCTATTTATGAAAAACCAACAGCCAACATCATACTAAATGGTCAAAAACTGAAAACTTTCACGCTAAAATCAGGACCAAGACAAGGATGCCCACTATCACCACTCTTGTTCAATATAGTTCTGGAAACATTAGCCACAGCAATTAGAAAAGAGAAAGAAATAAAGGAATAAAGATAGGAAAAGAAGAAGTTAAACTGTCATTATTTGCTAACAATATGATACTTTACATAGAAGACCCAAAAAACTCCACCAGAAGACGTCTAGACTTAATTGACAGATTCAGTACAGTAGCTGGATACAAGGTCAACACTCAAAAAACAATAGCCTTCTTGTACACAAATAACAAACTCACTGAGAGAGAAATTAGGGAAACAATTCCTTTTACAATAGCATCCAGAAAAATGAAATATCTAGGAATCAATCTAACAAAGGAAGCAAAAGACCTCTACCCTGAAAACTATAGCACTCTGAAAAAGGAGATCAAAGAGGATACAAGAAAATGGAAAGACATCCCTTGTTCCTCAGTAGGAAGAACCAAGTGAAAATCGCCATACTTCCAAAACTACTATATAGATTCAATGCAATGCCAATTGAAATTCCAACAATATACTTCACAGAACTAGAGAAAACAATCCAAAAATTTATTTGGAATCATAAAAGACCTAGAATAGCTAAAGCAATTCTAAGCAACAGAGATATGGCTGGGGATATCACAATCCCCAACTTGAAACTATACTATGAAGCTACTATGATAAAATCAGCATGGTACTGGCAAAGAAACAGATCTGAGTATCAGTGGAATAGATTAGAAGATCCAGAAACAACTCCAGACATGCTCAGCCACCTCATCTTTGACAAAGGAGCCAAGCACCATCATTGGAGGAAAGATAGCCTACTTAATAAATGGTGTTGGAAAAACTTGATTTCAACCTGCCAAAGATTAAAACTAGACCCACACCTATCACCATGCACTAAACTAAGATCAAAGTACATTAAAGATCTAAATATTAAGACAGAAACACTAAACTTTCTGAAAGATAAATTAGATAGAACTCTTGAAGACATTGGCATAGAAAAAGACTTTATGAACAAAACCTTAGTAGCTTGGGAACTAGCACAAAGAATCAAAAACTGGGATCTCATCTTATTAAAAAGCTTCTGCATTCCAAAAGAAACCACCAACAGAGCTAACAGACAACCTACAATGTGGGAAAAAAATTTTAGCAGCTGTACCTCAGACAAAGGACTACTATCTAGAATATATAAAGAATTGAAAAAAAAAGTCAGACCCCCTGCCCAAATTCAAAGACCCAATTCAAAAATTGGCATCTGAAATTAACAGACATTTCTCAGACAAAGAAGTAAAAGCAGCAAATAAATATATGAAAAAATGTTCAACATCACTGGTCATTCGAGAGATGCAGATGAAAACAACCCTGAGATTCCACCTCACACCAGAAAGAATGGCTATCAAGAAGTCAACAAATAACAAATGTTGGCAGGGCTGTGGGGAAAGGGGAACCCTTCTCCACTGCTGGTGGTAGTGCAGACTGATGCAACCGCTGTGGAAATCAGTGTGGAGATACCTCAAAGAACTAGGCCTAGAGGTTCCATTTGACCCAGCTATTCCCCTGCTGGGTATCTTCCCAAAAGAATTAAAAGAATCATACCACAGTGATATATGTGCACCCACGTTCATAGCGGCACAGTTTGTAATAGCTAAAGCTTGGAAGCAGCCCAAGTGCCCATCAACTGGAAACTGGATAAAGAAAATGTGGTGTTTTTTTTTTTGTAAAATGGAGTACTTCTCAGCCATAAAGAATGAAAAACTAGAGTCATTTATAGCTAAATGTGTGCATATCGAGGCCATATTCTTAAGTGAAATAAATAGGACACACACGTGTAGATACCGAATAGTTTCACTAGTGTGAGAAACTGATAGTGTAAAGAAGGGTTAAAATGATTAAAATGAATAATTGGTAATTTGATATAGGAAAAAAGGTCCAAAGACGAAGGAGTGAAGGGAGGGGAAGGGGAAAGGAAAAGAGGGAAAGGAAAAACTATGAGAAAAGAAAAAAAATGGAAATGAAATCTATGTAAATAGTTAAGGGCGGAGGGGGTGAAAGGCACACAGGTAATGGGGAAAAAAATAAGAACCAAGATACATTATGTTACAGGTACAAACACCCAATGATAAATGTAAATGAAGTGTATACCTAAAATGTACCAATAAAATGTACCAATAAAATTAATTTAAAAAAACAAAATAATTAGTGTCTCATTTGGATTTTACTGGGTTTTCAGAATTAGTATTGCTGATTTTAGTCTCTTTTCGCCCTTGGCTGCTGTGTGTGTATGCCATGATCTTATTCATGTCCATTTTGAAGTTCTAGCAAAAAAGACACTGGAATCTTCTGATTTATAGCTTAAGTGGAAATTTAAAAAATTTAGAAGATACCTTTACCAAACTCTTTAAAGAAGAAACAACTGATTCAAAGAAACCCAAAGTAATAGCATGACATGTCTTGTCTGTTTTTTTTCACCTGCTACTTATTCTCACTTAGTCCAGAGACTGATTTCCTAGAACATGATTGAAGCCTACTTGAATAAAAATAAGCCCTTCACTGTGTGGGAGAAGGTGATGTGGATTGAATGTCAGGATCCAGGAGGTATTTGGGGGGGACTTCTTGTGAAGCTATTACTCAATTTTTCATATTAAAAGACATCCCCCAGATAGAATCAGTAGAGACAGGATAAGACAAAGAAAAATGACACCATGATTCTCAAAGAAAACAAAACCCAATTCCAAATCCTGCCCATCAGCTCAAGCCATTCATCTTCTCCATACTTCTGTGTCATCTTATTTTATTTCAATTGAAAATCCACCAGTCAGGGATATACCTTCTGAGTGATCTGGATAACACCATGGATCCAATTGCTGTTTAGTGGTTCTAAGCACTGAGGGTCTTAATAAAAGTGAAGGAAAAGAAAGCTCCAAAGGTGGACTGGAATTAGGAGAAATGTCACCAGATAGTTACTGGAGCAAATAGAAATAGCAGCAGGATAAGTAAAATAGAAATACTGTAGTGGTTGGGACAAGAAAAAGATAATACTTTACTTTAAATTGCTAGAAGACCAAGATGTTTATATTTTTGTCAAAAGATGTTATATGTTTTAGTGGATATGAAAACCATTTAAGTCACACTGGATATGTAAAATCCGTATTAATTAAATAAGTAGAAAAAGCTGTACTTTTTTTCTCATTCTAAAAATACATGAGAATGTTAAAGGTAGTTTTAAGGATTTAACTAAGGACATATAGCACTTATTGTATGAATAGCACTTATATCAGAATAAGCTGCTATCAAAGCTAATATTTAGAAAGACTGATTTAGTGCACAGACAGAAAATTATTAATTCAAATTGTGAAGTTTCTAAGTACACTAACATATAAAAATAAACTCAAGAGATGGGTGTGGTGGCACATGCCTATAATACCAGAACACAGAAGGCTGAGGCAAGAGGGTAACTGTGAGTTTGAGGCCAGCCTGGTCTACATAGTGAGTTCAGGGCCAGCCTGAACTACATAGAGAGACCCTGTCTCAAAACAAAACAAAACAAAACAAAAACTCTCAAATATTTTAGATGATTGTAAATTGATATTACTCATTCTTCGTTAAACTCATTGTGAGCAATTTTATGTAGTTCCTACTCAAAATGCATCTTGTTCATTTAATAAAATGACTCTTGAGATAGGTTAATAAACTAACACTAAATGGATAGCAGAATAAAGCAAGGATAGAGGTACATGTAACAAGATATGGCACCATTGAGGTAAGACATCTTACTCAAATATTTCTTTGAGGAGATTAGGTTTGAACCAAGAAAGTTTTGACAGGAAGAACACTTACAGGCTGAAGAATCAGCACATAGAAGACACAGAAGTATGGATGTATGGTGCATTCCAGGAAGCAAAGCAATAAAGCACAGTGAAGGAAAGGCTATAGGTGAGGGTAAAACTGAAGTGTCAAACAGTGGGATCTCAAAGCAGTGTGATTCCTGAGCTTAGCTAAGGTGCTTGAGGCCATCAGGTTACAGAAAAGACACATTTTGATTTGCATTTTGGTCAAATCATCCCGAGGAGCATGGGTGTTGCTGTCACTCTGGTGCAGTAACAATTCTGTATCTGTGAATGCTGTATATTTGTATTATGGCTCAATATAAGTGATCAGGAGAAAGTTCCATGTTGACTCTCCAGCAATATTCCCAAAGATATCCAGTAATTTGTATGATTTCACCTGGAGGCACAGAACACCATGTTCGGGTGGAAGGTTGAGGAAATTCTTACTTCATAGCCTCTAATCTCTGAGGTGCAGTTGGTGAGGTCTTATTGAGAGTGAGACAGGCTGGATTTGGTTCTTATTTTAAAGTTTAACATTCTGGGCCTTCTGCCATCCATGGTAACAGAATTATCGACCACTTAGGAATCATGACATCAGGGTTATCCTTTTGGGAAGGCCGTTGGGAGCATCCGGGCTCCCCAGCCATAAGATATTTACTGTGAGACAATGAAATACCAAAGGCTCACAGAACTTATTCTCCACTTGAGTATTAAGTTGAATCATATGAAATTGCTGATTCTGACACATTTTTTTAAATTAAAAATTTAAATTTTACTTGGTTCATTCTAAGAATTTTTACATGTAGAGAGCCTCAAATATTTTGAAAAAAATGAAGTTGGAGGCAAATTCATGTTTAGAGATAGCTGCAGACAACGTCTTTGGCTGGAAGAGCTGAGGGTTTCCTCATTTCCAGCACTCTTGCATCCTGAGGCAGCTAAGGATGGTTCACTGTGTGTGAAGAGAGACAGCCCAGCTCAGACAGCTGCTGTGCAGCCAATGGGGCTGGTGAAACTGTGCAACTGCTGCTTGACTGCCCCTGCTGAAAACTCACTTTCCTCACCCTGGCACTCAGAACCTCCTCCTGTCCTCACCAGGACCCTCTCAAGCTTGAAACTCTGTCATTAGGACCAGGTCCATTCCGCCCTGTTCCCTGTTCCCACTGTTGACCACAGTCTCTCATGTTCTACAGTCATCTCTGACTTCCTCTCCTTCAATCCCTGTCCCTCTGCTCCCCTCCTTGCAATGCTCCCAGGGTGTTCTTGGGAATCACCTTTCGGATTAGCCACCTCACAAGGGCATGGACAAGTCAGTCCAGATCAGGATGTGATGGTTTTAAGCAGCCTTGCTGTGGCTGTACATCCAAACTGCATCTTCAAATCTAGCTTTTCAGAAATTATTCTGATATTTGAGGTTAACATTTCTGGTTCCCTGTGTAGGGGAAGGGTCAAGCTGGCATCTCAGAGAGGCCAACAGAAACAGCCAGCTGGCCCCTCAGCATCCCTCTTATGTACTGTGTGTTCTCTCTGTCCTCAGACTCCTCCAGGCTTAACTTTCCTTCTTGTTCTGCTGAAAACTGGCACACCATTGTATTTCTTGTGTGTAAATTCTCTTGAAAATACCCTTGTCTCTTGCATTAAAAATATAACTTGAACAAAATTATAAATTTGTTGTTATCTAGCCAAGGAAAGATTAATCTAGGAATTCAATTTTTCCCTCACTTTGGGAAAGAAATAGGTAGACAGACAATTAAGAGTATAAATAGTAGCTGAAAAGTAACTTTTCTGCCAGTCTTGTGTTTTTAGGTAATATTCTCCATCTTCACACCCTCTACTTAACGATGGGTGGTTTCACAATTTCCTGAGGTATTGCCTTTCAGTTAAACAGCAAGCTCTACAGCCAAGCTTCACTTTCTTCTTTCCCAATGGTTTCTCTACTTTCAGGGTTTGTGGGCACGTCAAAGATCACTTTCCAGAAGCATGAGGAAAGCAGGAGCATAATTTAGATTGGTTTTGGGCTCAGGGACTTCAATGTCTAGAGTTCCTAAAGTTCTGTGGTTGAAAATCTTGTTCAGTGGATATCACTGCCAAGGTGTATAAAGGTTTTCAGATGGAAAATTCTAGGAAGCCTTTGGCTTTCAGGGTGCTGTATGGGTTACAGCCAATGAATCTGTCATGTTCTGGCCAAAGATTTTTTGCCCTAATGCTCTCACAAGGCCAGTATGCCTTCAATTGATTTCCTTTACCAATTATAAAGCATTGGACATAAAAGATTGGCAATATAGATACTTTATGAGCTCTGTAAGAAACTGAGGGCACAGTGGGTACAATATAAGATAGGAAAGTTGTGAATGGAAGGTAAGCTATTTCCCAGATTTCTTCCTTCTCAGTCTTATTTATACTCCATAATTAGTCCTGGCACAGAATTCATCTAAGTAGAAATCTTATCTGCAGCAAAGAATGCTGAGTGTTTATCACAACTCATGCTTTTCTGATCTTCCCAGCTAGAAAGTCTTCCCCAGATTTATATGAAATTGGGCATGGCCATAAGCTTGGGTTCCAGCCAGTAACATTAGAGGACACACTGTACTATTTCAGGGCCATGGCATTTAAAGAACTGTGTTCTCCCGTCTTCCTGACTTTTCACTGTCTGAATGCGAGTGACAGTGTGGCTCCACATGATATGCTGGGAAGACAGACCTAGAAGGGCTCCGCCAGTCTCCAACTGCAGGAGAAATCCCAGAAGCCAGTAGAACTTGATTTCACTTACACATTATTATTTCTTTGGCCTTACTTACCTTAACTCATTTAAAAGGTTTGCGGATTGGTCTAACAACTTACAACATTTTTACTGAGTCTCTTATATTTGCTCAGAAATATTTTGTCCAGTTGAATAAACGGTGGTCCATCTGTGTAGGAGAACTTTTTTTATTTTTATTTTTATTTATTTATTGTTTTTGGTATTGGGGATCGAACTTGGGTCCTTGTGCTTGCGTAGCAGGCAGCGAAACCACTGAGCTAAATCCCCAGCCCAAGGAGAACCTTTTTAAAGAGTCCAGTTCTTTTCATTCACAGTACTCATGCTGGACTTCACTTCTTATTTCAAAAGTTTGCATTGTACTTTCAGCTTGCTATTTCTCATTTTTAATTTGTTTGGCTATTTCAGTTGTTGAACCTGTTTAGGTCTATAGTAACCAATCCTAAAAGGGGGTTTATGTATCTCATCTAGGTATGGCCTCATCAGTCCAAACCTAATTCTTCCTGGTTGCCTAATTACTATCTTTTTTTTTTATTTGATGTATTTTAAAAGATCAGAGAAAGACGAAGTGTGAGAACTACAAAACCCAAATCAAAATCTACTTTATTCAACAGCAAAGGACATGGAAATGTCTTGCTGTAATTTCTTGGTAGCATTAGACTTTTTTGCTTAGAACATGGTGAGGTTAATAAATGTTACTAACAATAACTAAATTTTCAAAGCCATTTATAGCTCATTTACTTTTATTTAATAGTCACACTACCTCTGGGAGATAGTATGGAGAGTATTTCCACTCTGGGATTTCATTTGAGGAAACCAAGATACAAAGTAAATAAGCAATGTGCCTAAGACACTGGGACAGTAACAATGTGGCCTGAGTTCCATGCTTTTTGCATTATGTAATACAGTGATTTTCAACCTCAATGTGCCACTTGCTTTTGTGTGCCCTGGCACCCTTTTCTCTGAGATGTGGGTGTGCATGATCTGGTTCCCGAGGTCCCTTCAGCTTCCACATTTTATGAATACATTCTTCCATCTGCTTTCATATAAAAGGGTTTTGTAGTCTTTCATTATGCTGAAGGCCTAGAATTTCTGTCTTCTGTTAATTTTGTCTTCACAATGGGGAAAGTGATTCAAGTTTTATTTACTAAGACTTCCTTCACTTTTCTTTATTTAATACTGATTCCATGCCCTTAAATACATTATGTTAGAAGCTGTGATTTTTTCCTCCCTGAAATCAAGCCAGAAATGATGTTAATCTCAGCCCATTACACTGCTAATGCTTATCTTCACCTCAGGATGTTTTCCAGAGTACTTATAAGTCATTATCCTGTATAGGACCTCGCACTTTACTGAGTTTCCACTTTGTTTAAAGTTGGCGTGGTCATATAATTTATTATTTGCATCAGGATACATTTAGTGGGAAAAGAATCTCTACTAATAATTATACCCAGACAACTGGCATCCACAGAGACTGTCCCAAACAAATAGGCACACATATTCATTCACTCAGCCAAAAGGTGTCCCTTTTCAGACTGGGGTGTGCTCTGGCTGCACAATCTATTGCTGGTACTCCTCATTGTTATTTTCTACCTCAGCTTCCAATTATTGCTTTTCAGATCTATTATCACAATGTGTAAGAACACATTTATATATGTGCTTCTAAAATATCTGCATCTCTCAGTAGAATTTTTGTTCCATAAGGCAGTATACACTACCTAGCATAATGGTTACCATATAATAGGTGCTCAGTAAATCATTGTTACATGAAGGGATAAAGAAGCTACTACTCAAAGGTATCTATTTGATTGATATTCAAGAACATCTCAAAATAAATAAGGAAAGGAAAGAAAATGCTAGACATTATGCTACTCAGGTGGATTTCAGGCTGAAACACTGCTTTTAAATTTTTGGTGTTTGGAGTAGATTCCATCATTTTCCTCATCAAATACGATAAAAGATTTTGAGTGAGAAACATTCAAATTTTAATGGAATGACAACCTGAAACAGTAGTGGATACAAAAGGCATCATGAAGTGCTTTATCTTTTCAAGGGGAATGGGGCAAAAAAGTAGGTTTCTGACTGCCCAGGAACCCCACCTGGAGGAGGGATTTGGGTGCTGTGTGAAGCTCCTGAGTTTTTCAGCACCTGTGTGTGACCAGCAGTGAAATTCTACTGCATTACTAAAGTGATCAGGTTTTGGAGGACCGACTTGTAAATTAAACTCAGAAGAGAGGAAGTGATAGACTGAAGTGAGAACTGTAAAATTTATAAAGAAAACATACCAAGATGATCACATCTACTAGCCAGCAAAATTTCCCATTGAAAAGTGTGAATTAGGGATCCTGGCCATGCTAGGTAGTTAGGTGGTCTTAGTGCTGTTGGAGTCAAGGCCCTCCAGGGCTGTAATAACCCCACGTACTGGGAGAGTCACCTGTGTAAGTGCTTTGGAAACTCTTCCACTGTACAATTCCAGGTAAGCACTGGCATTTATAATGTTAATAAGTGACAAACTTTTAAAAATTTGGGATCCATGAAGAAAAAATGAGGGAGGGGAGAGTGTGTGAGACCCTGTCTCCTTCATGGAGGTGGGTCATCAATTTGAGTCTCAGCTTTCCAGTAGCCAGGATGGAAAGAGAAACTTATTGATTTTTCCTGCACAGTTGCCATTTATCATCTCCTTATGCCTGACATGTTACCAAATAACTGGGTGTTCAAGTTATATCCTGGTTTCAAAGATTGTATTATGTTGGAAAACAATCCAACTTTTCCAGGTACAGATCTACATATCATTTTGCCAGGATGGAACTTCTACATAGTTAATCTTACTTCAACTCAGACATTTTGTGTCTGAGGCTAATTTCCATTCTCTGCAAAGTGTGTCCTGCTTAAAAACTCTAGAGCCCTTGTACTGACTCCCCCCTAAAATTACTTAATAATTATGAAGACATTGTGTGTTCTTAAGCACGATCACCTTTTCAATATGTAAACAAAAAAATTTTAAAGGAGATATGTTTCTCCTTTCTGCCACATACATTTTTTATTTTAGTTGCACAAATACTTTGACTCATTTTCCACGTTTTTTGGCATGGCGATAGAGTGAACTTTCTTCTATGGCTAGTAGATATCTAAGTTACTTCTTACAATCTGATATGGACCACTGATGAATATTATGTTGCTACAGAGTAGTGATTTCTGACCTGTGACTACCTCCTCAGCTCTCCACTGCCTTCCAGCTGGCTGAGGATTACTCATGTGTTGATAGGAGCTGAGGGTCACTTCTGTGAGGTTAAGCATGGGTTATACTCCTCAGGTGATTTGAGGTTGCAGTTAAGTTGAAAAGAACTGTCACAGACAATACTATTTGGGTAAAGTCTGGCAATTTTAAGAGTAAAAATCATCTCAACTCATTCACTGCCTAGGACTTGGTAATGCTTTTGTTTTAACGAGCTTGTTGTTGGAACCATACTTATCTTACTGTGATCTAAACTATGTTTTAAAAGAGAATTCTCAGAAATCCACATTTGTCTAATCTTTAAAATACTGTGTTTTATAGTTGTACAGTACATATACAGAGAATACAAGGAAAGTCTAGAAAGTAGCAGTGAGACAAAGAAAACTCTACGGTATAAGCACATTTTAAAAACATGACAATTTCATGTAGGTGACATATTTGCAATCTCCCCAGCCAAGGATGAATGACAATCTTCATACTGCTCAGAGACTGTATTCAATTAGGCATCTGATAATTCCTCCCCTCATTAGAGATAATCAGTGTTTAGAACTAGATTAATAGAGATTTCTAAAATTTTGGCTAGAATTATATAGAAGAAATTATTCCAGATTTATACAAAATCATGAAGAAATTATTTAGTAAATCATGACCAGCTTACAACTAAAAATACCTCATTCTTTCTCCCTCTCTAGGATTTAGGTCTTATGAGGTCTTATTTTTTGGTCTACAGCATATTCTTACTGGGAACAACATGTTAAAAGATCTCATTTATGAAAAATATAACTCATGGGCCCAAAGAAATTTTTTACAGGTTTGATATCCTGATTTAGTGAACGATGAATGTATAGCTTGTCAAGGATATAGCTTGAAATTAAAATCTTCACACTTTGAGTCTAAAGTATTGTTATGTGACTGTAATAAAAACAGGGGAAAGGAGGGGCTGTTTCTTAGGACACGGACCCTTGGCTTCCATCAGATTCTCCCAAGGATTTATAGGTTTCAAAGAGTTGAGATGTAGCCAGTGGTGGTGGCATATGCCTGTAGGAGGTTGATGAGGAGGATCACTGTGAGGCCAGCTTGGGCGACATAGTGACACCTTGTCTCAAAAAACTGAAACAAAAAATTAAAGGTTGAGATGTTTGTTTTTCTGGCCAGTTTAGAAATTGTACATAATCAAAGGTTAATAGGGTGATATCAGAACAAGACAAATATAATTAAAATACAATTCAGAGGCTCACTTTACTAGTAATAGAGTAGGATATTTATTGCGTAAAGAAGAAACCAGAAGATAGACTTGGAAAATAAACTTCATAGAACATCATTGGAAACAATTTAATTAAGCCTAAACAAGAAATTAATGAGTAAGAATTAGGTACAGAATTTTCAAGATTGAGAGTAAAGAACTAGTTAGTGACTACATATTGGCCACATACAGGGTTTTCTGCAGTTTGTATAGTTTTAATTTGTGGCATTACTCTTGTTTAAATTGGGAATTGCTTGCACCGTTATGGTGTCTGGTAGATCTTAGGAAAATTAAGACTCAGAAACCTATCAAATTATATTACCTATTTCAGAGTCTCCTTTGAGATTGTTTAGACCAGAAAAGCATGAAAGTATATATCTGTCTATACCTTATGCACCACATGAAAGGACCACTCCTATACGTGAAGGGTCACTGTGCTCATCCCAGCCTGTGTGTGCAGCAGCATTTGGCCTTGTTGATGAAATAAGAAACTTTGGTGCTATGGAAATGAGGCCTAGAATATGGATTAACTATGTCTGATCAATGGACTCATATCCCCAACCAGTGTTGATCTTAGATATAAATAGGACTAATTAGATCAGAGCTGTGTGTGACTTGGGCAGTAAGTATTGGTGATCTAATTATAGCATGGGTCAGGAACAGAGGTAAGATTAGCATCCCATGTCTGTACAGCTGCTCACCTTCCTGGCAGCCAACTTCTTTCTCACAGACAGAAGCAGTTTCTGAGAACTTGATGCATCATAGTTCATAGCAAAGAAAAGAAGCATGAATGAAGCATGAAGTCTGACAGTGGACGGGCATGGCTGGAACAGCAGCACCATGTGAGGATTCTGACACTGTATTAACTCAGCTTTAGATCAGTGTTCCTAACCAAGACTTCTCTTTCTGTCTCTAGGAATCGGAAATATTCTGCCTCCCTTCCCCTTCAGGGCTTCCTCTTTTGGGAGTGAAAAGCAGACCTAGAAAAATAAAAGGTTGAGATCCATCACAGAAAATGAAACTTAAAGAAAAGAAGGAAAAACAAAAGCTGTGTGTGAGAGTGTGTGTGTTGTGTGTGTTGTGAGTATGCATAGGTATGGCCTGTGTGTGAATCATTGTTTTTAATGAAAACAAGATGCAAACACAGTATATGAATTTGCAACTTTATAACTGATCATGTTTCATTAAATTGAAGCCAATATTTTAATTCTGATTTTTTCTGAAGACTTTTTTCCATTCATAGTTTTAATTTTAGTACATCTGAAGGATTTCTTTGTTCATTATTTACCATAAAGGTAAGCTCAAAAATGGTATTTAAGCATATATGTGCTTTATCAAACTCGTTGCAATATGTGAAATATTTTTAACAAGCATATTCAAGACCTACAAATACGCAAAGCAATAAACAAACTGAAGTTTTTAATCATGAAATATTTAAACAAATTTTAGTGAAGAAATTAATACACTTTCTCTTCACCTGAATTAACGTGTATGATGCCTTTGCTCTGGCTGCGGTTACCCCAGGAAAGAGTATTCTGGTCTTCACCTCTCAAATCTAAATAGTACACGCATAAATAAAGAAGGTGCTGATTTGTTAAAGAAACAGGCCTTGCATTATGTTTTAAGTAGTTTTATTTCAATCAAAAAATTTTGTGGAGTTTTTAGAGATCTGTAGTAAAAAAACAAAGACAAAAAAAGTTTGTGAGAAATACATACTGGTACATTTTTAGAATAATATAGTGAAGATAAAGGGAAATAATCATCAAGGTACTGAAACATCTGTTAAGGCTCAGAAAACTAACTCAACTTCCTCCTAGAAGGATGTTAGAATAATTTCTGAAAAAAATGAAGTGCATTAATACAATTCATTTGTTATAGGCATAAAGTCTGAGTTTCAGGCTCTCTTTATAAGAAATAAGATGAACACTTTCTGTTTTGAAAAGCAGAAAACAAGAGAGGCTGTCGTCCTTCTCAGCAAACAGACTACATGAAAACAAAATTTGGGGTGCATTTGGTGGTAAACATGAAATATATTTAACTTAAACTGAATCTTCTTACCACCTGGATAATGCTCTCTAGTCTTTGTGTTTTTGATTGGTTATCAATCTTCAATCTTGTATTTAAAAAAGGTTAATGACTAGGGCAGTGTCAAAATATTTGAATCTCAATGTTACTCATTAAATAAGTAGTAGTTTGAGGAATATGGTTTTACATAGAACCTAAATTGGCTCAAAATATTTTGGGATTTGTCTTTTTTTCTTTTTCACTTCTAGTAACCACTCAGGCTGGGGGTAAATCCTCTGATGATACTGGCATTTTAGTCTTAGATCTGCCATCATAAGCTCTTTCATTAAAGTTAAAAATGGGGGTAGGAAGGTGGCTCAGGTGTACAGAACATGCCTAGCATTCACAAGGCCCAGGGCTCAACTTCTGACACCAAAACAACGAAAAAATTAAAAAGAAAACAAAACAATACAACAAAAAACAACCACACACAGAAAAGTACTCAGCAATTATAAAGGAACTGACTTACTTTCCAATTGGTGCTGCAATGAATTACCACAAATTTTGTGGCTTAAAACAATGCAAACTTATTATTTCATAATTCTGGAAGGTGGAAGTTCCAAATGGCTGTTACTTGGAGAACATCAGTGTGTAGGCAGGATGCTGTTCCTTCTGGGGGCTCCGGGAAGAATCTGTCTCCTGTCTGCCCATCCAAGGGCTTCTACCCTCCATGCTCACAAGATTCTTAATTCAAAGGATCACATGTACAAAATCCCTTTTGTGGGTAGGTAACAGTCAAAGGTTTCAGGGATCAGGACATGAATAGTGGGGGGTCATTATTCTTTTTTGTGTGTGGGTGGAACTGGGGATTGAACTCAGGACCTTGCACTTGCCAGGCAGGTGCGGTGCCACTGAATACGTTCCCAGCCCACTATTATTCTTCCCACAGTGGGAATGTGAAAACATTTTATTATGTTTACTGTAAACTATAATAAACCTATCTTTAACTGTAGAAATAATATAGGCATACAAATTTATTCACATATGAAAGACTACAGATAAATCTAAAGTCTCTCTCCTACTTTCTCCCTCATCCCAGTCTTTCCAGAAGTAACTATTGATGCTCATTTACTTTTTTATTTTTCTTATTTTTTCCCCATTCCTAGCCCTCCCTTAACACCCTCCACCCTTCCCTATTTACAAAGACTTTATTTCCATTTTTTCCATTTTTCATCATTTTTCCTTTCCCTTCTTTCCCTTCCCCTGCCCCTCCCACTACCCCTGCCTACCCCTTTGGACCTTTTCTTCCTATTTCGATGCTCATTTACTTTATAACCTTTGCTATTTCTTATGTGCCTATACACATTCATTGTAGCTAAAGAAATACAATTGGTGTGTAGATTTCCCCCCCCCCTCTCTCTCTCTCTCTCTCTCTCTCTCTATCTCAAATGCTTTGGGGTTTTGATACGATTACATTGTTGACTAAAGATGAACTCCCTAGTGTTATTAATATGTTTACTGTATTTAATCTTTCCATCTTGGAACATGGATTTTATTTTATTTTTAATGGACAAATAAAAATTATACATCTTTACCATGCATGAAGTGTAGTTTTAAAAGATGGTGAATATTTAAATTTTAAAAAATTTATTAGAGTAAAAGACACATTGTCATTAATTCCTTCTCACAATTCTGTCACTTTGAAAGCACTTATTGTTCTCCGCCACTTACTGAAGCAGTTCTGGAAGTCCTCTTTTGGGAGTGTCTTTAGTTGTGCTGTCTTGGCTGCTTACATTTCCTAAATCAATTAAAACATTCACCTTTCATGGTCATTTTGACTTTGGAAGAGCCAGAAGTCACATGGCCTGAGATGGGTGAATAAGGAGGATGAGGATGCTCCCCAGTGTTTTCATGGGCCTGTCTTTCTGTTGGATCACAGCAGCATTCAGCATATTTTGGATCACATCTCATAAAGACACAAAAGAAGATTTCCAGAACTCTCCTCAAAGTGACAAGGATGATGAGATGAGTGTGTTTCAGCATTTTGAGGGGAATTAATAGCAATATGTTTTTTACTGTAATAATTTTTTAAAACATTCAGTCATATATTTTGATCACCACTTGTACAACATGATGTTTTGAAATATGTATGTACTGCAAAGGGCCTCAATCAAGTTAATTAATATATGCACATACTTAACATTTTTGTGGTGGGAATACTTAAAATCTATTCTTTTACCTATTTTCAAATGTGTTGTGTTATTAACAATAATCAACATTTTGTATAACAACTTTCTTGAACTTATTCTTCCTGTGTAACTGAAATTTTATATCCTCTGTTCAATTTTCTCTGTCCTTGGCCCCCATTTTATTTTAAATATATATATATATATATATATATATATATATATATATATATATATGATAGCAAAACATTTATTGGTGCATTTTAGGTATACATAATGACAACACTCATCATAAGGAATTTGCACATGCACATGATACATCCCACCTCTTTTTTCCCATTCTGCCCTCCCCTCAGGCTCCCTCCCCTCTCTATGTACAAAAGCTTTGTTTCCAGTGTTTCCTTCTATTTTTACTTTTTTTCTGGTCCCTTCCTTTCTTCTTCTTTCCTCCCTTGTTCCCATTTCTTTTTGAACATTTTCTTCCCATTTCTCAATATCTATTATACATTTTAGTCCTTATTTCCACATTCAGTTTCTCACACTAGAGAAACAATTTGGTATTTAAACATGTGTCCAATTTATTTCACTTAGGAGTATGGTCTCAAGGTCCATCCATTTAGCTATAAATGTCTCAAGCTCATCCTTCTTTATGGCAGAGTATAAAAAACCATATCTTCTTGATCCATTCATCGGTTGATGGGCATTTGGGCTGTTTCCAAGATTTAGCTATTACAAAGTGTGGTGCTATAAACATGGGTGTGCATGTATCACTGTGGTATGATGCTTTTAATTCTTTTGGGAAGATATCAAGAAGAGGAATAGCTGGGTAAAATGGAACCTCTAATTTTAGTTTTTTGAGGAATCACCACACTGATTTCCACAGTGGTTGCACCAGTCTATACTCCTACCCCTCCCCCAGCATTTGTTATTGGTTGATTTCTTGATAGCAGCCATTCTTTCTGGAGTGAGAAGAACTTTCAGCCTTGTTTTAATTTGCATTTCATGTTTCATCAGTGATGTTGAACATTTTTTCATATATTTATTTGCTGTTGCTACTTCTTCATCTGAGAAGTGTCTTTTCATTTCAGATGCCCATTTTGGATTGGGTCTTTAAATTTGGGGGTTCCTTTATCTGATGAATAGGTGGTAAAAATTTTTCCCATGCTGTTGGTTGTCTCTTCACTCTGTTGGTGGTTTCTCTTGCTGTGCATAAGCTTTTTAATAAGATGAGGTCCCAGTTGTTGATTCTCTGTACTATTTCCTGTGTGGTCTGGGTTTTGTTCATGAAGTCTTTGCCTACTTCTATGTCCTCAAGCATTCTACTTATTCTCTCTTCCAGTAGATTTAGTGTTTCCATTTTAATACTTAGATCTTTGATCCATTTCAATTTTAGATTAGTGCATAGTGAGAGATATGTGTCTAGTTTCAATCTTTGACATGTGGGAAGCCAGTTTTTCCAGCACCATTTATTGAAGAGGCTATCTTCCTTTAAGTGAAGGTGTTTGACTCCTTTGTCAAAGATAAGATGGCTGAGTATGTCTGGAGTTGTTTCTGCATCTTCTGTCTGTTCCATTGATACCTCAGGTCTATTCTTTTGCCAGTACCATGCTGTTTTTATTACAGTAGCTTTGTAATATAATTTGAGGTCAGGGATTGTGATACCCCTTGCCTTACCTTTGTTGCCCAGAATTGCCGTTGGTGTTCCAGGTCTCTTCTAGTTTCAAATGAATTTTATGATTGTTTTTTCTAATTCTGTGAGATATGCTCTTGGAATTCTGATTGGGATTGCATTAAATCTGTATAACAGTTTTGAAAGTATGGCCATTTTCACTGTGTTGTTTCTTCCTATCCGAGAACAAGGGATGTGTTTTCATTTTCTGATATGCTCTTTGATCTCCTTTTTCAGAGTACTGTAGTTTTCAATGTAGAGGTCTTTTACTTTCTTTGTTACATTGATTCCTAGGTATTTCTTTTTTGGGGGGGGATGCTTTGTGAAAGGGCTTGTTTCCCTAATTTGTCTCTCAGTGAACTCACTGCTATTCATCATGTACAGGAAGGCTATTGATTTTTTAGTGTTGACTTTGTACCCAGCTGTGCCACTGAATTTGGTTATCAAATTTAGAAGTCATTTGGTGGAGCTTTTTGGGTCTTCTTTGTAGAGTATCATGTCATTTGCAAACTTCTTATTTTCCTATCCTTATTCCTTTTATTTCTTTCTCTTTTTTATTTTATATCTATGACTTAACTTTTTGAGATTCCACACATAAATGAGATAATGTGGTATTTGTCTTTGTGTGCCTGGCTTATTTCACTTAACATAATATCTCTGGACCATGCCTTATTGTTCCATTTTTAGGTCTGACATAAAGTTCTCAGTAAAGTTTAATAGGTGTTTTTGACATAGTTATAGGTTTGCAATCAAGTATTTATAGTTGCTGATGTGGTGAATATAATTATTTTTCTATTGTGTTTTCTAATGGATTATTACTGAAGTATAAGAAAGATTTTTTTTGTAGTCCTAGAGATCAAACTCAGAGCCTTCCCACTGAGCTCCATCCCCAGCTCCTTATTCTGAGATAGGATCTCTCTAAGTTGCTAAGTTGCCAGGCAGGCTCAAACTTACTCTCCTCCTGCCTCAGCCTCACAGAATGCTAGAATTACAGGCATGGACCATCATGGCTGGCTAGGATAGCTATTTTTTATATTGTTCATAATGCATACACACACACACACATATAATAGCTGTGTTTTTGATGAACTCTGCAGTTTCTAAATCTTACCAACTTATTTTATTGTTCTATAGAGTCAGTGAATTTATTTGAAAATGATAAGAGTTTCACCACTAATCATTTTTTGTAAGAGTTATATTCTTTAGTCAATGCATTTAAGACTATAAATTTATCTCTGAATGGCATCTTGGTTACATTTCTCAGGTTTTGATAATGTAGTACCTGATTCTAAATCTATTCTAAAGATTGCAGTCTATTTTTCTTCTCATGGTAAGAACAAATAACATAAGGTCCACCCTCTTCACAAATTCCAAGTATGTATAGTACAGTTGTTAATAATAAATACAATGTTGCACTGCACATATTTAGAATTTATTCATCTTGGGTAACTGAAACTTTAATCCCATTGAACAGCAACACTGCACTTCTCCTTTTCCTCAAACCCTGGCAACCGCCATTCTACTTTTTGCCTCTATTAGTTTGAGCATTTTATATACCTCACATATGCGGAATCATGCAGTATATGCACTTCTTTGACTGCTTATTTCACTCAGCATAATGTTCTCAAGATTTATCCATCTTGCCTCATATGGTAGTATTTCTCTTTTTTATGGCTGAACAATAATCCATTGTATGTATAACTTACATTTTTTCACATGTTAGTTTTTTAATGATTTTAAGGTCCAAAAGATTGGAAACAATGTTGAATACTTGGAGGAGATACAAATTCAAGATGATAAAATATTAAATAGAAGACAAATTATATGAGTTCTCAAGTGTATCAACATTTGACCCTTTGTCCTTTCTTCTACTGGCAGACACTTAGGTCGTGTCCTCATCTTGGCTACTGTGACTATTATTGCAAATGAAAGTGGAATGCCTATATTTCTTTGAGATCCTGATTTCAATTCTTTTGGATATATGCTCACAAGTGGAATTGCTAGATCATATTCAGTTCTATTTTTTTTTTTGGTACTGGGGATCGAACTCAGGCCCTTGCACTTGTGGAGCAGGCGGCAAAACCACTGAGCTAAATCCCCAGCCCCAGTTCTATTTTTAATTTTGTGAGGAACCTCTGTATTGCTTTCCATAGTGACCGTGTTAGTTTACATTCCCGCTGCCAATGTACAAGAGTTCTAATTTCTCCACATTCTTGCGAACTCTTGTTATTTTATCTTATTTTTTCGATAATGGCCATGCTAACTGATGTGAATTGATATCTCATTGGGGTTTTGATATTCATTTCCCTGAAGATCAGTGATGTTGAACATCTTGTTGGCGATGCACACGTCTTCTTTGGAAAAATGCCATTCAAGTCCTTTGTTCATTTTGAAATTGGGTTATTTGTGTTTTTAGATATTGCGTTGTAGGAATTGCTTAAGTATTTTGAATATTTGCCCCTTACCAGATGTATGGTTGGTAAATATTTTCTCCCATGATGTAGGCTGCCATTTCATTTTGTTGTTTCTTTTGCAGAGCAGAAGATTTTTCTTTGATATAGTCTATTTTTCAATATACTTGTGGCAAATTATTTGAGCTTTGGTACAGTAAGTGCTCCCATCATTTACCAGAAGTGTCACAAACTTTCCATCCCTCATTCTATTACTTCTGTTGCTTTTGCCTTGAGACAGCTTTTGGCACCTGTTGAAATCATACCCATCCTTGAAAGCCTTCTTAGCTGCTACCTTGCTGGTGACAGTTAAGTGAACCTCCACCTGTCTCTAGTCTCCACCAGCCCACTAATGGCCAGCACAAAGATACGTTAGATTCTGCATTATTTGCAGCCTGCCCTATATACAGTCATTTACTTTTTACATCTTATATTATACCCTAGATTGTAATTTATCTTAGAACAAGAAGTTTAAAATTAAAAACTTAGTTGGCTGTTCCTCTTGTACAAAGCAACTCCTGAGAGGATGAAGTTTCTCCACATTATGTATAGCTTTGAGACTCTTTGAAACCCTGAAAAAATATGACCATCTTGCTTCTAATGATTATCTTAATTTAATATTTATTTTAGCTGAGTGTGTGTGTGTGTGTGTGTGTGTGTGTGTACCTCTAGGAAATCAATGACTGCTTTCTTTTTGTGGTTCTGGGAATTAACCCCAGGACCATGCAAATGCTAAGCCTGTGTGCAACACTGAGCTACATGCCCAGCCCCCCCCAGCTCCTGTGTTCTCAGGTAGGCAATGGGTTCTCTAGTTAAGGCCCTGCAATGATGCTTCTTATTCTGGTGAGTCACCAATGCTGCATAGCTATGGTCCTAATTTCCAAGAGTGTTGATGTTCCATAAAGAACTCCCAGACAATTTATGGGACTCTGACTCTCTGTGGTTGGTTGCAGACATTTCTTCAGAGGAGAAAATTAAAGGCTTGTTAACTACTGTGTGAAAAATCACTTTCAGCAGTACATTTGATTACACCTCTACCTTAGGAATTAAGTTTTGCTTTAAAAAATACAATCAATGTTGAGATGCTTTTAATGCACAACCCATAGTTATTTTAGCATAGTGTAATAAAAATAACTTGCCTTGACACCAGAAAATATTGTTTTTGATGAACACAAGATACTCATCTTTGATTCTTTCTGTTTTTTTCTTCCAATATATAGTTGAAAATAATTTCAAAGTGGCTGCTTAGATCCCCAAAGTCTCTGAGAAAAAAATGAAATCTTCTTTTCCCAGGCCACAGTGTAGTGAAATAAATTAGTATAATGATTTATCTTTACTATTGTAGTCAATTCTGATAGAGATTATAGAGACAAAATGACAAACTGCCCTACTGGTAAAGTTAAATCATGTCAGCCAATCTTTAGTTTTTCCTTACCCTAATTGCTCCTACTGTTCATTTATCTTCCCAGGCAATCTTTGGAAGAAATACTAGTTCAATCAGTGCATGTGCAAACCACCCGAGATAAAAAAGTTTAGTCTAATTTGTCTCACTAAATTGTAATGCCTCTAGTAAACAAATCTAGGTTTGAACGGAGACTTAAGAAATCTGAATGGTTATGGGTACAACATGCTCTCTTTTTGCATTTTAAAAGATACCATTAATATACAGGTTTGCTCTCTTTCTCTTACCACTATACTTCTTCCCTTATTGCCTTTGAATATGTGTCCTTTGTCCAAATTAGAACCAGCACTGCATGCAATATGTTTATTCACACAGTTCAGAACCTGTTCAGTGTAAAAGTGAAAGATGTAAACTTTTTAAATGTAAAAGCCCAGCAGCATCATGCACTGAAAGCGGGTCTGGTGAGAAGTGACTTTCATGGGGACAGTTAGACATGGAGGTAAAGGCTCTACCCATGTGAGTTTTTAAGCATATGAGCTTTTAGGAGATGAGAACAGTGTTAAGAGTTAGTTCTTTGTTTCAGCAGTAAAACTTCATAATAAGCCTACTATGTGCTGGAATGTGCCGAGTTCTAGCTACATTCCTTTCCATTTAGGAGGGGACTTATTATTCAGCTGCTTTGAGTTTTTACACATGAAAATCATCTCCATGTTAGAAAACATATTAAACCAGGGTGATTATGGTAAAAATCTTTTAATTATTTTTTTCTCCGAGCACAGAGCAAGTTAGGCTTCTCTGTTACTTCTCTCTGCAGCAATCAGAGGGAAGATTCTGTACCTGAGCTGTTCAGTAATGCCAGAGACAAGCTGGCACCTCATCAGCAACTGTGGGGACAGTAGACATGGCAGATGGCCTCTGTCATTCCTGTTTGAGTAAGAGAAAGCCATCTCTAAGGACTTTGGGGATCCATGGGAGTCACAGTGTGCACAACTGCCTACCATGAATGTGTCTGTGCGATTCCTTGGAAGTCCAGGTAAAGGCCCTTACCAGGCCAGGATTTGCAGCATCTCTTAAAGCCACAAGATGGATACTCATTCCTGTCATGAAGGGTTAGAATTAAGGTATCTTAGAAACTATCTCTAAAATGAGAGACGTGGCTATAAGGGAAACAGTGTGATCTGGAAAGGCTAAGAATGTTTTTATGGCCATAATGATAAGTAAGGGACAGAGCTGACATAGGGACTTGGGGTCTCTAAAACCAAAAGGACTGGCTCTAGACTCCTTAGAGCCACCATATGGTAGAATCATGATGCAGCCTAGAGAAACATTTACAGAAAAGAAGTTTGAAATGTTAAAGGAAATTTTATTCTTTCGTGGTTAGAAGAGTCACTTCTATATGCCCATGCATAGACTTGTGCTATGAACATACTTACTTTGAGTGTTCTCTTTTATTTGTTTGTTTGTTGTTGTTGTTGTTTTTGGTACCAGGGATTGAACTCAGGACCTTGCGCTCACAAAGCAAGTGGCAGAACCACTGAGCTAAATCCCTGGCCCTGAGTGTTCTCTTTTAGAGGAGTGAAAGAGCAATTGTTTATCATTGTGTATGAATCACCATGCCAGGAGCTTTGGAGAAAATAGAGAAGACCATGCATGGCGTGACTCAGAAGCTTATTGTCAGCCAGGCATGGTGGCACACCCTGTTATCCCAGCACTCAGGAGGCTGAAGAAAGAGGATCATCACAAGTTCAAGGCCAGCTTGAACTATATAGCAAGACTTTGCCTCAAAAAAAGAAAAAACAAAAGCAAAAAAACCAAAAACCAAAAACAAAAAGAAACTTATTGTCAAGTGTATGACGTAGATGTGTGAATGACTATCCAGAGTGCAAAGTCAAATTAAACATGGGTCCAGATATTTATTGAGATATATTTGTGAGAAGGAAATGATATGGACATAAAATTTGTCTCTGTTAGTGAATATAAACTATGTAGTATCATCTATAGTAACATACCCAGACTGAGATGATTCAGGTGACACTGACAGTTGTGTTACATGAGTGCTTGCTTTTTGTCCCCTAACTCAGATGAAGAATGTATAGTTTATATAGACAAGAAAGATAGATCCATTGTTTTCTTATATTTACAATATAAGTGGCCAATTTGATATACATGTAATAAATTCATTTCTCCTTTGTGGGAATTTGTTGGCAATGTGATATTTATGGGGAGGGGGACCTAATATTGATCAAACACTGCTATGTACAGACATCATCACAGGTACTTTGCTATATTATCTCTCATATATCTGTCTTTGCGTTCCTATATAGAATTGTTACTATCCCCATTTCACAGTATCCATGCTTTCTTTCATCCCATTGCTAAAGTGCAGTGTCACAGAGAACTAAGAAAGTAGCTAATTTCAATCAAAGAAAAGGGAAGACTTTTCACAAAGGAGGGAGCAGCACACAATTATGATTCAGGCCAGTGGTGGACAGAAAAAAGAACTGAGGGAATGGTATGGTACTTGGGGCACAGTCACCATTACTGACCATGTTTCTACCTTTTACCACACTCTCCGCTAAGGCCCCTGCACCAGGGAAGTGTTTGCTACCTGAACATAAAGGTGTATTTGGATCTTTTCCTTCTGGAAGCTGGAGCAGGTAGAGGGGTTCATGAAGGATAGATTTGAATTAGGATCCACATTTGTGGGGTTGGGGGTTTAGCTCAGTGGTTCCGAGTTCAATCCCCCGTACCAAAATCAATCAATCAATCAATCCACATTTGTGTGCAAGCTGACTTGGCAGTGAGGTGACAAGTCATGAACTTCTTGTGTGATCAGGCTGGGTTAGAAGGAAAAGGGAAATGGGAGGTGGATTCTTTATATGTGCAAAATATATTACTGAGGCCCATGCAGATGATAATTTTTGCTTGTTTGCTCTTTCAGTAACAAAGTGTTTCTATTAAAGGAAAACAGCTTGAATAGTTAATAGGGAATGTTATCTTTTATTAAAAACTCTATCATCAACAACAAAATGAACAAAGCAACAATAAAAAATTTAAGTAAGAAAAAGATCTAGAGCAAAGCATTTTGGTTTCAGACAACAGCCACAGAATGTTTTGAAGACTATTTAGTTAGGAATATTGTTTTGTAATTAAGAAATTAAAGAGGAAGGAGAATCTTCTTTGAAGGAGAATCTTCACTTCTATACACATGAGGATATAACTCATGCCAAATCTCTGAATTCTTGTCACTTTCCCATTACACACATTTGTCATTGCCATCTCTGCTTTTCAGGCCTGTGTGAGGTAAAACCTCAAAAAGCACAATTGATCTTAAACCCAGGGGAAAACCAAGAACTTGGACATGATTCTTCAAAGTTATCACCATCCAACAGAAGCTGTCAACTCTCTCATATGGCAGGAGTCATGAAACCAAAGACCAAAGACTTGAAGTTACACAGAAAACAGGAGAAGCTACATGTTTAAAACAGTAAGATAAATTTCCTCCTTTTTTGAGTTCTTTTCATTATTCTCTTCAACCCACTTTATACCAAACTGCTTGGCAATAGTTTAATGAATGAAAGAGTTTAAGGGAAAACTACTGTTGAAAATTTAAAGTTATTTATTTGAATTATTTTATCTAAGATAAAATCCCTTCTGCCTAGCCAGAATGCTAACTTTCCAAAAAATAACACTAGAATGAGGAAGAGCTGGGGAATTGCCTGGTAGGAAGGATGGAGACACAGAATGGAGACATATGGCATGATTGGATACATCATTATACAATTTCAAAGCCTCAATGAATTTCACAGAAAGCAATAGATTGAGATCTTATTCTTGAAGTTTATTGCAGAGAACACTTATCTAAGATTATCTGTGTATAATCCAGATGGATACTGAGTAGAGAATAAATCAGCAGCCACCTTTGAGATCTTGTTAGCAAAAGAACATTCTGTAGCGTTGCACAGAAAGTACACTGATGTCCACAGATCTATCCCTAGCTTCTGCTCCAAGCAAAAATTATCTTCCCCAGCAAGAATCATAAGAGCTTCCCTCTTCACCTGGCCTGTGGAAGAACTCTCTTACTGTGGGAGGAACAGTAGTAGACAGAGCCTTGCAAATGGGTGGGCTGGCAATGGGCAGCACTATCACCATATCTGCAAGGCACATTGGAAAGAATCTCAGCCTTCTGGGGATAGATAATTCCTGGAGGATCTGGGACTGTGTCTTGCTTAAGTGCACAAGAAAGATGAAGAGTAAGAAATGGGAGGTAGGGAGACTGAGCAGTAGAGAACCTATAGGAAGATCTGGATTGAACCAGACTAACCCAGGACTATTCACTTCATCACGTTAGAGGGTGATCTGCAGGCTCTTTAATGGGAATGGAAGGAAATCTAACAGCAGCCCATCTACACTGTTTAGAGTATGGGTTCCGTACCTGAGCACTGTGAATCTTGAGGTTCTTGGAGGGCTTAGGAGGACCAGGAACCTTCTGAAGCAACTTGAAAATTTTGTGATATTATTGTATACGTGTATGCATATGCCTTTTTTCCCTGGGGGAAAGAATTCTCAAATGTATCCAGAACTCAAAAAAGTTTGAGCACTGTTTTAATCCATATTATGTATCTATATATATATATAGATATATATTACATATAGTACATATAAATACATATATAATAAATGTGTGTGTACATTGCTCTTATGCAGGAAGGTTAGTCACAGCACATAGCACATATTTTATTGATTTGATTTTTATAAACACTTGAGTTCAGAGGTTCTTCAAAGTTTTGCCATATTGCTTGATGAAAAAGGACAGATCTTTTTGTTAGGTGCTGTTGGGAGCCATTCTACATAATTTGGGGGAAAAATCATTTCACAATTAAATTATGATTAGGGCTGTCTGAGGCCTCAATAGTCTTGTGATGCAGTGATCCTCAAGGGCAAAATTACATTAGCTGAAGACATCCTGGTTCTTTGAGAACCAAGTAGGAAGGTTTCACCTGAGGAGGGACAAATTCCTTATCAGTTTACCTCATCCCACCTACTGCTGTAAGAACATTTTGCTCATCTCACCGCCCTAATCAACTTACACTCCTCATTGACCTAAGATCTTCATCAGCATAAGATCCTCATGGTCATATGATTACCACCACCCTCCGGGTCATCTGATACTTCCTCAGATTATAAGATCCTTGTAAATTTACGATTACTGCCACCCTCGGAATCATCTGATACTCTGTGAACCCAATAAGTAGTGGCAAGCTTGGGGTGCTTTTGTCTTTGCCGCGCAGAGCAGCACTTATCGGGCCCAAAGCTCAGCTTCTTCTCTAAGTCTCATTTCCTGTCTTTATTCTTTAATTTGCTTTGTGCTGTAGAGGCTCACAGGAGACCAGGATTCACTGCAGGGGTTCTGGTAATGTCCCCTTTCCCATTCCCCACAATGTAGACCAACAATTTGATTCTGAATATGTACAAAACTAGGCAAGCAACCTCTTCACTGAACTTCCCTGATGAAGTTTAGTTCTGTTTAGATGTACAAACTATTCTAGGCAGAGATTGCCAACTCAAATACCTACAGGGGCCAGGTAGCTTAAAGAAGTGAACAGATAGGGCAAGTCATAAAATGATAAAGGCCAAGGAAGCTCACCCTCTCTCAGGGACACTCTGAGGAGCTCTGGGGTGTCTGCCAGGGACAGCTGTCACTCAGCTCCAGCTCCACTTGCCAGATGAACACCATGTCCAGGGTTGCCAGATTTTCCAGGTTTTCAACAAGATCTACAGTTCTGAGCTTTTACACAAAAATTTCTGTCCAGAAATATAAAATGTTAAGAATACCCAGAAAAAAAGTACTATAAGATGTTTGGATCTTTATCTTGTTGATGCATGGTAGTATGGGGTACCATGGGTTAAATGCTTCTAACCTTCTAAAATCCAAAATTTATAAAACTCAAGTTATTTTAAGTTAAAATGATAATATGTAAAAATGGATAGGCAGTGGGAAACTCATTCCTCTTTGGAGAAGTAGTTGATTTTGTAATTTACTTAAAAGAAGGAGCCCAAGAAGAGCTCTTGTTCAGGTGTTTGGAGATGTGAACTTGACCCAAATTGTCTCCAGTGGATAGATACAATCTGTGACATTAGTAAATCTGAAGAGTAGTTGTTATTTTTAGAAAGGAAATCTCACTAAAATAGGTCAAGAAATGAGGCTGCAAAGAAGGGACAGAAAGGGAAATGAAACTGAAAAGAGTTCAAGGTGCAGATCTGTTTCTTCCCTGAGGTGGAAAGAGAGAGTCTAAGAGACCAGAGTAGCAGCAGACAAATGGACGGACAGAGTGTGACCGGAAAAGGATGCAAGTGTGAGGAGCTCATTTTGGCAACACTGGAACTTCTACTGAACATGGGAGCTCAGTTTGTAGTTTTCCTTGGGACACATACCAAGTCCAGAGGCTCAAATATGTCAACCTGACAAATACTCCCGGAGACACATACTCTCCTGACCCCTCTGGTTAATGAGCTGTGTTGGAGAGGAAGTTGAGAGGATCATGGGAGGTTTGGATTTAGTTCTTATGGAATTTCAAAGCTTAAAAAGGAGCTATTTCAGAGTTGGCTAGCTTATAATGTCTTTGCCTTTGTTCCAACCAAAAGAGTCAACATCTCTTAAATGTGTGCTAAAAAACTTACCTTTATGGGAATCACTGTGGTATAAGTATATATTCATCAGGCCTCTACTCTTAAGGCTGACAATACCACCATGTTGCCTTTTGTGAAAATCACACCCAGCAAAATCATACTTTTTATGATTATCATGCACCACTGTGAAATAACTCATATATTTATTTTTTAAATTTTTCAAAAGCTCATTATCACCATCAATTTTAGCTGCTTTACAAGCAAAATTAACTGAAATCCAGAAATTTCTATTTTATCACTATAAAATTAGGTATTTTAATTGTAAACTCCAATTTTGGTTTTTGAGCTTTCACACATTTCTTTCTGCCTATTAAGATGTAGTATCCAGGCAATGTCTTTCTAGTAGTCAGGAAGGTTCACATCTCATTTTATTCCCAATAGTTACTTGCCTAATATTTTTACCTTTTTAGCAGTCTCAAATTACTAGAAAAGAAATTATCATTTATTTTGTGTTCATTTTGTAGGGAATAGCTTGGGATATATATTTTTTCAACTTAAATTTAATAGGAGAGTTTTTTCTACCAGTGTTGTTATTTATCAGTTGCTGAAACTTTCAAAACATCTTTCTTTGTTTCTCTTTGTTAATATGAAACTTTAAAAAGCATTTATGCTGTCTTACTAGTCACTTTTTAACATTTATGTTTTCTACAACAAAATATAAAGTTATTCGTGACTTGCAGGTTCTTCCCACACATACCACGAAATCTATCAGATTTTAAATATCACCAAACAGCTTCAAAGAAAATGTTGTATTTTTTCTAGAATCCAGTTTTACTCTTTTTTATACCTGAAGATTAGTTTTGACTTACTTTATAATAAATCATCCTTCCCGTTGTTTTTCTGAGACAAGGCCTCACTGTAGCCCAAGTGGCCTCAAACTCACAGTGATCCTCCTGCCTCAGCCTCTTGAGTGAACAATCATTCTTGCTACCATTTCTATACATCAGAACTGAGGGAATGTGTAAACATAAGGAATCATCTTGGTTTGCATTTAACTTAAGTTTTTATTATGTATTTCAACATTTGACATCCCAAGTGATTAAGATTCTTTTTTTTTTTTTTTTTGGTACCAGGAATCTAACTCAGAACCTTGTGCTTATGAGGCAGGCATGGTGCCACTGAGCTAATTCCAAGATTCTTAAGATAAGTTGTAAAATCTTTCACCCAGAAATGCTCTGAATTCCATGAGACACAGTTGAAAGATGATGAAGAAACTAGAATTGAAAATGTAATTCGGTATAGTTTCCTTGGGCCATCCTGTGCATCCTTATGAATTTCTAGATTCTTGTGTCACATAATCAGAGAAGAATAACTGGGCACCCACAAATGCCTTCAGAAATCTGGTAACAAAAGTTTTAATATTTAGTGACATTGCATAAAAATGTAAAGTAATTTAGACATGCAGACTATGCATTATAAAACAGCATTTAATATAGAAAAAAGTTCCTTTTCCTTAAACTTTTTTAGAGATATAAAATTGCTCCTTAAGAGTCAAAATTTTAAACCACTACTAATTAAACCAATGTTGTTATTGAGCAAGATTGCACATCCCAATTCATTGATTCACAAAAAGTTGTAGCCATTATTACATTGAGTCCAGACCTTCTGGGAAAGCAAAACACAAACCCAGAACTTAAATAAGATTCAGAGTTGTTCTAAAAATGATGTCAGTCAATATTTAATCAATCAGAACAAATCTGTTTTTGTATGAAAATTTAAACACACAAAATGAACACCTTGAGACACTTTTGGAATATATAAGGCAAAGAATTTCCAAATAAACACAGTTGTAGCTTGTGAGTAAAACCCTCCGCTGTTATGGGCTGCAGAATAGCAGCCCAGTATAGACGAAGTATGATAGGGCCATAGATCACCGTAATAACATTTGCAATAAACAATAACAGAACAAAGCAGACATCTATAAGAATCCCACGAGGAATTTATGTTATCCATAATTTTTCTTTACATTTGAGAAACTATGGCAGGAAAGGCCATTACATTCAATGGTACCAATTAATTTCTGCAACTTTTAACGACATCTTTCTGAGTAAAAACCTCACATAATGCTCCGAGCACATGATTGATGGCAGCTTACGTTTGATTTGTACTGGATTCCTGATTTTTTTTAGTATTTTTAAAGAGTCCCTCTGCAGCCAATCAAGCAATCAACATGAAATACTCAGATTCTCTCTTGAAAAGTACAAGAAAACAGAAAAGACAATGTGCTTTCCTTCTCTGGCCAACAGACGATTGGTGATGTTATTTAAGTAGTTTTCTGGGTGATGGATTACAGAGATTTTTATTCCAAGAGAAAATGACAGTCAAAGAAAACCATTTAATTTTGCTTCTATTCAGGATGTCAGAGTATAACACTACCCTTAAATATGGGTTTGTGATACACAACTTCCTTTTATTGACTTTCCTAGGCTTTAGCAAAAAAAGTATTTCTCTATATCCTAGAAAATATCCCAAGTTAATAATATCAATGAAAAGATTTAAACTGAACAAGTAGGACCACACAAGAACACACATATGTTTCTAGTGGGCGTGATCTTGGGAAATGAATATGTGATTAACATGAGGTTAGGTTGGAACGTCCCTGCTGTTTAACCATATAAGCTCCAGTCAAGATTTGATCTAGTGGTTTACAAAATGAGTTGTACCTTAAAATAGTGACCACAGTTAGTAGTGTGCTGGTAAGTACAAGGTTCCTACTTCTCAAGTATTTATTAATTAGGAAGTCTCCTCTAGGGAAAACAGGCTAGAAAAAAAGTTGTGTAGCATGTGTGTAAGTGACATCTTACAAAGCAAAAATGGCCCAGTGGAGACCAAATTTTACCCAGAACTATTTGTCAGTGATGATCAAGGGGAGAATATGATGTCTAGGAGAGACAAACACTCATTCATTCCATAAATGTTTATTGAGTGTCCATTACAGTCCAGCTGCTGTGCTAAATTCTTGTCCTCATGGAATTGTGGGCCAGAGAGGGCAAGCTGGGAATGGCTAATGGCTTGCACAAGGACACAAAATGGGTAGTAGAGTTGGGATTATCTAATTCACTCTCAAATCCTAGTTTGTAAACAGTGTTTTAGTTCATATGAAAATAGCTCAAATAAAAGAACACTGATTTTATGACTTAGTGAATTAAAGTGGAAACTAGTGAAAAATTCTAATTGATGATTGAGATACTTCTGAATTATTTCAACCATAGATTTTAATCATATCACATCATATTTATAGTCTAATGGGACTCTTATTGCTAGCAGGCTTGTGTTCATAGTTAAAAAAGAATAAGTGTCTAGATACTTGAGAAAGGAAATGCACCTTTGCCTTTAAATTTCGAAGACTTTTCTAGAATTATCCAGGTTTCCAGTTTTAACCAAGAATTTCAGGCTACCCAGAAATTACTCAAACCCCATGACCTATCCAGAAAAATCAGGTTTCACATGTCTAAGAGCTACAACAAAATGAAAATTTTTTTCATGACTGTCAAAAAATGTCACAAAACTGTTGCATGGTTTTATAGGAGAAGACATAGGCTATGTTTTGATGCATGCATCTCATGTACTCTCTTTTTCATTTCACAGAAAATTACACGAAATGGAGTAATTTTTCTGGATGGATGCATCCATTTTTTACATTAGTTACTTTTTTTTTTACTTATAAGGCTGCTACCTCATTCTTTAACTTCTAAAATGTTGTCCTTGTAGTTAACTACTGAGGATTATTGCATAGTAAAGGGAATCTGAGAACTGGAAGTGACTTCAAAGATAATAAACTCTAGTCTCACCATTTTACAAATCCAGAAATTGAAGGCTTGAAAGTCAAATGACTTTCCAAAGGCCATTAGTGTGGTAAATCAGGATAGGAGCCCAGGAACTAGACATCTGCTAAATCAGCCATGTTCCTTGATCATGGTTTTAAATGTCAAAATTATTATAAACAAAAATAGAGAATTGTATTTGCTTTCCTTAAAATATTCTGTTAGCTTGACTAGACACTAGAGTATTCTTTTGCCTTTTCTTTTTCAGGAGTATCAGTCTAAACCTTGGCCAGAAAGATCAAGATCAAACTTAAAATTATTCCCCAAGTCTGATTCTCAACAGTCAGTGTTGGTTGTTGTCATTCTCCTTAGTAGAGGCTGCTGGTCTTATTAAGTATTATCTACCTTTTTCCCCTTTAGAAAAAATGTGCCCACTGTATTTGACTAGCTTACTTCTTTTTTCAACTAAAGCAAGCATAATAGGTGTGGAGGGAATGTTGAAAACATCAAAGGACAAAGAAAAGAAGTGAAATGGGTACAGATGAAGACAGGAGAGAATGAGAGGTTTAACTTTAGAGTACCGGAATCACTTATACCCATCAGGAGGCTGTTATATATAAAAAAAAAATAACAAGTGTTGGTGAGGATGTGAAGAAACTGGAACCTTGTACACTGTTAGTGGGGGTGAAAAACTTTACAGCCACTGTTGAAAGTGGTATTCAATTCTTCAAATAATTAAACACAGAACTGCAATATGGCCCAGCAATTCTATTTCTGGATATATACCCAAAAGAAGTGAACTCAAAGACTCAGATGTTTATATATCCATGTTAACAGTAGCATTATTTATTATAGCTGAAAAGTGCAAGCAACCCCCTTGTTTACTACAGGTATACACACAATAGAATATTATTCAGCCATAAAATAGAAATGCTGACACATGCTACAATATGAATCAATCTTGAAAACATTATTCAAGTGAAATAAGCTAGTTACGAAAAGACTCACTTATGATTCCACTTACATGATACAGTGAGAGTAGTCAAATTCATAGGGACAGAAAGTAGAGGGTGGTTTCCAGGGACACAGATATGGAACAATTTCCAAGAAATTTTTTCTTTTTTTTTTTTGGTACCGGGGATTGAACTCAGGACTTGCAAGGCTAAGGTGAATCCCTAGCCCCAAAAGTTGCTTCACGGACACAGACATGGAACAATTTCCAAGAAATATTTTTTTTTCAGTAGAGGGTGATTTCCAGAGGATAGACAGAGGAAGAACTTGAAAGTGATTGCTTTATGGGAACAGAATTTCATTTAGTTAAGATAAAGAAGTGACTAGGGTTGGAAAGTGATAATGGTGGCACAACAATGTGAATGAATTTTATGCCACTGAACTGTATCTTTAAAGTAGTTTAGATGATAATTTTTACATTATGTATATTTAGCATAATTTTAAAGAATATAGGGAAAATTTATGAAATAAAAAATGTATACTTATAATATCCATCTTTAAAATTTCTCTGAAGTAATATTCATTATTTTCAGCAAAGGTGACTATTTTTGTTTTCAAAACAAGCAACCATTTTTCAAAGACAAGTGATTTGGGAATAATTCTGCTTTCTGTCCCCACTGGAAATTTTTAGTAGCAGGTAAACTAGTACATGCTTTCTAAATTACAAAATATATTGAGGATTTCAGAATTATACACTCTATGGAGTCAAAATATTTTTCCCTTGTGCAGTACAATGTTTGCTTTGATTATGCCTATTTGAAAATAAATAGCCAGGTATATTTGCAATACTCTGTCTGATCGATCCAAAGGCACTGGGAATGAAATATTTGCTTTTCTGCTCCTTTACAGTTAGTTTTTCTTTAATTACAGAAAACCCTCATTATAAATATGCTCTGTATTATCAAGCAGCATCAGCTATTGGATACTTGGACGTCAAGTTTATTTTAGCCTTTAGACCTCCTACTTTACAAGGGCATTCCAATTCCTCCCATTTCTTTTAAGAGATTCCTTAATAGCCAAGCTGCAAAAGATCATTATTTATTAAATGATAAAATATCATTCCATAAGCATAGATAACATGAAGAAACTAATTTAAGATATTTAAAATAGTGCTCATTTTTATTGGCAAAATATGTTGTATTTTGGGATGAATGCTTACTTAGTCATCACTGTGAGAATTTTACATAATTATTAATCTGGGAGATTTTAAGAAGCTGGTATTGTGTGTTAAGTTATATACTATGTTGCTATGATACAAAGGGCCAACAGATATGATCCTTGCCCCCAAAGAATTTTATCATCTAATGATGGAACCATATGGGTAGATCCTGGTGAACTCATTTCACAGAGTTTTGTGATTTGAGTGATTCAGGAGCAGTTAGTTCTGCCTTCAATATTATGAGAGAATGTATCTTTTATATATCTCTGTCTCTTGTGATGTAAGAATCCAGCCCATCTTCTCCCACACAGCTTACTGTCTAGTACAATCTTATTGTTTCATTGTCTTAAATAGCACAAATTTAGTATTTCAAGTCTCTTGTCCAGTTCAATAACTGGACTGTTTATTACAGGAATTTCTTGAGAGACCCATTACTCTTTAGTAGAAAATATCAATAAGCAGTTCACTTCTAAGACTCTGAGCTCTTGCCTAAAATGCTTGTGTTTGTAACAATCCTAAACTCATATCACGATCCTTACCCAGCCCTACTAAACTTTTTGTTTTGAAAGACTAACTTTAAACCCAGACTCTGAAATTTCAATAAATGAGAACTTGCTCTTCCTTCAAGTCTGTGGAATTCACAATAACCTAAAGGAGATGATGGTTGTACAACATACTAAATGCTACTGAATGGTGTATTTTAAAATGGTTAAGTAAATATTATTTGTTTATTTTTTATATTTTATTTTTTAAATTTTATTTTATTGGCACGCTTTAGGTATATAATATAATGTCATTCATCATTGGAAAATTGCACCTTTACATAATCTCTCTTGGTTCTTATTTTTCCCCCTTCCCTTCAACCCCTCCATCCCTCCCTATTTACAGAGACTTTGTTTCTGATTTTTCATTTTCTCATATTAATTCCATTCCCTCCTTTCCTTTCCCCTACCCCTCCCACTACCCCTTCCACTTTGCCCCTTTTCTTCCTATTTCACAAGTTAATATTATTTGAATTTCACTTCAATTAGAAAAATTTTAGAAAGTCTGTTGAGGTAATGTTCTCTTTCACCTTAATAAGCAATAAACACAGGTTTTTCAGGTTTTTCTAGTGGTATCCAGGTAGCCAGTGTTCAACAGGTATAATTTAAGCCAGAGACCATAGTCTTTGGGGGTTTTGAAAATATATCACAGTATCCTTGATTGTAACTCTTGATGACTTCCAAAGCTAGAAATCAGTTTACTGATTTTTACTCCTATAAGCAAATGGCCCCCTTTTTCTCACCAAGTTTTATCCTTATATTGTATCTTCCTACATGTCAGTGATCTTCGAGCTATTGTTTGTTTTGAGGTACTCTTATTGGTAAATCAAACCTCTGGCCAACTCTTGTTTCAATTTCATAGTTATCTTTTCCATTATGGTGAATCAGTCTTGTAAAAAGGTGGTATTTATCCATGTCTGGTTTTTGCTTGTTTGTAATCTTTTTTTAAAGTTCTTCTGTTAAAAGTACAAAGAGTGACCAAAGTTACCTCAAACAAGGAGCTTACTCTGGTGAACTGGAGCAAGGCTGGAGTGATGGTATGGAGCCTGGGTCGTCTCTGTTTCTTTAAGTGCAGCTATGAGAAATGTGAACAGTCAAGAAATAACTCTTCATGCCTGTTTCACTTGTGCAAGTTTTCAAATTTCCACTCAGATATCTTATCCTGACCAGCTCCTATTGCAGTTTTTTCCTGATGGCTTCTCAGTTTGAACAAAGTATAACATAGCCAGAAAGGAGTTATTGGAACCAGTGCAATATGAAGATGCCTTAAACTTTGCCATTCTATTGCCCATTTCTTCTCACATTGCAAAATAACTCAGATCTAAACAGGTTCTAAGCCCTGGTAATTTGTATAAATATGTCTGCTTTATTCAAAGACAACTGTTTCATCCTAAAGCCTAATGCAGTAGATTTATCTACAACAATTACAGAGCTTTGATCACCCTAGAATAGGTGGTGTCATGTGGTACGTAGCTGTCCTTTTCCAATGCACTTCCCTTATCAGGATACATGTCTGTTGATTTGTGGGAAGCTGGCTGTTTTTCGTTCCTGACAAACTCCAGTGATTAAAATGTAGTGGCTTGCTCTTGTTCCCCTGATAAAGGTGACAGCTGCAGTTTCCAGTGGTGGTGGATATCGTCCATGCAGATTGCTTTTTAATGAAAGCAATATATTATCTTACCTAGAGACCCCAAAGCCTTACCTTGTTAATGTATTCCAGCCTGGCACCACATTTATCTATAAATTAGTTGTATTAAACACACTCCTTACTATTTATCCAGCCTTTAAAGAGTTTTTCTAGTGGGAGGATTTTTTGTTCTCTTTCTTCACCTTAAATATTATACTCAATGATAACTCCACCAATATTTTAAAAGTGTAGTTTTGTATAAAATATTTCTAGGCTGGAGTATATTACTACAATGACCTCTCTACCCAATATCTTGATAATCTTTTCTAACACTAAGCCATTAAAATAGGAGCAAAAAACCCACAGAACTGGTAGATTCTTTTAGTGGAATCTCCTGAAAGTTTACAATAATTCAGAAACAAAATCCCACTAAATAGCATGGTTAAATGCATTAAAAAAGATGAAATCAATTTGAAATTTAGGCTTTTGTAGAGTTTTAAGATTTGAGATTTCAGGAAACTTCATTTGTATGTAGGGGGAAAAAAAGAGAAAATTCTATCATAGTTTAAAATGCAGATAAACCTCCAACATGCAACATTTGATGTCCTCATATTTCACATAAGGGTGTATATAATATCACAGTCTGTGTGAATGGTCACAATTCTGCTGGGAGTGAATGGCATCTATTGTCTTCTGGGAGAAAGGCTCCACAGTGAGCAAACTTCATGCTGTGGCTCTGGAAATAACTACAACACCAAGGCCTCCTAATGACCCATGAACCAAAATTGGAAACAAACAACTATTTTGCTGAATGTGTCCTCTCTGACCTAAAGCCAATATTAAACTTTTTACAGAACTATAAATCAAATTCATTAAAAACAAAAAACCCAGTGAACCAGTCTGAACTAAATCCAAACCTACATATTTTCTAAAACAACTGAACTGTAACAAAACTACAACATCAAAATATTCTCCAACCTGAATCGATATTTCATTTGGTTCAACTCTGTGAACCATATTTTCTATTTCAAGATGGGATTATTGTTAAATATTAACCATCACTTTAAAGAGAAAATACAGAAGAGAAGTAAATGCCATATTTAGTACTGAGTATAAATAAGAAAAGTATGTAATAAACTATGTAAAAATACCCTTTTATAACTATCTCTAGTAAACTTACAATCATTGAAAGAGGAGACAGAAAAGAAAAAAAAACATCGGAAAGAAGCAAATGCAAGAATCAAATATACAACTAACTGAGAAGGCATAGGAGAGCATAGTAGACAAAATAGAAAGCAAATTTGTACTAAGCACTAGTACCAACTTATACTTTGGATTCTAAAGAATTATAATCATCCTTGTAATACTTTTCCTTATTTGCTGGTTTCTTTTTGTTTATTATGAATGGTAGAGAAAATGTAGTGAACAGAAAATAATTTTGGAGTGACTTTTGGTCTTATATGAATAAGAAACTATGAAGTTCAGAATTATATTATTTGGATTTTTAAATTGTCCTAGGAAAATTAAAAATTTGATAGTTTTAAAAAGAAATTCATGTTTAAAGAAATGATTTTCTAACATTTAAAATTTTATGAATTGTCTTTTGTGGTGTAGAAATATTAATATGGCCCTGTAAATAACTTAAGTAAATTTACATGTTATATTCAAATATTCGCTGATATAAGCAAACATATATATGCATATATACACATATTTACCTAAGAAAATCTAGCTTCTCATCAATGGCATTGTCATTAGGAAAGGATCGCATTTTATGGTATCTCCAAAGCCATGATCTTTTCAATTAACTCAAGCAAAACAGTCGATAAGAATACTTACACACTTAATCTATTTATTAGGATTATGATGAGAAGTTAAAAGTCTAATATGTGCTCAAAGTACTTGTAAAATAATAAAATAAAATTATTCTCCATTTCTGGAAATTCCTCTTAAAGAAACAATCACGGATGTTGAGATTTACCAATAAAATCATCTATAATCAATATGTAGCAGGGACTGTTAGCTAATCACTATGTCTAGGTCTCCTTTCAGGACACAGAACAACACATATTTCCCAACCACTCTTGTACTTAGCGGTGGTCATCTGGTTAGGTTCTCAGTGAAATGTGAGCCCCAGTGAGATGGACGCATTCCTCCTCCAGTCTCAGTGGGTATGGTTTATGCTCTTTTCCTTTTCCATGGTGACCTTAGAAACCACATGGTAAACACAGTGAAACCCTAATAAGGAAGATTCTTTGTCCTTAAATCATCATTTGAAAGAGAGCCACCTGGGGCCAGGTAACTTGTTGAGATTTTAGAGATTTATCTATCAAGCATTACATTAACATACAACTTATTTCATAGTAGCAAAAAATCGGAAATAAATATCTAACAAATTTATAGTGACTGTTCTGTTATGGCAGAGATCATTGAAAGTTTTAATTTTCTTCCTTGCCCTGTACTGGACAGTCTTCATTCTCTGTAACACATACATACAGGATTTGTAATTGATACATAAAAAAACTTTTATTTTATAAAAATAAAATAAACATGGATAGTTTGGCAGTGTACAGTATTGATGACACCCAGAAATAATGGAAACTTTTAACAGCAGAAAATATTTTATACTCTAAAATGTGGTAAATAATCGGGCAGGAAATTTTTCCTCACAGCTCAATTTGATTATATTTAATGAAAACTGGTGATTTTATGTTGAAGTGATATTATAAGCCAACTTCTGCATACACACGTTTAAAAAATTTTAATTTTTGCTAGGCATAGTGGTGCACACCTGTAATCCCAGCCCTAGGGAGGCTAAGGCATGAGGGTTAACACAAATTCAAGGCCAGCCTGGGATATATAGTGAGTTCAAGGCCAGCCTGAACTACATAGTGAGACTCTTTATTTTCTTCTGAGAATGTTGTGATATCTGATAGAAATCAGTTCTTGACTTGACTAAGCAAATGACTATAGCTTGACTGGATTGTCAACACTCCTTAAAATCATACTGTCATGAACTAATTGCCCTGGAAAATACAAAGAATCAACAATCATTTGGGACTAATTTAAAGATAGAAGAGCATATCAAATTCCCTTTTATTTTAAGATCAATTGTGCAGTTATTACCCCTTTTATTATGATAATTATTTGTGTTATATAAAGAGTCTTATTTACTTTAATTAAAGCTAGATGAATATTACCCTTTATTTCCATAAGGCACACTATCTTAGTGACTTGTACATAACCAACTTAACCAGAATAAATATGTTCTTTCCACTGAAATACCAATATTCTGATTGAAATTCAGCATATGTTAAGTGCATGTAGTCAACAGGTTATATTCCAATACATTATATATTTCTAGAACTGTGGGTTGATCTGTATGTTTACTGAGGGTTGTTGGAGCTGAGATTTGATTTTTACCCTACTTATAAGCTAGTAAGTTAGCCTGTTATCATTTCATGGATTTGGACAGAAGACAAAGACTCTTGACTCAGAGACAAATGACTTTGTTATTCATGGCGTGGCAACTAGGAGGAGCATCTGCATATTTGCGTAGGTCCCCTTGCTTCCAAGACTAATGAGGGCAGTGTGGTGGCCCAGATGATGGTATAAATGTAGGTGGTTTGTATTGCAACCAAGGAACATCGGATTTAAGGAATCTCTTTTATAGTAAATAGTAAACAGGCCCACTTTTTGCCTAGGAAGAGACATTGTTACGCTCGCCAAAATTGCTATATAAACACCCCTGAGAAATGACCTGAATAAAAGAGCATTTAGGCTTTTGCAATTTTGACAAATGAAATTGTTTTTTAAAAATTGCTTTTGAATATAATATAGGCAAGATAATTACAAAAGACAGGAAAAATATTTCATGAAAATCTAGATGGCTCTTCTATTAAGTTTATATCACAAGTTCTTAAAGCTATCACAGAATTCTAAAGAAAATGGAGAAAGCAATTGCAAGTGGATGCATTTTGAGCTGAGTGTGAAATGAAGTCAACAAAGAATTGCAGTTAGTGCAGACTCAGTGCAAATTAATAGCAGTAAATGAAAAGATTGACAAATGAAGAATGAATCTTTTATGTCTGTCTTGTACTCTGAGTAGCTTTGAAAATAATGACAGCGTATTAACTATTCTTATTCTCTATTTTGTTTATTCTCTGTTTTGTTATGAAATTTTTTTCACATAAAATTAAAAAATACAAAGCAAAAATGAATCTATATTTATGTGTCTTAAGTTTAAAAATATTTAAGGAAGGTACATACAAGTAACTAACGTGGTGCTTTAACCCACTTTTCCCAGTAATTGTGGCTCTGTGTTAGCTTTTTCTTGCTGTGACCACCACCCCCACCAAAAAAAAAAAAAGCAAAACAACAACACAACTGGAATAAAGGAGGAAAAGTTCATCTAAGTCACAGTTTCAGCCCATGAGCCCTGGGCCCCACTGCTTCGGGCCAGTGGTGAGACACAGAACCCTGGTCAGGGCTCTTGGGGGCCAAGCTGCTGGGCTCAGGCTGGGGGAGGAGAGGGAGGGAGGGCACAGGAAGGGCAGGAAGGGAAGGAACAGACCTGAGGGCTGCTGGAACCGGCCTCCTAGCAGCCCTGCTCCCAAAGGAGGCTCCACCACCCCAGTAGCGCTGCATGGGGGCCAAGACTTCCACACATCTGGGGATCTCCAGATCATAATTACGGCTCTGCTCTACTTTCTTCTTTGTCAAGAGCTGTTTATCATCACATGGTCAGATTGAGCTAGTGGTAGCGGTGGTGAAGAGCCAGACTCTCCGTCTTCCAAAGGCCTGTTCCTGCAGACTGACGGCTGTGTGTGGTGTCTAAGCCACCTGCCAGGTTTCCTGAGGGGTTTCCTTCATAGGCCATTTCCCTCCCTCTCAGAGGGGAAAAAGGTACCTTTTCGGGTTGCTATAGATAAAAGCAAACTCAAGACATTTGTTGACAACATGACAACTTTCCACTGCAAATTGAGAAGAAGTCTTTGCCACTGCTGGCCTCAGCGAGGCAGACAGCGGTCCGGTCCTCCGCCCTGTGGGCCCTTGCCTGCCCAGTGTCCAAAGGTGCTCTGAGGCAGAGACCCAGGGGAGATGCCAACTGTGGGGCAGGGGCGCCCTAGGACACGGTGCCTCCACATGGAGGATTCAGGGGGCTCAAAGTTGCCTCCCTATGCTGGTTCCAAGTCTTCTGTTCATCACTTCTGCATTTACGTTGCATATTTGGGGGAAGTACACTCCTTTTAGATTAGGCTATATTCATCTGTCATCGGAAGAAGAAATAAAAAAGAAAAACCTATGTACCTTGGACCAAAAGTATAGTGATTTTCTGTTTGTGAGAAATTTTCTGTAAATTGATTTTGAGGAATCAGGAGAAGGCTTTAGTAGCCACAGTATATATCATGATACAATTACATATGAGATGTCTTTCATGAAGCACCAGCTGTCTTTGAGCTGCTGATTCTTCCTGACAGTTGATACTGACCTCCTGCCTGGGCCCACAGTGTCGGGAAGCCTGGAGCTGAGGCCTGGAGCTGAGGCCTGGGCTGAGGAAGGTCTGATGCGAAGTGTTCCCAATAGGCACCAGTATTACTGCACCCCTGAGCACCTCAACGGAGGCAAAGGAACTTTAATTTTATTATCCCAGAGGTTCTCATAATAGGGGAGTGGGCCCATAAACACAGTGACACATTCACACTAATTAAGTTCAAAGATTTAAAAATTTATCTAATGTACCACATGGAAATGACTTGGAAATAGCATGCTCTCATTTATTACTGAAAACAAATTGTGCTGAAACTGCCACAACCCAATCCAAGTTTGGCAAATTAGTGCTGTGACATGAATTAATATTATATTAAGAATATTAGGAAATTTTAAAAGTATGTGAGGAAAGATTGGTTTTGAAAATTAGTGTTCCATAAAACATATGCAAACAAACCCTGGAAAGCCCGGACCAGCCCATTTAGCCTGTGCCTGTTACACCAGTAAACTCCAGATCTTTTGGGTCCCTCCTTTCTCCGTCTCTTTTTTGGGTTCAGTTTCTGGTGCATCCACATAATTTGATTGACAAAAATGACCTCCAGCGGCAAAAGAAGTGAATATGTTCAGAATTAGATTACTAAAGAAAAGAAGATTATCAAAGATCTAAATAATGCAACCAATAGCAAAACCTTCTAGTAAATCATACTAAGCCAGCTAAATTAGATAGCACTGTCCATATACAATTACACTGTTTGGCTCCCTTGACAGCCTTTAAATGTGACATGTTATTTGACATGTTTGCAATTAGGGCTTAGAAAAAAAATCAATTTTTTTCTATTCCACTTAAAATAAAAAATGTACTATTTTCCAATGAAATGCACCTTTTTTAAAATTCAAGACAGCCAAAAAATAATAGCAGAACAAACATATCACAACTGCAGTATGAAGATAGACATTTAAAATACAATTTTATTAGATTTTGTGAAAGGGCAGAACCTAGGAATAATTACCAGCTTGTGTATTTACTTTCCAATTATTATCCTCAGTTACTGTGCCTGACTGCACAGGTGCAGGTAGGGCCCTGTGGGAATCTGCCAGTCACCTCCTCCCACTGAGAGCTGGCTCCTCCTCCCCTCAGCTGAGACTCCCAGAAGACAAGCAAAAGCATTCTACATCCCTTTCTTTTGCTCCCTTCAGTGTTGGCCCCAAAGTGCTCTGGATAATCTATATTCACTGGATTTGGATAATATTCAAAGGTGAGATTTAAAAAATATATATATTTTTATTAATGCCTATTAATTTTACAAAATATTGGGCTTCAAGGAGGTATTTTCCTACATGCATGTAATATATGCTGATCATATCCACCCCCATTTCCCTTCCATGTCCCTACCTTATTCCCTTACCCCCTTTTTTAAAGGTGAAATTCTTAACTGAGTAAAATGTTCTCAATTTTTGTCATTCTTCCCTTCTCATAGCCCTTTATTGCTTTTTGAATCCTCTTAAATTCTAATAAACATTTGATGCTTTTTATTTTCTTTAGGAAGACATTTTTACCTTTACTATACTTTGCCCATTTTTATACATATGAGGTATGTAATAGCAACAATCATAGCAATAATATAACAACAATACACTAACATTATTTGTGTAGTTTCTGTGCACAGGTACTGTTCTAAGTGATTTATATGAAGCATTTTAACTGGTCTTCACAATGACCCTACAGTATCTCATTATCAATAGATTAAGGGATCCCAACAAAAATTCCTAAGTAAATCATTATAATTCTTGTTAATTACTTTAATGCAAAGTCAAGAGTTTATGATCCATAAAGTCTGAGGTCAATTTTAGATAAAACAATCAAGTATTGCTGTAAATATAATAACAGCCTTCTCAAAGGCAACCTTGTCTTTAATCTTCCCATCTGTGAATATTACCTTATGTTGCAAAAGAGACTTCCCAGATGTGATCAAGTTAAGGATCTTGAGATGGGAAAATTGTCCAGGATTATCCAGGCCACCCAAAGCAACTGTAAATATCTAGAAGAGTGAGCCCGGAGTGTCAGCAGAGTAGCAGAGAGGTTTGAGGATGGAGGGGAGGCTGTAGGCAATGGATTCTGTGACCTCTCAAGACAAAGCACAGGTTCTCCCCTGTATCTTCTGGAAGGAGCACAGTCCTCCCAATACTGATCTTAGCCCAGTGAAATCTATTTTGGACTTTCAACCTCCAGAACTGTAAAATAATACATGTGTGTTGCTTTAAGCCACCAAGCTTAAAATGGAAATTTTTTAGAGCTACAAGAGGAAACAAGTATAAGAATGAATCCTAATATAATGTGTTAAGGGTGTCTATATAACATTAAAAAGTAGGGGGCTTGGAGAAGTGACGGGGCCTTCTGATTGAAAGTTACCCTGAGAGGTAGTACAGGTAGAGTGAGAAGGGCAGAGACTACACAAAACTTCGCCCACTGCTTTGCCCAACAGCATGTTCAGGGTTACTCAAAGCCACCCACAGGTTTACTAACAGTCCAGAAATTCTTGGAGTTCTCCCTGGAAGTCATCATCCTCGTGACCACATTTAATTAAAAGAAAAGGATCCAGATAAAAGTCAGCCAAGGGAAGAAGTACACGCAGCAGTATCTGAGAGTATGAAACACGAGAGTTCTGCTGTTCCCTCCCTGTTGAGTCCTGGACAGTCTCACTTTCCTGGCACTGATGTATGACAATATTGGCATGTGTCACAGAAAACTGCCAGCCATGGAGCCTCAGCAGAGTTTTTAAGGGGCAGCATCACATGAGCATAAGTAATTGATTGAGTGCATGTATGTTTGACATCAGTTTCTGAGTCAACGAATGCTGTATGATTCCAGACTTCTACCTTATTGTACATTGTGGTTTTTCTGGTCACTCCCTAATCTAAATGCAATCGGGTGTGCTTGGTTTATACCCTAAATCAGAATGTTAGACTATCAGTATGTTGACAATTTACTCATGGCCCCCAAGCAAACAAAGGCACTCCTGCCAGGCATCTATAGGAGTCCAAAGTCTCAGAGATCATCTCCCGGAAGCCAGAGGTAAAGTCCAGACCTTCTCCTTGGGGAGGGCTAAATTTTTTTATCACACACACACACACTCACACACACACACACGGCTAAATTTAATGAGATTTATCTTATTAGAACAAAAGAAAAGGAGAGAATGGCATCCAAGAATCCAAGACAGAAAACAACAGTGTAAATATTTGTAGTACATCCATAGAAAACACTGGTAGTCAGTCGCGATTAGAATACAGGGTATGGGCACTGGAAAATGAAAGTAGCTGGAGAAGGTTCTGATTGTAAAGGCTCTGGTGCTATCAAGAGGAATGGGCGCTTGGAAGGTTTTTTAGAAAGAAAACGATTTGAACAAATAAATTTTTTTGTAAAGTGAATAGCCACATTGCACTTTATTTTTCATGAGTCCATGCTTTGGTGTATTGAATTTACTTTTTAATAGGGCAGTGTGTATTTATAAAAAAAAGGAGGAAATTCTCTTTTTGTATATTAATGCTGACAACAGAGTTAGACAATTGCTCAGAGCAGACCAGGCTATGTCCTGGAATCCCATGGGATGGCCTAGTAGGATTACTTTCTCGACTTCTCCACATCATCTAGAAAACACAGAGAAAATGGTTTGAAACCAAGGATGCTGGGACAGACCTGGCTTGGCAGTGGATTTCTGGCAATAGCCCGGCCATCCTATGGCTAGCGTAAAAGCAGCCCCACCCTGAAGTTAGTCATTTAATCTTTATTTTATTCTCAAGAAAGGTCCCATGCCAACATGCTGTGATGGTCAACAGAGAGCATTGAAAATCCACCATTTGTCTCCAGTCCACTTAGAAATGCTTAGGGAGCTTCCCACACAAAGGAACACAGTCATCTGTCATTTTGTTTTAACAGCAGGGTTGATTCTAAGCAAAAACAAACTTGAGAGCATTCTCCACTTGGGAAAACTATCTTTTGTGCTTTCAGTAGGGAAGAAGGAATGTAGGATTTCAGTGCCTAAGAATATGGCTTAGGTACTTGGTACACCTTTTGTGTGACCTGGAGCATATCAGCTGTCTAATTTTAAATTATAAAATATGACTAACAATGTTTTCTTTAAATGGGGCTTACTTCACATTTTTATGAGGACCAAGGAGTTTTGAGATAGTTGGAAATAGTTGTACACATGTGAATTTTCACCTGACACAAAATGTTGCTTACATTTCCCATGAGGTTTATGGGCAGAACTGTCCTCAGATTCTTTACAAGGTGCTGGTCTCTCCATGGCTTCTGGGAAAGCAGCAAACTTACATGGGGTCAAAGACTCAGCAGATGAAAATACAGAATTCTCAGTTAAATTTTAATTTCAGATAAACAATACATGCTTTCTTTAGTGTGAGTATGTTCCAAATGTTGCATGGGATATACTTATACTTAAAAATCATTTGTTTATCTGAAATTCAAGCTTAACTCAGTATCCTGTATTTTACCTGGCAACTCTACTTACAAGTCAGACTGGAAAAGGTGCTCTTTGGGTGTTAAAAAGAGGAGTGTGAGGGAAGGGAAGGTGCTCTACTAAGGCAGGGTTGGCGGGGGGCGGGGGCGGGTGCGCAAGATGTTTTGTTGCCTGTAAGACCTGTGAAAGGAAATAGAGGAAGAAGGTCTGAACAGGAGGAGCTCTCAGGTTGTGACAATGTCCTGATGAGTTTCTGCTCACCCAGACAGGAACTCTGAACACAGACTGCCCGCAGAGTAGTCCACAGTGGGTAAGCATGGCCAAGCTCTTTAACATCAGGTTGCATAGTCTTCCTGACTCCCTCCCACAGTGTGTTCCTTCTTGGCCAGTCATTGAAGCTAAAAATTCTATCATTAAAATGCCATTGTCAGAAAACAACAGAAAATTGATTTTCACTATCTTTTATACCTATGTAAAGCATGATATATCATTAAATATAATGTATAAAAATACTCATTAAAATGAATTATAGAATTACCTTTTATACCCATGTACTGAAATGTCACATGGTACCCCATAAATATGTACAATTATCAGGTAATGAAATATAGTGTAAATGGGTTAAAGCTCAGGTTAATAAATAATATATAGGATATCGTCTCATTTTACTAACACTTGTGTTTAAGTCCATGTTTATAAATCCACATGTACATGCACACACACTCACATGGGGATGGAGGGAGGAAAAGAAATTTGAGGGATATGCATTATATTTATTTCTGGAATGTAGGATGAAGGTATTTTTTGTTTTGTTTTGTTTTTGATTTTTGCGGCAAGGTCTCACTCTGTACTTCAGTCTGACCTTGAACTCACTATGTAGCCCAGGCTGGCCTTAAACTCCTGCTGATCCTCCTGTGTGCTAGGATTACAGGCATGCACCACCACGCCCATCTGGAAAGGTTTTTATTTTGATATTATTGAAGAATATTTTCTAAATTTGCTACACTGATGTCATTTTGTATTACAAAGTATAAATTATTATGATTTTTAAGGCCACTGTTATATTTCTTGGCCTTTACATAGCTTCTCATAAGATTTAATTTTTATTTATTTATTTATTTTTTGGTACCAGGGATCGAACTCAGGACTTTGCGCTTGGGAGGCAGGCGGTGGAACCACTGGGCTAAATCCCAAGCCCCAAGATTTAAATATTTTTCTACACATTATTTTTAAAACACAATTGGAACTCACCCTAGGAAAAGATGTCACTTCCTACTTTGTTACACTGGAGAAAGTGATCTAAGCAGTTTTTTGAGATTCTTGTTTTTAGTGACAACAAGTAGACCTGATCAATTGTTTCTGGTTACTGTGACACTCTTGGATTTTTCTCTTTTCTATAGAAGTGGCAGAGTGATAGAAACAGTAGCTTCCTTGATATTATTTTCCCTCTTTATTTATTTATTTATTTTTTGGTACCAGGGATTGAACTTGGTTCCTTGCACTTGTGAGGCAGGAGGCAGAACCACTGAGCTAAATCCCCGGCCTTCCTCTTTCTTTTAAATATTTAATTTCTTCACTCTGAGGAGCAAAAATCACTTCCCTGTTTTCACATCTTGCCTTTGCAGGACAGATTTTAAATAAAAGAGCTAAATGTGAAATGTAAAAGCTTGTAAAATAGGTAGCTAATTCATAAAGATTATTATAGTTTACCTTGAAAATGTTGTCGGATTTTCTTGACCCATAAAAATATACTACTTCCAGCAACATTATAAGAAAGAATTAAATACTCCTGAGAAGAGAAAAGAGAAAATAATGCTTTATATGGTTTGAAATTTTGGAGTGACTTGTTATCATGAATCCTGTGAAAATTTTCTCATTTTAGGAAGAAGATAAAAAACAAAGTTGGAAAAAAATTAGGTGGAGCCAGAAAACACTTGAATCATTCATGTTATCTTCACTGGTGAAATCAGTAAAAGAAAGTTGGAGATCTTTTAAAAAGCAAAAAGTCTGCCTTTTCTGTCTATTGCTAGGAGAGGGAGATGCCTTCTGATTACACTCAAAGCCTGAGAAACATAAGTGCACTTGGGAACACTTAAGGACATGACTCTGCTATTAGAGGTATGCGCATAACAGGTCACAGTTATCTAAGAATGTGCAGCATGGCCATGGTCATGCAGCAGGTGTTTTGTCTCACAATGATAAGGCACTATAAATGCTGTGAACTAAAGAACAATGCAGCTGTTTTGCTGCTTTTTTTTCCCATTAAGTTTATTGGTACATTTTAGGTATAAAATACAGTTGCATTCATCATTGGGATCTTGTACCTTTATGTGACACATCTTGGTTCTTATTTTTTCCCCATTCTCCTGCCCTCCCTTCACTCCCTCCACCCTTCCCTATTTACAAAGAGTTTTTTCCATTTTTTTCCTTTTCTCGTATTTTTTGTTTTCCCCTCTTTCCTTTCCCCTATCCCTCCCACTTCCCCTACTCCTTTAGACCTTTTCTTCCTATTACACAGTATCAATTATACATTTTTAAAATTACAACATCAAGATTTAGAGGACATTACCACAGATTCTACAGAATTTAAAAGGATATAGAAAGCATATTACAAAAATCTTTTTTGAAATAAATTTGACAACTTCTATGAAGTACCTTGGAAGACAAATTAATGAAACTGATTCTGGAAGAAATATAAAATTTGAACAGCACCTATTAAAGAAAGTATATTCCTAGCTTGAAAACCTACCTATATGACAACAACAGGCTCATATACATTTTAACTGATAAATTATATCAAACATTCAAAGTAGAAAAAAGAAGGAACACTTCTAACCTCATTTTAGGAAATCAACATTGTGCTAATCCTAAAACTGGATAAAAATAATAGAAAAGTATGAACATAAATAAAAATTTACTTAACGAAAACTCTTAGAAGTCAGATCTGGCAGTATGTTGAAAGTGGTTTTATTATAGGGATGGCAGTGTTGGTTCAGCATTGGAAGATCCACCCCCATAAGTCATCATTTTAGTATATGTGCTGCTGAAGCAAGCACACATAAGCCATCATTTTAACAAGGGAAAGGAAAAAGCCACATAATCCTATCAGTAGTTGCAGGAAAAGTATTGGACTAAATTCTGCAGCTGTTCATGGTAAAAGCTATCAGCAGACTAGAAGTAGAACAGAACCTTCTCAACAGATTAAAGACATGTACTCCATACTTCCAGCAAAAACACCTGATATGAATGGAAAAGATACAATGCTTTCTTCCTAAGGTGGGGAACAAGGGCAGATATGCCTACTCTTCATCTGTCCATAAAAATTTGAAACATAGGCCCAAACCAAAAGAGTCTGGCAATAAAAAGAAACAAATAGCATAGGATTGGGAAGATAGAAGTGAAATCTTTATATGTAGATGAAATGATCATCTACAGAGAAAATACTAAGAAATCTCTAGGAGCCTAGAACTTGTATTTGAATTTAGCAGGATTAGGAAACACAAGGTATGTATAAAAATTCTGGTCTATGTATACTTGCTATAAATGAATAATTGGATATTGAAATTTGAAAGTTACGTAGGAGCACAAAGGACCTGGAAAAGTAAAAAGAAAAAAAAATAACAGTGTTGGAAGACATTTAGTACCTAATTTTAAGACCTCCTCTAAAGCTACAGTAATCAAGGCAGTGTTGGTCTAAGGAAAGACATATAGATCAATGGAATAAAACAGAGACTCTAGAAATAGAATCACACATATATGGTCTACTGATTTTTGAAAGATTATTTAACATTAACATTTATAGAACAAAAACTCAACTCAAGAGCAGAGGAAAAGATAGTGTTTTCAACAAATGGTACTAGAACACCTGGTATCCATATGTAAAAAGTTAACCTCAACCCTTTATTTCCATATATAAAAATAACTTGAAAGGATCTATGAACCTAAATATGAAAGACTAAAACTATAAATCTTTAAGAAGAAATTATAAAGGAAAATGTTCATGAATTTAGGGTAGGCAAGAATTTCCTAGGATACAAAAACTTGATGTATAAAAGAAAGAAATTGATAAATGAGATTGCATCAAAATTTAGAACTTTAAAAGACATCATTAAGAAAGTGAAAAGTAGTCCTTAACCAGAACATATTTATAATACATACAACCTATGACCAGAATATATAAAGAACACTTATACCTCATTAATGGACAGCCCAATTAAAAAGTAGACACAAGAAGATGGTAAATAGCCAGTACAGCACAAGGAAAGATGTGCAACACTAGAATCAGAAAAATACTAATCAGTACAATAACAAGATTGTATTATACACTCATTAGGGAGATGAAGTTAAAAGTTTTAAAAGAACAAACATCAGCTTGGGTGTAAACCAGTTAGAACTTTCTAATACTGCTAACGTGAATGTAAAATGATAAAACCATTTCGGAAAACAATATAGAAATTTCTTGTATTACTGTTAAGAACCAACAGTTCTGTTTTTAAGTTTTTACTTAAGAGAAATGAAAACACATGTTTACAATAGATTTGTACATACAGGTTGACTGTCAATTATCTGAAATTCTTTGGACCAGAAGTGTTTCAGATTTTGGTTTAAAATCCACTTGATCTGCAAAGAGGATAGCAATTCCAGTTTTTTTCAGGTTCCTGTCACATGGAGTATTGTTTTCCACCCTTGAACTTTCAGCCTATGAGCTTCTTTTTGAATTAAGTGTGTCTCTTGCATGCAGCATATTGTTGGATCTTGCTTTTTGACCCATTCTGCCAGTCTATTTCTTTGATTGGTGAATTGAGACCATTAACATTGATAGTTATAACTGATACATATTGATTTATTATTTTATGCCTTTTTCTGTTTGTTGGATTCACCCTCTTTGTGTTTAATTTCTTGTCGTGCCTGATGGATTCATTCTGCTGGGCTTCCTGGGGTTGTGATCCTCATTGTCTTTTCCCAGGATATTGTCTAAAAGTTTTTGGAAGGCTGGTTTGGTATTCATGAAGTTCCTAAGGTGCTCTCTGTCATGAAAATATCTTATTTCTCCATCAATTGAAAGACAGTTTTGCAGGGTACATCAGTCTGGGTTGTAGGCTTTTCTCCTTTAGGGCTTGAAATATGTCACTCCAATCTCTTCTTGCCTTGCGGATTTGCATTGAGAAGTCTGCTGTGATTCTGATGGGCTTTCCTTTGTATGTGATTTGTTTATTTTCTCTGACTGCTTGTGGAAGTTTGTTCTTCTGTCGGGTTTCTGGAATCTTACCTATTATATGCCTATGTGTAGTTTTTATTTAGTTTTTTTTTTTAATCAAGGTTAGTAGGAGTCCTATATGCCTCCATTATCTGTATGTCAAGTTCTTTTCCCCTGCTTGGGAAGTTTTCTGCCATCACTTCTGTAAACAGTTTTTTTTCTTATGTCATCTGCACTCTCTCCTGTTTTTTCATTGACTCTGATCAGTCTTATGTTATTCTTCTTTGCATCGTCTAGCAGCTTCTGGATTGATTTCTCCTGGTCCCTTATTATTTTAAAGCAATTTTTCTTTTCCTGGTCCCTAATTGCAATCTTATCTTCTACATCTGAAATTCTGTCCTCCCATTCGCTCATTTTGCTGCATAAACTTTCAAAGGAGTTTTTAATCTCCTGGAAATCTGTTGGCATCTGTTTTATGCATTCCATTTGTTTCCTATGTTGGGATTCCATCACGTTCCTCAGCCCTCCTACTTTTTTTTTATCTGTGTCCTTTGATCCATTTTGTTATTAGTTTAATGTGTGGTGGGAGACATGAGTCAAGTTTTAATCTTCAGCATGTAGAAGGAAACCTCTTATTAAAGAGGCTATGTTTCCTTCAGTGAATGTTTGGCCCCTTTCTCAAAGATAAGGTGGCTGAATGTGTTTAGTGTTGTCTCTTCTTGTCTGTTCCATTGATCCTCAGGTCTGTTTTTGTTTGTTTATTTGTTTTGCCAGTACTATGCTGTTTTTATCATGGTAGTTCTGTAGTATAATTTCAAGTCAGGGATTGTGATGATCCCTGCCTTGCCTTTGTTGCCCAGAATTGCCTTTGATATTCTAGATTTCTTCTGGTTCTAAATGAATTTTAGGAATGTTTTCTCTAGTTCTGGGAGTATGCTAATGGTAATTTGATTTGGATTGCATTATATCTGTATAACAATTTTGAGAGCATGGCAACTTTCACTATGTTGATTTTTCCTACCCAAGAGCAGGGAATATCTTTCCACCTTCTTATATCCTCTTCAATCTCCTTTTTCAGAGTACTATAATTTTCTATGTATAGGTCCTTCATTTCCTTTGTCAGATTGATTCCTAAGAATTTCATTTTTTTTTCAATTGTGAAAGGTGTTGTTTCTCTAATTTCTCTTTCAGTGAGTTTGTTATTTGTATACAGTAATGGCCTTGATTTTTGAGTGTTGACTTTGTATCAGCTACTACACTGAACTTGATTATTAAATCTACAAGTTTTTTGGTCGAGTTTTTTGGGTCTTCTATGTAGATAATCATGTCATCCACAAATAATGATAATTTACCTTCTGCCTTTCCTTACTTTATTTCTTTTTCTTCTCTAATTGCTCTAGCTAATGTTTCCAGTACTATGTTAAATAAGAGTAGTGATAGTGGACATCCTTGTCTTATTCCTGGTTTCAGTGTTAAAGCTTTCACTTTTTGACCATTTAGTATATATTGGCTGTTGGTTTGTCATAGATGGCTAGGACTGAGTAAAGACCATCTATTCCAATTTTCTGTAGAGTTGTAATCATGAATCAGTGTTGGACTTTGCCAAATGCTTTTTCTGTGTATATTGAAATGATCATGTGATTTTTGTCTTTGGCTGTGTTGATAGGGTGTATTACATTTATTGATTTGAGTATGTTGAACCATCCCTGCATCTCTGGAATGAATCCTACTTGGTCATGGTGTATAATCTTCTTGATGATTTGTTACCTTCTGCTTCCAGTATCTTATTGAGGATTTTTGCATCTATGTTCATTAGGCAGATTGGCTTGTAAGTTTTTTTGCTTTTGTTTTTAGTTGGGTCCTTCTCTGGTTTTTGTATCAGGGTAATACCTGCTTCCAGGAATGATTCTGGGAGTATTGCTTCCTTTAAATGTCATTAAAAGGTGGAGAGAATTGGCAGTAGTTCTTCTTCACATTTCCTGTAGAATTTAGCAGTGAATCTATCAGGACCTGGGCTTTTCTTTGTTGATAAGATTTTAATTACATTTTCAATTTCATTGATTGATATTGGTTTGTTTAGAATTTTTATATCTTCTTGGTTCAGCTTTGATAATTCATATGTATCTAGGAATATTAAGACAGAAACACTAAACTTGCTGGAAGATAAGTTAGGTAGAACTCTTGAAGATATTGGCATAGGAAAAGACTTTATGAACAAAACCTCAATAGCATGGGAACTAGCAGAAAGAATCAACAACTGGGATTTCATCTTATTAAAAAGCTTCTGCACTGCAAGAGAAACCACCAACAGAGCTAAGAGACAACCTACAATGTGGGAAAAATTTTTTAGCAGCTGTAACTCAAACAAAGGGCTACTATCTAGAATATATAAAGAACTGAAAAAAATCAGACCCCCCAAATTCAAAGACCCAATTCAAAACTGGGCATCTGAAATTAACAGACATTTCTCAGACAAAGAAGTAAAAGCAACAAATAAACATATGAAAAAATGTTCAACATCACTGGTCATTCGAGAGATGCAGATGAAAACAACATTGAGATTCCACCTCACCGTAGAAAGAGTGCCTGTTATCAAGAAATCAACCAATAGCAAATGCTGGTGGGGGTGTGGAGAGAAAGGAATCCTTCTCCATTGTTGGTGGGAGTGCAGGCTGGTGAGACCAATATGGAAGTCAGTGTGGAGATACCTCAAAGAACTAGGGCTGGAAGTCCCATTTGACCCAGCTATTTCCCTGCTGGGTATTTTCCCAAAATAATTAAAAGAATCATACTACAGAGATATATGGGCACCCATGTTTATAGCAGCACAGTTCGTAATAGCTAAAGCTTGGAAACAGCCCAGGTGCCCATCAACTGGAAACTGGATAAAGATGTGGGGATTTTTTTAATAAAATGGAGCACTACTCAGCCATAAAAAGTGAGAAACTAGAGTCATTTATAGCTAAATGGATGAATATTGAGGCCATACTCTTAAGTGAAATAAATAGGACACATATGTGTAAATACTGAATAGTTTCTCTAGTGTGAGAAACTGAGAGTGTAAATAAGGATTAAAAGGATTAATAACTAATACTTGATACTTTGAAATAGGAAAAGGCCCAAAGGGGTAGGGATGGTGGGAGGAGATGGGGAAAGGAAAGAATGGAAAGGAAAAATTATGAGAAAAGAAAAAAATGGAAACAAAGTCTGTGTAAATAGGGAAGGGTGGAGGAGGTGAAGGACACACAGGTAATGGGGAAAAAATAAGAACCAAGATACGTCATGTACAGGCACAAGCACCCAATGATAAATGTAAAAGTATTATATACCTAAAATGTACCAATAAAAGAATTTAAGAAAAAAAAAAAAAAAGAAGTCTGCTGTAATTTTGATGAGCTTTCCTTTATAGGTGATTTATTTCTTTTCTCTAATAGCTTTTAATATTTTTTTCTTGTGCTGAATTTCTGGGATTTTTATTATTATGTGCTTTGTAAACTTAATTTGGTCATGGGTATTTGAAGTTCTGTATTACTTACTTATTTGAATGTCCAATTCTTTTTTCATGTTTAGGAAGTTTTCTGCCATTACTTCTGTGAACAGGTTTTTTATGGCAATTGCACTTTCTCCTGCTCTTTCATTGACTCCAATCAGTATTATACTGTCTTTCTTTGCATCATCTTACAATTGTTGGATTGATTTTTCATGGCTTCTTGTTTTTAAAATATCTTTCTTTACATGGTCAGTAATGCATTTGTGTCTTCTGGATCTGAAATTCTATCTTCACCCTGGTTTAAACAATTGCCTATACTTTCAATGGAGTTTTTAATTTCTTGGAAATCTGTTTGAATCTGTTTCATGTATTCCATTGCTTCCCTGTGTTGAGTGTTCATGGTTTCTATCATTTTCCTAAGCTCCTCTATTTTAAAAAATCTGTTTCTATTCTATTCTAGTTTTGTTGAACATGTCCTTCACTTTGATTATCATTTCTTTTTTTTTTTACCTGGAGGTTTATTTCCTCTATAGTCTCTTTCTATTTGTTTATTTAGTTCTGCAGCTATCATTTCAGAATGTTCAGGTAGGTTGCTTCCAATTTCCTCTATCTTGTTGTCCCCTGTACTTGTCCCGGGTGGGCTGAATGTCTAGGGTTGCATTTTGTTTCTATGTCTTGTCATTTTCTATTTTTTAATTTTATTTTGTTTTCTGAGTTGCTGCTTGTAGCTTTTTATGGTAGATAGTATTATCACTATTATCAAGCTTCTCTAGGAAGTGCTTATTCCTCAGAAATATCTTCTAGGTGTAGGTGGTTCTTGGTCTTTGTATTTATCCCAAGATCCTACCTTCCCAATCTATTGAGGATGAGAGGGTGCTATGTATTAAGCTCAGCACCCAGTTCTTCAGTACTAGACTATGGTGGTGGTTGTGACCCCAGGCAATCTCAGTTTTGTCATAGACTGGAGAACATCTAATTACAGTTATGATATCCCAGCTAAAGTAGTACAATCAGCAGTATCAATAGAATCTAACACAGTCTAGTGACTGACAAACTGTGGTCCCTACTAGTTTGGTACCTTTAATCATATGAGTAAGCTCTACCATTCTATAACAAGATCCAACTTAAAACAGGAGCTTGTATGCAGTGAGTTTCCCTTTAGTAAAGTGATTTTATCCTGTAGGGGGGATTTAAGAGGGATAGGGAGTGAAACAGAGATAAATGAAGAGAATTATAGTAGAAACAAGGCTGGAGGGCAAAGGGTGAATACCCAAGCTGTGGGATATTGGAAGAGAGGATGGGAGAGAAAGCATGAAGGTGGAAGCAAAGGGATACTGAAGCAAACCAGAAAGACAAGAGATACTGTTCATTCACATGAAAGTTTCATAAAATGAAGAGAAATAGTTGAGGGAGAGAAAGAAGATGAATAGAACAAAAGAACTATAAATGTATAAAACCTAAACAACAACAGGAAAAAAAAAAACCCAACCAGACCAAAGCAGGGAAATGAATTAAGCAAACAAGGAAAAAGAAAGAAAGATAATAAAAATACTAAAATTCCTCTGGTGACCACAGTTTCATGTTAATGTTGGAGACAGAGCCTTTAAATGCACTGTGCAGCCCATCAGGTTGATAGTAAGATCAGTGCTAGACACTGGCCTGTTTCTGACCTCAGTGGGTGAGAACCGGGCCCCTTTCCCAGTCAGCAGCCTTCCCAGTTCTGTTTGCCCAAGTCTCCCCACTGTGATCTTGTTCGCACAGCTCTCTCAACTGTTGTGGGGCCATCTGCTGGAACGAGACTGAGTCTATTCTCATATCTGTGTGCTGTTGGCCTCTCCCAGGTCTTAAATGGGCTCCTTGATTATTTTCATGTTCTGACTAAAGGGGGACGAGATGGCCGCCTTCATCCTGCTACTGGCTAGGGTCATTTGCTTGTATCCACAGTTGCAGTGCCGGGGTGAGTGTACCTTTCCTGCCATGGTCATGGCCAGGCTGCTTACCTGCCCCCATCTCTGGTCACAGAGGGGATGTCTCTAGCCTTTTGCAGCTGTGGCCAGTTTTAGTGGCCCTGGTTGGTCCTGGGAGTGGAGTTCGGCAAGACCCAGTCTCTACTTCTCAACATAAAATTCCCTCAATCTGCTGATCAATTGCTGACAATCCACCGTGGCTGGATGGCTCTTCCCTTCTTTCTCCCAGGGCAGCTAAGTGGTCCGCCTTTTTTTTCCTCAGAAGTGGGCATTCAGGGAATATTGTCTCTCACTTTTGCTGCTGCCTCCAGCAGTACAAGACTCTCAATTCAGGTCCGTCTCTGTTTCTCTGAGAGAAATCTGCTGGGTCGAGTGTTCTTCGATCTGCATCAGTGACCTATTTCTTCTGTAGCAATGGATCCTATTTTCTTCTTCTCCTCTGTCAGTTCCCTTGATGTTCTCGCATGCTCTCTACCCCTTTTTTGGTCTTTGGGCCATTGATTTCCAGGATCCAGGTACCTCGTCCTGGAGAAGCTGTGTTGCTGGCACTCCCTGCTCCATTTTCACTCCTCTCCTAAACATTCATGACCGCCCTCCGAGTCAGGTGAGAAGAGTGCAAAAGGTCTGTCTGTGTGCATGATGAAGATCCAAAGGATCCAGTTGAAGGCTTGGAGTTCACTGCAGTGTCTCATGCCAGTCCATATGAGGAGGCTGGACGGTCTGTGTCTGAGGCTGAAGAGTCTACACTAGAAGCCAGGAGATGACATCCAAAGTGAAGGTAAAGGGAGACTGGAGCTCCTCGAAAGAAACAGAAGCTGCTCAGACTTTTAAAATTTGTTTTTAAGACAGGTTCTCACTAAGTTTCCCAGGCTAGCCTTGAACTTGTGAACTTCTCGCCTCACCCTCCTGAATAGCTGGGATTATAGGCATGTGCCACCACACCTACCTAAAACTGAAGCATTCGATGCAGAGATTTAGATGCTTGCAAAATTATTGAAAAGGTTTTATGTGCATTGCTGCTAGCTTTCAAATTCACTGCTGTAGCTGTGGTACAGAGTCAGAGAGAGAGAGGCTGGCATTCCCTAGACCCTCCTTAGTATTAAGATGGTAAGCGGGAGAGGGATTGTAAAAACATCTCTAGGCAGCCCATGTCTATCACCAAGTCTAAGGAGGAGAAGAATAACTCCCACTTTAAATCTAGCATGCATCTATTGCACCCTGAATACAAATTTTACCCAGCACCTGGAGCAAAGGAATACAAGGAAATGTCCGTCAGGCTTTCTTCAGGAGAAAGTATGAAAGAAGAATGAGAATGAATGCTGATTACAAAACCCAAATCAAATAAAACCAAAATAGAGCCCAATGACTTTCCAAAGAAATGGGGTACCTTGAGATGCGGAACAGAGTTGACCTCTATGGTTAACCCAAGAAGCAAAATTGAAGAGCGACAAGGCAAGGGAATTTGGATCCAACAATTCTGAGTTTAAGTACCTCAATCAGTCTTTTACTTATAGAGCTTACCATTTTTGGGGGTTTCTTTACCTCAACACCAATCAGGGAAACACAGATGCTGCAGTGTTGCTGGAAGGTTAAAAACAGTAAGTTGAGTGCTTGGCACCAAGACTGGAATGTGAAGGCAGGCATAAGTGGTGGCTCTTATTCCTCCCATGGTGGGGAAGGGGGAACAACTCATTTTAAAGAGGGATAGTCCCTGTGCACTTCTGGGTTTCCATCTACATCACTGGGTCAAGAGCATGAATTGCAAGTACACTAGTGGAGCAGGAATTTCCTGAATGGCCTCTGTCAGACTGTGTTCAATAGTCCTTGATTTAACATTGTTCCTTTAGGTAAAAGGTGGCTTATTATATCCTTGTAGAGAGTTAGTTTCAACAGTATTGAAAGGAGAAAGAAAGTGGGCCACTTCCTAGAAAGAAAAAGCCACTAAAATCTTGGTTTATAGCAGCTCATTCAGAACTGTAAGTTTCAAAACTGACTCCAATCTTCCTTACAACTTGTTCTGATGCTACGGGAGGCTCGCTCACCTCCACGCATCATGTGAATGCCACCCTGTCTCTCCTTCCAACTGGGTTATTTCCATGCTGGAGTTACGCTTTAAAAGATGGAGCAGTTTAGATGCACTATGATATATCTTTGAGTACTTAGCATGGCAGAGCAGAGCAGAGAGATAACAGATGGACTTAAATCCAAGTTATAGTTCTTTTGAGCCGAGTCTTAGTTTCTTTTATGTAGTGGAGAAAAATGTATTAACTACTTTGCAGGATTGTTGTGAAGATTAAATGAAATTAGTAAATGATGATAGTTGCCTTTTGTTGATGTATCAGTGCCAGATGTTTTGCTGGATGCTTTACATATATTTACTGAATTTGATTCCCAGAATAATCCTATGCGGATTTATTATCTCTAATCTATAGATAAGGAAACTGAAGCTCAAAGAGATTAAGTAACTTTCTCTAAATCATGCAGATACTAAATGTGTTGCAGATGCGGGATTTGAACCCAGCTAATGGAAGTCTGGCATGTAGGAAATACTCAGTAGAAGGAAAATGTTATTTTTTAGTAGTTCAGTTCTCCCTCATAAGATAGACCTTAACCTGATTTACAGAGAATGACTTGCCAAAGGAAAAGACCTAGGGTTAAAACCTAAACTTTTGACCATAAGTCTTGTGCTTTTGACTTTCCCCTAACCTGTCCTTACAGTATATCAAGTCCCTTTCTGTAAGTGGAAGCACAACAAGCTTGCAGAGAATGATCGCAGGTGCATGACAACAGCGCTCTCTGCTGGCTTTGAGGAGAATTGAGACGTGCCAGAGACTCCTTACTGAATTTTACTATTCAATCTCAGCAGCTGTTCACCCTCCTCCTTTTTGAAAAAAATGGACACCTTCATGTCCTTAAGTCTTTTATTTATATTTTACTAGAAAGATGTCCTTGGTCTTTGAAAATCCCAAGGCTTTTCACAGAGAGGGCGGACCCAGTTCTTGTCTCTCCATCCTCCGTAAGGATCACTTCCTTGCTCAGAACTGTGATAGATGTCACAAATTTGATGTGTAATGTTGAACGACAATGTAAAGAGCACTCTCTTACAAAGATGATCTCTTTTGTTGGAAGTCTCGATTGTATTTATGCTTCTGAGATTGTGTGGGAGAACCAATATGAACATACAACACTGGATTTGACTCTGGCCCCGGAGGTGTGCTTGTATCCACCAAGATAACTGACAAAGCTGGCATCTCCTCAGATGATCTGAACTGAAATCACAGTGGCTTATGCTCTGTGATAGCAACAGCTCAAACTTAAATCCAAGCACTTGAAGCACAACTTTAGAAAGGAAATTCTTAGCAATAATTAAATGCTAAATTAATTATAGTTTCAAAACTTCTTACCTCTTTTACTCCCCTCCTGCAGTGTAGACACTGTATATAGACAAGAGAAAAATTTAAAGAGATTTGTTTTAAGGAAGAAAACAGAACCTCTTGGTACCTAAATCCAGATTGGCACTTAAACACACTGGTGTCCAGTGACTACTACATTCAGTTACTAATAATTTGAGCAAACATTGGTGTTTCTAAATGATGAGCACATTAATGGTGAAGTCGCGGCTCTCACTAAGAATTTAAGGAGACAATGCACGTAACATGCATTGCACAGAAAATAATTAATAAAGAATTGCTAGAACAAAGTGCAGCCACCTAATTCTCAAGACTTTCAGAAGCCCTCTGATCTCCTAAATTCCTTCTACAGCTAGGCACTGACAGGCTTTCAGAACAAGGACCTGTTTGCTCTGCATTCCATTTCCCCAACCAATCTTTACCTCAGGTCTGCTGGAGTCCACCAGCCTTTTCCTGGCTTGGGAAGCAAATTTGCTGTCTTAAATATCCTCCCCTTCAATCCTCCTGCAGTTACCGGGAAAATTTACTTTTCTGCTCTTTATTTTCAAAACAGAGAAAATTTACCAAAACTTTTCCTTGATAGCTCACTTCCTGCAAAGGAGAAAAGATGGGCTCTGGGAAGGTGAGGAACTCAATTATCACACTGACAGAATCTGTCAATACCAGCCCGGAGGTGGTTTTCCATCTTACTTAGGTGGCATTTTCACCAGTAGGACCAGGCAGAGTCTTAGCGATGTATGCAATTTGACAGGAGTTTCTTTTACTATGTCCAGGCTGACTGTATTTGTATAATCATTTCATTTAAAGAGGTCAATTGGTTAAGAGCACAGAATAAGACTGTTTTGGGGTCAAGATCCATGTCAATCACCTACTTGCTAGGTAATCTTAGATAATTGGTTAACTTCTTTGAGTTCTTCAACCCTAAAGTAGGGAGAATGATAATAGAATCTCTCCTGGCAGTTCCTGTGAGGGTTACAGGTAATAATGGATAGAAACTGCTGGTCCTTGTGAGTGGCATGAGTAGCATCCAATTCACTCATTTACTCATAAATTAATTGAGAACCTACTATGTGCCAGGTCCTGATCCATGTTCTAGGGATTCAGCAGTAATGAAATAGACTCTTGGCTCTCAGAGAGCCCACAGTCTAGTTGGGGAGACTAAGGATAAACTAGAAAGATTATACTATATCTGGAACTAAGTACAATGAAGAAAAATATAGCAGAGTAGAGGATGAATGTGTGCAGAGTGCTATTTTTGACAGAACAAAAAGCTTCTCAAAGAAAATAGCACCTGGAAGAGTCCTGAGGGAAGACTGGTGAATGCCAGGCTCTGTGACAGGTGCCTGCTTGGACTATGGAGCTGCAGCTGCTTACTCAGTCCAGAATAAAGAGCAAGACAGAGAAATCAGTGGTGGCTGGGAGCTGCCTATGTTGGAGGGTTTGGGAGGCCATGCAAAGACCGGTCCCCTGGTGGTGAAGGTGTATGTGCCAAAGAACGGCATGAGGCCACAGCAGCTTTGTCCTTCCTTGGCTCCTTTGTGTTCTCCCTTCTTAGCACCTGGTGTAGTCATAGGCAGATCTGCATACCTAGTGTCTGCCTTGAAAATCATTCCATTTTATGACCAACCTCTGACTTCTGCATTACATGGGAGACTGAAGACTCAAGAGAATTGGTGCTTGAAGTATCCAGTTTAGAGAAGATATTTAAATAAAGTTCATCCCAGAACCTATTCATTCTGCCGTCTTTATTCAGTGTCATTAATATTGTTGTTATTAGTATTAAGTGCTTCCTAACAATAGTCTGATTTTACTGCTTAGGAAACTTTTTCATTTGAAAAACCCTGATTAGCCTGAAAATGAATTCCTATTGTTTGCTTATCCAACAAATATGAAGGTCACATTTACCTTTTCCAGGAGTGAGAACTAAACCTATTGATTGCCTGTTTCCTTCAGGACACAGAGGAAAGTGCTTTTTTTTCAAACTTGAGAAATTCCACAAAGCAAAAACTCTTCCTGAAAACATATGCCTGTCTATCAAGAATGTGTTCGATGATATACAACAGACAGATGAAGCTACAAGAACCATCTTTCTGATCAGTGGCAGAATCTTTTTTTTTTGTGGGGTGGGGGGCAATGCCAACCTGATTCTGGATTCCTGACCAAGAGAATCTATGATAATGTTTGTTGTTTTCAGTCACTAAACTTTGGTGATAATTTATTACTCTGTAATAGAGAACTAATATATAATTCATAGATGAAATATTTTCTTTTAGCCTTTTTCAATATCCTGGTTCAAAAAGTACTTTAGGAACATAATGATTACTAAGGCACTAGGTTTACTTTTGCTACATTTATAAGACGATTCAAGTAATGTAAGCTGAAAGACTGACGATCTAGATTCTCTTACTATCAAAATTGAAAGACAAGTAGATAGTGAAAGCATCTAGAATGATATAATAAGGTAAATGTATTTGACATCTCTTCATGATTATTCTCTGCTTTGAAGTATATTAAAAACATAATCAGACTGCATCCCATTTTGCACACACTGGCATTTCGACTCTGTGTCTGACATGCGGTTAGATGCAGAGGATATGAGATGACTGCACGTTGCCCAACCTTCACTGTCTTGCGGTCAGTTAGTTGTCACCACCAGTCATTTCGATGGTATTTACACCATTATTTTACAGGCCTGGCAAAAGTTTTTGATTCCCTATAGAATTTTCCTTCAGTGTAGAAGAAAATTTTATCTGTTTTGATATTGACAATTGCTCTTATAAAAATTCAGTCAAGTAGAATGATAAACCATGAATTGGGTCTATGATATGGATCTGAATCAAAACAAAGACTGAGAAATCATTCCTACCGTTACCCAAAAGATTCTACCAGGTACAAAGGAGTTATAAATTTTGTTTAAGATTGCACAGCTAAGTAATTATGTTAGGACTATAGAGGTGGTTTACTCCAGAGCAGACATTTGTCTGATAAACAACTGGAGATAAACCAAAAAAATATCTCCAGAAACACTGAAAGTGCAGCAAAGCAAATAGCTGTGTTTATGGAGGGAAGAAAGCCTCAGATATGCACATAAATAAACCAAAATAAGAAGCACTGACATAATCATGAGTACTTTTCACATAAAAAGAAGTTGATTTCTGCAAATTATACTTAGCTAAATGTGAGTGCAATATTGCTAAGGCTTAGCTGAACAGTCAGGAAGTAAATGAGGCTAGAATTAAACTAGATGCACTGGCTAGGATATCCTTAAAACTTGCTTTTAGAGTCATAAAATTTGTTTAGAAAACCAATACTCATAATAAACATTTGTTTATCTCTAGTTTCAGCTCCTAGTCTGTGTATATATATTATATATATGCATATATACCCCTAGTCTGCATGTGTATACATATATATATATAGGTGTGTGTATATATATATGTATATATATATAGGTGTATATATATATATACTGTGCAGTCACGTATTATGGATTTCTTTCTTAGGGACCTCCATTACTGTTCTGGAGCATTTACCATACATGTGCGTTCATTTTACTTTGCTTAAACAAGAACATCTTGAGAGCAAGTTAATTCCTTTTTTAAAATCCCCAACTAGTTCTGGCACATAGTAGATGATCAAAAGCTTCTAATGGAACAAACGATGAAGTGAAGTTGTGAACACAAAGGAGAACTTGTGTGAAGCCTCAGTATTTTATCCCAAAGAACTAGCATTTGTAATATAAACCTGAGAGCTTCCTCTTTGGATAGGAATCTCCATTCTATGAATCTTGTGAATCCCATCCTAGAAATCCTAATTATATAAACCACATAAGTATTTTGGGGGGGGCACCAGAGATCAAACTCGGGACCTTGCACTTGTGAGGCAGGCGGCAGAACCACTGAGCTAAATCCCCAGCCCCACATAGGTATTTTTTATCATGAAGCATTTTATAATAATCTCTAGACTCTTGACTTACAGGATATATCTAAAAAATATAAAGGACTAAAATTAAGAAGTAAATGTGTGAATCAGCCAACAATTTTGGAAATAGTTGAAAAATACAATCCAAGTCCTAGTAGAAGAGATCTTACCAAACAGATATTTTAAAAACTATTTTAGAGAAAAAGAAAAACAGAAAGTGTCCATGTAATTCCATGAAGCTAGAAAATTCTTGATACCAAACTGGAGAAGAATGTTAAATAAGCAATAACAATAAAACTAAAATGAACAAAGGAGCCCCTACAATTTTCATCTTGCCACCTTCCTGAGCATTTGGTTTAGCGTTTCAAGGCTGAGGGGAATTATGGATTGAATCACTGGAATGAGCTTACTTGGGGATGTGGTCCTCTTTTTGCTGAGGCAATAGTGATGAAAGGGAAGGGGAAACATAAATCAGCTGGCATTTCTGATCATTAAAGAAAACAAGTTATTTAATGGGGAGACTTGCCTTTGCCAGAAAAACAATTCAGTTGCTGATAGAAGCCCTTTCTCTCAACAGGAATTAACTCAAGAGGACCCAATAAGTGTTTTGTATCTTGTAAGAGCTGCATTGTTTTAAGATAGAATCTTCAGGCTAAGGATGGCCTGGTCATTTTAGCAAACTGATGACCAGAATGTCATATTGGATTTGTGGCTTAGTAGCAAGAAATGGAATCAGGAGGAGTCAGAAGGCCCAGTTGGAGTGCTAACTACAAACCTTACAAGTTCCCAGTGCCTGGGGATATCATTTAATATCCAGAGTTTAATTTCGTTTTCTGTAAACAGGAGAGGAGGTCACCTCATGAGGTGTTGAGAGTCAAATAGGACAACAAGAAAAGTCTTTAAAATTTGTAATATGATATTAAAGAAGACTGTTTGGGTAAGGGAAACTGCAAAAAAAATTGATAAAACACATTCCAATTCCATTGTTTATCAAAACACTCTCCAGTTTGTGACCTTGAGTATATCCCTTGGCCTCTCTGTTCTTCAATTCCCTCATCTATTAAGTGTGGATAATAATAGGGCTGTCGTGATGATTGTTAGTATTTTTTAAATGCTTAGAAATATAAATGCTTATTAAATAAAAATTAATGAAATGTCTCAAAAGTTCTCCTGTGTGCTAGTAAGATTATGGGTTCTTGTGGGACATTTCATAGAAATTATAGATCATCAAATGTTCAGTGATCCAGGTCACGGTCACTGGATTTGTATGCATTTATGTGTATTGAGTTGGGTGGCAATTCCTGAGGACTCCTGTGTTCTCATTCTTGGAGTTCATTGTGATTTTCTGGTACAGCCATATAGAAGGGCTCTGAAGCAAAGAGCTCCTCTAGTGTTAAGAAGTATATAGTAGCTTAGGCGCAAAGCCATTTTAAGGAACTACTGTGGAAACAACATTCACTTTGGCTTCAGTCACATTTTACCTTCAGTCTCACATATTTCCAAAGGCTTTTTCTCATTCAGGACTTTTTCTTCCCTAGAAATAAGTGCACATGTTCTTCAATGTAATTTTGTAACCACGGATTCTGAATACTGCAGAAATGAAATACACACAAAAGATGTATGGTCACAGGCAACTTGAAATTTGTCTCAATGTGTTGTCAAATATGTTCATATTCAATTGGATTTTTATATTGCAGAATCACTGTCAACCAAACCATCTGTTTGCAGGAAAGAATTTTTTAGCCAACCTTGCAATTTTAAATACAGGAACTTCAATTGGTGACATATTAAAACATTTTTTTTCAGTACTAGAGATTGAACTCTGAGTGTTTTCACTGAGCTCCACTCCCAACCCTTTTTAAATTTTTTTATTTTTGAGACAGGCTCATTCTAAGTTTCCCAGGCTGGGCTCTGCCTCCCAGAGTGCTGGGGTTACAGATATGCATCACCACCCCTAGTCTGGTGACAATTATTAAATCCATTTGCTCAGTATTTTAATCCTATTCCATTGAGCGGCGTGAACTGGGATACCCTGTAGGCTCATCAGCCAGTAGCATCTACAGAGGAGAGGCACATTTACATAGGGAGCTGTCCCTCAGAGGGCAGCACAGCAGCTGCTGAGGGAGTAGAAGTGAACTCTGGTCTGGTCACATTTATTTTATATATATTTATTTGTTTATTTTGGGGTTTTTTGAGGCAGGGTCTCCCTTTGTAGTTCAGGCTGGCCCTGAAGTCACTAGCCCAGGCTGCCCTCAAACTGGCAGTGATCCTCCTGTCTTAGCCTCCAGAGTGCTGGAATTACAGGCATGTGCCACCATGCCCAACTTTAATGTAAGACTTTAATAATGAGAAAACTAAGAGGATGGTATATGGCTACCTTCTGTATTATCCTCTCAACTTTTCTGTAATCTAAAACTGTTCTTTAAAAATAAAGTCTGTTATTTAAAAACAAAAAACATGATCATCAGCCAACTGCCACAACCAACCCTTCAGAAGTGGCCACATTTATTTAGATCCAAGGTTCATGCTTGACCCAACCTGGGCCAGATTCTTAGTTTAGGGAAACTGAATTTGGAACTCAGTGATAGCCAGTACCTCGCATTCAAAGGGCACGTAGGGCTGTTGGGAAACCATTTTGTTTTCTTTCTTTTTTTTTTTTAAACTTTATTATCATTCACTAAACACACACATATACAAATATTAAAATTACTCAAAGTAAAGCAATGCAAGGGAAAAAATTATAATAATATTCAAATATAATAGAACTCAACCAAAGCAAAACTGAAAAGTACTTAAACATTTTTCCATATAATTAAAAAAAAAATCTCAAGCATAACAAGACATCAAAGGATGTGATTTGTTTTAGAAAGATTTTCAAAACTAATATTGAACAAATAGTGGTCTGGAAAAAAAATTCTAATTATCTAGTAGACTCCACATAGGCCAAATTTTTTAAATTTAAATTTCAAAACAGTCATGTGACACATGATGGAAATATAATCTGAGAAATATGTTATTAGGCAATTTCATCCGTGTGTATTGCAAAGTACCACTCAGGGGAAACCATTTTCTACCAGACATAATGGAATAGACGGAGCTCCTCTTCAGAAAGAGAGGCAGATGTGTGGGGGAAGGGCACAGGTCATCCAGCAAGGATATGAGAAGGACAGGCAGAATTGAGGTTGCTTTGTTTTCATTTTGGTGTTCCTATTTCCAGGTCTTCTAGAAGGTTGATGTTACTTCCTGCCCTTGATTCTGTGAAAGATCCTTGAATTCTTCCAGTATCATTTCCTTTCCTCCTTTAGGCTGGGTTGAGTGGGTTTTTTGTTATTTTTAACCGAAGAATCCCTGACCAGGATAAGTGTTTAGTCAGAAAACAGTGAAAGAAAGAACTAATGGGCCACTTGTTGCTACTGTTCTTTATTTTGGGGTTTGTTTGATTGGGTCTTGCTCTCAAACCCATCTTCTCAGCTGGGCTGCCTGGTGGTCTTGGCAGGCACTGTCTTTTGTCTTTTAGATGAGGGTTCTATGCTGAAGAAATCAGGTAGTCACAAATCTGCCATTTATTTATCAATTCAATAAATATTTTGAGACACCAGAGATGTCTAACTTAATAAAACAAGTCCCTCTTTTCTAGAAGCTCAGTGTCTACTGCCTAAATATCATCTTTAATCAGATCCGTGGCTCAAAAGCACAATTTATTTTAATTCCATGATTTTAAAAATATTTTTCTTTCCCATTGCATGGCAAATACTATAATGAGAAGCCTTAAGAAAGTTTAACACATGACTTTTTTTTTTTTTTGGTACTGGGGATTGAACTCGGGTCCTTGCGCTTGCAAGGCAGGCGGTGGAACCACTGAGCTAAATCCCCACCCCAAGAAAGTTTAATATTTAGATATAAGATAATCAGTTCTTTAAAAGTTTTATAGTTTTACATGTCTATTGTACAGAACATTTTGATATTTAGAGACCAAATTTAAAATTGTGAGGCAATGAATACGCCCTTGTCTTGGCAGTTTTCAAGTTCTTTCCTTAAAAGGTATACATTTATCTTGTTTTGCTTTTGTGTCTTTGTCAAGAACAGCAGGACATGGACACTGTATGTATTTTATGCCTTTAAACTTGGACAAGAGTGTGTTCTTTGGAATTTGATGTTGAGACTCTGGGCTGTGGTAGATTCACCTCATGCCTTTTTCTTTGTTTTTGTTTGTTTGTTTTTTGTTTTTTTGGTACCAGGGATTGGACTTGGGACCTTGTGCCTACAAGGCAGGCTGTGGAACCACTGAGCTAAATCCCTGGCCCATGCCTTTTTCTTTGGATTGCACTCTTCAGTTAAGCATCTTCTTACATTGAGAAACAAGCAATAGGTGCTTGTGGAAAGAAAGGGGTGGAAGGGGGGAAGTAGGGAAAGATGGAAGATAGGAGGAAGAAGCAGCCCCCACAGAAGAAATTAGACCAAAGCAAAGGATCACTTACAGACAGCTGTTTACCTCCAGGCTCAGGGCTTTGGTGAATCCAAAGCGAAAGAGGAGGGCCAGATGTCTTGAGCTCTGTCTCCCCCTGGTGACCGCTCTCACTGCCTGTGAGCTACCACACAGGGGCCATCCCTGCCTTTCTGAGAAGCAGAAATCTCCAAGTATTTTTTTTAAAAAGACATTGTATCAGTAGAATTATTAGGCAGATAGTTAGACATTAGCAGGCCTGAGGGATGAAGGGGATGGCACACATTGCCAGATATATTAAGTAAAGAAACAAAGATGTCGATGTACAATATATTTACAATCATTTGTTAGGTCTCAGGACTAAAGCAATCCCACAGAACACAATAACACAATGACCTCCCTTTTTTTTTTTTTTTTTTTTTTTTTTTTGGTTTTTTGAGACAAGGTCTCACTATGTAGGTCAGGCTGGGCTTGAACTCACTGTGTAGCCCAGGCTGGCCTCAAACTCACACCAATCCTCCTGCCTCAGCCTCCCGAATGCTGAAATTACAGGTGTGGGCCACCACACCTGGCTATGGTGACATTTTACGTATACATTGTGCACATTCCTTTGGCTATCTGGCCACTTGGCCATCTATTTCCACAAGAAGGCACACAACATTCCTGGTGCTATGGCCTATACCCAGTGGTATCAGAAAAGGGAGCCCTCTTTAAAGACCTCCCAGATTGGCTTGAGACCTGATTTAGATTCTCATATGCTTACAGTCTTTTAGGAAACACGGACCATGTAAAAGCAACAGGGAAGACATTTTTGAGATATCAACATTCCAAAGTAACTTCTAAGTAAAATTATCAATAAGGATCATAATTACCCTAGTTCCCTAAACACCAGAGTAACTTTTATGTACATCAAAATGCATCCAAACTTACATTTGGTTAGATGCCTTCCTGGCACAGCCTTCCTTCTCCTTCACAATAGAAGGGGTAGCTCTAGCTTTATCTATTTTGCAGTACATTTGACCTGTACTTCTGCATGGACTATGTGTCTTGACTGAAGTCTTTCATGGAGGGTATAATGAGAACCAAAAAGTGAGGGTCGGTTCCTCACTGCAACAGGACCTGGCTTCCTGGTAATGGAATCAGCTGTATTATATTTCATCTAATAGAAATTAGAATCCTTTGTGGATGCTTAGAATGACCCATAGTGTCCACCATTAATGGTGCATGTCATTGGGTGTGACTACCTGGGTTTGGATGCCAACTCTTTTGCTTACTGGGAAGCATCTAGTGTTTTCCTGCGTGACTCTTGAGCCTGTTTTCTGTGTGTTGAGTGAGGAAGACAGTGCACTACCACAGAGCTTGTTGTAAGGAAGGAACAAGTTTCTCCACAGAACACTTTGCCTGCATCTGGCATGGAGGCAGTGCACACTGCTGTTTAGTTTGTGTCCTGTCAGAGGGCTCTGGAGCTGGGGTCCAGGAAGACCTTTCACTCTAGGTAGCACAACTTTTCCAGCAAGGCAGAGGCATCTGGAAATAAGGCACTAAGAAAGGATAGGTGTGTATAGTAGGAGTCAGTAAGCACGTAGGTATTCAAGGGTCATGTTTACAGATCAGAGCCCAGAAAGTACAAAACATAAGAAATATATTTTTGAAAATTCAGATTCTGATCACCAGAAGAATTTTGAAGTTTCTTTCACAGGGAGATTCTAGAGTCTGACTATTTTGGTAAAATCCTGATTTCACCATTTTTCAGCTGTTTGAGTATGAGCAAATTATTTGGCTTTTCTGAGCCTCCTCATCTGTAAAATGGGAATGAGTTGCTTCCCACCCCCACATTGTTCCTGTGATGATTTAATGAGACTATATACACCAAACACCTTGCAAATGCTTGCTCGGAGAAAACCCTCAATATATATGTTTCATATTATCAGCTCTAATCCAAACTAAGCTTCTCACTCACAGAAAAACAGACCAGTGTCTGGGAAGAATGCTTGCTACAGGTACTTTCTGAAGTAATGGGTTTAGCAGGACGAAGTCTCCTTCCTTTAAAAAAAGTGGTTAAAAAAGTGTTTTTCAGAATTGGCTGAATATTAGAATTGCTTGAGGAACTTTAAAAAATGTCAAATCCTGGGCTCCACCCTCTAGGATTCTGATGTAACTGTTCAGGGTGTGATTTGGCATTGGAATTCATAAAAGCTCTCCAGACGATGATAGTGTGCAGCCAAGGTTGAGAACCATCTCCTTCAGAGACCTTTCCATGCCCTTGCATGATGATTGATTGCTTTTTTTCTGCACTGTCACGGAAGATCTGCTAAAATACACAAAGTAAAATGTAATTTAAGAACAAAGTATATTTTCAATCAGAGCAGTATGACTTTTTTTTAAGGAGTAGGAAAACAATAAGTAAAGAAATTTAAGTCTCACAATGTATTTTTTTGAGACAGGACTTCACTACCTCAGACTGGCCTTGAACTCCTTATTTAGTCACACTGGCCTTGAATTCACTATGTTGTCCAAGCTGGCCTCTAACTCTGGATCCTCCTGGCTCAGCCTGTCCAGTGCTGGGATTACAGCACTGTAATGTGCCACCATGCCACACTCACTGTGTCTCCATGTGTTTTTGGATGGAAGGCCTCCGCCATAACCCATATGTAGAACCTGGGTCATTATATGCACCTGTGTGTGCACAAACCCAGCCAACTGTCAACCTCAAGGGAAGCCTCAAAAGGGAAGAGTCTTTGCAACAAAAAACAGAGGCGACCTTTGGGAAGGAATGGGATGTGAGTAGAGTCAGAGGGAAGCCACCAGTGTTACATTTGTCCCAGGACTGCAGCCCTCTGGGAGTAATTTAAGGGTCAGGCAGTGGCTATTGGCCAGACTTCAACAATACACTTGGGAGTGGGCAGAATGGGATTTGAGTGTGGTATTTAGGAATATGGCAAGCAGGTAAACCAAGGGCTCCCCACTTTTTGCTTTTTGTTTTTAAGACAGGGTTTCACTTTGTAGTTCAAGATGGGCTTGAACTCACTATATAGTCGAGGCTGGGCTTGAACTCATGGCAATCCTCCTGTCTCAGCCTCCCAAGTGCTGGGATTACAGGTGTATGGCATCTTGGCCAGCTAAAGTCTCCCTTTTTAACCACGGAGAGACAGGTATACAGGAAAGAAGTTACCTGGAGGGGAGAGAGGTAGGACACGTCTAGTCAGTCTGAGGACAGTGACTAGCAATTAAGAGGGACTTTTGAGGACAACTCTACAGTGTAAGTTGTCTCATTTTCCATCTGGAGATAGATTATCTGGGTTAGAATCCCAGCTTTTCCACTTACTACTTGTAGGAGGCCTCTGTCAGATGTGTCAAAGCCCAGGTGTCTGAGGGCACTTGAGGGCACCTGAAGCTATAATTTTGTTGTAGAGCGAAGGTGCACTATGGAGTTTGCTATAATAATAATGAATCAGCATGGACAACCATGCAAATACCATATCTATGCAAGGTCGCCCAAAATGTACTGTTTTACTGTGTCTTAGCTGCCCTGATGCTATAAAATTAGTTTGGTTTCTGCTTTGTAATATCTGCTCCACGCGAGTTCTTTTCATTGGGAACCTCACCTGACCAGGACTCCCTTCAGCCCACTGGCCCTGACACTACTTGACCAGGCATGTCACTTAACCTCTCAATGCTTCAGTTTCCCCATCTGTAGAATGATGATGATAATAGCACACATGTCACAGAATTATTAAAATTTTTTAAATGTCAATCAATGTTTTCTTTTTTAATTTTTTTTTTTTTTGAGACAGGGTCTTGCTGTATATTTTAGGCTGGCCTTGAACTCACTATGTAGCCCAGGTTGACCTCGAACTCCTGGCATTCCTCCTGCATCAGCCTCCCCAGTGCTGGGATTACAGGTGTGTGCCACCATACCCAATTCAATCAGTGTTTTATTAAATGCAATGGAATTAAATAAAATCAATGTCAAGTGCTCTGAATAGTGCCTAGCACATACTGAAGACCACATTCATTATTAATATTATTTTTGATCTAGTGGTGAAGAGACACATTTAGGTTTCCAAAAATGAAAGTTTTATTAAAACAAGGTGACTCAAATGAGAGGGACTGTATAATATTATTAAGAGAGCTCTTTCGTTTGGGAGATTTCTCACACTCGTGGAATGAAGGCCTTTCCTTTAACTTCAGCCATAGAGGTGTTGGAAAGAGGTGATGGCTAAGATCATACTATGAAAAGAATGTCAGCATCAGGCCCAAGGCAGTGGTGCTCTCCAAGGTGACAGCAAGGAATGCTGCAGTCAGGGCTGCTACCCTTCTGTCTTGGAGAGCTGAGTCCAATGTAGAGAATGCCAGGCCACCTTGCATTCCAGGGACAGGAATTAGTTTTGAGCACTTTTTTTGAAGGGATGACTAATACTTTTCTCCATTGTTAGGCCTTTAGCCTCCCTTTCCCCTCTAGTGGACATGAATACCTGATTAGCTCATCCCTGAAATATGAGGCCCACTGATCCTGAAGGCTGAGGGCTCTACTCTGCCACCTTTGGGGACAGTCTGCTGCAGTAAGAGGTCAGCACGAACTCCTACAAGCAACTTGTAGGGTGTGGGGCACTTTCAAAGTGTGAGCCAGATGAACCCTGTGAGGAGGAGCCCAGGCCCACATGTGTGCTGTGACAAATATATTCTTTGTAGCACTTGAGAGGGTGAAGTACTGCAGATCTCATTGATTCCCAGGCTCATAAAGGACAGATATTTGTTAAGAGCATTAACCAATTCTGGGTCCACTTAAATCATGATTTTTACTTATGATATATAAGGGTTAATAAACTTTGCAAATAGCTCCAGTCTGGGGAAGTCTAGAAATGGCAATAATCAGATTCAGAATGTAGTAAAGCTATTTGTGGGGTTCTGTTGATGAGGACATCCTCTACTATTTTTCCCATAACAGGTTTTTCAAAGGCTTCAAACTTTAAAAAATTAATTAAAATCTTACATTCAGCATCCCACGAATTTCACATCTGCCACTGTTTTTCTTACTAATTAGAAAAGCTGTTGGTAGAGGAATTGTTGGATGTTTGCACAGTACAAATGAGGGTATAATTAGAAGGCAGGGTGTTATGCTAACAAGCAGCAAGGCTGATAAACCAGTGTTTTACAGCAACAGAAGAATCTCCTCGTCTTGGTCCTTGGGGCTAATTTCTACTACAGTCTTATCTGGGTGTAGGTACGAATCCCCTTTAATAGTGCAGTGGAGGTTGTTTAAAACTATATAATCTTCAGAGAGAAGATGTCTTCTAGCTTCAAAATCCAAAGGAGAACATTATAGCCATCTAATACCTGCTGTCAGTTGTAACCAGGTAAAGCCTCATACCACTTCCATAACTATTCCATCATTACATTTTGGAATGTGGGTAAATAGTGCATCTTAAAGGGAGCCCTCAGTCTGGCAGGGCTGGAACAGTTAGTCCCAGCTACCATGGAGAGCCAAACAAGGACCAAACTTCCTTTTACAGGGCCCAAGCTATAGTTCCCATCATTATTGTTCATCCATTTATCTTTATCATGTTACTTAGGCACTGGAGACAACCAACTAATTTAATGTAGATAAAAATAAAGAGAATGAGTTGTCTGGCTAACACACATTAATTTGTTATAGAAGGTAACAGGTGAAATGTAAGGCACTTCACCCGTTCACACAAAAGTAACGGATGAAATAAAACATACACTGAAAGTCAGTACAAGACAGGATATAAGTAGTTGTCTGTAGAGAACAGGGAAAGGGGACATTACTAGAACCTCTGCAGTGAGTCCTAGTCTCCTGCGAGCCAGGGGAGCACAAGGCAAATTAATGTATTATACAGGAAAGATAGAAAAAATGAGACTTGGAGAAGAAGCTGAGCTTTGGGCCTGATCAGTGCTGCTCTGGGCCGCAAAGACTAAAGCCCCCAGCTTACCGCACCTTTTATTCAGTACATCAGGAGAAACAAATGTAACAAATGACTTGCAGAGAGTTCAGTACCTCACATCCAGATAAGCAAGTGTAACAAAAGACTGGGGGGCAGTGGAAATCCAAGAACAATGAGGAACTGTGCAGATGAAGATTTGGTTCCTCCCAGGGTGTCTCCCGCAGGTGTGGTCTTGCCCTGGAGCATCACAGCATCACAGGATCCTTGAGGTCTCAGTTGTGACCGGAGGCCAAAATGGAATTATGTCTCAAAATGCCATAGCTGGCCTGTAGGCAGGAGAACTAGGCCTAATCAAATGATTTTTCCCTAAAATTATGTAGCATTGCTCCAGACAGTTGTCAAAATGAGGTCCCTGTCCACAACTCACCCCAAAATTGAGGTCCCCAGGAGTGTTTTTGAAAACAGAGCCCCTGCCTCAGCCTTAGAAGGTAGTTAGGACATGCTAAGTACTAGGCACTATACTATAGCTATAGATGAGAACCTATAGCTACTGAAGCAATATAGACATTCCTGTGGGATCCCTGCTTCTCCACGGTTCTTCTGATCTCTTCGGAGAAGGACATCCTCATGACATAGCCTGTCAGAGATCATCACCTGTGAGTCCCAGTTAACATCAACATGCTGTTAATGCAATGTCATTGCACTCTTGGAGAGTATCTGTCCACTGTCAGCCAGACCATCACATGTCCATCTGCAACCTCCATAGATGTGTCCTGCTTCTCAAAGCTTGAGTGACTCTGCTCCAGCTTTGAAGCACTGGCCAGCTCATCACCAGGCACATTAGTCTAATAGTGGCCAGGAAGTTCTCAGCCATTACCTTAGCCCACTTAACCATGTCAAGAGAGTTCGCACCAGTATTGGGTCTGCTTGGCCATTCCTGAGGCCACAGTTTGCCAATCAGAGTCCACATAGGTGAAGGGGGTAACACAGAAGTGCAGGGGCACTGGAAAGCCAGGGGTTACAAATGCCTTTTATAGCAAGCAGCCATCAGTTGATATGTTAGAAATGAACCTAGTATTGGCAGAACTTTTTGGCTTTTTAAGAGAAACCAGAGCCCTGCATTTTTACAGGAAATTGGCAGTTTTTAAAATGTTAACAACAAACTGCAATCCTTAAAAAGCTGCAAGTTAAATGAAACAACACACATATAAAACTCATACTATGTTCATTTTATGTGTTTCCTGGACTGAATCTGCTTTAGGCTGGTGATCCAAGTCTCAAAAAATGTAAACAGAAAATACTGAAAGAATTTCAAGATGGTGGTTAGAGGTGATTTGGGTGTGAGCTGAATCATGGACTACAAGAAGGACGTGGCAATTCTGCTTTCTACCGAACATATGATCTTTGGTGTTGTCTTTATATTTTTTACCATTCAAAAATTGGTAAGTTTTTGAAACTATGAAATATTTTAAATATAATATATTCTGTGAGTAAGTGCCATATATGTCCCTTGAAAACTATTCTGGCTCTTCATGTATGCAATTTTGTGATGTAATATGTTAGGAAAGAAGTAGAAAAATCCCTAAGAAAATAAGTATTAAAACCCAGGAATTCCAACACATATCACTTTAAAAATCTGATAGAGTAATCACTCAGCTAAAAGAACATTTAATCTCTAAAGACATCTGTAGCTGAATGTTGACCTAAGGAACTGATAATACCTCATTTTTACCAAAAACTTATAGAAAGTAAGATTATGTTGACATTCCAAAGATACTGCTGTTTCAATTTTCATCTTTCAAAAAAGGACACGTTAAGAGGGGTAGAATGCTGAATTCTGTGAAGTGGATTAGTTCATTTTTGGTTGTACCTAGGTGCTCAGTTTTGACACTGAAATAAGATATATATAATAGCATTCTCAAATTTAGGTTCACCGATTCCTCCAAGTTATTCTTTACACTCATTGAGTCATTTTAGTTCCTGTTAATGCACCAGGAGTTGAGAATACAGAGGAGATGTGGCCCTGTTGTCCAAGGAGCTTGGAGTTGTGCAGAGAAGTCAGAAACCCAAAAGTGAGAACATAGAAAGGTAACAGATGCCCAGTTATCACTTCAGCTTATTCATTTAGTTAATATAATCCAGTTGGCCCATCAATACTGGGCCTATGGCTACATGTTAAGTACAACTGTGGAAAAGAGAGCCCTAGCTCACAGCCCTGCTGGGGAGACAGACAGAGCAAGAAGACAGTCAGAGCAGAGTTCTCTGCTGGGAAAGGACAGAGATCTGGGGCTTCATGGGGGTCACCCCATGTTCACTGGGGGTGTAGACACAGCTTCATAAACTTCAGTAGAAGGGAGACATGCCAAGTCAGCATGAAGACTCTGGACTTTCCTGTGTGATTCCTCCAGCATAGCCCAATTCCAGAAGGGATTAAAGAAAACCTCACACAGGGGTAAAGAGGTTGCTTAGTAAGTTGATTTATGACTGGTGGAGAAAATGTGTGAGAGAGCATTTAAAAATGCTACCATCCAAGAAAGCTTCTGTTTTTCATGCTCCTATCAGGCATAGAAAAATGACTGTCTTGCCGACAGGGAGTCTATGCTACCACCAATTTGTGTGGCGACTGTGCCAAGAAAGCCATTCTTTTAGTGAGGGGAGGACAGAGAACAGGGCTGGTGTCTGGTACCAGCCACTCTGCCCAGACTCTGCTGGCCCAGCTCCAGGTGCTGACAGCCTGAGGCTGTGCCTGTGATGAAGTGGACGTTGGCAGGGCCCCTTTCCAATGAGCCTGCCCCGTGCTAAGATAAGCTGTCCAGTGGGCTGCCTCGGTTACCCTCTCAGACTGAAGGCAGCAGACGACGGTCAGAAGCCAGCCAGAGCAAGAGACAACTTGGATGGGAATGTCTGGCTTTGTCTAGGTCCAGTGACCTGGCCTTCTGATTCTTCTATATGGACTAACAAAGAGGACAGTTAATTGAAGCAACTGGAAATTTATTGGCTTACATTTATTCCTTCATACCTCCTCCACTCCCATCATAAATTAATGAAAACCTCTACCTCAAACCAATAGCTTGCCATTGGTCCTTTTTATCCCCAGTCTTTACAGCCTCACCTGTTTTCCTGTGTATCTTAGATGCTGGATGCAAACCACAGAGTCAGCCTGAGAGTCAGGTAGTCTTGGAGGTTCTCAATCTTGGCACTAATGACACTTTGGGCTGGATAATGCTGTGTCATGTGTGCTGTTTTGTGCACTGAACCGTGTTCAGCCACCTTCCTAGCCTCTACCCACCAGATGCCAGTAGCACCTCTTCTAGTATTGACCAATCATTTTGCCAGACCTTACTAAATTGCCCCTTTTTGAGAAACACTAGACAGACCTGAGTTTTAATTCTGGCTTTGCCACTTACTAAATTACCTAGCCTCTCTGGGCCCTAATTTCCTGGTCTTAAAATATCTTCCATGCTCATTATAAAAATTAGAAAAAAGTTTCATTTCTGGCATGTAGTTTGCCTCCAAAGTGCAGCTATTATTACTATTTTAGCAATCTGTGATTTTCCTAGATAATTTTTATTTTTTATAATTCCAGCTTTCTGGTGACAAAACAGTTCAAGAAGGATTGTGGAACTGAGAGAATTTCCTTGGCTTCGCAGCCTGCCACGTAAGGAAGTGTGGCTTGGATTACATCACCTAAAAATATAGTTTGGGGTCTCTGTCTGGGAAAGTTGCTGTTTTCCACATTCCTGCAGGGTGGAGTCAGCTACACTGGGAGCCTGAGGAGACTTCTGCCTCTGCTTCTTCCAGAGAGGCTCTGCGCTGGGGTCTCGGGTCTGCCTGTGTTTCTCATTATGAGCAGGTAGGTCACTGGTGGTTTCTCAAGCCTAGATTTGAATTCCTGAGCCTTCTAGATTCAGGATTTAAAACAGATCCAAACCAATATAGCAGTAGGAGTTTAGATGGTTTGAAAAGACAGAACTATTTCTTAAAACAAATAATAATTTTTTGGGAAAAAAAGGCCATTTGCAGTTGCAAATGCAGGTTTTAAAGAATATCTTATGTCTAGTACCTTAACACATATACTCTCCTCTTTCTTATTCTGAAAATATACACACTTTTGTACAATTACATTGAAAAATGTTTGTCAAGAAGTTAATGTACTTTTGCTTGTAAGAATGGAGAAGAAGAAGAAGCCTAGCAAAAGTAGGCACATTTAGTTTATCAAGGGAAGCATGCCACCCTTCCCTCCCCTCCCCTCCCCTCCCCTCCTCTCTTCTTCTTGCCTCCTTCTTCTGATTGTTCCAGGACCTATCATAGATAGTAATTATAAATTAATTTTTCCATTATACTGTAGTGAGCCACATGCCCAATGTAAATGCATATTTCAGTTGTACAAAAATTTTGGTAGGTTTTAATTCTTTGGCAGAATAAGAGTCTCAAGTACCTATGATCCAAAAAGCAGTAAGACAGTCTCTATATCCAAGATATAGAATCTTAGATGGAGAGAATAGATCATAGAATTGCTGTGAAGATTAAATTTAAAAAGTGACTGAAATTAAACTAGAAATTCATTGGAAAAGTGCTCACACAAAATTTTAGGAGGAGAAGGGGAAGGAAGCAAGGAAAGAAGGAAGAAAGGAAGGAAGGAATTATAGAATAGTATGTGTTAAAAGATGAAAAGAAAATTATTTAGTAATTTAGAGAATATTCTAGGGTATGGAAACTTGAGATAAACATGGAGAGACATACAAAATATCTAATTGAGTAGAAACGGAAGCCTTTGTTTAGCCAATAGCTTAAATATTTCTAAGAGATAAACATTCATCAGACAATATTCTGCAAAACAACTCTTTTGAATTGTTAGAATTCTTTTCTGAGCTCCTTGGAAGATAATGTAGAAAAATAAAACTCATTGCCTTTTAGTGTCTTAAACTATGTGTTTTTAGAACATGTGAGCAAAAGATTAGCCTAAATTGTAGATTTTTTTGTTTTGCATCTGTAAGGCATATGTAGAAAAAGACAGCTGTCTGCCCTATAGATCCCAAAAAGAGCAAGAAACTTGTCTTTATTTACCTACCTAAACTGTCTATGTGGGGCTTTAAGTTTTTAAAGCCACTACCTGACATGTAAGCAGTAATTCCTTGTATTGCTCCTAAGTGTACCTCTTGTGGACTCCCAGGTTCATAGCTGAATCGCTAAATATTTCATTTCTCATATGAGGACTAACATCCAATTCCACATCTTTCATTCAGCTATTGGCCAGCACTATTGTTTTTTGCCCAAATATGGACTTGGAATCAACTAGGATCAAATGTTTACTTCTATTTAGGGCAAGAAGTTGTTAGATCTTGGCTCACTTGAGAAAGTGAGAACACAACAGTTTTGGACCCAGAAATATAAGGCTGGGCCAGGTAAATAACTTGGTATCCCTTCAAATTGATCATTTGTATGTTTAAACTTTATTTAGTAGAGATGAGGAGACATTGTTTTTTTATTACTAAAAGTTTTATACCTTTTACCTAATGCTCAAGATTAAGACTTTATTTCATATGAAGTTTTAAAATTACTTCTTTTCTTTTTTTACTTTGTAATTGTCTAGGAATTTTCCTATTCTGGACTAATATTTGGGGAGCATATTAAAATATATAAATTGTAGGTAATAAAATAATTGCTTATTCTCATCACTCTACCATGTTACTTTTTGTTTGCTTCCTTCAGAAGGCTGTTAACAGACTGGTTTCTAGACTTGTACTGGCCAGACAGTGGTTTGGGAGGAATGGCTTTTCTACTTCTACTTGTTGAAAGCAGGACCTATTTTTATTTTAGCAGCATGATCTGCAATCTGAACAGAAACCCCAGGTAGCAGGTGCCCTGGCTCTCATTTACTTTTCTCAGCTGGTCAGCTATGGGTCTGCTCTGGATGGCAGGCTGGGCTCCAGCTCCACAGAGTCCCAGTGCCATTAGCCAGGGGCTTTTCTCCAGCCATTCCTGGAAGGCTGTCTGTGTGGGAGCTGTTCATAAACTTCCAGAGGCTTCTCTTTATAGATCTGTAAAATTAAGATTGAGTCTACATGAGAAGGATAAAGATAATTCCATTTGGATCATATCACATCTTCCAAGATTTAAAAATTTCCAGCTAAATCTCCAGATGTGTAGCTTTCCTTTTAGAATTTTGTTAGCCATTCAATTCCTTTTGGGGATTACTAGTTCCTCTCTCTGTACTCTTACTTTGTGGTCTAGTTTGTCACGTATTCTACATGGGGTTATATGATGTCAAAAGGACAAACTTTGGAAATCCAGGGTTATTCTCAATTACCTTTAGAAGCTTCTGTGGAATGTGGTGGGGGTGGGACAAATTATATCCCTGATTTTGGAAAATCACTTAAGTTACACTTACCTTCCCCATTCCCTTTTTTGGGAGGCAGTGTCTGGAATACTGTTTCTAGATTTCCATCTGGTTTATTTTCTCCATTCATTTATATATCTAGTCAAGTATTACCCCCTTAGAGAAGCCTTTTACAACCATACCATCTAAATAAATCACCAGCGCTAGTATTTATCATCTCATTTAACTTTTTTCATTTTTTAAACCTCTCTGATGTTATATATCTGTGCTTGCTTTGGTTACTTTTTGTGTTGCTGAGACCAAATACCCTACACCCAAAGTTAAAGCAAGAAAGGTTTATTTTGGCTCACAGTTGTTGAGGCTTCAATGCATAGTCAGCTGACTGGGGTGGCATAGCTGAGAGGCATCATGGAAGATAAGCAGTCCATGGTATGGCAGGCAGAAGGCAGCAAGCAGCAAAATAGCAGGAAGCCTCCTTCTTCCTTTTATCCCATCTAGGCCACAAGCCCTTTGGGTGGTGCCACTCACACAGAGGGTGTGTGTTCCCATTATCCACACCCAGATCTATACTAAAGGAATTCAATTACCACACACCCCTAATCCAGCATCACACACTCATGATCCAGCCACCTCCCAAAAGCCCCACCTATGAGCACATGAGGCTGTGCCTGCGACATCTATATACAAGCCATGACACTGTTGATTACTTTCTTCTGTAGAATATAAGCTTACTTGGGGTAGAATTTTTATCTGTCTTATATAGCAGATTCATTGCTGGAGCGTAAAAGAAGTAAACTTAGAGACAGTATGAGGAATTACTACTTTCATGGCAAGTAGGGCTTAGAGAACTTGCATTCTCACATTGAGGAAAATTCATGACCAGAGCTTAGTACAGGTAAACAAAAGGAAGACTGTGGTATTTGAGGGCATCCCTCTAGCTCTGATTCCTGACAGATGTAGGGGCTTAATAATGTATAGTTTTACATACATGATTAAATACCTCAAATTAAAAGTTGGGAGTAGACAGTATCCCATGTCTTCTAAAATTTTAAGTCTTTAAAACTCTTTAAAGTGTCATCAATTTAGTAAAATAGGAAAAGCATGTCTTTAGAGTTTCTCTGGGATCCTAGACTAGGAAATTCTATCAATATATTGACAAGAGAGAATGCTTAGGGAAGTAATGAGCTTGTCTCTTCTTTTTTCTTTTGTCCTTTTTCACTGAAGAGAATGTTTCATTAGTGGCAATTGGACTGAAACATGGCACATGTGCTTTCTACTTTCCAAAGTAGCCTTTGTTAGAAAAAATGTAGAGAAGTTTGGGAGTTAACAGCTGTCACCAGGACCCCAGGCAAAGCTACAGAGAAGGTCAATCTTACAATCTGTATTCCAAACCACCTCTTCTCTGAGTCCATTTTTCACCCCATTTATGGCATTCTCGCTATTGAATTTCCTCTGGCTGCCATCTGCCTTCTAAACCCTCCCCTCTCCCTGGCTTCTCTACTGATATGCACAGAAATTTATCTCGTTTCTTCCTGACTGTGCTAGTGTTCCAATCCCTGGAGTTCTCATCCACCACTGTGCAGCCTGAAGATTAGAACATTTACATTACAGAGTGATGAGGCTGAAGAAAATTTGCAGTTTGGAAAAGTGGCCCAATGTCTTTCTTATGTGGTCTTCAAGGACCTGCAGAATCAAGATTGCCCCCATATATATATATATATATATATATATATATATATATATATACAGTCTGCCCAGTAAGCTTTCAGGTGGTAAACAAAGCCTTGATTTGGTGGAAGTCATGAGTCAGCAGTCATAGCCTGGTACATGCCCAGAGCCTCACCCACACTCTGATCTTCATGGGTCTAAAGGTACAAATCTTTGGCTTTTTTTTTTGTAATCAGACCAAACTAGCAAATCATAGTTTTCAGACAAAGGATTTTCCTAACCACTGCAATATTTATATCCTTGTGGCACAGACTACAGAAAATCTACTCTGTAATTTAACAAAATAGTTAAATAGTAACGATTCCTTAGAGTCATCTTGATGCGGAACCAGAGGAGAGAACTTTGTCTTACTTTGCATGAAAGAATTTTATCTTAATCATGAGTTTCAGAGAAAAGTCTGAGATCCTGTTCCCCTAATAAGCAGTGACACTGAGTGGGACTAGTTCCTGCATGTGTGTAATCTTTCCTGGGAATTCTTCAGTTTACTAAGGGAAGACAACCCCAGCAAAAGGCTGGGGTTTCTGTTTATTTGTTTAGGAGTTCTCATAATTTGATGTGTAAATGATAAGGGTGACATCATTTGTCTTCTGCGCTGCTTAAATTTGAAGAAGTAGTTATTTTTAAAAAGTGGGCCCACGTCCAATAGTAGCCTAACACAATGGAGAATTTGCTACTAAGATGTTTGTTTTCAGCTCCAACTATAAAACATTTTTGTATTTTTTCCCAGACCTGGGTATTAAGCCTGAGGTCTTTGTACTGAGCTACATCCCAGCCCCTTAAAATTTGTTTTTAAAAAGTTTTGAGACTGGGTCTTGCTAAGTTGCTCAGGTTCTAGGAGGCTTGAATTTGAAATTCTCCCGACTCAGTCTCCCAGATTGCTGAGATTACAGGAGGCATCACCACACCCAGATAAAAAATTCACTTTCCATAGGTGAGCCTCCTGGGCTGCCATACCACCACCGCAGAGCGCTGAGGAGCAGAGCATCCCCCCTCCACAGTGCAGAGGAGGTGAGCCAGCCGGGCCGGCAACCACTGCCCCAGAGTACCGAGGAGCAGAGCCCCACCCAACAGAGAGGAGGTGAGCTGTGCGGGTACCAGCAACCCTCCCCGCCATGTGATTGTGCCAAGCCATTACCTGGATCCACACCACAGAGTTGCAGGGGTCATAAAGGACATTGTTCTGAGCTCCAGAAGATAGAGCAGAAGTGAACAACAGAAAGAGGGCCTCTCCGAGGCTCCTTGGTGAAAATTAAAGCCCACTGGAAAAGTGAAGAAAATTGCTTCAATAAAGGCACACCAGACCACCTTACTGGGGGAATAACAGTGTGGATCAGAGCAGCATGGAGGCAAGGAGATCCCAGCCTGGGCTCCGCCCTGACCCAAGAGGTGGGGGCACACCAGCCCAAGCCAAGGGCCCACTTACAAAAGAGCTACACAGGCATGCAAGCTACAGCCAGAGGTTTACCCTGACACCATTTGGTAAGTGTGTGAGACCCTAGCCAGAAGCTTGCTCACACAACAGGAACTGGGGTGCACAGCCCCCAGCCAAAGGCCCTCCCAGACAACAGCTACCTAGGGGCCCTAGCCAGAGGCACACCTAGATACCATCCCAAGTGTGCACAGGCCCCAGCCAGAAGACCACCCACACAACAGATCAGCTCAGGGATCCCAAAGGCCACCTTTCTGAACTCAGGAATTAGTGTACTGGTGAGGAACAGAGAAAAGGCTGCTCTGTGGCTTGCTGAGAATTGAAGACCACTGGGTGAGCAAAAAGTTGCCTAAACAAAGGCACAGCAGGCTGCATCTTCTGAAATGAGACAACACATAAACAAGTCTCAAAACCAGACTTCCAGATCACCTAAGGTAACCCCAAAGGGAAATGAGATGGAACAATCTGATACTCAACTACCTGGACTCCCTGAACTGGCAACAAAAGAGGATCTGGAAAAAATGAAATCAGAAATAATTTCTCAGATAACAGCAGAGATTGTGCCCATAATGCAAGGCATGATTAATAAATCTAGAGTGGACACAGATAAAAAAAAATAAATAGAGGTCCTGAGGAACATGATGGAATCCCAACATAGGAAACAAATGGAATCCATAAAACAGATGCAAACAGTTATCAAGGAAATTAAAAACTCCATTGAAAGTTTTCATAGCAGAATGAGCCAATGGGAGGACAAAATTTCAGATATAGAAGATAAGATTTCAATCAGAGACCAGGAAAATAAAAATTTCTTTAAAATAGTAAGGGACCACGAGAAATCAATCCATCAGCTGCTAGACGATGCAAAGAAGAATAACATAAGACTTACCGGAGTCAATGAAGAAACAGGAGAGAGTGCAGACAGCTTAAAAAAACTGTTCACAGAAGTGATGGCAGAAAATTTCCCAAGCAGGGGAAAAGAACTTGACATACACATAAGGGAGGCACATAGGACTCCAACTAGCCTTGGCAAAAAAAAATTACACACAGGCATATAATAGTTAAGATTCCAGAAACCTAACAGAAGAACAAAGTTCTACAAGCAGTTAGAGAAAAGAAACAAATCACATACAAGGGAAAGCCCATCAGAATCACAGCAGACTTCTCAATGCAAACTCTGAAGGCAAAAAGAGCTTGGAGTGACATATTTTAAGCCCTAAAGGAGAAAAGCCTCCAATCCAGATTGATGTACCCTGCAAAATTATCTTTCAAAATTGATGGAGAAATAAGATACTTTCATGACAGAGAGCACTTTAGAAACTTTATGAATACCAAACCAGCATTCCAAAAAATTTTAGACAATATCCTGGGAAAAGACAATGAGGATCACAACCTCAGGAAGCCCAACAGAATGAAGCCATTGGGCATGATAAGAAATTAAATGCAAAGTGGGAGAATCCAACAAAAAGAAAAAGCCATGAAAATGATAACTCAATACGTATCAGTTATAACCATCAATGTTAATGGTCTCAATTCACCAATCAAAAGAAATAGACTGGCAGAATGGGTCAAGAAGCAAGATCCAACAATATGCTGCATACAAGAGACACACTTAATTCAGAAAGAAACTCATAGACTGAAAGTTCAAGGGTGGAAAACAGTACTCCATGTGACAGGAACCCCCCAAAAAGCAGGAGTAGCTATCCTTTTTGCAGATCAAGTGGATTTCAACCCAAAATCTGAAACACTTCTGGTCCAAAGAATTTCAGATAATTGACAGTTAACCTGTATGTACAAATCTATTGTAAACATGTGTTTTCATTTCTCTTAAGTAAAAACTTAAGAACAGAACTGTTGGTTCTTAACAGTAATACAAGAAATTTCTATATTGTTTTCCGAAATGGTTTTATCATTTTACATTCACATTAGCAGTATTAGAAAGTTCTAACTGGTTCACACCCAAGCTGACATGGGTTCTTTTAAAACTTTTAACTTCATCTCCCTAATGAGTGTATAATACAATCTTGTTATTGTACTGATTAGTATTTTTCAGATTCTAGTGTTGCACACCTTTCCTTGTGCTGTACTGGCTATTTATCATCTTCTTGTGTCTACTTTTTAATTGGGTTGTCTGTTAATGAGCTGTAAGTGTTCTTTATATATTCTGGTCATAGGTTATATGAAGTATAAATATGTTCTGGTTAAGGACTACTTTTCATTTTCTTAATGATGTCTTTTAAGTTCTAAAGTTTGATGCAATCTCATTTATCAAGTTTTTTCTTTTATACATCATGGCTTTTGTATCCTAGGAAATTCTTGCTTACCCTAAATTCATGAACATTTTCCCTTATAGTTTCTTCTTAAAATTTTATAGTTTTAGTCTTCCATATTTAGGTTCATAGATCCTTTCAAGATATTTTTGTATATGGAAATAAAGGGTTGAGATTAATTTTTTACATATGGATACCAGGTGTTCTAGTACCATTTGTTGAAAACATTATTTTTTCCTCTGCTCCTGAGTTTATGTTCTACAAAATGTTAATGTTAAATAATCATTCAAAAATCAGTAGACCATATATTTATGGTTTTATTTCTAGATTCTCTGTTTTATTCCATTGGTCTATGTCTTTCCTTACGCCAACATTGTCTTGATTACTGTAGCTTTAGAGGAGGTCTTAAAATTAGGTACTAAATGTCTTCCAACACTGTTATTTTTTTTCTTTACTTTTCTAGGTCTTCTGTATTCTTACATAACTTTTAAATTTCAATATCCAATTATTCATTTATAGCAAGTATACATAGACCAGAATTTTTATATATACCTTGTGTTTTCTAATCCTGCTAAATTCAAATACAAGTTCTAGGCTCCTAGACATTTCTTAGTATTTTCTCTGTAGATGATCATTTCATCTACATATAAATATTTTACTTCTACCTTGCCAATCCTATGCTATTTGTTTCTTTTTATTGCCAGTTTATTTTGGTTTGGGCCTATGTTTAAAAGTTGAAGGACAGATAAAGAGTAGGCATATCTGGCCTTGTTTCCCACCTTAGGGAGGAAGGATTGTATTTTTTTCATTCTTACACGGTGTTTTTGCTGGAAGTGTTGAGTACATGTCTTTAATCTGTTGAGAAGGTTCTGTTTTACTTCTAGTCTCCTGATAGCTTTTACCATGAACAGCTGTAGAATTTAGCCCAATACTTTTTCTGCAACTACTGATAGGATCATATGGCTTTTTCCTTTCCTCTGTTAAAATGATGACTTATGGGGGTGTACCTTCCAATGCTGAACCAACACTGCCATCCTTATAATAAAACCACTTTCTATATACTGCCAGATCTGACTTCTAATTGTTTGTTTCGTTAAACAAATTTTTATCTATGTTCATACTTTTTTCTTCTATTATCTTTATCCAGTTTTAGTATTAGCACAGGGTTGATTTCCTAAAATGAAGAGAGATGTGTTCCTTCTTTTTTCTACTTTAAATGTTTGATATAATTCATCAGTTAAAATATATATGAGCCTGTTGTTGTCATATAGGTAGGTTTTCAAGCTAGGAATATACTTTCTTTAATAGGTGCTGTTCAAATTTTATATTTCTTCTAGAGTCAGTTTCATTAATTTGTCTTCCTAGGTACTTCATAGAAGTTGTCAAATTTATTTCAAAAAGGATTTTTGTAATATCCTTTCTATATCCTTTTAAATTCTGTAAAATCTGTGGTAATGTCCTCTAAATCTTGATATTGTAATTTTAAAAATGTATAATTGATATTGTGTAACAGGAAGAAAAGGTCTAAAGGTGCAGGGGAAGTGGGAGGGGTAGGGGAAAGGAAAAAGGGGAAAAGAAAAAATATGAGAAAAGGAAAAAAAATGGAAACAAAGTCTTTGTAAATAGGGAAGGGTTGAGGAGGTGAAGGGAGGGCAGGGGAATGGGAAAAAAATAAGAACCAAGATACTCATGTAATGGTACAAGAGCCCAATGATGAATGTAACTGTATTTTATACCTAAAATGTACCAATAAACTCAATGGAAAAAAATTCACTTTCCCATTACTCATTGCTAATACATATAAAGGCAATTTATTTTATAAAATTGTCTACTGAGACACTGCAAAACTTACCCTTAGTTCTAATAGCTTATTTTGTAGATTCCTTAGGATTTTCTATATACACAATCAGATCATGCCATTTGTGAGTAAAGACAATTTTACTGTTTCTGTTTCAATCTACAGGTCTTTTATTGTTTTCTTTGCCTTACTACCTAGGACTTTATCACAATTCAAATGGCAGTGGTGAAAATGGACATATTTGCCTTGTTCCAAATGTTAATCTCAGGGAAAGCAGTAAGTCACTACAATATAGAATGTTAGCTGTAAGCTTTCATCCCCCTATTTTTGTGATTTTGTTTTTATTGATTGGGGTTTAGGACAGGGGATGGGAAATGTCACCTTAGGGACCACCCACTGCCCCCAATGTCCATCTAATCTTCCTGGGATGCTTTCTAGAGTTTTTTCTTGGCATTGCCCTTGCTGTCGGGAACCTTCTCAGGCCCACTGCTGACCGACTCTTCCTTGGAAGAAAACTCTCTTTTTCTTGGGAAAAATATTTTCTCTTTTTCCTGCTGGCAGCCCCTTCTGGTTCACTAGCTGTTTCCTCCTTGGGTGAAGATTTCTTCATCTTGGGCGGACTTGTGCTGCCACCAGCTGTCTCTTTGAGATCACTACTAACCAACTCTTCCTTGGAAAAAGATTTCTTTTTCTTGGGTTTGGAGAAAGAGATAGGTGGGCCATCCATTCTGTTCTCCTGAGGAGACTCCTGGAGCTTTTGCCTTTTCTTCTTTTTTGGGATTTTCATGTGTCTCCTCCCATTCCTCTGGAATACTACTACTGTTTTCTGAAGATGCTGGGGCCAGTGTAACCAGCCATTTCTTTTCTTTCTTCGAGTGATTCTTCTCCTGTTCTCCAGTTTCCTGGTGATTTCAGTAGCCACTTCCTCTGCCTGAATCATTGCCTCTTCATGACATACAAATTCTTCCATGGAATCTCTCCAGTCTCAGGAAGAACAGATGCTCCTCAACTTGTTCTCAAAGCTTCTTCCCAAATGTATTCAAGAGTCAACTGAAAAAGCAATCAATTTGGGAAGCTATACTGCACTTGTTTGCCAGGATTGGGACAGGTCATATTTGTTTGCGGCAGCTGCTCAGCCAATGACAATGGAGTGGAAAAGGAGTCCATATTTTGGTGTAGTAGCCCTTGTCTTCAGGGCTCTGGAAACTTTACTTAGATCCCTTTTATTATGTTAAGAATGTTTCCCATTTTCCCAGTTGGCTGCTATTTTTATGTGTGAATGGGTATTAAGATTTGTAGAGTGCTTTTTGTCATAATTTTTCCTTTCCCTTCTTTCCTTTCCCCTTCTCTTCCCACTTCCCCTACCCCTTTGGACCTTTTCTTCCTATTTCAAATTATCAATTATTTGTTTTAATCATTTTAATCCTTATTTACACTTTCAGTTTCTCACACTAGAGAAACTATTCAGTATTTACACATGTGTGTCCTATTTATTTCACTTAAAAGTATGGCCTCAATATGCATCTATTTAGCTATAAATGTCTCTAGTTTGTCATTCTTTATGGCTGAGTAGTACTCCATTTTATAAAAAACCCCATATCTTCTTTATCCAGTTTCCAGTTGATGGGCAGTGGGCTGTTTCCAAGCTTTATCTATTACAAACTGTGCTGCTATAAACATGGGTGCACATATATTGCTGTGATATGATTCTTTTAATTCTTATAAACATGAGTGCACATATTTTGCTGTGATATGATTCTTTCAATTCTCTTAGGAAGATACCCAGCAGGGGAATAGCTGGGTCAAATGGGACCTCTAGCCCTAGTTCTTTGAGGTATCTCCATACTGATTTCCACAGTGGTTGCACCAATCAGCACTTCCACCAACAAATGAGAAGGGTTTCTTTCTCCCCACACCCCCGCCAGCATTTGTTATTGGTTGATTTAACAAGTTTTGAGATATTTTGTTTCCACTGTCATTCACTTCAAACTATGTTCTAATTTTCTTTGTAATTTCTTCTTTGACTCCACAATGCTTTAGGGTTTTTTTTCCCTGGTACTGGGAATCAAACTCAGGACCTTGCACTTCCTAGGCAGGTGTGGTGGGCACCACTGAGCTACATCCCCTGGCCCCAAAAATGTACCATGTAAGAAAATGGAAACATTGTTTATTTGTATTTGTAACCTGACTTTTTACTTAATAATAATAAGAACATTTTACTACTACTTTTCTGTACCATCATTTTAATTAATGTTTAATTTTGTACATTAATGTATAGTTTTGTATATACATACAGAGCATACAAAATTTATTTAAACCCATCTGCATAACTTGGTTATTTCCAAATTTTAGTTACAAATTATTGTAATAAATACCCTTACACATTAATTTTTGTGTAATTAAGAATTTGTTTCTGTATAGTTTTCTGTAAGTAAAATGGTTGGGTAAGTGTATCCTCTTTCAAAGTGGCTTTCCATTTCATACTGACTTCTTGGCCCAAGCCTACATTTTTTTACATGGTTAATTGAATCCATTTATTTGGCAAAATTGCCCCTTGTTTGATCATTTCCTCTAAGCCTTTTTATTTGTTGGTGAATGGCTTTTGCAAAAAATTCTTTGTACTGAATATTCATATTGAATTAAGGAACCAAATATTTGTGTATGATATTTATTGCTTTTTGAAGTACTCCCTTTCCCCAGAGGTGATGTGGATTGTGAGCTGTATCTACCCATGGGAATGGCTAGGCCTTCACAGCAATCTGTCAACATGTAAAATTGAGGAAAACATCACACACAGCATTTGGATTTTCATGCTTTCTTGGAAAATTAAGAATCTGACAATATTAGGTCAGCATTCCTAGATGATAAGAATTAATGGGAATGCAGTAATTACTCCAGTGTAGATAGGTATATGCTCTTTCAATTTTGCCAGTTTTCATTTGGCCAGTGTCACAGGGTTAAAACACAGCCTGATTCTTCTAAGCATTTGAATTCACAAGCCCTAATGTTGTAGGATAGAATCTGCTAGAAGATTAACACTAGTCAGGCTTGAGCAATCCCTAGTTCAACATTCCATACCATGTTACAGTCTCTCTATATGGGAACATAAAACATTTCCTAGTGGTCATGGCTGCCATCCTGTTATGGCTCCCTCCCCTTTCTAGGAAATTCTAGACCTTCATTTGGTAAGATATCAGATTTGTACTTTCAAAAAGAAACTTGACTCTTTTGAGTCACGCAACAGAGATCTCCTTTTCCATGCTTGAAAGAGTTACTTTCCTGTTCCTGGGACAAAACACCCAACAACCACAACTGAGGAGTTTATTTTGGCTCACAGTTTCAATGGGTTCAGTCCATGATTGAGCAGCTCCAGGGCACAACTTCATGGCAGAATTCCAAGGTGGAGGAAGGCCTGGTAGCTAGGAAGTGGATGTTGGAGGCAAGCCTGGCACAAGAATATACCCTGCAGGTCACTTCAACCGTGATTCATCTCTTCAGATTGGTCCCCATCTCTGAGCAGCACAATCAGCAATGAACTCATCAATGGACTAATGATTCACTGATGAGTATAGCACCTGCATGATCCAATCACCTTCCAAAAACATGACACTATGGGGACACTTTTGTGAGATATACATTAGAGATCTCTTTCTCCATGCTTTTATAATGAGTTTTTCTAGTCAAATATTTATTATCTCTAGAACTATGCAAATAGTATCTATCCACTTAATGGCTTTCAGATTTTTATGTCTCAGTTTGAATAGTTTGAATAGATTGAAGTTAATAGCTCTTACCTTTCAGTTTTTAACAGTCATCTTTTACAACATAAATATATATGTTTGAGATTAAACTATTAATATGGGATGTTTGCCATTTATTTCTCTACCCTACCCAGCCAAAGAGAATTCTTTGATTACTAGATCAATCTCCTGATTTCTTTTCTTTATATATTTCTTTTCTCTGCTAGGAGAGGGGTGATGTCAATTGACATGATAAAGTGGCATAGAAAAGAGAAGGTGAGGAAAGACACAGAGCAGAGAATGACGTGTTGAGAAAAGTTATGGGGAGTTGTAAATTGAAATGCTCTGTGTTGGCACAAGCGTGATGGGGAAGGGTAAAAAATGAGAGTTTTAATAAATATTATTATGGGTTTTGAATTTGGATCACCTTTATAGTTCTTAAGAAATATTAGTAAAGGTTTTATATTATTTTGAAATCACTTTTGGCTAAGGGAAGCTGTTTCTTGACTGCAAATGTGTTCTGAAGCTGACAGCGACTGTCCCAGGTTTCTAAAAGCATACGAATAGGTTTTCCGTTTTCAAATCCTTCTTGGATTGTGCTACAATTATGTTTACTTGCTGTTCATGAGATAGTGAGCCCTAAACACTTGTTTAAACAGATTTAAGTTTAAACAAGTCCTTCTGACTGAGGTTTGTATCCTCTTTTAAAAATTCAAGAGCTAGACAATTGAGACAGACATTTCTGTTCTCTTTTTTTTGTTTATATTTCTCCTCCTATGGTTTTTTTGAGGTGGGGAGCCCACGTTAAATGTCATGCTGCTTCTGGCTCTAGGATTTGATTTCTTAAACATGTCCCAGGTCAACCAAAGTGCTAGAGTTTATTACTTCTCAAAATCAAACCCCTGCCAAGTGAAAGGAGAGATGTGCATGTTTAGATGAAAGTGCTTGATGTTCAAATTCTGAAGTTTGTTGACATTTTATTGCTCAATGCAATTTCTCCTACCCTTCAGGGCATTTTGCTTAATGGTTTCCCAAGAACAGTATGATGAGGCTTCAAAGCAAGCCCAGGTTTAAGTAACAATGTCTGATTCTAGTTTATATGACTCACATGTCCAAAACTTTGTATAAATCTGAAGTTTTTCCCATAAACACTTATTCCCATAAAATATGGCAAGCTACATTAACAAGCCTTTTTTAGATATCACATGCGAATATGGAAATAAACCAGGTGATTCTCATGTAATAGACCTCTGTGGGGGCTATAGGAAGGAGATGAACATAAACTAGATTTTAGATGTGCAATATTAAGTTAATTCAAAGATATCTATTAGTAGTGGTCTGATGATGATGTTATCAAGAACTGGCTATAATCATGTGATGCCTTAAACATTAAATAATTACAAAATGCTCCAGTGGGAAGATGCACAGTCCTAAGAAGCTTGTCCTTCATGTTTATTCCATGATCAAGGGGAATATGAGCTATTTATTACCCGTACTGTGATTTTCACCTTACTGAACCATGCACACACCTATAAAACATGGCTTTATGAGGGGATGTATTTTAGTTCTTTTTATGGTTAAAAATGGACTGCCAATTCTCACACTCAAAAAGTTATTCAATCCTTTTTTTTTTACTATTCTCTGCTTTTAGAATTGACCCCTTTTCTCCTCTCAGTATTTATACTGGATTGGGTACTTACCATGGGCAAGTGAGTCAGTCTAAACAAGAGCGTTTCTGGGAATGCAGGCCCATGGAAATCCTTAGGCCTGGAAGAACTGCCTGGCATTAATGGTTGCAAGAACCTAAAAAAGTTATTGTGAAGGATCATGGAATCTCATTCTCTGGGGTTTTAATAAACAATACATACTTTCTTCTGTCTGATATCGTGTGCGTGTACTACATCCAGAAGTATTGGGAGGCAATTGATTGGTCAAGTCTCCTTTTCTTTTCCACGTTTATTAATAAAAAGCAGAAAAAGGGGTCTTTTTACCTTACAATAAAATAAGAAAATATAATCACAAGCAGACTTGGTAGAATCACTTCATTGCTGATGGTTTCTAACAATGTAATCTTCCAGGAACTAACAACAGCATAGCCTGCAAAGTTTAGGGGATTGTGGGGGCCTGAATTTCTGTTTAGGAAAGTGTTAATACTTATTTAAAATTTCATCTGACAGCCATTCTGTAATACTCATTGCACAACAGAGGAAATTTTCAGCCCTGGTTTTTAATTTTCTTTTCTTTTGTGGGCTTGAGGACAGACCTCAGTGTTATTTTAACTTAAGTTTCCTCCAGGCAAAGAAATTTACTTAATTGGGTAGCCAATCATGTAAGTCTGTTACTGAACATTTTGTATAGTGCAGGCTATGTGCTCCTTGTGGTTTGTGGTGTATCTGGAAAACAAAAGAAGCACGGGAGAGGAACCTCAGCTTTTTAAATGTGTCTAGAAGGACACTCAAGGATATTGTGATGAAGTAACTATTTCTGAGTGTCCATCAGGCTATAATAAATTCCAGCAAAGCAGTGTAAAGTCAGACGTATGGTTGTTCTTATGGTCAGGGTTTAAGTCTGGGAAGGAGCAGCAACCAGGTATTCACTTGGAATTCTGCTGTTCTAGCAGGGAGAAGGACTTGGCATTCTCATCTTATTCCTCCAATATTTAACAATGAATTGTTTTCTTCTAGAGACATCACAATCTGTCAACTGTTGACATCACAGGATTTTTTTTTCTTACAGATGTGTCTGTACATCCAGATAAATATGGTCATTTGCAGTCGTGAGGCCATTACTAATCTAGTTGGACACTCCGCATGTAGAATGGTTCCTTTCTACTTGAAGTCTTTACAAGTTTTGGAAATTGCAATGACAATAAATCTTGCATGTAGGCCCCAAAAGAACACCACCATCAATAACAGACTGACTAGAAATTTCTCAATCTAACTTCACTTTTTATTTCTTGTGCCTATTATTTAAGGGCTGCAATAAGTTAATTAAAATTTTAAGTATGACTATTTTTAAAGTACTGAGTTCATCTTTGCCATAGGAAATGAAGACCTGTGCCCCTACCCAGCTCCACTTGCAGAATCCTAATCCTCACCCCACTTTACCACCTAACAAAGGAAGGAGAGAAAGTAGAAAGAAAAGGAGAGTCCAAGCTGAATGCTTAACTTAAGAGGGCACAGGAGGAGAATCAAGGAGAGTCTCGGCTCAGGTTGTCCAAGAAGCAGCCAAGGAAAGGGCTACATGTGCAAGACATTTATTGGGGGACATGTCCTGAGAAGGGTAGAGTGGAGAGCAGGAGTAGCCAAAGAGCCTCCAGCCCAGCAACACATATCTGGTACTGTGTGTTAGGAAGGAGTAGGTAAGAAGAATACCAGATTGTAGTACATGTTAGGGAAAATTTTGGCCAGGTCAAGGGAAGTCTCAGGCTACAGCTGTCCCTTAGAAGTCCTACAGTGGGTAAATGCGCCTTGGATTTAATACCTTTGCTGTGCTAAGAAAAGGAGGGGGAGGGGGGAGGGGGAGGAGGGGGAGGGGGAAGGGGAGGAGGGGGAGGAGGAGATGACTATCCTAACAGAGCAGGTGTTCCTCTCAGCAGATCTCTTGAAGAGAGTAGAGTAATTCATAGCCACCACAAGGAGGAAAGCAATGGTCACAATGAAGACTGTCAGAGTCTTGGATATGAGTTATAGCAAAGAAACAAACTAAATTACACAGAGGACTCTTTTCTGAGTCTCTGCCACCTCTCTGTGGTTGAAAAATAGTGTTTGGTTAAGTCAAGGGTTGACAGGACATTTTTCAAGTTTCTCTGAGTTTGACCAGGTACTAGTAAGGCTGTTTGGCTGAGGACATGTACTACTGCTTCTATCTATATCCTCATTTTGACATTTAATTACAGCACATGAGGATACAGGTAGCCAACTACTGTATCCAAGTATATCTTCCTGCTCTAGTAAATGCCAACCTCATAAAACATCTTCCTGGCCTGAGCCAAATCTAAAGTGATTTCGCCCTCCTCTCAGGAACATTGCTCCTGAGTCTCCACGGATGAGGAAGGCTAAACTTAAAAAACAAAACAAAACAAAACCTGTCTTAAGTGTTAAATAAAACTCTAAAGGTCATAATTAATACAGTCACCTTCCCCTTTAATCTTCCCCTTCCCCATGGCTGCTTTTCTTTGTCCTGACAACTCTGTTCCTATAGATAATGGTTTTACTATGTCCTATTTTTATGAGATCCTGTTTCTTTTTCTTCACCCAGGTGTGGTAGGTTATAAACCGTCACTGCTTAATTGCCTTTGTTCTGCTTCTGTCTAAAAGGAATTGCATAGCCCCTGCTTGGGCCTCAGTATTTGGAGCCGCAAACTCATCTGAGCCCTCTGGCATAATAAACCTTGGCTACTTTCCACCTGAGGGCCACTTGGTTTGTGTGCTGTTCCTACCATTACACCACCACGTATAATTATTCCTTCACTTACCCTTTACATACATGTGTATAGGATTTATCCCATTCTTAGTAGATAATAAGCAACTTGTCTTATACTGTACTTTGAATCAGTATTGCCTTGTACATACACTTTGGGCTTCAACATCAGTTAAACATAATGAATGAGAAAGACTGGTCAGGTAGGGGAGTAAGACAGAAAAAAAATGACTGGGACATTTACATTTATTTAAGCTTACTTATTTTCAGAAAGTCCAGAGGTGGCTTATAATGGAAGACATACATATGTTCCAACTATTAAAAAAGAAAACCCCATAAGAACAAAGGAAGAAGGTGGAGTTGGGGAGAGATACGTATTCTAGAAAATCCTAGGTTAAAGACTGCTACTGACATTGAATATAAACTTTACTTTTGACCTTTTCGTGGCAGGCAAGACAAAAAGGAAAACACAAGTTATGTAAGGTTCTTATTAGTTAATAAAAAAAACCCCAGTTTTTCTATAGAAGTATATTTTTTCCCTAGCACTAACTCTAGGAAGAATTTATTTTATGGCTCCTCACAGAGGAATTGGCTTTTAAAACATTTGATATTTTCAGTAACAGTTTTATAAAAAAATTTGGAAATGTTTACTCTATGGCTATTTCTTATATTGGTTTTTGATGAATGGAATAGTGCAGAGATGATATTTCTATGGAGACTTGGGATATACTTTAACTATCAGCAATTAAATGCAGGTGATGGATTACATCTGGGCCAATAGCCTCAGAGGACACTGGGAATGGTACATTTTGATAATAATGACCACAGGCTACTATATTAAGTATCAATTTGACATCATTAGCAAAGAAATGAAATTGTGTTCAAATATAACTTTGGCTGCATTTCTTAGAAATTTGGCTAAATAGCTCTGTCCAAGCACACATATTTTGGTTTGACAATGGACCTTCATGACAGTAGAACAATCTAAATTCTTTAAATATATGATCTAAAATTGATTCCAACATGTCTCAAAAATATCAAGAGCAAACCATTCTGGGGGATGTAAAAAGTGTTCTTAAAAACCCTCTGGTGTACAAGTCAGTTTAAGAACCAAAGACAAGTTTATTCTGTACTTTGGTACTTCTTCAAGATTTGAACAGGCTAATATGCTACCATAGATTAATTTCCTGGTAAGTAAGCTCCGATCTCAAGATTGATGTGCAGGAATTTTACTGCACATGGTTCTTGGGATCCATGCCAAGGGAAGGGGATGGGAAGGGGAGGGGAGGGGAGGGGAGGGGGAAGGGGGAAGGAGGAAGGGTAAGGAAAGGAGGAAAGGGGAAGGAAAAAGGAGGATGGGGAATGGGGGGAGGGAGGAAGGGAAATAGAAGAGGAAGAAGTTGGGGCAAACCTGCAGTTTTCCCTGGAGTTGAGATGACTTTTGGGAGTTGTCCACAGTTGGCAAGGGGCTGAGCTTGTATACCTCCACATTGATTGGTTACTGGATAGAGTCCAGAAAAGCAGTGCTCTTGGGCACAGTGGCTCTCTTCACCCAAGGACCACTCCTACAGAAGGCTAACACCTGAGCTAGCAACACTGTCAGCACTGAGGAATATGTCTTTTGTTTCTGAAAATGGTGCATTACAGTGTATATTAGGCTTTTGTTTGCACTTTCACCAAACTACCAAAGTATAATTTTCATAACTCTCTAATTCTCATAATGGTTAATCTTGATTGTAAGCTTGATTGAATTCAGAAATGTGTAGGAAGTTAGCAAACCTCTCTTGTGTGTGTAGGTCTGTGTGTTTCCAGAGACGACTGACATGAGGAACAGTAATCTGAGAGGGGAGAATAGTCCTGAATGTGAACACCACATCTAATAGGTGGGGACCTGTTACATCTGGTGGGTCTGGGGTCTAAGGGTCCTCAGATACACCCTTGCTGGGCTTGTCTCTCTGACGTAGAAAGAAGAAGAGGAGTCAAGAACAGAAGACCAGTGCAAGGTGAAAGTAATTTTATTGTAGGTATTGCAAAAGGAAGTGGTAAAGAGCCACAGGAGTGGTGGGGCGCAGAGCTGGGATACCCCTGAATCTGGGGTGGCAGTCTGTTTTATAGGGTAGGCGTCCTGTATCCACCCTGAGGGTTGACATTTGATTCACTGGATATTGGACTTGTTGCTAGGGGTTTGGTCTTGTGGGCTAATAGGGGAACTTGGGTAGGGATGACAGCCTGCACTGGAAGGCACCATGCTGCCTGCACAGAGGTGGGGGTCAATACCACCAACTATCAGTTCAGTGTAACCACATGCTGTCAGCTGGACTTCTCCCTGAGACGTACAGACCCCTCTTACTTTGTACCTCTTAAAGGGGCCAGTTCCCTAATCTAACCCTACCTAAGGATCCCAACTGTCCCTAAAACTCAGAAAGGAAAAAAACCAAAAAACCAAAAACCAAACAAGCAAACAAAAACCCAGGAGGAGGAATCCTGCCAGTACATACTTGCTCACTCTTGCTCTTTGCTTTCTGGCTACCATGAGGTAAGCAGCTTTCCCCCATCATATCCTTCCATATCCTCTCCCTTGCCAGAGGCCTAAAAGCAACGGAACTAGCTAAGTATGGACTAATGTCTCTGAAACCATGAGCCAAAATAAACCTTTCCTTCTTCAAGTTGGTTTTCTCAAGTTATTCTGTCATGTGACAGAAAGCTGAGAGTTCTAGAACATAGCCAAGCCTAGTGGTAAATAGAATACAATGAATTGCTGCTTTATCCCAATGACTTGGATGTATACAAGGTGCGATCAACAAATACGGTGAATGCTTAAATTTTAAAAAATATTTACTATAGTAAATGACACATTGCCATTAATTTCCCTCAGAATATCCCCCTTTGCTTCGGACACAATTATGGTATCTTTCTTGCCACTTTCTGAAGCAGTTCTGGAAGTCCTCTTTCATGAATGTCTTTAGTTGTGTTGTCATGGCTGTCTCAATATCCTGAATCAATTCAAAATGTTTGTCTTTCATGGTCATTTTGACTTTGAGGAAAAGCCAGAAGTTGTACAGTGCCAGATCTAATGAATAAGGTAGAAGATGCACTGTTGTGTTTTCACAGGTCCACCTTTCCACTGGATGAAGGTTGGCAGCAATATTCTTTATATTTTGGATCATATCTGGTAAAGATACTCACAGAAGAGGACTTCCAGAACTGTTTCAGAAAGTGGCAAGAACAATGGGACATGTGTGTTTGAAGCAAGAGGGAGCATTTTAAGGAGAATTAATGACAATGTGTTGTTTTTTTACTTCAACCTTTTAAGCTTAAACATTCACCATATATTTTGATTTTATCTTAGTGTTCTGTCAGCTGAATATATCAGTTGCCTTTATATTTGGCTAGTCTTACCAGATGACAGATTCCAGTGATTTAGTCAGAGTTTACTTCACTCAACAAATAATACAGGGTACAATTCAGGGCATGTGCAGTGCTCAGGGAACCAGGTCCTTTCCTCCTTCCCTCTTTTCCAGTTTTTTCCCATGAGATTTTTGTACTCATAATTAAAAAAGCTGTACTCTGCACCAGTGGGGCAGAAGAGTGACATACAAGGAACAAAACACCAGTGCCAGGTAAGATTCTTTCTCTTGGCTCCATTCTTATGAGTTTCACTTACCTTTCATTGGCCTGACTGAGTCCCAAGACCATTCCTAGTTTCAAAGGCATCTGGGAAGTTTGATCTAACTTCTTTGGTCTCAAAATTTGACGACTTCTAAGTCTTTTTATTCAATTAGAATGCTTAGCACAGGGCCTCATTCTTGATATGGGCTAAACCACAGTCTGTTGAATTCATCAACATACAGCAAGATACTTGTTCTACTTACACGCTTGGCAAGAAGGGAATGATGACTTATTTTTCATTGTAAACCTGGGTCCAACACATTTCTAGTTTCAGCAATTTCTTTGCTGCAATTTTTCAAGAAAGATCCCACAGGTAGGGTGTTGAGATCTTGAGAACACAAGGCAGAGAAGAATAAAAAAAAAAGTGAGGCAAGATGACAGCAAGGGGGAGAGGAAAGAGCACAGGAGGGAAGGAAAGTGGGAGAAAGAGAAAAAAGGAAAGAAAAGGAGAGTGAGGAAAGGATAGAGTAAAAACAATGGGGAAGAGATGAGAAGAAAAGGAGGATATGGGCTGTTGAAAAAGATTGTTAGATGTTTACTATCTTTGAGGTAACGCAAAGATTCTGCTGAGATCAACAAACTTATGGTCTCATTAGGGGCAAGAATAAAAGGCTTGAAGTTACATAAAACTATGCAATAGTTGAAGAATAAAGAGAAACAATACCAGAGATAACACAGGATATAATGGCAGACCTATTGACAAATGAAAGTTATGGGTAGTAAAGTGAACCTATTTTATGGGGGAAATGATATCAACTTTGTTGCAATAAATTCCTTATTCTTATGTATTTAGCTTTATCAATTTAATATTAAGCATATAGGTGGGCATGAAAAAAAAGCATTTGCTCATTTTGATCAAGGAGTCTATCTTTTTCAGAGTTATTTTACCTACACTATATCATCATGTTGTTTATGAATATTCAGTTTGAGAAAAAAATATTCTCAAAATCTTATTTGAAGATCCCCTTTGAGAGTCTTATTTCCACTTCCAATTTCAGGATGCACATCCAGAACTTTCTTGTTAGGGTTGAAGTCTTGACACTAATGTTTAATGAGAGTAAGTTATGGGAATTAAACCTATCAAAGTGGTGATCGTTTAGTATCTTGTTATCATTTGTGAAAAAATGTTTTTAATTTGATGTGTTAAACTTTGGCAATACAAGTCCCTTTAGAGGCATAAAAGAAGTCAGTATTTAAAAGATGCTGACAGATGTTGTGATTGTTTTTTTACAATGGAACTCGGTTTCCTATTCTGCTTCACGTAATTAGGCATGCAGATAGGGCTTTACTCATTTTACTAGTCCAATGGGAAGGATTTGGGGCAGGAGCCCCAAAGCTCTGCTTACACTCTGGCTCTAACATGTAAATGTGTCTCAATTTCTACGGAAAAATAAGTTTGTTTTCATTTTTAAAATGCTACACATAAGTTTGTGGTAAGGAAAATATCATCTACTAATTTCCAGCAATCATAATATATCCATTTCACGGGGAACTTGGACAGTACAGATGTGTATGTGCTGATTTAGGGGCCTTCATTTTTAGTATCCTAGTGACATCATTAGACACAGAGTGTGCTGTCTTGTAGCTTGGCTGATCTGAATTTGCTCAGCTTTCCTACTTTACCTATTGTACTCTTTGTTCTTTTGTACTTAGTACCGTGAGAGCTGAAATGTTACTGGCACTAAACAGTTGAATTGTCAGTTTTCTAGAAAAGATGATCTTTTTCTATCAAACTCTTGAAATTGTCTTTGTTATGTTTAATTGGTCGTTCCGTCTTGCTTAAAAAAATCGCTATAGGATGCCAAGACTTCTTCATGTTAAAAAACACTTATTTCAGAACAAAACCAGGACCTCTGGGGTCAGAGAGAAGGAGCACTCTTGGGGTCCCCTTTCTTTGCAGACCCCATTTTGGGCCAAGTGCCAAAGGTTGCCTCATTGTGTGATTCATATTATCTCATCTGAACCAAGCAGAAGACATAGGCAAGCTACATCTCATATGTGCATGTCATATATTTTCTGTTAGAATCTCAAGCAATAGGAGAGTAGTGAAGTGTGAGTGAGTAATGAAAAAGGGCAGATTAGGTCGAGGGTCCAAAATCAGACAGGGCAACTCATCTGAGGATAATATAGTATGAGAAACGCAGAGTTACATATGACACCAGGCTCTAATACAGCAGCTCACAGGACCCAAATGAGGACAGAGAACTGGCTAAACTTCATATACATGTAGATCTGTAATTTGGAAAGAACCTAGTCCCTAGATGTGTATGTAGGCCAATATTGCCCTTTTCCAGATTTCTGAGGGAGCAATGTCCCCTGCCCAAGACCAGAGAGTTGTCCAGATGTACAACCATGGTTCCTGTGTATTAGCTCAGTGATTGATAAACTGAGGAAATAGCATAGTATAGGATGGATAGGGTAGTATACTGGTGACAATGAGCAAACAGAAGCCAAAACCTACTCCTGCTACTTTATAATTATGTTGGACATGGGACTTAAATTTCCTCAAGTTTAGTGTCCTAATTTATAAAACAGGAGTAGTGATATCACCACATAACAGTATCTGGTACATAAAAGACACTCAAATTTTTCTTCTATACCTCACTGCATCTCCTCAATCCCAAGTTGACTCACATATGTAAGATTACCTCCAGATTCAGATGTTCGACTTGCTTTGTGCACCAGGAGGCAGAGTGGTTCACATTTGACTGCAGTAATATTGCTAGTAACTGTAATAGCATACAGTGCTCCCTCTGACCGCTAAGAATATATTCTACTTTCAAACTAAAACTTGACAGGCCTCTTGTAGACCATGCCAACACTTTGAAAATAAAACTTTTGAAGTTTCAACAGAAATATATTTTTACATGATAAGAGGAAAACTTCTGGAACTTAATTGTTCACATGGATTGAAAAAGCTACATCAACAATAAGGCTGTTATGAATGTGGGCTCCACACTGTCTCCTAAAGGGATTAGACAAGCCTCATAATGAATGTGTTAGAGCCAGGAAAAAGAGTGACCCACGAAGGACTAAACTTTTAGTTGTCATTAGTATTTTCCCATGTCGATGCTGAGATTTGAGAAAGCAGAGGATTGGATTACTTCATACACTTGTCTGATCTTTAGTACCTAATGAAATATAGAATGTTTTACTTGACCCCTATGGGAAAACAACTAAATGGGGCAGTTGGTTCTTGAAATCAAGTATCGGCCATCAAAATACCTTCAAAGTCCCTTAGAAATCAGAATATCACAGATTTATTAGGAAGTGGGTGCCCAAACTTACAGGTGGCTGTTAACACTCTTTTATTTCCTCTATACAAAAAGCAGAAATGACAGAAAAAACACTCGACAGAAAACAATACCACTGACCTGGTCCCATTGAGAAGCTGAGCCAAAGCTGTCCATGTTATGGGTAAAGGGAAGTTCAACCAACATTAGCAAATACTCATGCAATCCATGAAATACAAAATGGTGTCAGTGGCTTGGTGAAGGTCCTGTGAGTAGGTTGAATCAATCCAATTTTAAAAAACATACATTTGCTCAATCATGCTTTTAAATAGCACCTTTTAAAAAACAAGTTAATATACAAATATCACCCCAAAATGTATCTTCTAGTCTAATCCTATAAATTTAAGGCATCCTGATATTCTGTTCATCTGCTGGTGAGGGATTATTCTCATCATTCTATTTCCACAGAAGAGTCCAGTAATTTCCAATGATGTCCAAAGAGCATCAGCGAGAGATATTAAAAAGTGATTTACAAAAAAAGTTCTTTTGACTCTGGCTCAGCAATATGCCTTATGCTGTATTTCTTCATTTTTCTATTGATGTCATTATGCCTAAATAGAAGAGAAACCACAGGCCAAAATTAGATAAAACTATGGTCAAGTTACAAGACAATGTCACTAAACAGCTCACTAAAAATGGAAATGATCCACACACAAACCACACTGAAGAATACTTCATTCCAAAAGGCAAATTATTCTCTTTTCATATAAACCACTCTTTAAACAATAAAAGCAAGTCATGTAATAACATACACTTACTAAACACATTTGAGTTCTGCTCCAGAAGTAGTTTCTCAATCATACTGATTGGAATTGAGGCATTCGATAGCCAAGGGACTTTTATCAAACAGATAGGTTTGTACAGTATGGTGGTAGTGGGGGGGTCAAATAGAAGCAAGAGATTTTAATATTTCATTTACACAGAATAACTGGTGACATTTTTAATTCTCCAATAAGCTTGAATCTTAACAGTCTGACGAATGCTTTTTCTTTAGTTGTGCACTTACTGAGTAGTAGCATGTTAAAAGACCACAAGTAGGTAAATCTATGGGAAAAGAAGAAACTAGGGAACAATAATGCTGTTTTCTTTTCAAAATTCAATACCTAGTTAAGCCTATGGAAAAAGAAGAGACTCAAAGTCTTGGAACAACTGCATTTTACAATGAATTTTCCTCTAGATAGGTGTCTTCATTTTCATGAGATGTTGGTCTCATTCTGAGTTTTAAAGCTTTCAAAAAGGAGCTACCTCCTGAAGGTGAATAAGCCTACACACTACTTACTTTGTGTTGCTGTATAAGAAAAATCAAACTACTTCTGGCATTATTTCTCACTAACATGTGGAGGATACACTTGGATGCAGGAGAATCCCAAATGTGGTTTATGGCCTCAAAATCTGCTTGCTCACTGTTATGGCTTGTATGGAGTATGAATGTGTCCACGGGCTCAGATGCTGAAATTTAACTCCATTGTGAAGTATTAGGAGGGTGGAAGTTTAATTCAACTATGGTGCTCAGAGGTGGGGGTTTGAGGAGGTCATTAGTACTAGGTAAGATCAACAGGGTGGAGCTCCTATTGTTGAGTTCAGGTGGCTTTTTAAGAAGAGACAGAGACCACAGGACACATGTATGTGCACTCGCTGTCTCTCACCATGCGATGACTTGGCCAAGAAAGTCATCACCCTGATGCTGGCCCTAGACCCTGGACATCTAGAACCGTGAGTCAAAATAAATCTTTTAAAGAAAATAAACTTACTGACTGCAGGCATTCTATGATAATAATGCAAAACAGACTAATACACTCACCAAGACATGTAGGCTGTTGTCAGTGTACTGATAAATATTTAATTATCATCAAAATAATATGAAAGTTATAATTCTTATTTCTATTTATTCCTCTGACTGAAACTTTACAGAGTTATAAATGGGCAAGAGAGGGAAAGGGAAGAAATAAAAGGAAAAACCTAATTGGTGAAAAGATAGTCTAAAGACTTCCAATAACACATGATGAATTGAATACATATTTATCATCTTGCTTGTAAATAACACTAGAATGACAGTAAATACATTTTAAAAGGGCATAAGCCATCAAATAAAGCAAATGGGAGAAAAGATAACAAATAAGATGACAATGGTATTTTATAAATGGGAAGATGGATAGACATTTAGAATTTAATAGGAGAAAAATAATAAGCCTAGGTTTTCAGTTAGAGAGCCCAAGAAATGGATTTGTACTTCAAGATGGAGGAATACCACATATTTCAGAGGATGACAGTCAATGTGTAATGGAAAGAAGAAGCCCTGTCTATGTACTAACAACGACCTCCAACACGTTAGGTGAAAAAAAAAGAAGCAAAAGCACATGCACAGTACACTGCTTTTATTGTAAAAGGGAATAGAAAATAAAATTTGCACATATAACACTTCTAAAAAGGGAACCAAGAACAAACCCCAATAAAGTGCTATTGAAAATTAACATTATTACAACAGAAATAAAAAGAAAATAATAACAAGGCTGGAAGGTAAATTTCAGTAAACACCCTAGAAAGTAGAATTAGAGAAAGCAAAAGTATGCATAAAGAGAGAATAGTTAGAAAATCTAAGGATTAGGCCCGTGTGTTCAATATTAGAATAAAGGGATTTCCAGAATGAATGACAGAGAAATCGGAGGAGAGAAATATTTTCAAATAAATTATATAAGACATTTCCCAGAACTGAAGCACAGGGGGTTCCAGGTGGAGAAAGCCGTCTGTGTGCCCACAGCTGAGGAATGAAAACAGACCTACCTCACAGCAAAGCATCTGGAAGACAGAACAGTGGGATAAAAAGAAATCATAGCAGTGTCTAAGGGATCAGTATCAGAGAGAACTAGGGTTTCTCGGCAGACACACTGGATGCTAAAGACAATGAAGCAATGAGTTCTACAACCGAAGAGAAAATAATTTCTATAGTTATATAACATTCTATACCTAGCCACATATACCAATAATCCACAGACTTGGAAGATGTTTTCAGGGAAGACATGTTTACCAAACTAGAAAAAAAAAAAAAGACAGATGTTCAGCAAATAGGGTCTACGTAGGAAAGAAGCATAAGGAATTCCTAGAACAATGCAGATGAGATTCCAGGATGACCCAGGGCAGCAGTGCATATGGCCTGAGGGAAAATGAGACCACGGAGTTGTCTGCACTCTGCATGCAATGAGAGATGGCTTTGTCTTAAGCAAAGTGTTTAGAAATGAATTTGAAACTGAGATTAAAATAATTATTTTTGGGGGAAACATTAAGTTTTATGAGGAAGAAAATACAGAATATCACATGGATCTGTCTTGATATTTACATAGCCATAATAATAAAGTTCTGTTCAGAAAGTCCTTGCCTATGTCAAGAGTTTTCTTTTTTATCTTCCAGCAGATTAACTGTTCTGTTTTGAGACCATAATTTTAAGTGAAATAAACTAGATACACAAGCTTAAATATCACATGGTTTCTCTTATAAGAGAAACCCAAAATATAAAGAGCAAAATAAAAGATAGATAATAGGAAACAGTGAGATAGATCTTTTGCAAATGGGAAGGGGACCAATAGATGAAGGAAGGGGGAAAGGAAGAGAGGGGGAAGGTGTAAAGAAATTATTAAGATGTGTTATATATATGTGTACCAACTCTCCATGAGGAATGTGATCATTATGTACTGCAAATATGTACTAATAATAAAAATTGAAAAATAATAAAACACTGAATACTGATTTAACCCCAAGCGTCAACCCTCTATATATGTTTATATATTGGTGAGGGAAGAAGTAAGATGTGTGAGAAACACAGACAGACAAGACAGGCAGACAGACAGACATAAAGTGTTTGATGTTAAAGCAGAACTAGAGAAATAGAAGAAGACAAATTTGGTTCATTGTTAGGAATATAGACTTTGGAACCAGACTAATCAAATATCAAATTCAAATCCTGGCTCCACAATTTGTAACATTACTCTGTAATCTTGGGCAAGATACATAATCATCTATGTCTGTTTCCAATATGCAAAATTTGGATAATAATAGTATCTGCCACATATGTCATTGTGAAGATTAAAATAGCAAATACATGCAAAGCATCTTGAATGTTCTCTTGGATATTTTCAATGCACCAGGATGACAACAGACAACAGGGATATTTGAAACCAAAAATCTATATGAACATGTATTCAGAAATAGTATTAGTGAAAACATCTGAAGGCAAAAAAAGTGTTTGATTCAGAGAAGTAGGAATAAGAAGTGAGTGGGTTAGGCATGGAGGAAAGCCAGATTTTAGAATGCTGGTGTTACTATTACATGTATTTATATCATCTTGATAAAAAATTAATGAAATAAAAATTAGAAAGGAAGCTTAGGTTGTAGTCTACAGATAATACAGTATAGTTCTGACTTTGATGGGACATTTCTGCTTTAATACAGAAGGTATTGGATTCCCCAAAAAGTACACTGTTTCTGAAGGATAAAACCTAGCATGGTTAGAGCTGAGTCTACACCAAGTAAGATGTTAACTTGAGACATTTATCGGCATAATATAAGAACAATTCATTCCTCCCCAAACCCTTCAATTACTTTGTCCTGAATTACCAGAATTCAAGAGATTAAAAATGTCTGGGTAATTCTGGCATGAATTATTCAGATAATTTGCTGCACCTTGATTTCATTTTTGGATATAACATTCTGAATGACCAAAATTGGAAAGGAGAAAAGGCTTATGCTTAAATAACAGTTTTTCAAGAAATCTAATGTGCTGACTCATCCAGGCACAGATATTGTATTTCCATGTCCCCTGATGGCCAGACAGTAACTCATGGGATCCGTGTGAAATGGTCTGAACACAACGTGTCCACTGATAACCAAAGAAGGGTGACCTTGTTACTTTATGATTTCCTTTAGAGTACAGCTGTCATACTTCTCAACTACTAAAAATGGGATTCTTGGGCTGGGGATTTAGCTCAGTGGTTCCGCCGCCTGCCTCACAAGCGGAAGGTCCTGAGTTTGATCCCTGGTACCAAAAAAAAAAAAAAAAAGGGATTCTTGTTCAAAATATGAAAGCTTGTGTGTGAAGGATCAAAACTGATATGCACGGTAGGAAGATGGACTTGTGACTTAAAAAAGATTGATACACAACATAGCATATTTTCCCCATAGGATACACTCAGTTATTTTCCCCTCCCATATTTCTTTTTTTCTATTTTCTTTCTCCTTTTTTCTTGCTGTACCTCTGCTTCTAAATATTTATGAAATCCATCCAATGTGCCAGGCACCAAGCTTGATACTATGAGTACAAAGAGGGGTACAATGAGCTATTGAGGGTCACTGCTCTCACAAAGCTCTTATCACTTTCAGGAGCTTCCCTGTAATTTTCTCATTTATGACCTCCCTGAGTACAGGGACCATACTTTTCTGATACAGCAAAATGTGTGGCTTACAGCTAAAGATGTTGAAATGATCGCCTGCTGACTCAGGGCTGTGGTGCCCTCCAAGGAGGTCCCAGGGTAGCCAGGAAAAGCCCAAATGCATGGGGAGGTATTAGGTAAAGTCTCTATTGGGTGTTTTTAGACTTCCACCAATCTATTGCTTCTTTAAAATTTCATCCTTAAGAAAGTTTACAGATAGACAACTCTGCTGCTAGTGGTGGCAGACATGGTATGAAGGTGACACTATTAGAACATGTCTCCTCTGAGTTCACACAATTCACAGTGGATCTTTGGGGAGTAAGCAATGCAAGCAGGAGATGGAGAAATGAGTTATGTTTGTAGGTTTTCTGGCTACCATTAATCCAGCATGCTGAAAGAATATGTTATGGTGGGATAATTCTGGTTTCCAAAGCAGGTCTTCCCTCTGTACCCTTTATAGGACACGGCAAACAGCTGCCACTGTCACAGCTGACATCACATCACCCTATTTTAAGGGGCTGTTGAACAACCTTAAAATCTACGTAGAGTATTTGATACTAGCTTTTGACTTTAGATATAGAATTATGAATGTTGCCAATTTCTTGACAGTAAAATCCATACGAATGGTGTTTATTGCTTACTGTCTTTTAAAGGAGTTTCTCCTAATGCTGGCAGTAAGATTAGGAGTTTCCTAATACCAACCTCTCAAGCAACAGTGCCACCATGGTCAGAGAGGGCACTACTGGAGGTGACCAGGAGTCACTGCCCTCTTCCTATTGGTAAATGGAATCAATGAGTAACTTACGTGTTATAGATGGCAAACAGACTTAGTCTTTGGGAAATGAATATTTCATTGTCATTTTAAGACCTGCAACTGAAAACATTCCTTTGGAGTTGTAATAACTCAAACTTGGTAAGAAAAAGTACATAAATCTGCTTGTTATAAACCAACTCATCTTCGCAGTTGAAGTACACCTGGAAAGCTGTTTATAAGGTTGAATCTAATTTTAAAGGGCATTGAAAAGATTTAGATTCCTTGCTATCAAGCTATGACCAATTAAGAAAAATAAATAGCAGCAGAACCCTCTTACAGAACAGACATTCTTTACAATGTTGTATTTATTGTTCCTATTTTTCCTATACCAGGAAAAGTAAGTTTCTTAGGAACTAAAAAATGATTCCAGGGTATCCTTGGAACCAAGACCCACTGTTTCACCCTTTTTCCCAGGGCCATTCAGGAGCAGTGACTTCTCGTGCCAGCTTCCACTCAGTGATGGCCACTGATGTCCTGGCAATTTCTGCTACCTGAGAGGAGCCACCTGGTCTTCAAGCAAATTTTTGGACCAAGATTTGAAGTCATCACTAATAGATGAATACTTGGGCTCCTTTCCTTCTTGCAGTTGGGTCCCATAGGCAAAATGAGGCTGGCAATAAAGTCAATTCGATAATTTTCACGCTAGGCATTTCACTCAAGTCTTAATTTCTCTGAGGAATCTTTATTTCAAGTAGATATCCATTCTTGATTTATCTAAAGAGCATACCAGACCAGTTCTCCTTTTCTGTGTGTAACTATAAGAAAATCAGAGGAACCTTTTCTCTCCAATATGAAAAAAAACTACTTTCTACTTTTTATGGAAATACTTGCCAAACTAAAATTGTGATTAAGTATAGGCTGATTTATAGGGTAATGAAAAGAAGAGGTCAGGATGTTTATTTGATGTATTGATTATTTTTATTTCTGGGTTTCCAATGTACTAAAATCAAACTCTACTAATATAAAAAGCCAATGAATCTGGTCTAGGTTCTAAAGCCAGGCTTAGAACTGAGACTTTGGAAAGACTGCTCCTTAAACTGAGTAGGAAACTGCAAACTTAGTAGCCCCATGACATTATTTTGTGCTCTGATTTTTATAATCTTATTATAGTAAATTGTTCCGTTTTGTTCCCTCACATGTAAAAAGTCAGGATGAAATATTTCTGGCAGGAGAATCTACTGTGATAATAACTGTCTTGTTTCCAATTGGTCTAGAAGCCTGGAAGAAATGAGAAGTATTCTTCCCACTGCCAGGGAGTTTGCCAAGCCTTTATGCTTCCTTGCCTAAGGGTGTTTCCAGTGACTTCTGTTTGAGGACAAAAGCAGAATTTTCCAAGTATCAGAAGACTCATCAAGCCCAAAATGGGGACAGAAAAAGGGTTCAGAAATGGGGAATCTAGGTTGAGAAAAACAGAAGTGGGCTAGTCTGGGAGGGGAAAGGGTTCTTCTTCCTACTCCCTCCTCACTTCAGGCATTGGGCTCTCCCCAAAGGCCCAGACACTCTGCTCCAGTGGGACTGGACATGGTTTAGATGACTGCCTTCAGGCCACAGTGAGCCAGACCCAAGCAGACCACTAGTGTTCAGTAAGCAGGGAAGTTCCAAGACCCTTTCTTGAATACACTGAATTAATGAGACCCCTAGAGAAGCCCCTACTTTCCTGACTGAGATTTAATTTCCCTCCAACCTGAGAACTGACCTAGAGCAGATCAAATTTGATTTAGAAGGGGGAAAAAGCAGAGTGACTTTCTTGCACCTTAGTATTCTGAACAAAGATTCATAAGTACAATACACACATGTTCACATTCTTTGGGAAAGAGTGCTAAATGGCCATGTCATAATTTTTCAATTATTTAAATGACTTAAAAGCAACAGTCACCTTTAAAGTGGACACTGATTACATTAACTTCCCCGGGCTGCTCTTTTCCTCCTCCCATTTTCTGTCTGGTCAAAACATTGCATGTCCTCCCAGTGGAAAGAATATTAGGCTGCAGAAGGACTTCGTCCAAGGAGGTGTCCCAGGAACTGGGTTCCTCATCCTCTCTCTTTTAGACACACAGTCCATGTATTTGAAACTGTAAACGTTTTGTTTGAGAAAAACTCCTTGTTTTATTGGTAAGTACCCCTCAGACTGCCTTCTGGACTGGAACTGTGCTTCACAATGCTAAGCTATAGGAGTTTCAGCACGGCAAGGCCTCGCTTCTCCTGAGATCAGCAGAATGGTGAGGAAAGGAGCTTTCAGTCTATAATCAGCACTGAAATAAAATTCCAGCTCTGTTTCAAAGTTCTGATTCTGATCAGAGGCTGACGCTTTCTACTCATGACAGGAAATTTAATTCTAATACTTACTTGGTACTCGAATCCATTAAAACAAAGACTGAACGCCAAAGTCAACTAAGAAACAGCACATTTGTGAACTGAATAGATTCTTCTGACCAAGGCTGGCATGAAGTTCCTCTAATGAGTAGTAGCTACCTTTCTAAGGCCTAGTTACTTTCTGTGCCTGCTCCTACTTGGAGAAAGAGTGCAGTTGTTTTTCTTCCTTGTTGTCATCACATGTGTGATAAGTCCATAATTTAAAAGCTCATGCAATTCAAAGCAAAGTCATGACAATACTGCACAGTGCATCTCTGGGTACCACATACCGTGCACAGTTATGCAGATGCTCTTCAATCAGCATGTTAGAGGAAAGATTGATGCAGCTGCTGTACATCTCCTAGAGAGGTGCAATTAAAAAATCATCTGAAAACATGCAACAAGCTCAGCACATGCACAAGTTCCAATAAATATGAAGCATGCCAGAGACAAATTAGATGACAGTAACTTAGAATACACTTTAAGGAAACCTGAGAAACTGTGGAAATGATTCTTCTTTCACTACTGATATAACCTGCTAAGTTACTTGGAAAAGTTTTATTGGAACAACTTAAGTTTTGAAATATTTAACTTAAAAGTCTGGTGTCTTAGCCACAAGTGCACTTCTTCTAGATGAAACAAATACATACTGAAGTTCTTTATAACTAGGGCAATTTACAGATGGAATTGATACATAATTTTAAAATTGGTGTTCTATCAATTAAAGAGATAGTAATTAAAACTTGATTTGATACCACAGAAAGAATTGGGACAGTTCTTAGACTGAACTATAACAGGATTTTAACATTATATCAAATAATAAATTATGAAGATTCTGACACTCCCCTGGGAAGTCTATTTTAATGAAATGGTGGGTGAACTCAGTCATTCCTTCCCAGAGTTTTGCATTTTGGCTGCTATGCTATTTTTTGATGGCATGGCAAGCACAGGGCATGCAAAAGATGTTGCCTAAAAAGATGTTTACATCTCTTATTCACTAGATAGAAATCACAAATTATAGAGCATGGGGTTCCAATAAATGTAATTATAAAATGTAGTTGATGGCACATTCTGCCATCTCTTGTGTACGGGCAGGCACTTCATATTCCAATAGCCTCCAATCAACACTTAGGAGTCAGTGTTATAAAATGCTAATGTGGAGGTCCCTGTGGTATATTAATTTCAAAGGTCATCCCCAAGTTGAGTGGTTAAAAGTTTTTAGAAATGGAGTTTCTATTTATGTGTTTTTTAATTGGGCTTGAGAATAAACTATCCAGGAACATGAAGAGGACAAACTCGTCATGAGGCAGAATCAGCACCAATGAAGGACCTGATTTTGCACTGATTGGTGGTTTCATCTTATAGAAGTGCCTCCCAGGCCAGGAGCCTTAGCAACCAAAGATCGGGTCATTGAGGGAAATGGAGGGAACAGAATATAATCTCTGGTGATCGCTGACCTGTTTTAGTATTTCCCAAAGGAAGGGCAATGGATATGTACTCTAACATGAAACATTTCATTAGAAACATACAAAGTTGGCTTTTAACACACCCTTTCAGAATTTTTGTGGAAATTCCCTCGAGGTGTCAAAAATCTGTAGTGTTAGGCACAACCTAGTCAATTTAAGGGGGAAGAAAGGATGTTCTCCAAATAGCACTCACTGCTTTAGTTTTTCCTTTGCCAGCAGAGTTCACAGGGTTTCCCTTGGCATCTGTCATCTTCCTTCCAAGTGAGGTTAAGGGCAACGTAGATGTCTTCAGCTGGATGGCTGTCTGGTAATTATTATTATTGTTCTGGTTGCCACTTAGTGTCTCCATGATGGACCGAAAGGTTCCGAAAGGCCTTTTCAGTTGTTCCCCTGATTCACTACTCGTGGAGTTCCTCGGGAGGGTCCTGCCTTTATCTTTGTCTTTTTCTCCATTTAGTTCAAGGCCAGTTTGCTCCATCTGTACCACAGGCTCCTCAAAGGTAACTCTGAGCTTCGAGTTCTGAGATGTCCGGCGCTTAGAAGATGGAGACTTGAGGGCACTCTTGGGACTCGTGGCAACTTTCTGGGCAGCAGTGCTGTCAGGGCTTGACTGAGTCGGGTCTCCGGAGGGCTGGCTTGGAGGAATGTTCCCTGAACCTGGATACTGGGACTCCAAGTCTGGCTCACTGCTCTCTGAGGTGGGAGATGGGCTATGGCCATCCAGGGATTTGGAGGCCTTGGTACTAAAAGGAAACCTACGTCCTGATGCCAAGGAGTGTTTCTTTATCATCAAGTGTAAACTCTCTGTGCTGTCCATGCTCTCCACACTCTCCACGATGGGCTGTGGCCGGGGCCTGTCAGCCCTTCTCACAGGGGTGTTCTTGGGGTCCTCAGAGTTGTTGGAGTCTGTGTCTGACTCACTCAGTGACCTCTGCATTAGCTGCCTCAGCCTGGCTAATTTCAGTTCCCTCTTCTCCAGAGGGATCTTTTTTGAATGTCTAGAACATGCCTGAGCATCCTGGAATTCTAAAGTCAGCTTTTCCTGGGTGCAGACATTCTCTGAGATTTCTTTTCCCAATAACTGGCGTAGAATTTTATCAGAATCTTCTTCTTTTGTTTTGGCTCTGACCCCGCTGGAGGCTGACAGGCTTCCAAGAACTTGAATCCCTTCTTGGATTCCTAGTTTGCTTTTGGCTGTAGACTCATCACCTATGTCTGGAACTCTCCATTGGGACTTTCTGGAAGCTGGTGAAGAAGGTGAACTGAAAAGAGAGTGAAAGAGATGAGCTAAGCTGATTTCTTACTTGGCTAAACTGAACCAGACACAAGGTTCTGCATGACTTTTATTAGCACTAATAATTTACAGCTGGGCATGGTGGTGCATGCTTGTAATCCCAGCACTTGGGAGGCTGAAGCAGGAGGATTTCTGGGAGTTCAGGCCAGCCTGGCTACATAGTGAGTTCAAGGCCAGCCTGAAACATATAGTGTGACCCTGTCTTAAAAAAGTAAAACAAAAAAATTACAAATAAGTAAGAATGGAATTAAGAATAATCACTAAATAGTTTTTCAAAGCAATTTTCAAATAGTCCATAGAAGCAACCATAGCCAAAGTATAGCATGCCTCATACCTTATGACTACTAAACTTATCTTGCTGTTTACACATTAATTTCACATGAATTTTCTCAAAATTCCATTTTCAATAATCTTATTGAGCTGTATATCCTTACTCTCATTTCACTGGTCAAGAAATGAAAAAGAAAAAGTAAGTGATTTGTTTATAGCCATGGATCAAAGAAATAGGAGAGTTGGAGATTAGTCAAAGACCCACAGACCTTTTCACTTGATATCTTATTTTTATTCTTTTTCCTCCCTCCCTCCTTTCCTTCCTTCTTTCCTTCTCTCCTTTCTTTTTCTTGTATTGGGGGTTGAACCCAGGGCTTTTGCACTTGGCTACATCTCCCAGCTACCTTTCTGAAACAAAGTCTCATTAAGTCCTGACCTTGCAGAGGCTAGAGTCAGATTTGTCATCCTCCTGCCTCAGCCTCCCAGAGGGCTGGGATTACACATGTGCACAACTATGTCTGACCATCATTTTCATAAAAGACATTAAAAGGAAATCCAGAAAAAGGCTCAGAGATTTAAAATACTGAAGAACTCCATATACCAATGTGTCTGGTATTACCTGGGTGAAGAAGGGAGTGACTTGCCCTCAGATTTCTGGGCTTCTAGGAGTTGCTGGAGTTGGTTCTGTAATGTCACACGTTCCACAGTCTGTCTGCAGAAAACAACAGACATGTTCTCTGATACATGGTTGCCGCTATAAACTAGGAGGTAAATGGTTTTTTAATGATAATTTGTGTAAATTGCAATGAATTCAAAGGCTTAAAAATCTGCATAATTTTTTTTTTTTTTTGAGTCTCAATTTTGTAGTTCAGGCTGGCCCTAAACTCACTATGTAGCCCAGGCTAGCCTCAAACTCACAGTGATCCTCCTGCCTCAGCCTCCTGAGTGCTGGGATTACAGGCAGGCACCACCATGCCCAGCTCTAAATCTGCATAATCTTTATCTTCACAGTTTAGAAATTTTCCAATGGAAACCTGAGAGTAATCTAAATGCTCATGAATAAGACTGAGAAATAATTTAAAATTATTTCTATAATGGCTGCTATTAGAAATGATAAATACTAGTATACCAGAATACCTACAGATATACAAAAGGTTTGTCTAATATGTTTTATATGTATATACTATATATATAAGATATATGTATAATACTTTACTTGCCTTAAAACAGAATATTATAAAATACTATGTGTAGGGTCGGGGATTTAGCTCAGTGGTTCCACTGCCTGCCTCTCAAGTGCAAGGTCCTGAGTTCAATTCCCGGTACCAAAACAAACAAACAAACAAAAAACAAAATACTATGTGTAATCTTGTTTTTAAGGAAATTATTAATGTAATAAATCTAGAAGGATACACTCCAAATGAAACTCTTTCTAAATTATTTAAATTTGTAAAGTAATTTTATCAATGTACTGATCAGAAAAAAATAACTGAACAAAATAAGAAAACTATTTCCACTTTGGGTAGCAGTTAAATAATGAGGTTTTTTTCATATACAAGGGCAAAATGATGTATGGCAACACTACATTTCCTCTGAACATAACAGCATGCTTCTCAGAATATTCTTTTAAGAGTTAATAGACCAGAAGTCGCAGATTACAAGAAGTACAACCCACTTAGAAAACACATATTACTTATTATAAAAGTTGAAATAAGTACATAAAACTGATTTTTACTGTATAGGAATAAGCAGTGTTTACAGAACCCTGGCATACTAGTGAGGTACCCCAGTGATCTCCACCTGTGTCCTAATTCCTGGGAGATATGACTATGTTGCCTTATAAGACAAAAGGGAAGGAATATTTTATATCAACTGATATTAACATAGGAAGGTCATCTTGGATTATTGGAGTGGGGCCAATCTAATGACATGAGTTTGTAACAGTAGAAGAGGAGACAGAGGAGTGAGCAAGAGAGATTAAAAATATGGGAAGGACTCAATCTTGATGTTGCTGGGGTTGAAGATGAAAGAGGGGGATGGTGAACCACAGAATTCAGCTGGGACTGACCCTCAGCTGGCAGCCAGTGGGAATGCGGCCACAACTACAAGGAACTGATTCTGCCAACAACCTGGATGGGCAGGACACAGACACATCCTGGAGCTCCTAGAAAGAATGCAGCCTGCCAGCACCTTGATTTTAGGCTGGCAAGACCCCTCCCTACTGGCCTTCTGACTTGCAGAAGCATAGGATAAATCTGCACTACTAATTTTGTAAACTAATATTTTATATTCTTGGAAAAAAATTCTAAGCCTGCACCTTTCTGTGTTACCGTTGTCCAATAGGCTGAAAGGCACAGTGTCCTGTAGCTATACAACACAGATTTCTCTATTCATTTCCAGTTTTGCCAACTTCACTGAGATTACAGAAAGTGAAAGATTAGGGTCCAACAAGATTACTGCATGTCTCAGATCTTATCTTGCCACTGCCCTAACTGTAACTGTCTATAGCATTTAGCTTTGGAGACACCTGGAGAACAGATGCATATTAGTGCCTATTTATATTTCAGCCCAGGATCATCCACAGAGTGGCCAGGACATAGCTGTGAACAGTTTACCAATTAAATGGCTATTGTAGCTCATGAAAGCTTTTCAGTCTACCATATGGAGATTGAAGAGAATGTTTTCTGACCTTTTCTGAGTATGTGCCTTTAGAAAAAACATTCAATTAGATTGTTTCAAAGTTCTTCTTTTTTTTTCCTTAAATTATTTTATTGGTACATTTTAGGTGAACAATATATTTACATTTATCATTGGGTGCTTGTACCTGTACATGATGTATCTTGGTTCTTATTTTTTTCCCATTACCTGTGTGCCCTTCAGCCCCTCCACCCTTCCCTATTTAGAAAGACTTTGTTTCCATTTTTTTTCTTTTCTCATAATTTTTCCTTTCCCTTCTTTCCTTTCCCCTTCCCCTTCCACCACCCCTAGCCCTTTGGACCTTTTCTTCCTATTTCAAATTATCAATTATTCATTTTAATCATTTTAAAGTTCTTCTTTAAGGATGTGTTTGTGCACTACTAGAGGGAGTAACATTGATACAGCTTTTTTGGAAATATTTTAGGTAATATCTGCCCACATTTTAAATGTGTATGCCTTTTGTTCTAGCAATTCCTTCACATGGCAACTTATTTTTAGGAATACAAATATAGGGACATGAAGATATATGTGAAAAATTATGTTTCCTGTGGAAAGCTAAGTTACTAAGTCATTAATCTTTGCACATTTTCCCTTCAGCTACATTGAGACTTTTAGGCTCAACCAGTTCACCTGTCTTGAGGAAGTTTTGTTCAGCTGGGCAGAGGATGCTCAGAAGTAACCATGTACTTTTTGCTTTACATTTTATTTTACTTACTAGGAAATATCTAAACTCATTACAGAGATTATTTTAGGTATTGGCTGAGGAGGGACACAGACCTCAAAGGCAAGAGAATGGAAGCAGTGAGGTTAAGTGAGGAAGGGAAAGAGGGTCCAGGTATTGTCATATTGCTGTGTGATTCATGCTCACAATCAATGAAGGCCTCTTATCTACACTGGCCTTTTTTCCAAATGAGTTGTATTTAGGAATACTATGTTACTTTTTATATACGTGTGTACATATATATATGTATATATATTATACTATATAAAGTACATATTCATAAGTCATCTGCTATATATAGTGTACACACACACACACACACACACACACATATATATATATGGTACGACTTTATATTACTCCTCTAAAGCTTAACTTTCAAGGTTTATACTCCTAATCTCTCAATATCACTTTGAATTACATTACTTTGAGGACCGATTCCAATTTTCAGGAACCTTAACCAGTACAGCCACAGTAACTTGATCAGAGTGCTTTCCAAGAGCTGGCCTTGGTCCCCTCAGGCAACCATTAGCTCTTCAATCTGTCAACTTGCTAGAAACCTATCTGATGGACTCTCATCCTACTCTCTTCTTCAAAGGTATCATGACAAGCTTCAAGAAATGACTCCTTGACAGCCAGATATACAATGTATACCCACTTAGTAATCATATTAAGAAAACTGACTTCAGTTACAGTGAACATTATTTTGTATCCTGAGGATTCATGAAGCATCTGCTTAACTTCTATAATAAATTTGCTGGTAATGGTTATAAAGTTTAAAAAATTTCCCAAATACAATTTTATTCCTTGGGAAAACTGAGAAAGCAATCCATTTATTGTCTTTTGCTCGCTGTCATGCTTTTTGATTCCTAGAATTTTAAGCACATATCGGAAATAATGCCTAAATATGCTCTCTGTACTCTGCTCTGCAACCTGACCCTAAGATGTGAACACAGACAAAGGCTCTTTCTCCTGATTCACTGTGGCTTAAATTCCCTGCCCAGACAGCTGGTCCTTCACTTGGTTTAAATATCATTTTGCCTCAACAGAGATGGCAAGGTCAGCGCAAACCCTGGCTTAGCACTAGGATGGAGGAAACGGTGAGGAGAATGGTAGAATTCCCTCCACAATCGGAAGGGAGCTTACCGAAACCCTTGGGCTGAAACCTCAGCACAACAATGACAGCTGGATTTTGCTAACACAGAACAGGCCACTTACTCCTTCAGCTGCTTGGTTAGCTTCACCACCTGTGAGGCTAGCGACATGCAGGTCTCCACCACCACCAGGTACCGAGAGCACAGGGTGTGCCCATGCCGCTCTGCGCTCTGGGAGGGCTTGTCCCCTACGTGGTTCTGCATGGTGACATTTGCTCCATACTCAACCAAGGTCTGTCAGAAAGTGCAGAGATACATGATTGTATCAGGACCTCCCTCTAAACATTGCATTTTTAATGAAATATAATAGAATGCTGAATGAGACTTTTCTTGTTGTTCTAAAGGCAGTCATCAGAGCCCAGTGTTGGTAAGAGGTTACCAAGGATATCAGATGCCTCCCTTTAGAGCCTACAAAGGTGGAGCTGAGCCAGTCTGCCTACTACCTGTCCCCACCTGCAGCCTACTAGGGAGGTGCCTGGGACAGGCAAGATGTTGCTTCTGCCCAGAGTCCTTTCCTTTCTGAGGCGTTTATGGGCAAGTGTTTTGTCCCTTCTGATGGCTGGGCTCCAAATGAGTTAATCATAAAGTCAGAGATGCCTATATGATGGGGACAGTGGCACTGTGTTTACCTGGATCCATTTGCTTGGGCCCTGGTAACTGGTTTTGGAATAATACTTGCTAATTTCTTGTTGAGTCTATTTGATCAGGAATAAAATGGACAGAAGGAAAAGAGCAAGACAGGGAGTAGGGTGGCTATGAAGCAGCCAACACTCCCACTATACGCCATGGCAAGGATATGTTTGTGGATTGAGCAGACTTTGTAGAAGGGAAGTTGGTGTGAGTGGTATGTTCCCGTTCCCCCAAAAGGAGAAGGTCTCCAGCAACAGTTGGAAGTAGTTACGGGTTATAGAAACTGTGTGGGTAGGGGAAGGAGAAGGTACCATGTCAGGTTCAAAGGGAGAGGCCCCAGATCTCACTGTGGGCCCCATCCACAGCACCTGCCAGAGCCTGTACTTGAAGGATGCCACAAAGCATTGTCAGTGACCACAGTCACCAAGAAGCAGTGGCAACTTCCAGGGAGGCTATGGTGTTTCCCAGTTAAGCAGAGACATCTGGCTTTATTTCTTCATATGCTCTCTTTGTCTCCATCACTGAAGCCTTAAAAGGACAGGGGAGCAGGAGCTACAGTGATAACAACCTGTCATGTCTTACTCCCTATTCCAAGTCCCTAACAGGGTTGGGGTGAGCATGGGAAGAATGCTTTGGATCAGAAATAAGATTGAAAAATTAAAAAAAAAATGTTAAGACTGAAATTTTAAATTGTTTTGGAGTAAATTTTAATAGCCAAAGGCATGCAGAAAGTCATAGCGTCTGGCTACGGCAGAGGAGAGGGAGATTGGATGAAGAATGGCTGAAATCAATAATTTAAAAACATTGAAACTATTTTGTATTTATATGGGATGTCATGATTCCACAGAAAGCTGTTTAAACACTATTAATCAGCCTCCACACTCTGATGTGTTCTTTGACAATATCAGGACGAGATTGTATACTGTCAGATTTATTTTGGTAGTAATGATTTTTTTCCACAAACAGTACTTATATTTAAATTCTTAGACTCCTTAGAATTGGAGGCCATAAAACGCCTCATTTTCTTTTTGGTTTGTGGCCACTCACCATGAAAGGTCAATTTACCATGATACCTTGAACCTGCCTCACAGGGTGCCACAGAGAACAGGGCAGCCTCGAGCTCTCAGAGCTCTCAGGAGACTCAATGTAAACCACACTGTTATTGCTCCCCTTTATGCTGAACTCATCTCTTTGTGCTGTTTTCCTTACTTGGTCTCCTCCCTACCGTATAAGGTCCCTTGCTTACTCTCAGTCTCTTTTTATTTTTATTTTAAATCTCATATCCAGTGGGTAGACTCTGTCCTAAGATTATCTAGTGCCAAAAATATCATTTGTGTTAAGAGGAGTGATGAATCCTTTGGAAGGAGAGACTATCTCTCTTCACATGTTAGAAAGGAAAATAATTAAAACCTTAAACAAAATCAGTGATAACTTTTTTTTTGGCTTTCAGTCATAAATAATAGCTGATAAAAATTATTTCAAGACTATTAAATATTGAGGTGTTGGGTAAATGGAAAATTATAATTTGTGTTAATTCATCTATCATTCCTCCACAAGGAATAATGCTGCTCCTGTCATCTTTCCGCAGAACCTGATAAGGAGTTAAATTTCTCTCTTTTCTATACTTTGCAATTTCTTACCACTCCTTTTTAAAGGCCATCCCTTAAATTAGAAGATGCATGCTCTGCCAATAATAATGGAAAAACATTCAGACACATATACTCTGAATATTTCCTACCAAGATAGCTCTTGAAGAACAGCTTCATGTCAACAGAGAGCTTTCTACTGTTATCTATGCTTTCCTTTTCAATTATATCTTGTCTTTCTTATATTCTCCTATTTCCTGACTTCTCTCTACCTCTCTAAGCAACTAGTTTTCTCTGAGAAGTATTCTGTTTCAGGCTTAGTCTACCTTGTACATAGTGTGACCTTGTACATAATGTACCTGCTGAATAAATGAGCACCCTGGGTTTGCAATAAAGCAGACAACATACATACATGCCAGAAGGTGTGTTGCTTTGTAGGGTGGAACAGTGCTGTATACACAAAACATGTCGGACTATATGAAATCTCTGAGGTAGAAGTATTTTCTCTAGTAACGGCCTTCAAACATATGCTGTGAAGTTTCTTTTCCCTGAGATGTAGGAACAAATTCATAAATGGTGGGGGATTTTCAACAAGATGCTTTGATTGGCCTGATTCTGTTGACTACATTTTAGTACCAAAAATAAAATTTCAAGTCAAACCTAAACTTTGACTTCATTTTATATTCCTTAGTGTTTGGTTTAGTCCTCTTCACCTAACTGATCCTCCTCCTCTCCTTCTGACCATTCCTCTCTTTGCTCTGATTTTCAACATTTTGTAGGTCGATAATGCTTTTACGTTCACTACCCGCCAAACTTCTGGGTACAACTGCGGAGCTCTGCAGGGCTGTGCTGTTTGGATGGTGGCAACAGGTTTAACTCAGACTTGTGCAGCTCTGCATCCAAGTGAAAGATGAGACGCTGTCTCTTCTTCCTGTAGGAAGTCCATGATCTTGGAGTACATCTCAGGGGCTTTGGCGCAGTGACAACACAGCACACACAGAAAACGAGAATGCTGAGAAGGTATGCTGGGCTAAGTGCACGGGGCTACTTGAGGCTATTGGGTGGAATGGCTGGCCAAGGAGGGCCTGTATCATTTGCTCAAGGCCTGAGAGCAACACTATCTACCTTCTTCCTCTAACTAATTCTTGGGTTCTGCGTTCAAGAAGGTCAGACCTATTACAAATAAAAGGGAAAACTGTAGCCTACTACTCACTATAAAGAATTCTTCTAATCCATGCATAGAAAATCTGCCTTGTTTTTTTACCTGCCTTTGGAGTAAAGATGTAATAGTAAAAGCAAGAATAGTCTACTGCTGGAGAGACTGAAAGATGTTAGTCTCATGGTGGTTTCCCTGTTGTCTTGAGAATATGGCATACTTCCCAACTACTGTTCTCAGCACCGGGCTTTAGGATAACGTTGGGAGAGCAGGCAAAGTCCCTTTCTACACCTCTGATGTTGAAGGAAAAACTCTAAGAGCTACTTAAACCTATATTTGTGTGGATTTTTTAAAAAAAGACATCATTATAATTTCTGTATCTACAATACAAAAGGTGATTTAATCCAGGCATTGTCTTGATGAACAAAATTTTTGACTTTTGTTTTATTACTTGATGTAATCCTCTCTGCCTGCAGAGCAGCAGGGCCGTGTACCTGTATGCACCCAAGATAGCCATGCTGTGAGGCCACATGAACAGCACTGTTGCCATCCTGGTCCACTTCATCCAGTGAGATGCCTTGCTCTTGCATGAACTGAAGAAGCCATAAAAGAATCTTTTCCTACACACAAGAACACATGGAATTAATAGAATATCATGAAGAGAAGTCAAAATAAAGACAACAGAAAACTATTCTCTAACTTGTAAAGAGTACATTAAACCAAGATTATCATATCAGGAAAATTCTCATTCAATAGGAATGGAAAATTCATGAATCTGACTGAAGTCAATGAAAGAAGACCAAGTGGAGGATTTTAAGAGCAGGGAGTTACCTTGGAAATACTCTTGCTTTACTTACTTACAGAAAAAAAAAACAGATTCACACAAAGTATGAGCACTTTCTCAAAGTCACACAGCTGGACAAATCCAAAGTTAGAATTAGAATCCTGGTTTTTTGATTCCAAAGCTCCTGAGAAAATGTTTTTACTACTGTGTTAAAGTGTGTATAGCTTCAACCATATTAGCAGAAAACCTTAAACTACTGAGATAAATAACTTCTAGTTTTAAATTCATAATCCTGAAACTGTTTATAACTCTGAAACCTACTAATCCCATACCTTTTGCAATCAATACTTACATAAAGAGGCAACACTTTATAATGTCAAGTACAAGATAAAGTCACTGAACAAAAACCAGGAACCTTTTGTTTTTTCTGGAAGACCAAGTGGTGGTAGTGTTAAAGTAAAACTTCTTCTTTGATATTAAAGAGAGGGAGCCAAAAGCTCTGAACACAAACCTTTCAAAGGCAAAGTCATAAATCAGTCGGCATGTTTCATCATAATCTGTTTGCATTTTACCCACCGAATGTTTTGCGGTATTTTCATGTTATGTTAGGCTTTTCAAGAAAGCAGGGGGATGGGATTTCACTGTTTTAAAATAGAATAATTAAATATAAAGTTAAAAAAATACGAGAGTGGTAAAAACAACAGCATGAGGTTTAGTGAGTGGAATTTGACATTTAAAAAAATGATCATGTGTTTGAAATAGCCTTGAACTTTTTTCTCCTTAGCCTTTTAAAGGATTTTTTTCCCAGTTATTTGCTCATACCGGTCATGAACTTTATACTTTTCTGGATTAAATTTGCCTTCATCTTCTGAACATGCCAACTAATCTGCTAAAGGAATGTTGGATAAAAACAGAGAACTCCTTTAATGTTTTCATCCCATACGCTGGGAAGAGGGCACTATTTATGAAGGTATCAGACATCAGGGGCAGACTGAACATTTGCACCACACTTTCTCCAAACGAGCAAGCAGGAAGTAAGGAAGCAAGACTTCTAAAGAGGAAAAAGACAAAAATATAATAAATGCCTATAACCTCCCAAGTATGAACCTGGAAGAGCAAGGTGAGTCTTAGCTGCAAAAGCAGACAGACCTTATAGAAAGTGAAACCCTCAAAGGTCCCTAGAGAACAGGATGGAAAAGAGGCTGGAAGCCAGGGCTGGGAGTCGGCAGTTGGATAAAGATATTCTCATATACGGAACTCTCTTCTCTCTGGGAGAAAGTTGGGGCTGACACTTGAAATAGAACAGGTAATGTTCTCACAGGCTTGAAGTAAAGGTACTTCCTTTACCTTTTCCAATTAGGTAGAGGAAAACCACTGGATTACTTTTAAGTGGAAATAGATTACACCATGTGATCTTAACTGCTTAAAAATCTCAATGAGTTAAAGTATCCCAAGATAAAAATTCTATTGGATTCTGTTAACCACTGGTTTGAAGTCCATGGCTAAGATACACTGAAATTGCTTGAGGGCAGGCTGCTGTACCTCCACTGGAGAAAAAGAAGGTCCCACCATATGGAGATCATATCTTCTTCAAAGGGACATTTACAAGCTTGTGGTGACTTGACTTGCTCCATGATATTAAATCATGCACTCTTTAAACTGCAGACTGGAAGGAATTTTAGGGAATTATCCAATTCAAACAGCCTTATTTTATAAACCTGAAAACTGAGGGAGAGTACAACTGTGGGTTCTCTGATTTCTAGGGGCTTCTTCTTCAGCAAGTAAAGCTCAGAGGTGTTCACAATATTCAGAAACGTTTTACCCATGCTTCCCGCCATGCAAATTTCCATTCTTTTCAGACATAGATATTATAGTGGTTACATCTATTCCACCTGCATAAAGACACCCTTACTAACATTACAGTATGTTGGTTTTTAGTGGCGGGGTCATAGGCAATGGAATAATGTACTCCGTAATACAAGGAATTTTCCTGTTGTGGAAATCTGGGGGTTAGTCCTAATTCTGGGAGAACAAGACACACAAAGTCTGTGTATGTCATGAAAGAGCTGGCCTGGCTCCTGATGGCTCTCCAAGCCAGACTCAGTCTGTACTGTTATAATAACCTGCCTTCTTTCCTTATGATGCCAATTAGAGATCTAACCCGATTCAAAATGCAAGACTTATATAAAGGGAAAACCATTTTTGATTGTTTAGGATAAAACAGGTGTTTACCCAACATCTCAAATTTACTTTTCTGTTTTCTGTAGGACAATTTACTTCCATAAGAAGATATGCAATTGGCCTGTCCACTCATATACTGAAATAAGTATCTTCCCTATCATACCGTGCAGAGAAGTACTGGACAAAGGGACAGGCTGACACACATTTGGTCTTCTAACAACCCATATATAGGGTTTCTGAGATAGATGAGAAGATGGCTAATATCCGTGGTTTTGGTAAAAGTATATTTAGCGTCCAATCTTAAGAAATTTTGCTGATTCTGGAGAACATGCCTGTGGAAACACAGTCCTACAAACTTATTTGAAAAATACCTTATAAGGAGGACCAAATACCTGTGGCTAGTTATTCCAGACAGAAAGCCCTTATTCATATGTAATATGTCTACTACTTCTCTTAACCCTTTAGTGCATGTTCTTTCTTTCTCTTTCCTACTCCCTTTTTCCACCTCGCCCCCACCCCCTTCCCAGGTTGAGATGTTAAAGGAAGAATGTAACTTCAGATTTTATTTCCCCGTAAGTATTGCTTTCAGAGAATATCCAATGTAGTCATATGCATGGAGAAGCCCTTCTGTATTATTTGTTTCATTACAGAATGTCTAACTTACCTTTCACCCATTCACATATCCCCATCTGCATATTCAGCTTGTATCTATTGGCTGAAAACTTCTTTCATACACTAGTTTCCTGTTCTGGGGATTTTCTGATAACCTGTTTTAATGTTGTATTTTATGTGTTCCCAAAGACAATGGAAGTTGTTTAAAGAGGCAATTAATACACATAATTTATGAGATTTGCTGGACAAAGCCTAATAAAAATTTGATTGAAAAACATGTCATAGGTTTATTGCTGGTATCAATAAAATCTCCATAGTTTGTAGTATAATCATAAGTTCTGAAGCATTCAGCTTTGTTTGCAATCATAGATCATTAAATCTAATACATCAACTTTAAGTTTCATTCCAGTTTTTGAGATATTAAAATGTAAAAAAAAGGTCCAATAATAATTTCATAATGTAATTTACTGTAAGATAAATGTAGAATCCTGAGATGGTAAGATGTAAAAAAAAAAAAACACTGCATATAAAAATTGATTAAATAGGTTGAGGCCTAAATAATTCTTTTCATGTTTCTCTTTACTTATGGTTAAATAGGTAAATAAATAATACCAATAGCAATAAAAACAACAAATTGAAAGACATCAAAAAGTCAGAATGGCCACCATTTACCCAGTGCCTACACTATGCTGCGCAATGTGATTTTTCTCAGCCCTCAGAACAACCCTATGAGGAAGACTGCATTATCTCTACAGTAAAAATGAGGAAACTGCAGTTCAAGAGACCTTTTCTTCCCTTTGTTTTTTTTAAATGAATGCATCCAAGGCCACTAGTAATTGGAAGGGCCAGGATTAAAATCCAGAAAACTGAAATAGGGACCTTTACAACTATTTTCTGTCTTCTGAGTGTGCGTTTGCACAACTTCTCATTCCCCAAAGGCCAGACTCCAAAGGACAGACTCCCTCTGTGCCCTGCCTATCCATCTGTGAGTCTGTAGAGCTCTGGATCAGTTGTGTTTTCCAAGATCAGTACTTGGAGAGCAGATAGATGTGCATGGTAAACAGAGATTTTTCTCTTTTTTTCATCTGCAATCACCAGCACTTTCAGATTGTTTACTACTTCTGCCTCATGACTGTCAAACAGTAAATTCAAGGAGGGAATATTTCTCCTTTTTACAGTAAACTGTGGAGGAAAACAACAATAATACCTGTAGAAATATCCTTCTTACCAGCTTACCTATCACTGTTTATAACAATTCATAGGAACTGTTGAGCCTTTTCTTTTCTTTTCTCTTTTTTTCAAAAATACTCTTTTAGGGAGTCTATTAGATAAAGGTAAGGGGACTGGAAGAAGGAGAAGGGGAATGGAAGAGAGGGTAACAGAAGGTATAGATATGATAAAGTATGTTACATGTATATATGAAAATGTCACATCCAACCTAATATTCACTATAATTTATATGCACTAATAAAAATAACATGAATGAAACAAAAAAGATTAAAAAATACTTTCTGATTTAAAAGTGCTCTTTAAAAAATCTATGTCAGGAAACATTTAAAAAGAAAATAAATAGTGTAGCAAAAGTGCTCTTCGTAAATGCTCAGTGTAACGATGTACAGTGGCTTGTTTCTGTAAAAGAATATCTTGACTGAAAGTTACACAAATGATTCAGAAACAAAAAGAACTGCAGGTGAGCTGCTGAGCGTCATACAGAGCCCAATGATCCATGCAGGATTAGCCCATGCCTGCTAAGAAGCTCTGGTAGGAGAGCCTGGCCAAGAAATTGGAACCTTAGTGCTTAGATAAAGCAGCCCAAGTCACACAGGCAGAGGCTTTGAATCAACATGGTTCTGTCTGAATCGCTGTGGTGAGACTTCCTCCCCAAGGGAGTCAGGAAGGCCTGTCCAAGGACACCCTGCTCTGTTCCTGAATCTCCCTGAGGTCTTCACCTTCACACCCCCTCTGGCTAGCTCTACTAGGTACAATCAGGCAATGAAATAATTGCACCCTCTGAGACTTCAAGTGTCAAGAAGAGGAGAATCAATTCCTATCACCGGAAGAGCTATCACTCCAGGAGACCACTAAAAACTGCTGGCTACCCTGTGGTACTGGACTCTTTAAAGGTAATTTTTATAAGAGAAAGACACAAATTAGGAGTCAAATGAAGCCCATTCGTTTTGAATCTATATGAGGGGCAGAGGGTAACTAAAATAAACCTAGAGGAATTTTCCTCAGTACTATCCTTGCCAGAGGTATTTACTGAAGAAACAAAACCAGGACATACTCAAATGCCTGCTTGATGTAGGAAAACTTGCATGTGCTGAGTCCATTAGAAAACAGTTCAATAACAGTCTTCCTTGTGAAAATATTAGCCTTGTAACGGTTCCAAGTTCAGCATCTCTGCAGGTTATCTGTTACATAAGTGGCAGGGTGGATGCAGGATGGCTGGACAGGATTCCCAAAGTTAACAGGCTTCCACATTTTCCACTTGGGTAGGAATCTCCTAAGGGATTGGGCTGTCCTCCTCAAAGCTAAATTTTAGATCCTAAAAATACTTATCGGCTTGCAATAACCTAAAGATTGATACTAGCAAGAAACAACACTGCTCTTCAAATAGGTCACCAATTTCCATATTTTCCCCTAGTTTAGTCAAATAAGCCATGATATCACCCAGCCAGTCCTAGAAAGGGCACTATCTTTTGTTCTAGCTCAACAGCTTCAAAATTATCAGAAACCTGCTGTGAAAGTTGAATAAAGAAACTGGTATATATAATTGCTCAAGAAAAAAATGCTGAATGCTGAATTAATTCACTTAGAGTTTCCACACGGTCCTGCAATCCTTTACTCCTCTCCTTTGACAGACTCTCTTCAGGCAGCCTTTCCACCAATATCTCTACAAGTCCTCATCAGGCTTTGGATAGGCAAATGAAGACAGGGACATGAAATTATTATTTATACAACTTAATAAAAATTTGTCTTATACTGCAAATAAATTACAAAGATTAACAGTGATAAAATTCTTCGATCTTTTGAAATTTTTATTTTCCCTTTTGCCAGTCTAAGCAAAAAAATGCATCCTTAGCAAATGCCTATGAATTGTTATTGATTGTTGTTAGGACACTGGGGATGGGACTAAGTACAATGTACAACGAAAATATGGCAATTGTTGTATTTCAAAAACAGTGGCTTGTATGTGTTTTAAATGTTCTCCTCCTCCTTTCTTCATTTCATGAATTTCACAGTTACCCGTTCACTTCAGTGAGCTATTTGAAGTGTTCTGAATAGCACCATATATTGTCGGATAAAATTGTAAAAAAAAGTCTTCTTCACCTATCTATATCAATGCCATTGTAACACTTCGTACAAATTATCTCTACAGATGGGGACAAAACAGAATTTGGCCCTAAAGTCAGAGGACCTGAACTGAGATCTAGTCTTTGCCACTAACCACGTGAGTCATTTAACTTTCCTGTCTCCTCAGCTATAAAATTAGATCTCATATGACTGTTTTGAAGATCAGATAGTGTACACAAAATCCAATGACATGGAGCCTGCTTACACATACAGAACATGTTTACATTGTTTAAGATATACACTTATATCTGTAGTAACTGAAGATACTCTAACACAGCATGACTCCCACTACAGACAGACCATGGTAATGTTCTTCAGCCTAGTTTTTGAATTTGAGATTATCAATCTCAAATTATGCTTGAAAAAGCATAATCTCCTGTTGACAATACAATTTACTGCTACTAGGAAAGTTTATGAAGCCAAAGTAGACATGATTATATGCATGAGAAACAATTTTCTTTGCCATAAACAAATACAATTAAATCTATTTTAATACAGTGCTGACTTTATTATCTTTTAAGACTGAATTTGCATTTTGTGGTTCCCATGTTTTTAAAAGAAAATTTACATTTGTCTTCCTCAAAGGGTAGCAGGGACTTTTTACTCCATAAACTGGACTGTGATCTGTGTACATTAATTATTAATCTTAGGATTTTGTAATGTGAAATTAGTTGTAACTAAGACAGAGTTAGTGTGCTTGCTTATTTTCATGAGACTTCCTTGATTAATATCTTATAAAGATTTTAACTTTGAATTCAATAAAAATATTTCTTTTTGATAAAGATCAAATGCATTGTAAAAAATTGAAAAAATACATATACACAAAAGCCTCTTGTAATTCCACCCTGAGTGACTGTAAACAGGTTGTACCTTAGTTTTTACCAGTCTTACATTTTATTTCTCTTTCTGTTTTTCTAAATTCAGTTGTTACCAAATTACAGAAATAGTTTTGTATTATACATTTTAATTAATATTATGTAGTGACTATTTTCTCATAAAATTCCATCCTTTGAATGTAGCTTCATTATTTAGTAAATAAATTAGGTCATTTAAAATATTTCTTCATTAAAGTGCCCTATGATGAATAGCATTGCTTATAAATTTTTGGATTTTATTTGATGATTTTTTTAAAGTTTGCACTGTGATGAACCCAATAATGAAAAAAACGGATTATATAGCACACAAAGGTAAAATGCTTAGAAACTCCGTACCTGGCCATAGCAACCTGCGTAATGAATAAGGCTTGGAAAATCCTTAGAACAACTCAATTCTGCAATGGCTTCAGTTTCACTCACCATCCAGCGTACACACTCCAACTGGCCATTCTAGATTAAAAAAAAGAAGAGAAAGAAATGTAAAGCAACACAGCTCAGTCTAACTAAATTAGCTTATTTTTTTCCTTATCTTTTCAATACCAAATTTGGTATTGTTGATTTTCTTTATTATTTTTGCTATTCTCTATTTCATTTATTTACACTCTAATTTTTATTATTTCCTTCCGGCTGTTTGCTTTGAATTTAGTTTGGTTTTCTTTTTCTAGTTTCCTAAGGGAGGTTAGGCTATTGATTTGTGATCTTGGTCTTTCTCTTTTCTCCTTTCTTTGTAAATCTCCCTCTCAGAGCAGCTTTGGCTGCGACCTGTAAATGTGGGTATGTTGTTTTCATTCAGCTTCAAGTAATTTCTAATTTCCTTTTTTATTTCTTCTCTGACATTTGTTTGTGTTAGAGTGTTAATTCCACACACTTGTGAGTATCCTAAATCTCCTTCTGTTAATGATTTCTAATTCTATTATGATTGAAGGTCATAAATTTGTATTTCAGTCCTTTCAAATTTATTGAGATTTGTTTTGTACTCTAACACATGATCTGTCCCCAAAGTGTTCCATATGCACTTAACAAGAATGTATATCCTGCAATTGTTGGTTACTCTTTCAGAAAAATGTTAGATGTAGTTATTTAATGAGTCAACATTTAAAATAAAATGCTATTAAAAACATAAGAGGAGGGCTGCGGATTTAACTCAGTGGTTCCGCTGCCTGCCTTGCAAGCATAAGGACCCGAGTTCAATCCCCGGTACCAAAAACAAAACAAAACAAAAAACACAGAGGAAATATATTGCTACTACTAGTATGAAACCAGTATCATTTGCCATTAATATAAACACCAAGAAAACACACAAAAGACAAATTATTAAATTTTAGCAGAAGTTTGCCTGCCAAAGTCTGAGTTCATGGAGTATATATTAAAAAGAATATCACTAAGTTTATGTGTTTGAAATCATATTATTACCAGGCCGACAGTTTGCCTTTGGGTTTAATCAAACAACTGAATGAGAAATGAAAGGAAATTAAAGTTATTTCATTCCAAGTCTGTTTAGCTACTAAAATAATTTCTTCTGCTAATCTCATTTTTGAAAACAGACAGCTTTAGAAAGGAGGTATTTTAGAAATGTTTCTTTCCAATTTCTTTGCTTAACCATTTCCAAAGGATGCTCAACAACATGCTGAACTTCCAAAGTATCTATTGCTGGATCCCTGAAAAACACTTGATAAATTCTGCTTGCAACTGACACTATTTCTTGCGATCCATTTAAAGAGTTTAAGAATAAGGGAGAGATGTTCCTAAACTCTGGTATGACTTTAAAGCTCCTTTGCTCAGGTAATCTTATTTGATACCTTACCTCTGAGCCTGTTTCCTGTCAGCCAAGTCATATTATCCAAGAAATGTTTTCACGTTTGTACAAAATATGTTTGTTTTTACATCAGGGCTCTCAGAACACTGTTTAATGAGGTCAAACACCAGTGGTTGGTTACTGGTGTTCAAAACAAGGTTTTAAAATGGAAGAACGATGACTCCTTAGAACTCTCTCAACTTCTCAGTGTCTGTCAGAGTACACTGAATGGACTGAATTGGTATGTATCAAAATAGATGCTAAAAGGAGTGGTAGCTGTTACAAAATATTTGTACTTACTACTCTTTACAAATTTTAGATTAAATAATGGAACAGAGGGACACTTCTATTTCTCAAATTATTGTTCAGAAGCAAAACATGAGAAGCCTGAGACCACAAATCTGCGAAGGCTTCGAGTCTTATGGGTTTGATATGTGTTTTTTATTCAAACAACTTTTTAAAAAATGATTATTTAAGCTTGCAGACTTCTGGGATGGTGGCAATATTGTTGACTGCAGGAATTTTGGACTGAATTAACACCTATATAGAGAGACAGTAGAATGTGTTATCCTGAGGGTTGGCTTAATGGCCGCTATGTTTCTTATGTACCTTCCTACTCAGAGATTTTTAATCTAGCAAAATAAGCACTAGCTAGGGCATATAAGTGAAGATAAAATGCTGTCATCCAACTACTACATAGTTAGGAGATACTCAGTAATCTACCATTAGTCACAAAATCCAATGAGAACTGTATTTTATAAACACAAAAATATCAAGGCAAATGTCAGCATTCACCGACACTGAAAAAATATTTTATTGTTCACTGATGACCACTCCCAACCCCTATCTTCCCATAAGACTTTGTCACATGACTGTGCCCTGAGTCTATCATCCTACACTGGGACTAGTGATAACATGCCTGTCTTTCCCCAGGTGCTCAGCTCCATAAGGGGACCATGTCTTACTCAGAAGCTAGCACCTCACACAGCACCAGGTAGATTTGGTACTCACTGTTGAACTTCAGTCTACTGAGCTTTCCTTCACATTTGATCTCTTTCTTCATGACAGTTGCTGCAGTACAGCTCTTGATTTGACATAACACCATTCATAACCAGAGGAAAATGATATCTACCAGGATCACAGATTCTTAGTTTATAAAAGAAATATTTTCCATACTATTTTTGAAGTCATACTTTACCACTGAGCCAAATTAAATAAGATAGAACATGTTTTTAATACATAAAACTTTATTGAATGGTAAACAAATTAAAGATATACAAATTACCTTTGCATATATTGGGAAAAATAGTGGATTGTTTTTTGAATGTAACATGTTCTGCGTATTCACAGTAGGTTTCTTTAGCAAGTTCCCCTCATCATTAGCAATATAAGTCCATTTATAAAAAATTATGAATATTTGGCTTTTAGAAGATAAACTATTGGGCTGGGGATTTAGCTCAGTGGTTCCACGGCCTGCCTCGCAAGCTAAGGACCCAAGTTCAATCCCTGGTACCAAAAAAAAGAAGATAAACTATTATGTAAAGCCAAGTATTTGCAGAAGTTCAAGATGCATTATGTTTACATCACTTCTGGCTTTTTAATTAATATGACTGTATTTCACATTTGCTTTCCAAAGATCTTAAAAGTAATTTTAGGTTACCCCCTAACCTTCCAGTGATATGTTACATTTTACAGAGGAACTCAGTGCCATGTTATAAATCCAGTTTGCAGTTTTGACAGCACATTGTTCTCTGCAAGAGCTAAGTGTGAAATCCACACTGATATTCTAAACAGCTCTCCTAAAGACATTTAAACTTCAGACCTGATCTATTAAAAGCCCACTTTACTATCTGAAATACTCCCAAGTGCTAGCATCCCTTAAAATGCACCTTTTTCTTATTTGTCTTGGTCATGATTCTCACGTTAGGAGAAAGTTAACATAGTCTCTGATAGATCAGGTGTGGTTAAAAATCTAAACTGTAATCACCACGAATAACAAAAGTTCTCAGCAGTATAACACATCATTTTCCTTTCTCTCTATTGGCTGCTTTGGAGCTCACTTTCACTGACAATAAACTGGAATGTAGTCTCAAAATCTCAAAGCAGTGAGTGATTGAAATAATTCCTCTCTTACATGTACCATGTTCATTTGCTGTTTGCTTGATAAATCACTCTCCTGTCTTTCCCTTCCAACACTTCTTCTCACAAGCAATCTTAAAAAATAGAAATCTAATGACCCTGACAGTCACCTTGATGGCCAGGCCTGCTGGGGTCAGCTTCTCAGCATTGCGCTCATTGAGACAATCTTCCCCCATCAGTGAGGTGAGGTGCTGCAGGCATTCCACGTGTCCTCGGGATGCAGTGATGTGAAGCAGATTGTTTCCATTTTCATCATGAATTTTGTCCAGGTTGTCTGCAGCTAGGTGTGGCTGTATAAATGGTATGATCAGAAAATTTAAGTCAATAAACCGAACAAGACACTGCAGGGGTTTTGCTGTGAGCAATGGGAAGAAGAAATGTGCTTACAGAAGCTCTGGTGGCAGTGTGGGAATCTAGTAAATCTGAGCTCCATTCTATAAATCTGTTACCATATGATGGCTTTCTGAACTGCAGTGACATTTATAGCAAGAGGAAGGTTTGCTCTCTGACTTCTCCACCTGACTGCTGAGTCCTCAAGGGCAGGGGATATGTTTCACTTTCTGTTGCACGTTTGTAGAATGAACAAAATACTTGTTTGGACCTACTTTCTTGGTATAGAATTGTCAAGAACTGGCTTTGACTACCAACTACATAACTATAGCTACTAGGGCTCTGATAGGTATCTCTGGACACTACCACCCCAGAGACTCCTGGGGACATCTGGAGGCTACCTGGCTTTGGTTTTTCTCACTTCTAGTGAAATGTAGTCCCTTGAAGATGAAGTGGTTGAGTCTGTTGGGTGAAGTGAGCAATATTAGCATTTGGGAAACATAAAAAATGGCAAGAACACAAGAAAAGAAAAAGCAAGCAGAATTAGAAGAACAAGGAAAACATGGAAAAGACATTTGCAGGAGACAAAAATTTATCACTTATATTTGGTAAAATTGTTTAAACATATTGTCCTAGTATAACAATATTTGTGATAATAGACCAAGAGCACTGTACTTTATCTATGTGTGGTTTCACACTAATTACAGTCACATTGCCAAAATGCAATGATTTTCTTGAATGTGAGTTTAATTAGCATCATACTATGAGCCCAGGCTTGCTACTGTTTGATTCATATCTGGTAGCCAGAATATAACAATGGAGGCAGATGGAGTGCTATTTTGGTAAAGCTCTCTCTGTGCCTAAGCAGAACAGGCTTTTCTTACATCTTGTTACTCTGTGTCCAGGCTCTTTGGAAATGCTTCTTTGTGCTCCTTACACATGCAGAGCTGGAACTAAGTAAAAACTCCATATGGGTCACAGGGCAGTCAAGCTCTAGGATAAGTGTCTATCTGCAAATGCTTTTCAAATATCCTGGTCCAACATTTCTGAATAATGATCAGGCTAAAACAGAAGACTCTGTTCACATATCTGGTAGGGTACGCCATGAGCAGAGAATTGACATCTTAGCAAATAACTGAGCAAGAGCCCTGTAAACCATGTGAAAAGCAGAAACAGTGCTATTAACATTCAAGGGAAAGAAAGTATTGGGTTCTCTTTTTTGTTTTAGTTTTAGATTAAATGTTTTCATTTCAGTTGAATTCATGCAAAGTTAAAATGAAGTAACGTTACTTCTACGGCCATTTGTTTTCCCCGTATCAACCTCCTAACTCCTCCTATGGCCATTTGCTTTTCTTGTATTAATCTTCTAACTTTTTGTTTTAAAACTGAAAAGGTCACATATCCCAACTAAAGCCAAAAGTAAAGATTAAGCAATAAGCAAAACAAATGCACCTTTGTTCTATGAACAAAGCTGACAAAAATGGAATCTTTAGATTATTAATATATATCCCAAACTAGGGCATACTCACTAGGAGAGATATCTGTCCTTCTTTAACGATGTTCAAGATGCTTTTTACTTTTTTCAAATACTCATTCCTTTCTTCCAGGCCTTGGGAGCTGGTCCAGTTCATACCATTGACCTGCTCATCCAGTTTGGGTTCTGTTGCTGAGGACTGCACGTGGAAGGCCCTGAGCTGGCAGTCAGGCATTGTCTTCTCAATTTTTCGATTACGTGGATCATTAAAGGCCTTGTTTAAGAAGTCTTTATTCTGGCTTTCAGGCTCATATGCAGAGCCACATTTAATAGGAGGAGGTGAACTCTCAGATTCTCCAGTGGACAGCTTGTGTGGGTCACGGAGGACAGCTGATGCTTTTCTCAAGTGAGGACTTTTCACAGGAGAAAGGACACAAAATGGTGTCATGTTGGATGATGAGTTCTCAGTGCTTCCTGTAGAGCAGGCTTTGCCAGAAAGGCCATTGATGGTTGTACATAAACCCAAAATTCTTTTTTCTGAAGTCACCTTGGAAAAAGAGGCAAGCTGCTGGCTGGATTTAATGTAAGGCACATCCAGAATCTCATCCATGTCGAGGTCATAGTGTTCCAGTTCGCCCAGTGCAGAGCTAGGCTCAGAGCTCTTCCCGGGCAAGCCCCCAACTCCATCTTCAGGGCCAAGCTCCTCAGTCTGGGGGCCCTGGTCGGGGTCACCCTCTTTCTGGTACTCCACCTTATGGTTCTTTTGGTCATCACTTTCATTGTTCTCCAGAGTCTCTGGCTGATGTTTCAGTGGGGAAACCCGCTTCACTGGGCGGAACTTACTGTATACATCAGCGATGCCTGTGGGCTTCTGTGTGTTTGTAATGAGAGTTGAGATACCACAATTCCAGCTAGAGCTAGAAACTGTTTTTTTAAAAAAATTAAAAGAGAGACTGTTAAACTGGAATGCTGAACACATCTTGGTCATGCAGGCACACATGATCCACTCAAGTTATGCTCAAATTATGCCCCTGTGTAAGGGTATATCTTAAAGGGGATACATGTCCATAGTATAAAGAATTCAAACTTACTACTAAACACAGTGAATGCTACAGTAAAATCATGATCTACAGGGCCCAAATTAATGAACGTAGCTGAATGGTAAAAAGAGAGTGCTAAAGGAAGCAAACTCAGATGCTTAGATTTATTCACTGGATAGATCTATATTTCTGGCAATATTTCCGTATTTGCCACTACCCTGAAAACACAGGACTAGAGGATGGAAGGCTGTGTTACACTTCCAAACTAAATTGGGAGAAAAGGGATATATGCATACATATGTTCAAACATGTACATGTAAACCCACAATCACACAGCTCTATGCTTAATAAGTCCCATACAAAGAAAGGGTAAGTTATTTAATGTTATACAAACTCCAACTGTGACCTACTGGGTGACCCAGCAGCTTTCCATTTGGAGGTTGGGGAAAAAACAGAAAGGAATGAAGTGGTCAGGAGTTGAATGGGCTATGAGAGACAAATCACAGTTGAATTAACCCCAGCCTAGAGTAAACATCCTAGTGAACCATTAGGGAGGAGCATCTCACAGTATTTTCTGGCATATGATACAACACAGTGGACTCATACTTTGCAATAGAACATGCATTTTAAGATTTAATGCTGCCAACCTAGAATAGCAAAAGCAATTCTGGGCAACAAAGGCAAGGCAGGGGGTATCACAATCCCTGCTTTTAAATTATACTACAAAGCTACAGTGATAAAAACAGCATGGTACTGGCAAAAGAACAGACCTGAGGATCAACGGAACAGACTAGAAGATGCAGAAACAACTCCAGACATACTCAGCCACCTAATCTTTGACAAAGGAGCCAAATACCTTCACTGGAAGAAAGATAAGACTCTTTAATAAATGGTGCTGGAAAAACTGGCTTTCCACATGTCAAAGATTCAAACCAGACCCATATCTTTCACCATACACTAACCTAAAATTGAAATGGATCAAAGATCTAAATATTAAAACAGAAACACTAAATCAACTGGAAGAGAGAATAGGTGAAACACTTGAGGACACAGGAGTAGGCAAAGTCTTCATGAACAAAATGCAGATTGCATGGAAAATACTATAAAGAATCAACAACTGGGACCTAATCTTATTAAAAAGCTTCTGCACAGCAGAGAAACCACCAACTGAGTGAAGAGACAACCCACAGCATGGGAAACTATTTTTTACCACCTAGTCATTGGATAAAGGATTATTATCTAGAATATATAAAGAACTCAAAAAAATCAGACCCCCCCTAATTTAAAGACCCAATCCAAAACTGGGCATCTGAAATGAAAAGACATTTCTCAGATGAAGAATTAGAAAAAGACCCAATACAAAAATGGGCATCTGAAATGACACTTCTCAGATGAAGAATTAGAAACAGCAAATAAATATATGAAAAAATGTTCAATATCACTGGTCATTCATGAAGTGCAAATTAAAACAATGCTAAGATTCCATCTCACTCCAGAAAGAATGACTGCCATCAAGAAATCACCCAATAACAAATGCTGAAGGGGCTGTGGGGAAAAGGAAACCTTCTCCATTGCTGGTGGGAGTGTAAACTGGTACAACCAATATGGAGATCAGTGTGGAGACTTCTCAAAAAACTACAACTAAAGGTTCCATTTGACCCAGCTATTCTTCTTTTTGATATCTTCCCCAAAGCATTAAAAACATCATAACACAGCGATATATGTGTACCCAGGTTTATAGCATCACAGTTTGTAATAGCTAAGTCTTGAAAACAGCCCAAATGCCTGTCAATCAATGAGTGGATAAAGAAGATGTGGGTTTTTTTATACAATGGAGTACTACTGAGCCATAAAGAAGGATGAGCTTCAGACATTTATAGCTAAATGGATGGACCTTGAGACCATACTCCTAAGTGGAATAAACACATTTTAATACCACAGTGTTTCTCTGGTGTGAGAAACCAAAAGTGGAAATAAGGACTAAAATGTGTAATATATATTGGGAAATGGGAAAAGGGCAGAAAATGTTCAAATGGGAAGGAGAATAAGGGAGGAAGGACAGAGAAAGGAAGGGACAAGAAAAAAAGTGAAAATAGAAGGAAAAAATGGAAACAAAGCTTTTGTTCATAGGGAGGGGTGGGGGCTTAAGGGGAGGGAGTGGAGTGGGATAAAATACAATTTATTTTAAAAATAATAAAATAAATAAAATAAAAAATAAAATTGTCACACACACAAAAAGATTTAATGCTCCCTGACATAGAAAAGCTGGAAAACAAAGAGGAGGAAGAGAAATTTATAGAAGGATGGGGTAGGCAGACTAGTTTTTTCTCACTTCTGTGCCAAGTTCAAGTAAAGATGGTAGTGTCCGCTTGAGCTGGAGCGTAAAGTGAAACAACCAGATACACTGGAGGTAAAAGATAAGACCCATTGCCTTTTTAGTTAGGTTTAATGTGAGGCCACCTGATATCCCCTCTTGGGGCAGGGAGGTGGAAGAGCCTCAGTGTTCTCATGTGTGATGGTGCTGCTTCCTCTCTGGGATACTCTTCTGCTGGATGAAAGATGACCCAGCACTGCACCCTAGGAAGCTTGCAGGCCACTGATTTATAGGTTGCTGCTCTCCTCCTAGTTTACCATCCCCCATCAAAGATTTCAAGGCATGCCCTCCACCTAGGGATCTCTTATCTGTCTCCTGCTCTGGACAACTGTAGGTAAGGAAAAGTCTAAGGCCAAAGGAAGTACACTTGTGTGTTCTTTGTAACAAAGCACAGCCAAGGAATGAAAGGACCGCAGACAGGTGTGTATTTCCAGGTCTGTAACTTTAACAACAGCGCAACTTTACAACAGTGTAACTTTAAGGACAGAGGGGATAAGAGTGAGTGTTCTGATCACCACTGTTCTATAACTAAATTCTTTTCCTAAAAGTGACTACAATTTGGAATGCAATTTCAGATAATGTACAATTTGCAGTCCATTGCTAAGGCCTTTCTAGCTCCGGCATTCTAGAAGCTAAGAAGAGAATAAAAGGAGCTGTGAAGAGAGAACTGGTTTCTCCAGTATTATATAACAGACAATGTCCAGAAGGGATGGATGGTATCTAGATGGCCCCAGACTGCTGCTTCTGTCCCATTTTCTTGGTTTGAGTTCTTGGTTGCATACAGTACTTGGCCTAAGAAGACAATTAACAGATACAAGTACGTGAATTTGAATCTCACTTTGTATGATTCATTAAATCTTTAAAAATGCACACAGTGAATCCTTTTGAGGGATTTACAACTTAATCTCACAGGGAACAAAAGTCCTGCTAATAAACTCTGAGCACTGATAATCACCAATAAAAGCTATATTTTCTAAAGTTATTTATGACATGTAAATATGTAAAGGCAAAGATTAATTCCAGTTAGTCCCCTATAAATTTAGAAGTTTTCATTCTCTCTAAAAATGTGAAACTATGAGAAATTCATGTTTGCCAGAAATTTCTGCCAAGGCTTTCTCTCTTCCTTCAGAACACATGATCACTTACTTACATAAAACAGAATAGAGATAGTGAACATGGAATTTATAAGGTATAATATGCCTTTAGTTTTTACTCATTATCCTTCTGAAAAATTATAAACATAGTGGGAAAACATACTCACAGACATTTCTGAGATACATACTTATTATGAGGCATGATATTTGCTAATATTTTACCAATTATCTTGCTTTCTTTGGGCCTTCTAAAAATACGCATCTCAAAATATATTAAAAAACATACAGCCACATGACTTAGCAGGTCAATACAATGAGTGCATTGTACCAATATATTTATGTATTGTATAAGGTCATGAGTTCAAAGGGCTACTCTTTTATGTTGGCTTTATTTACATGTGAAATTTTTTCCAAGTGATACAGGGAAATGGATACCATATGTTTCTCAGCTGTTTTGTTCTGACAGGGGCCATTAAGAACGCTCTGTGGAGATGAATTCTGTCTGAATCTTATGAAAACACTTCTTTCCACAGAAGGGTCTAGAAACTGAAGAAGGCTCACCAAGATTTAGGCTCATTGTCTTTCCTCTTACTCAAATCTGACTTTTTTTGGGGGGGTGGCAGGGTGAATTCTGTGCTTTCTAGTCTGTATCTTGACTGCCAGGAAAAAAATTCAGTCATGAAAAATAGCTGTATTTAACAGGCTTTCATACAAATGCTCCAGGTTATTAGTATATTATATATTTGAGTGAGAGGAAAGTCAGTTTTATATATGTACAAAAGATGAAATTCAATTAGTTAATTTATCCAAAGCTAGGCAAATGGGTCTTTAACCACAGGACAAGGAAAAAAGGCTACTAAAGATTGGCAAGACTTTCACTTCCAATTTTTTCACTTCCAATTCTTTGACTGTACCAAAAATTTGTTACATTGTTCCTCTACCAAATTTCAGAGTAAGTACGGTTACTAAAAAGATTTTTGAGGCTAAATTTGCTTTTTGGAAATTATGAATAAATTCTTTACATACTAACAAAATTTAAATCCCTGAGAATTTTATCTTAGATTTTTACAAGCTACAGGGGAACATGATATGTGTGTCTAATTTATCTCTCTGTCCCTCAAAGCATACAGCAAATTGCTTAAATTAAATAGGTTCTTAATGATTTTTGGTTGAATGGGTTCATTTTTAGCATCTTATGGAAGTAAACATATGTCTAATATGCCTTAAACCTGTCTACTTGAATATGTCACAAATTTTCTAAAGTGGTCAGGAGGTAACTGGATGTGTATTTGATGCTGATTTACAGGCTGTAATAATCTCGTCTAATCTAGCTGGCATTTGGGATGCCTCTGAATGTCGGCAAGGAATTTTCAACTGCCTGCTGTTTTTCAACAAGCACTAACGTGGGCCTACGATGTGCAAGTGTTTAAGATGGGCAGCGTATCCCAATCCAGAGCTCCCGCCTCTGTGTGCCCTTGCTACTTCCTCCTTTTCTACACACACACACACACACACACACACACACACACACACACACACACACACACACACACACACATTCTCCTCTTCCCCAAACACTTTGCTCTGGACAACACACTGATGATCCGTTTCCTTCACCCCTGGCTCACACACCACAGACTTAGGCTTTACCCTAAGTCCCTCTTAAACCTGGATTTTCTTCATCTTCACTGCATGACTGAGCCATGCTGGGCCCTCTCTTACACTCTTCACAAGGATTTCCCCACTTGCACTGGTCTCCCTTTTCAGTCCTGAGTCACCCCTCTTCAGACAGGTCTGATTTTATCATTCAAAATAAGCTCAAAACCTCAGAAGACCTGGTACTTCCTAAAACAGTATTTCCCTATGTGCAACATGCACATCCCTGCTGAGTCTAGATGGAAACACACAAAATACCCCTGATGTACAGAATAAGAATGCTGTTCATCTTTCAGGCCTCTTTCTTCCAATTCTTTTAAGGAGTCTGTTTGGTGTTAGAAGGAATCTAATTTCTCTTCAAAACTCAAAATCTTCCTTTAGAAAATGAGACTGCAGGCCTCAGGCTCAGCAGCTTTCATAAAGAATTAGTGCGAATGTTTTATGTTCATCACATCCATTTTAATTGTGACCATAAATTTATTGCAAGTAAGATTGATTTCTAACAGTGAAACAAAATTTATTTTAAAAACAGATACGTTTAAAAGTAAGCATTTTAGAAAAATATATTAAATAATAGTATTAGTGGTATACAGGTAAAGCAAAAATAACAAAGTCAGACCTTGGGTATAACAAATACATTATAGAAATAATACTAAAGTTGTTATGTTTGGGAAATCCTGGCTTTCCAGTTAATAGCTGAATTCTTTGGCATTGTGTGTGGCTGTTCTTTTATTTGTTTATTAATTTACCTTCTCATTTCAGCACTCAGGATTATCAAATCACTCATTTTTCCTACCCTTCCATTGCTAAATTTACCCTTTGTGGATATATCACGTTCTTTCTTCATTGCACCTACTCCTGGGCTTGTTTTCTCTCTCCTGTAATGCCTTGCTGTCTTCTTTGTCTGAGACTCAAGGACACTGCAAAGATTCCATCAAATGTTACCCAGTTGATGCATTTCCTCTGATTCTCTCATGGAATAGCTGCTCCTGCTTCTCAGTGCCCTGACAATTCTTGTACATACCTGGAGTTGGGCATTTCTGAAGTTGATACACCTATTCACCGGTGATTGGTCTCATCTTTTCGCCTAAGAATTACTCAAGTGCATGCACTGCTCAAGAATCTATTGGTGTTTAATACCAGCCCTCTGTCTAGCACAGTACCTTGAAGACTGCAGGGCTTACTTGTAAATCTTTCAATGAATGGATACATGAAGGGAGGAAGGAGAGAAAGGAATATATCTCACCAAAGATGGAAAATAAAATACATAAATATGAGTTCTGTCACAATAAGTCTGTCTTGCCACATTGTGAGCATGCTGTGCTGAGCATTTGAACAATAGCATTAGTAAGCTATTGAAGGTCCTGAGACATTGACAGGATGTGCTGCATATTGGAGTACTTTCTCTATTTCCTGTGATAAGTTCTAAGTCTCAGTTTCCTTATCTGTAAAATGAAGAGATTAGAATATACAGTTGCTAAGATCTGATCCACCCCTAAATTTCTATGACTGTATGTAATGGCTACAAATAACAGGGCTCTTTATTCTGAATGACTCACTATGAAACACTATAATTCTTCTGGATCCATGTTTTTACCAGATCCTCACAAATTTATAATTATGAGGCTAAGCTGACTGTTGACACAGAACAACTCTTTGGCTCTTGGGTCTGATAAATTAGTATTTTCTTAAGATGATAATGTATAGTTTGCTGTTACAATAGCAGATCCAACTTTTAAGACTAAACATCAATGCTGGCTCCTAAAATGACTATTTTACTTCTAAATAGTGAAATTATTGGTCCATATTAGAAAGTTAGCTTGAGACACTGAGAAAAGAAAGAACAGGTTTATATCTTTAGAGTAAAATATGCTTTTTATTAAAAGTTAAATGGGTTATATTTTCTCTGAGAAACAAAAAGGTCAAGTTCAGATATTATTGCTTTAAAGTGTACATGGCAATACACTATACATCTACAGCCACTGAAGACCTTGCTCCTTCAGGAACAGACCTTGTGTGTTCTCTAAGATTCCATTTCCTTCCAGTTTTTACACCAAAGAAAAGACATTATGAAAGTCTGAGAATGTCAGTGGTAGAGTCATAGGTTTCCTTTATCCTATGTAAATTGAAATCTACAGTGGACCCACTTACTGCAAATACTTCAGGCTCTGTAAGAAGTGAGGACAGGTGGCTTCTACCACCTCATGACAACAGGAAGACCAGTTTGGGGTCGGAGTGAAGAATACTTGCTGGGTTCTTTTTTGTACTTCCTGTAGAGATTACAGTGTAACCTGATCCAAGAAAAGGTTGAATTCACTCTGGATTTGGAGTATTGTATTGGGGCATTATATTGTGTGTGAGAGAGAAACACATTTCTGGAGTGGCCCATGGGGTTGCTTGCTCATTCCTCTCATTTTGATGCCACAGACCCTTTACTGAGGGTATCTGCAGGTTTTAGGGAAGTACAGAGGACTTTATTTTTCAATAACGCTAGTCAACTATCTTTTCACATTAGCATATTAAAATTCCATGGAAAAAGATTCCTTGATTTGAGTTCTAAACAACTTCTCTCTAAGTGGATACAGATATCAAGTGGCTGTTGTTGAATATGTCAGATTTATGTTTTATTATTCCCAACTTTGCTCAGAATTGTGGATAACTGTTCAGATAACTCTGTAGCCTACTGGTAGCCATTTCTTTGTTCTGTGAAAGGTCATTCACTACTCAAGCCCTATCACTCAAAGAGGCATGAATTCAGACTCAATATTTTGACAACCTTAAACCTTGGGGCTTCAAAAGTATAGCCCTTTGAATAGCAACTGGTAGATATGAAGAAAGTACATGCTTTCAATTATTCTGTCCTCAGTATGCTAACCTTCATGCTGACATTAGCACAATTGACATTAGCTGTCTGAGTGAATTAAGTTTTGTGTTAATGCTAGGCCCATTTACCAGGATTCCACCCCCTCTTTCTCTTCCTCCCCATGTGGAATTGTAGACACAACTGGGGGGACTGGAGGAAGAAGGTGTATCAAACAGACAGAGCTGAGCGAGACAGTGCATGAGCAGGCTCAGTGTGGCTTCGGGCCCTGCAGACACAAACTTAACAATTTTAACTGAAGGTGGCAATGTTTTACAGTGTCAATAGACTGTCAAGGACAAAGAGCATCAAGTTACTGCTCCTTATAAGACAGAACAAGAAGTAGATGGAGCAGGCAGGTGGGAGGGTGAAAAAACCTCTACTTTCTATTTCCTATCTCACCACTGGTAGCCCACCAAAGGGCTGTTTATTTCATTTCTAAATATGAATTATGTGTTCACATTAAAAAATAGCTTTAGACACCAAAAAGACAAAGAAAAGGAGGTGGGAGTGGGCAACTCTTTAGGGTACAAGAGTGTTCTCTGCTTTTCTCTCCTATTTCTCATGAGAAGTGAAGCAGAGAGTCTGGGAAACCTGGTCTTACTTTGAAAGGATGCACTTTAGGGTCTTAAGGGAAGGAGAAACAGAAGAACTGGCCCTGCCCAGAAGCCTGCTCTTCCTCTTTGTAGCCTAAGTCCTCCCAGCTCTCAGTTACCAGGCTGGGGAGAGGAGAGGACAGGCAGGTGCAGGTAAACAAAGCAAAGAGGGAGGAGGAAAAAAGACAGGTGAGTGGCAGAGCTATCGTCCGTCTGTCCTCAAGTGCAGGTCAGTATGCACTTCACGAACAATATTACAAAAGACAAAAGAAAGATGCAAATTCATTTTAAGAATTCCACAAAATATTTCTTAATTGGAATTTTCCTTAAATTTCTTCTAAAACTTTAAACATATTTGTGAAAGGCTTTTTATGTTTCTGGGCACAAAGCAAGTGTATGATTCCATCAGAGATTTTTCATGAGTCTGAAGGATGGATGGGCAGTTGTTACGTAGTCTCAATTGAAGATAAATGACAGCTCAAGGAAATTTAAGTATTATGCGGAAAAGTACATAGCATACTGACTTCTCAACCAGGATTGAGGTTCCCTGATTCCAACTTTCCATAAAACTAGAGGACTACTTTATCAAAATTAAAATTATTCCCTAGACATGCAATTCATAGTTCCTCTATTTGGGTCATATGTAGCACATGGAATCTCAGAAACCAGTGGGAAAACCTGGTCATACTCATTTTAGATTCACTTTAACCTAAACCTCAAACCGTGCTCTCTGCTTACAGATAGATAATCATTTACTAATAAGCTACAGTTTAGGAACAAGGTTTGGGAAAATAGTTTTTAATAAAAACTATTGTTGAAAACATTAGAATGGAAGAATTTCTCTATTTTGTTTATCTTTAGTGGTGTTATCTTAAATTTAGATTCATCTTACTACAAGAATTTGTTCTTCCAGCTGGTGATTTCTTTTTAATATAATCAGGAGATGTAGGAATATAATACAGCATGTTTAGAAGTGTTAAAGGAATTGATGGAAGGCTAAAGTACTTTCACAGGGTTCATTCAGCCAATAAATATTTGTTGAGTAGTTTCTGTGTACATGGTCCTAGAGGTACAGGGGTGAATGAAAGAAAATAGTGCCAAGTACACAGATGAATAGAAAGTATAAAACTCAGAGTGCTCTGAAGGAAACAAGCAGGATACTGGGACGGAGAAGAGCTAAGAAATCTTATCAAGATGGTGACCTTTAAACTAAGACCTGGGTGATGACAAGAAGCCAATTATATGAGTTTCAGGGGGAAAATGAAAGGAAAGTTAATTTGGGGTGGAGGAAAACACATTCACAAATGCCTAAAGCAGAAGAGAATCTGGCCAATTCTGTAGCTCTCACTGCTAGAGCAAAGTGAGCCAGAGTGAAAGGGACTGAATACGAAGATGAGGAGGTTTCCGGAGCCAACACATTTGTGAGATTTCCTGGCCACAAAAAGTGTGTGGTTTTCATTTTAACTGAAATAAGGTATCCTTGAGGGGGCATCACAAAGAAATATGTGTTCTCATAGGGTGTGTGTGGGTGTGTGTGTGTGTGGCAGAGTTCTCAAGGGTTTCTTTCAGAAGGGCACTAATCTCATTCGTGAGGCCCTACCCTCATGACCTAATAACCTCCCTGAAGGCTTCACCTCTGTTTAACATCACCTTGGGAGTCAAGTTTCAGTAAATAAACTTTGCAGGAGTACAGAAGACTCAGGCCCTAGTATGAACTGATGTGGGTCTGAGGGAGGGAGAATTCTGGCTTCAGAAAGTAAATTTTTCAGGAAGCTGAGCACTGTTTATTGATGGGGGAAACCTGAGGAGGAACACACTGTGGAGGGGATTGAAGAACTCCTGTTTAGAATTCCATGAGACTCCAATGAAGATATTGAGTAGGTCTCTAAAAAGAGGCTAGAATGTGGAGATTTGCAGCAGCATGTATATGGAGCATATTTGAAACTGTGAGAATGGAGGAGAGAGATTTCAAGTTTCAAAAGAGGGAGGGTCCTATTAAATATTTAGTCTGACTGATGATTTAAAGGTCAAGTGAAGAAAGGAGAGGAACTGTAAAGTAGAAAGAGATTTCAGAGTGTTAGGAGGAAAATGAGGAGAGGGAAGGCCTTAAAAAAACCAAGAGAGGAGACTGTTTTCAGAAAGGAGTGGCCAGTAGTTTCAAATACTGCCCAGAGGCCAAGAAAGACAAGCATATGGAAATTTCTGGATTTGACAATATGAAAATGGTGACCTTGCCAGACAAGTGAGTTATATTGCAAATGCTTCATGTGAATGGAAGTAGAAGGCTGGAGATGGATTTTTTTGTAACTCTTTAAAGTAGACTGGCTCTAAATGGGGTGGAGAGAGGAGCAGAGAAACAGAACAGGAGTTCCTAGAGGAGGTTTATTAGTTTTTCTTTAAAGATAGGAGGTAAAGAATGTTTGCATTATGAGAGTCATAGCCCCATAGAAAAAAGATTGATGGCACAGATGAAAGAAGAGGTAACTGAAGGATCAGGGCATCAAATCAAATGAAGAGAAGCAAAACACAAGCTGTCCATACTTCCATTATTATACCAACCCAAAGTACCAGGCTTCTTTTCACATCTTCCCATATTCATTAGTCCGTCCACCATCCACAGGTCTGATATAGTTAGCAACAATGCTCAGGAGATCATATCATAAGACACAACTGCCCAAACGGGTTTTTATTCTACTAGGGGAGGGTGATATTAAAACAGTATCATATTATTACTAAAATTTCAAAACACAAATATATGAAGAGGATGAAAAGTGCAGAGAACTAGAAAATGAGTTGGCGTGATACTGATATAACAGACCTTCACTGTCCAATACAGAAGCACTAGAAGACTGTGGCTGGTAACCATTTACAATATGGCTGGGGGCACATACTGACATAATAATACTTTTGACTTAGTAAATAAAATATATTATGAAATCTGTGTAATGATATTTACTTAATGTGGTTAGTTGAAGATGCTAAGTTATATGTGTGGCTCAGGTTATATATTTTTATTGGACAGTCTGTCTAGAAGTTAGGCAAAAGGCTCTGAAAGATGGCTTTGGAGGTGAGAAGGGAACAGGAAAGACAGCTTCTGTGAAGATCACAGCATATGTGAATAACTGAACCACAAGATTCTAAGATTCTCTATTACCTGACTTTATTACTTATTGACTTACTTGATGAACTGATTGTACTGAGGATTGAATTCAGGGGTTTGGATATGCTAGGCAAGCACTCTATCAATGAGCTACAGCTCAGCCCTAATCCCTTTTATTGAGGGAAGAGTCAGAGCAAAAGAGATATGCAGACAAAGAAGGGCCATTTGAAATGGGAAGACAGAGATCATTTGATGTTGGGAGGCAAAAGAAAAAATTATCTTCAGCAAGGAGTGAGGTGCTATCAGAGATGCTTTGCAGTTCCCAAACTAGAACTTTCACCAACACACACTCAGACTTTTGCACTGGATTGGGAGGATGGGTCAAGGGAAGTCCTTTCTCCCTACGAAGGACCCAGACTCCTCAGAAGGAAATTACCGAAAAGCCAAAGCCACACAGGTAAAAGATTCTTTGCTTCTGTTTAGGGTTCTTCCTGTTCTGGTGCTTCAATTCTTTCCTTCTCTGTCTAATGATGCTTCTCTCTGTCTCTCCGGTTCCTCATCCTTCTTTACGCTGGATTTTCCCACACTCGTTTCTATAAGAGAAGCTTTCTTTAATGATCTGTCTTAGAAGCGGTAGATACGTGCCTTAGAGTTGAATAAGAAAAAACAAGATGTGGAAGAGGAGACTGTGAGACCCATCCTCTAAGTTTTCTTTTCCATACATTCTTTCTTAATTATGACTTTCTTAATTCTTAAGCCAAGGTTGCTGTGGTGACTGTACTTATGGTTAGGCAAAGAGAAAAAAAATTCATGTAAAGAGAAGAGGCAAAGATGCAATGTATTCAAGCTCTGCTACTTCCAGCTCCCTTTTAAAAATTTCAGTATCAAGAGTCTTACTTTAATTTTTCTATCAACCTCTGTTTCATGCTTATGCACACTGATTTGCATTCTTTCTCTCAAAAACTAATTTACTTTCATGGGTAAGTTCTGTGGTCCATTTAAAATTATGGCCACGTGCATTCTGTAGCAATAGGAAGAAAAGCAGCAGATGAAACTGTCCTTGCTTTATGATTAAAACTATACAAAATATATGGCTTAGGAAAAAATATAGTAATTTTATTTTGCTGACAACATTAATTATAGTTTTTAACTTTCTGATTTTAAAGAATATCATCTTTATAATTATAATTTTGTTAAAATTAAAAATAAATGTTTTACAACATGAACCTTCTCCTCTAAATGTTTTATCACTTTACAATTTTTAATTGTTAAATAAACTAGGTGTTTTGTTGCAAATATTAGATTCTTTGCTGTTGAGGTGTTCATTTTTTTGACTGAGATCCTAAGAAAATGTGTTTGTCTATTCTTTGGAGTCTCGTTTATACCATGTCCTGTGAAATGGATTAATCAGGAGGCTTTTCAATTTAAACTGACACATTAACATTTACTTTCATGCTTTTAGCATTGAACCCTAATACAAATTGAAAACAAAAGAGATTTATATGTTTAGCATCATCAGCTATACCACAGCAATGTCTACAGCATAAATTTCATGCAAATCTATTTAGGTTATGGAAGAAATACTTGAAAATCTTAGAACACTATATAAGTGTTTGTTTTTACAGGTTCAGGGTCTGTCACAAAATCTGCATGCACAATGTCTAAAAATATGGCAAATTTGCAATGCTTTTAAATACACATCCAAAATGACTTTTATAAGATACCAAGTTAAAAAATATGGTTTTTATAATACAAATAATATTTTATATTATTTAAGCATTAATATTCTTTCATAATCTAGTCACAAAGATATCACAAGATCACTTCTTGCTGTTATATAACTGAATTTTTTAACCTTAATGCATTTAAGATCTCAGATACAAAGCTGCATTAATATTTGATTTCTTTCATGAGAAAATTTTACAATGAGCTTAGCAGGTACATATTTTAAGAGAATCACAAGATATTTAAAGCATCATGAATTGAAACAAATGTGTATTTGAATATCTAATTACTTTTAAAACTCTACGTCAATGAAATTGAATGTTTTTATTTGAATATCATCTGTTGCCATAATATATTTTTATCCTCATTTACAGAAAACCATAGAGCAGAGTTAACATTCACTGTCTTGTGCTGCCTTTTTCTTACATGAGTAGCAGGTATTAAGCAGAGACTGAGTGCGAATATTTAACTTCCTTCTTTAGATGCAAAGTTTTCACTCATAATTTCCTTTGCTGCTAATCCTTGTGCTATACTACTTGATACATGTGGTTTCTTGCACTAAATTACTCAGTTGACTCATATTCTTAAGAACCCAAGAGATGGCAGGGATGGTTTCAGATTCACTTTCTAATTCTAGAACTTTGAGCCGATTATTTATTCTTGAATGGCCTCAGTTTTCTCATAAATAAAATGGGCATAATAATGGTCTTTCCTCAGAGAATTATTTTGAGGATAAGGAAGCTGTTTGCAGAGGACCTGGCATAGTTCCTAGTACACAGAATGGCTCAGGAATAACTTAGAAACTTCCCCAAGACCTGCACAGCTCCAGGTACAGGCAGAATGTGCTCTTGGGCTTCCCACTCCTTCTTGGTCCTGCCACCCTTTTGTGATATCTCCAATTCCCTCATACTTCCTTCCTTTCAAAACCTCTTTTCTCTCAAAAGCTCAATACCCCAGTCATACTACAGTGTAATGGGTGGAGAATAGTTGAAAATATTATTCCTGTTTGAGGAAAGTGCAGACTTCAACAGGAATCAAAGCCTTGGCTAAAGGAAGAGCACTCCCAGGAAAAGCCAACGGGCAGTGGGGAGCTTGTGGAAGGTGCAGGGGAGACTCCCAAGTCTCTGACACTGCCATTTGCCATCCTTGGGGCTCACTGTTGGATCTGCCCCAGGATGCAGAGAAAAAGCCTACGAGCCCTGGGCTGTACATCTCCCAGAGGGCTGCCAAAGGTCACGCTTACGTTTCACTCCTGCTCCTCTCAGATCACTGAGCAAACAGGAAGAAAGAATGGGCACTCTCACACAGCCAGGAAAGGCCCGTGATAAATCCTAGGACCTGTTCCATTGGCTGACCAGTTCTGATCAGACCATGCACAAGGAGACCTCAAACTCAATTCGGGGATCCACTGTAAGAGGGATGCTGGAAAACTGCAATGTATATACAAGAGAGCAAGAAGAATAACAATGATGCATTTAAAACTGGAGAGAATGGTTAAGCCTGAGAAGACAAGAACAACAGTGGTGCTATCTTCACACACTTGGCACTTGGCATTCTTACCCAGGAGAGGATGTCCTCCTTCTCCACCCAGGGTGCAGAGACGATCCTGGGTCCTAAGGAAGAACTAGGGTTGATGACTGGAAATTCAAGGGATATTGACTTTTGGCTGAATAATAAAGTTAACCTTTTATTGATGGACTGTGTTATGAGACTGTGCCCTCCTTATCACCGAAGTGAAGGGGTACAGGCTGGATGACCCCAGGGATAGGACAACAGAAACAACCTTCAAACATTTCATTGGCTTTGGACTAGCTTTTAAGCTTCTAGAAAACTTTTTGTTTGTAGATAATTTAAAATTTTTCATTTTATAATCTATATAACATTTGTAAAATAAATATATGAGTTGCAAAACTAAAAATAATACCCCAAACAACAGTATAGCCTTCATCCACATTCATTAGTTGTCACCATTTTACCAATTTAGTATTTGCATTTCCTTATTCTCTCAGGTTAGATGATTTTTAAAGTCCCTTGCCTTACTGAGATTAAGATTCTACATGCTGAGGCTTCTTTCTAGGTACAGGTTGAACATCCCTAATCTGAAAATCTGAAATCCAAACGGCTCAAAATCTAAAAGGCTCAAAAATCTGAAGCATTTTTGGTCCCAGGCATTTTGTATAAAGGATACCCACCTTGTGATAGGATTTCAGAAAGCAGGAGTATTGTTGGCAGTGCTGTTTGCTGCACCTAGCAGAAAATCTGAACTCTCTGGAGAGCCAAGCCTGGGTCATCTCCCTGACCTCTCCTGGATCACCATGCAGCAGTTACACTGGTTTTCTTTACTTCCTCATATTGCTAAGTTCAGTCCAGGCCTAAGGACTTTGCACTTGCTAGTTCCTTTACCTCCAGTCTTCTTCTCTGATGTTCACACGGCTGGGGGTTCTAACATTCCTTGACCTCCTACGCCAGTGACAGCGAACCTTTTAAAGTCTTCAATTGGGTGTGGCATGCATGCCATAGGTTGGGCACCCCTTGAAGTCCTCCCCTCTTCATTCCCATAAGATATTCTGTCATGTTATTCATGTTGCTACATACGATTCTGTGTAACGATCTTCCTTATTTACTAGCTGGCTTGCCTTTTGACTGTCCCCCCACTCAAATATGAGATCCATGAACACAGGGATGTTTTTGTTCTGTGCTGCATCCTTAGAGCTTGGGTCAGAGAACATTCAACAGATACACATTGAATGGATAAATCAGAGAACAAATAAGAATGACTGATTAAAGACTTGTTAATACCAAGATAGATTTTCAGATATGACAAACTACCTCAAGTAAAAAATGGTTAATGTATTCTAGAAAAGTAAAGACACGTGTGAGGTAGAAGGGACAGATGTTTGGAGGACATTTTCCTGTAAGGTACCCTGTCCTAAAGATGATGCAGCTTTTTCTCAGAAGCGAAAGTGGTTTCTGCTGCCATCTATTTGAAAAGATAGAAATTTGCTAGCGCCCTTGAGACAAACTCTCCCTAGACGGTTGATACAATAAAGACAGGCTGGATAGGATGAATCTTAAGGCCCATGGAAATGATTGAAAATATTTCCATTCTTAGAAACTGGTTCTGAAAATTTTATTTTGTTTTTCTTCCAAATATTACCACAAGATTTCTTCCAAAGTCCACAGATAAAGAGATGCTGTGTACAGGTGAATTTTTTCCATATGTTCCTTCTTCTAGAATCACTTTCAATCTATTAGAATATAGTTTTCTGGCCTCTAAATGGGACATCAAATTGGAGGAATGTATGTGATTCTATTAAGAGGCTGGAATAAGCCAGCCTCAGGAAGAATGACTGCTGAAAGTTTCTGTTTATTCGCTTAAGAGTAGTTCCTTAACAGAAAAAAGAAACGAACCCTTAATGGGGGAAAATGTTGCCTTAAAAACTTTTAACAGGACAACATACTAAAGTTAAAACTACTGCTGCTGTGAGGTACTATATGTAATAGATAAGAACAAAATCTAAGGAAGATTTCCTGGTTCTGAATGCCAACTCTGCAATTTAACTGCTGTGTGACTCTGGGTAAGATATTTAATTGATCTGTTTCTCAGCTTACCTATCTATAACATAATAATTCTAATAGTACTTAACTGACAAGGATGACAGGTAAGTAAAGTTCATACAGTACTACCTGGTACATTAATAGTACCTACATTATCACTAGTGAAATGTAGTTGGTATTATTTTTTCCCTCTTATTCCCCACCTCCAGTTAAAGCAGAAGGAAAATTTTATATCTGCAAAGTGCCTTCAGATATATCACCTAGTTTTGATTCTAACAATAGCTGGTTTCACTGGTAAAAGTTTTTTTTTGTAAATTTTGAGACAGGGTGTCACATAGTTGCCCAGGGTTGGCCTTGAACTCCTGAGCTTCAGGGAATTAGCCCTCACATCCAGCTTAGAAGAAGCTTCTTTATTTCATAGATAATTAGCCACAGGCTCAAGGATCATATAGCTGATAAACAGGTGAATTCTTCCAAAATCAGTCTTTGGACTCCTTGACCTCTTCTCTCCTTCTACCAGCCTCATCTGGATCACCACGCAGCAGTTACACTGGTTTTCTTTACTTTCTCATATTGCTAATGCTTTGGACTCAGACCAGTAGTCACTCTATTGCATTTTGTGGCCTGTGTCACCAACCACAGTCACTGGTTGAAACAATTGAGACTTACACCCAAAACCCTCTGTTAAACCCTATAGAAACTAGAGTGTTTTGAAATAAAAAGAAAAAACTAAGGGAAAGTGAAAACTGTTATTTAAACTTAAAAATGTCTTTTGTGCAAAATATTGATGGATTACTTTCACACATACGTGCGTGCATACACACACACACACACACACACGGAGATAAATTGAGAAAGACTATTATTCTTGTCTCATCTAAGCATAATGTCAAAAGAAAACAAGCAGTCCACAAGAAAGGTAAATTAACTTTATAAAAGCCCTTTCAGCTGGAAAGACCTAGAATTCTAATAGCTGTATAGGTAAGGTACTTCTATTTATTTTTAAACATGGTACACATAATTAGAGGATTATGTTAAGCCTACCAACAACCATGGTTCTCAGGACTTTCATCACTATCAAAGGAGTTCTAGTTTCAGCAAGGTTAATGATGATTGATTAATTACTTGGAAAAAATAAGCATCATTTCATAGTTTAAAACCATGATATCATTCCCATCCATATCCTTTTTTAATTTTCATTTTTGCCCATCCCAGAAAAGCAGAAATGCTTAATTTGATTTACAGAAGGAAAAACAACCCTAAATGTACTTTTTGTAGGGGCAGGGGAGTGCAAGGAGGAAAGGTCAAGCAGCAGCTGGTTTTCATCTATGTGCCATAATTCTGTTTAGTTTATACTATTAAACTCCAAAGCTCTGCTTTAATCTTAACTGCTACATTATGCCTTGCTGCAGATTCTATCATGTCGCATCCCTGGATAGGGTTTCAGACTTTGGCAAAAAAGCATTTTCCCTCTAGCTGGCCTGCCATATGGGTAGGAAATGCATCCAACATTTCTGCACTGGTGCCTGCATCATTATATTTTTGTCACCAATGGTTTCTTGGGTTTTCAGTAAACTGCTGCATATACTGTGGTTTGGAGATGCTGAGATGATCGCCTATGTGTACTAGTATGCAGATGGGTCCTTATTAGAGCTTCTGTCCTGCATCCTCTTGTGGATGACCAAACATATGTTTGCTGAAGGTGTAGGGAGGGGATGTGAGTGGAAAAACTATAAGGGGCAAAGAAAACAGAAGGCAGGAGCAAACCACTGCTTTCCCAGAGCCCTCAACATTAAGTCATGATAAGGAGGAAAAGTGAGGAGCAAAGCTTACCTGATCTGTCTTCATTTTGAGAGTCACATCTTCGGCACAGTTCTGGGATGGTCTTGAGTGATGTGACTGAATACTGAATGAAAAGTCAGAGGACAAAGGGAGTAAGATAGCAATGTAATATGAAAGCATTCTTGCAAACTGGCTAGAAAACAATAAACACAAGAAGCGATACTTGAGCACAACATGCATATTCAGGAAGTCTATCTCACCGTGCCCCAAACGGCTGCCTGGTGATCTGGCAGCATCCTAAGTTCTACCTAAAAGCATTTAAGCAGATGCAGACTGAAAAGAGGGCTGGCAGCCCTCCTCTAGCTACCAAGGTAGGATGTACCCAGCAGATATTCTCATCACTTGTGCTACTTGAGGAAGATGTAGGTATCATCTGACCTTGAGAGTTTCCGGAAGATGGCCATATGCTTGTCCTGAGTCAGAGAGAAAAGCCAAGTGCAGGAGCACCCAACTTCCTGCAACTTCCAGGACAGACAGGCAGGAGACAGCCTGTGCTGATGCTGCCTGGGCCATGTAAAAGTCCCTAAATGTTGCCACTTGTCATAGATTTGCCTGCAGCATATGTGTCTCCATGGGAAATACCAGGGTAATGTCATGAAAAGGGAGAGGAGCATGGCTCTATGTTTGAAAGCTCATCTGTTTCTTGTACAGATCAGTCTCAATTGAAAGGAAACACCTTTCAAGCTGGATCCCAGCACTAGCTCAGGGGTGAGCTCTCAGGATAACAAATTATGACATAAGGAGGCATAAAATAGGAAAAGTGGAAAACAAATGTAAAATCAATAGGTATGATTTATGGAGACTACTTTTGATGCCAATCAATCTTTCCTTAAGAGAAGGTGGTTTTCAAACAAAATAAATAGGATGAACTCTTTAATCAAAGGCTAAGCTAGGACTGTCTTCCATCACACTTATACTTTAATTCATAAAACTGGGCTTGCTAAAAATATTTTGCTCTGTACTTCTGAGACCAATGTTCTTATGTAAATGAGCATTTACCATGAACTCCCTCTCACTGCAAAATTTTGAGGGAGACTGAGAAAAAACATTGAATCTAAAAGAAAAATGATCGTGAGAAACTCTTTAGGATTATTCTAGCCTTACAAGCGATGAATGTGTAATTGGGCACATTTTTCAATACCAAGGTACTTCAGTTGGTGCGATGTTAACAGATGAAGTGAGGTATCTATATGGAGACCTCTGGAGCTTTCCACAGAATATCAGCACAGCAAGACAGAGGGAAGGGGAGCTGCAGCTATTGTTAGTAGCTATTGTCAAACAAATTAAATTCCAGGGTTTCTAAGTGAAAAATGAAATCTCAAATGACTAATTAGAGAAATTACTCTTACCTGTCTGATGCAATAACATCTTGTTTATGTTGGCTGTTCCTCTGAGACTACAGGTGCTTTAGAAAATTCACTGTATGTACAGAGGGAGGGAGACTGCCTCTTAAAGCAAAACTAAAGTTGTTTTTCCCTATTATATTATGTTACTGGGGCAGGGTGAGTTGGGGTAATTTTCTTGGTACTACTGGTCATAAGGTACCTTACATTTCTGGACAAGTACAAGCTCTCTAAGGAATCTAGGAGATTCTTGAGAGCAGATGGTAGAGGTTAAACAATTACACAGTCTATAATTCAATTAAAACTGGGACTATTGTGTTGGTTGCCATATACCTCACCTTCTTTGTTTTTGTTTTTCTTCCAAGGAAAAATTTTAGAAAGAGTAAATCCAAGATTCATTTTATATATATATATATATTTTGTTTTGTATTAAATTCTTTTATTGGTACATTGCAGGTATACAACACAATTACATTTCTCATTGGGAATTGTACCTTTACATAATGCATCTTGGTTCTTATTTTTTCCCCATTCCTAGCCCTCCCTTCACGCCCTCCACCCTTCCCTATTTACAAAGACTTTATTTACATTTTTTCCATTTCTCATCATTTTTTCCTTTCCCTTCTTTCCTTTCCCCTGCCCCTCCCACTACCCCTACACCTTTGGACCTTTTCTTCCTATTTTACATTATTGATTATTCATTCCAATAATTGGTACATTTTAGGTATACAATATAATGACATTCATCATTGGAAATTTGCACCTTACATAGTCTCTCTTGGTTCTTAGTTTTCACCCTTGCCCAGCCCTCCCTTCAACTCCTCCAGTCCGCCCTATTTACAAAGATTTTGTTCCTATTTTTCCATTTTCTCATATTAATCCCATTCCCTTCTATCCTTTCCCCTAGCCCTCCCACTTCCTTCCACTTTGCCCCTTTTCTTCCTATTTCACATTACCTATTATACATTTAGTCCTTATTTACACTTTCAGTTTCTCACACCAGAGAAACTATTCGGTATTTACACATGTGTGTCCTATTTATTTCACTTAAGAGTATTGCCTCAATGGGCATCCACTTAGCTATAAATGTCTCTAATTTCTCATTTTTTATGGCTGAGTAGTACTCCATTTTATAAAAAAACCACATTTTCTTTATCCAGTCTCCAGATGATGGGCATTTGGGCTGTTTCCAAGTTTTAGCTATTACAAACTGTGCTGCTAGGAACATGGGTGCACATATATCACTGTGGTATGATTCTTTTAATTCTTTGGGGAAGATCCCCAGCAGTGGAATAGCTGGGTCAAATGGGACTTCCAGTCCTAGTTCTTTGAGGTATCTCCATACTGATTTCCACAGTGCTTGCACCAGTCTACACTCCCACCAGCAGTGGAGCAGGGTTCCTCTTTCCTCACAGCCCCGCCAGCATTTGTTATTGGTTGATTTCATGATAGCAGCCATTCTTTCTGGAGTGAAGTGGAATCTCAGCACTGTTTTCATTTGCATCTCTCCAATGACCAGTGATGTTGAACATTTTTTCATGTATTTATTTGCTATTTCTACTTCTTTGTCTGAGAAATGTCTGTTCATTTCAGATGCCCATTTTTGGATTGGGTCTTTAAATTTGGGAGGTCTGATCTTTTTAAGTTCTTTATAGATTCGAGATAGTAGACCTTTGTCTGAGGAAGAGCAGGTGAAGATTTTTTCCCACATTGTGGATTGTCTCTTCACACTGCTGGTGGTTTCTCTTGCTGTGCAGAAGCTTTTTAATAAGAAGAGATCCCATTTGTTGATTGTTTGTGCTAGTTCACGGGCAACTGAGGTTTTGTTCATAAAATCTTTGCCTACACCGATGTCTTCAAGGGTTCTACCTAACCTCTGCTCCAACTGGTTCAGAGTTTCTATTTTAATATTTAGATCTTTAACCCATTTTGATTTTAGTTTAGTGCAGGGTGAGAGATACAGGTCTAGTTTTAATCTTTGGCAAGTTGAAGCCCAATTTTTCCAGCACCATTTATTAAAGAGGCTATCTTTCCTCCAGTGAGGGTGTTTGGCTCCTTTGTCAAAGATGAGATGGCTGAGTGTGTCTGGCGTTGTTTCTGCATCTTCTAATCTGTTCCACTGGTCCTCGAGTCTGTTTCTTTCCAAGTACCATGCTGTTTTTATCACAGTAGCTTTGTAGTAGAGTTATAGGTTGGGGATTGTGATATGCCCTGCCATATCTCTGTTATCTAGAATTGCTTTTGCTATTCTGGGTCTCTTCTTGCTCCAAATGAATTTTTGGATTGTTCTATCGAGGTCTATGAAGTATGCTGCTGGGATCTCAATTGGAATTGCATTAAATCTATATAGCAGTTTTGGAAGTATGACCATTTTCACTATATTGATCCTTCCTACCCAGAAGCAGAGGATGTCTGTCCATTTTCTGATATCATCTTCAATCTCTCTTTTCAGAGTGCCATAGTTTTCAGAGAAGAGGTCTTTCATTTCTTTCGTTAGGATTCCTAGGTATTTCAGTTTTTTGGATGCTATCGTGAAAGGAATTCTTTGCCCTATTTCTCTCTCAGTGAGTCTATCATTCATGTAGAGGAAAGCTATTGATTTTTGTGTGTTGACCTTGTAACCAGCTACTTGACTGAATTTGGTTATTAAGTCTAGAAGACTTTTGGTGGAGTTCTTGGGGTCTTCTACATAGAGTATCATGTCATCTGCAAATAATGACAATTTGAATTCTTCATTACCTATCTTTATTCCTTTTATTTCTTTCTCTTGTCTAATTGCCGTGGCTAATGTTTCCAGAACTACATTGAACAAGAGTGGTGACAGTGGACATCTTTGTCTTGTTCCTGATTTTAGTGTGAAGGATTTCAGTTTTTGACCACTTAGTATGATATTGGCTGTTGGTTTTTCATAGATGGCTTCTATCAGTTTGAGGTAGAGACCATCTATTCCAATTTTTTGTAGGGTTTTTATCATAAATGTATGTTGGATTTTGTCAAATGCTTTTTCTGCGTCTATGGAGATAATCATGGTTTTTGTCCTTGGCTCTATTGATATAGTGTATTACATTAACTGATTTTCATATATTGAACCATCCCTGCATCCCTGGGATGAATCCCACTTGATCAGGGTGTATGATCTTCTTGATGACCTTCTGCATTCTGTTTGCCATTATCTTATTAAGGATTTTTGCATCTATGTTCATTAGTGAGATTGGCCTATAGTTCTCTTTTTCAGTTGGGTCTTTCTCTGCTTTGGGGATCAAGGTGATGCTTGCTTCCAGGAATGAATTTGGGAGTATTGCTTCTCTTTCAATTTCATTGAAGAGTTTAAACAGTAGTGCCAGCAGTTCCTCTCTAAATGTCTTGTAGAATTCAGCAGTGAAGCCATCAGGGCCCGGGCTTTTCTTAGCTGATAAGTTTTTAATTACATTTTCACTTTCATTGGTTGATATTGGGTTGTTCAGAATTTTTAGGTCTTCTTCGTTCAACTTTGGTAATTCATATGTATCTAGGAATCTGTCCATTTCTTCTGTGTTGTCCATCTTATTGGCGTATAGGTTCTGGAAGTAGGTATTGATGATCCTCTGGATTTCTGCTGGGTCTGTTGTAATTTCACTCTTTTCATTTCTAATTGCATGGATTTGGGCCTTTTCTTTCCTTTTTCTGACAAGGTTGGCTAAAGGTTTGTTAATTTTGTTGATTCTTTCGAAGAACCAACTCTTGGCTTCATTGATTTTTTGTATCATTCTCTTAGTCTCCATTGCATTGATTTCTCCTCTGATCTTTATAATTTCCTCCCTTGTATGAGCTTTGGGGTTGTCCTGCTCTTCTTTTTCTAGAAGCTTGAGGTTCAGCATCAGCTTGTTTAATTGGGCTCATTCTGTTTTCCTAATATGCGTATTCACTGCTATGACTTTCCCTCATAAGACTGCTTTCATTGTGTCCCATAGATTCCGATATGTTGTATTGTCATTGTCATTTAATTGAAGGAACTGTCTGACTTCTTCTTTAATTTCTTCTGTGACCCATTGGTTATTCACAAGTGTGTTGTTCAATTTCCACATGTTTGTGAAATTTTTTGAGTTTCTTTTGCTATGGATCTCCAATTTCATTGCACTATGGTCTGATAATATACAGGGGATAACTTCAATTCCTTTGCACTTACTTAAACATGGTCTATGTGTGAGTATGTGGTCTATTTTGGAGAATGACCCCTGTGCAGCTGAGAAGAATGTGTATTCTAATTTTGTGGGGTGGAAGACTCTGTAAACATCTGTTAAGTTCATTTGTTCAAGAGTTCGATTGAGTTCTAGTATTTCAGTACTTATTTTTAGTCTAGTTGATCTATCTATTTGTGACACTGGGGTGTTGAAATCCCCCACTACAATTGTATTAGTTCATATATGACTTTTCATGTCCGTATTTGTTTTATATAGTTGGGTGCACTAGTATTTGGTGCATAGATATTTATGATTGTCATCTCTTCCTCTTGGATTCTTCCCTTTACAAGGATGTAGTGTCCTTCTTCATCTCTCTTAATGAGTGTTGGTTTGAAATCTACTTGATCTGCCAAGAGGATAACTACTCCTGCTTTTTTTCGGGTTTCTGTTGCATGCAGTATTGTTTCCCACCCTTTAACTTTCAGTCTATGAGTTTCCTTTTGAACTAAGTGTGTTTCTTGTATGCAGCATATTGTTGGATTTTGCTTCTTGACCCATTCTGCCAGTCTATTTCTTTTGATTGGTGAATTGAGACCATTAATATTGATGGTTATACCTGAAACGTATTGACTTGTCATTGCCATGACTTTTTCTTTTTGTTGGGTTCTCCCCCTTTACATTTAATTTCTTGTCATGCCAGATGGGTTCATTCTGCTTTGCTTCCGGGGGTTGTGATCCTCAATGTCTGTTCCTAGGCTATTGTGTAAAATTCTTTGGAGTACTGGTTTGGTATTCATGAAATTCCTAAGGTGCTCTTTGTCATGAAAGTATCTAATTTCTCCATCAATTTTGAAAGATAGTTTTGCAGGGCATATCAATCTGGGCTGGAGGCTGTTTTCTTTTAGGGCTTGGAATATGTCACTCCAAGCTCTTCTTGCCTTGATGGTTTGTGTTGAGAAGTCTGCTGTGATTCTGATGGGCTTTCCTTTGTATGTGATTTGTTTCTTTTCCCTGACTGCTTGGAGAACTTTGTTCTTCTGCTGTGTTTCTGGAATCTTAACAATTATATGCCTATGTGTAGATTTTTTTGATCAAGGCTATTTGGAGTCCTATATGTCTCACTTATCTGTATGTCAAGCTCTTTTCCCCTGCTTGGAAAGTTTTCTGCCATTATTTCTGTGAAGAGATTTTTTATGTCATCTGCACTATCTCCTGTTTCTTCATTGAGCCCAATCAGTCTTATGTTATTCTTTTTTGCATCATCTAGCAGCTGCTGGATTGATTTCTCATGTTCCCTTATAATTTTGAAGCAATTTTTCTTTTCCTGGTCACTAATTGCAATCTTATCTTCTATATCTGAAATTCTGTCCTCACAATGGCTCGTTCTGCTGTGTAGACTTTCAATGGAGTTTTTCATGTCCTGGAAATCTATTTGCATCTGTTTTATGGATTCCATTTGTTTCTTATGTTGGGATTCCAACATGTTCCTCAGCTCCTCTCTAGATTTATTAATCATGTCTTGCACTAGGGGCATAATTTTTCCTGTTATCTGAGAAATTATTTCTGATTTCATTTTTTTCAGATCCCCTTTTGTTGCCAGTTCAGTGGGTCCAGGTGGTTGAGTATCAGAGTGTTCCATCTCATTTCCCTTTGGGGTTGCTGTAGGTGATGTGAAAGTCTGGTTTTGAGACTTATTTACGTGTTTTCTCGTTTCAACTGGGGCAGAGGGCTGTTAGTGCCTGCACGGATTACCTCCTCTGAGCTGGGTGAGGTGGGACAGGGGCCGGGAGCAGCAGTAGGGATGGTGACCCAAAATCCCTTTCCTCTGGGCTGGGAGCAGCGGGAGGGATGGTGATAGGGAAGCCCCTTCCTCTGGATCAGGAGCAATGGGACGACGGCTCAGAAGCCCCTACCTGTGGGCCGGGAACAGTGGGACTCAGTACCTTGGTCTGGTGTCCTCTTTGTCTTTGTAGTGTGGAATCAGGTGGCTGCCTGTCTGCAGCGGGGTGACTTGGTGTCTTCCACACAACCCAGGACCTCAGCAGGGCGTGCACAGACCTGCCTGTCTGCAGAGGGTTGACTTGGCGAGTGTTCTGCGTGACTGGGAACCTCGGTAGGGTGTGAGCAGACCTGCCTGTCTGCAGTGGGCCGACCTGGCGTGTTCTGTGCAACTCAGAACCTAGACAGGGCATGGGTAGACCTGCCTGTCTGCAGCGGGGTGATTAGGCGTCTTCAGCGTGACTCAGGACATCGTTAGGGCGTGCACAGACCTGCTTGTCTGTAGCGGGGTGATTTGGCGTCTCAAGATTGATTATATTTAAATATAGTTAATGACAAATTCAATAAGGTTTGCTCACCAGGCTTAATGGTATGCATCTGATTAAAAAGGGTGAACTGCTATCTGGATTTCCAGGGATGTGGATCCTAACTCCCATCCCAAAGGCAGGCACATTTGGATGTCTGACTTATTACTGTGGCTTGCAGCTCTTCCTATTTGACCACAGAGATGATGAGCAGTAAGTTCTGATTTGACTTGCACATGTGCATGGCACACAGGGACTGAACAAATGCCACTGTGTACTCACATTTTACTAGGTCTTGGCCTAACACTATAGACATTCAAAGCAGCTTTTCCATGTTTAGGTAGTGACAATTTCTCCCAACCTTTCACACTGGTACAAAAATTAGTTCTCTGAAATGCATTTTATCTGAGTGTGTGGCCTTCAACGGCTTCACACAACCTCCAGGTTAAAGACCATGTGCACAAGCATAGCATAAGCTTAGCTTCATCTTTCAGTATTGTCCACTTTTCTTTTGAGGGTGGCAATAACAAATCTGTTTTATTAATTTATTTAGTGGTATTGGTGATTGAACCTAGTTCCTGAGCGTGCTAGGCAAGTGTTCTACCACTGAGGTATATTCCTTTTCTTTTTTTTTTTTTTTTTGAGCATGAATCTTGTAAAGTTGCTCAGGCTGGCCTCAAACTTGTGATCTTCTTGCCTCTGTCTCTGAGTAGCTGGGATTACAGGTATAAGCCATCATGCTTGGCAAAATAACAAATCTCTTAGGTTTCCCTATCTATCATTTTGCCTGCTTCTACCTTAAATGTCTGCTATTTTATCTACCTAAATGTCCATACCCACTTCACTAGGCAAACTTCTTTAGATTCTTCAAGATTTACCTGGCTACCAAGTCTACAAAACCTTCCCTGACTCTCCCAGAAGGACGTCATACCAGCTTTGAAAGCATGATCTCTGGATCAGTGGTATCAACAACACCAGAATTCTCAGGAGTTCAAATTCTTGGGAATCATTCCACAGCTTGTGAATCAAGAACTCTAAGTGTGAGGTCCAGCAATCCATTTTATCCCAAGCTATCCAGGGGACTCTGATGTATAATAGAGTTCAAAATCTGCTGCTCTATATTATTTCATCTTATTTATGCACCCATTACAGAATCTGTCACATTACATTCCATCTATGTTTTTACATACATGTTTTAGCTGCTTCCAGAGGATGCAAACAATATTTTATTTACCTGATACTAAACACTTATTAAGCTCAATTAAATGAATTCCTCTAGGTTGTCCATGACTTTAGTTGCAGTAACATTAACAATAATAGCAGTTTACATTTACATAGAACTAATTCTTGGAGAAACCCATAATTACAAATCTAACAATGTAATCATGGTGCATTTAAAAGAAAAAAAACTCAACAGAATAACTGTATTTGCTGATATCCTTTGTATAATGGATAATGAATCTGTGGACAGAAGATCTAGATTCAAGTTGTAATTCCATCATTTATTAGCTCTGGTTCTGGACAAATAAAGCACTCATATCTCTGAGACTCAGTTTCCTTGTCTGTAAAACACAGATTATTATTTGAAATAATATAAATGAAGTCATTTTACAAACTGTTAACTGTTGTTAAATGTTTTCTCTTCTCTCGAACCTGTTTTTTTTCCCCCAATACCAGCGGTCGAACTCAGGGCCTTGCGCTTGCCATGCAGGCACAGTGCCCCTGAGTTACATCCCTGACCCTTTTAATCTGTTTTTGATGAGTGTCCCAGAGCCCTTTTATCCTCATCTTCATTCCAGTCATGATTTTAAGCTCAGTAGAACAAGATGTGAAAAATAATGAGGCAGGACGAGAGGGGCTGAACTGGGACTGGAATAAAAGGAAAGAAGGCTCAGCCCATTCCAGCATGTTACTCGGCTTCTTTTTTATCCTTTCCTTACCCACGAGAGTTTGTGGCTGAAGCTTGACAATGAAAACTCAGCTTCACAAACTACACAGTTGATATGATGCTAGAAAACCCTACACACTCCAGGCTAAGCTAGTCCACCAGGTCATCCTGCCATGCAGAGCACACATGGGATTCACAACCACAGCACATGACTTTTACATCAGGCAGTGGGGATCTCTGATTACCCTATATATTATTTGAGCCGGAAAAGCTTTGGATTTTATTCCTAAAAACTGAAGTCAGTTGGGTGAATAAGCAGACATTACTCAAATGATAATGAGCTACAGAAAATGAAAGCATAACATCCCAAGCACCTTTTCGAGCTACAGACTTTTAAGTAACTAAGGTCCCTCTAAGTTTCCAAAAGAAACAAGCTATCCACCCAAACACTCTTGTGAAATTCATGATTTTTCACAGAATTTTCCAAAATTCAGGCAGGCATCTCAATGGGCATGCAATAAAAAAAATGACAACAATGTGTGAAGGCAAAGACACAGCTAAAGGGGTATTTTCAGAGCATAATATTTTATAGGACACTGGCTGTCTCCTCTTCCAAGGCTTGCCCTTTCCACTCAGAAGAGAGGTTCTGTCCTTGCACATCTCTGAGGATGACTGTCTACTCCTACAGCTCCAGCCCCTGGGCACACGAGGGTTTCCTCTGGCCTCAGTTCTTCAAGACTCTTGTCCTGCCTTCATCCCCTTCTCTGCATCTTCTTGGCCACTCTCAGTACTGGCTTTCTCCTTAGAGCCTATAAACAAAAAAACCCCTGCCCCTTCAGGGTGCTCCACTCCCTGAGCAGTCCATAGGCACCCTGCTCTGGTGTTTATGAGAACACTGTCTCTGGTCTTGTTTCTGCTTCCTCATGTCTGCATTTACCCTCAGTCACCAAGACACATCATCCTACAGTCACTGAACTCACTACAGTCACTAAATCTTTTTTTTCAGAACTTGGGGACTGAATTCAGGGCCTCAGCTCTGAGCTACATCCCCATCGTTTTATATAAGACAGGGTCTCCTGAGTTGCCTGCACTGGACCAGAACTTGCCACCTTCCTGCCTCAGCCTCCCAGGGCGTTGGGATGATATGTGGGTGCCACCATGCCTGGCTACAGGGACAAGTTTCAACGCTTATCTTTAATAATGATCTGTCTGCCACTATTGAAAGTCTCTTCTTTTAACCTCTTAAGTTCTGCTCCCCTCTTTGGCTCATTTAGTTTTCTTTATCGCTGAAAACTTTTCAGTTTCTTTTTTAAAAGCTTCTTGTTTCTTATCACATGGGATATATTTCGGTACAGTTCTTTTCTGGGGACATTCTTCTCTTTTCACACCCCATGTTTTCACAGGTAGCTTAAGTGCTATCACAGTGTCCACCACTACTCCATGGTACAGTTATGGATAAACCACACTTTCATAATCAGCCATTATTTAATTATATTTCACCTTCTAGGCTCCATTAAAATTACTATAATCAATCCTATTTTCAAATGCATTTGACTATTGCTCTGGTTCTTTGCTTTTATTATATTTTCTTAGATGTTTAAAAAATATTAAAAATTTAAATGCTAGGTATTGTTTGTGGTTAGTATTTAGGAAAATTAGTAACTCTTTTTGATATTCTTCAGAGCACACTGGGAACTACAATGCAATACTGCTGTAATCAATGTAGTGGAGAGTGGGCAAAAGATGAAGACCCATACTGGCAAAGGTAGTGAAAGCATTGTATCAAATGACTTCCTTCTACTATAAGTAGTAGACATGGATGGGAAAGAGCTCTAGGTGAACTGGGAAGGTCAAACAGAAGTCATTTTTAGTGCAATGATTATACACATGAATTCTGAGCCAGACTGCCCAGATTACATCCTGACTTCACTTGTTTTGGCTTGTGTCTAGATGTCCCCCCAAAGCCCCGCTTTTTCAGAGGTGGCTGAATCTAGAGTGTGTGATGCTGGTATTAAGGGTGTGTAGTTACTAAATCTGACTGGTCTGGCACCACCCTAATCCTGGTAGTTTGGATAAAAGGGGGAGAGGGCTGGGGATTTAGCTCAGTGGTTTCACCGCCTGCTGCGCAAGCGCAAGGACCCGAGTTCGATCCCTGGTACCAAAAAAAAAAGTGGGGGGAGAGACATTATTAAGGTTCCCTTGTTGCTTTTGCTACCACCACGTGGGTGCCATGAACTGTTTCTTCTCTGTGATGCCTATCTGCCATGTGCCACTCTGTTTTGGAGCCAGCCAATTATGGAATGAAACCTCTACAGACTGTGAGCTAAATAAACCTTTCCCCCTTTAACTTTGGGCATTGGGTATTTCGTCTCAGAAATGAGAAAAGTAACTAAGACACCACTGTACAGCTAGTATTAATTTCTTAATCTCACTGGTGAAACAGTGTAGCAACTTCCTATTTCAGAGTATGGCTGTTAAGATTATGATGTAAAGCATAATAACAATGTAAAACATGGGAATATGTGAAACATGCAATACACAGTAAATGTTCAACAGATGTTATTATTATTTAATTAAAAAATATAAAAATGATCAGGAAAATGATGTTAAAGTCATAATTATTGAAGCAAAATTTCAAATTACAAAAAAATTAAAAGAAAAATTTATCTTTCAGTAGGGCAGATGGCAGTCATAACCTTTGTTCAACATCAATAACGGTTTAGCTTTAATCTCAAGCCAATAATCAATCACTACCAAAATATAAAGACTGATTCAAGAATGGAGCTTGTAACCCTTAGTTGTCATAGCATTCTATAAACTCTGTGAGCATAGACCAAGTCTGTGTTATTTGCCCCAAGCCTAGAACTGTATGGGGAGTATTACTAATGACTGATAGATTCTTGTTGGGTATAGTGACAAAAAAAGCTAATTGTGAAAGGCAAATAGTTTGTATAAATAACATATATAGTTGACCCAATAAATCTAATGACTACCAAGCAAGATAAGAACTCCTAGGGTTATCTGCTGAGTAAAAGAAAGCAAATGGGAAAAAAAATCTAGCAGTTGCTTATTCTTCTCTGAAACCACTTTTTCCTGAGGCCCCTCTCTCCCTCTGGCAGAGGTGTCTGGTCCAAGGCTTGGAGGCCAAAGAACTTGGTTCCAGTCCTAGCATCTAACAGTGGCTATGGGACATCAACATATAATTCATCTTTTCTGGATTATATGATTCCTAATTCATTTTTCTTTCAGGTATTTAGAAAACAAGAGAATATATATGATATATGATGTTAGAACAAGGTTTAAGGCTTTTGATAATGTGAGGTTGGAGTCTTCTGGACTGAGAGGTAATTGGACACAAATGCAGGACATTGCAAAAAACACTATAATACGTGGGGCCTTCTGAATAGTTGCTGAAAATAAACCATACTGAGAAGCACTAAGAAAAGTTTTAATTTAGACAAAAGCAGGGCAACTGCTTGAAAGGGTGTGGCTGACAGGGACAGTGAAGGAGGGACTGAGATAGCCAGAGGGCACATGAAATTTCTGGAAAGGCATAACAGGATCCATGTATCTCTGGTAGATTTCTTGCTGGAGTGGAAGAACAAGCCAGGTTCTCAGTACTCTGAATGTCTTCATATTCTGTTCTATACCTAAATGCGGGGCAAAGCTCTATTCTTTACACACCCAATTCATTGCCAGTACCCATTTGGTGGACTCTCCATCCCTTTCTTCAGGTCTTTGTTGAAATGTAATAAAATCCAGGGATGTGTTAGTAGATTGAACTGAGTAAAAGGTGGTCCACACAAAACAGAAGGAAAGGTAGGGATTCTTTTGGGGGGGGGGCTACCGGGGATCAAACTCGGGACCTTGCACTTGAGAGGCAGGTGGCTGAACCACTGAGCTAAATCCCTGGCCCACAGGTAGGTATTTTGATGAAAATAAAGGCTATTCTATTCTGCAAGGAATATTTTTTTATGCGAGGGCCTGAAAACTCATTAAAAGTGAGTGTAGTATGCCATAAGCATTTATTACTCTACCAGATAGTATGGGTAGTTCAAGCACCTCAGGAAAATGAACCCATATAATTTTATGGGTTTTTTTTTTTTTTGGTACTGGGGATCAAACTCGGGACCTTGTGCTTTTGAGGCAAGCAGCAGATCTATTGAGCTAAATCCCCAGCCAATAATTTTATGTTTTTACTCTAGGTTGCAAAGACTTGGACTAAAGGGGATAGTAAAATGAAAGACACTTATGTGTCTTGATCATGTTTGGCCTGCACAAAAATTAAGTTATGTGATTGCCAAAAAATGTCAACTTTCACCAAAACTGTAAGTCAGGCTGCTTCAGAAAGGCAATATGATTCTTACACAGAGGAGTAGAGTGCTTTACCCATTTCTATTTGTGTGAAGATATTTACATGCATTGTATGTGTACCATGTTTATATCTGTATGCATGTGTATATTCACATGTATGTGTATATAACACATAAGCATACATTTTTAGGTTTTCCTTATAAAAACCCAAAACAATAAGTAGATTATCAACTTGCAGAAAAGAAGTCTGAGGTAGAGTAAAATTAAGAGATTTGCTTAAGTTCCCTTTAGCTGTCTTTACTTTATTTATTTATAATGTATACCAACTCTCTTACTGCCAGGAAGCAATGTGCAATCACTTCTGTGCCAAATGGGGAGAGAGATGGGTGAAGCAACTGGCCCAGAGATATTTCTACTCAACTAAGTTGCTCAGGAGGGAAGAATAATGTGGTCAAACAGTTTGATTTAAAAAAAAAATTAAAGAAAAAAAACCAGTTTGGTATTTAAGTCCAGACCCTGCCACTTATCAATAACTTTGTGGGAGTCATACACTCCTCAGATTTCCCATCGGAGAAACAGAAGAAAAAGTCTGACTCCCAGAGTTGATGTGAGGCTTGATCAAGACAACTGATAAAGGATTCAGTTCAGTGTGTGCCTCAGCTAACTCTGACAGGTGGTGCCTATGAGTGAAGCTCTTCAATAGAGTCATAGTCCAGCCTCTGCTTTCCTCAGTCTTATGTGTGATACAATTTTTGAGAACAGCAACTTGTACTTTCTTAATAAACAAATACACTATGGCTCCAAGGAATTCCAGAGGTTTCTGTTTTAACAATAGAGGGATCTGGCTCCCATAGGACTAAAGAAAAAAAAATCTGTAAACCCAGTTGAAGTGACAGAAAAGCCCTGTTTTGAACCTTTGTGTTTATGTGTGTCATCATCTCTTTCACAGACCTGCAGTTACTGCACAAGGTTTTGCCTTTTCAGATGGCAGGGTTATAAGAATGTATAGTTTATACTCTGCATTTTGCAAAGGATGCACATTATTTTTGAGCCTGGGAAACTTCAAAATAATTTGGTTGCCTTCTGTGTTTTGTCTCATTGAGTAAAGGCAAAAAAGTTCTCTTTTTTATACCAATATACAGCTTGTGTTTTAATTAAAACAAGAACTAGGCTCATGACTACAGGGACAACTCATGAAATACAAAGCCTATCCTACATAATAGGGCTACAGCTGGCGAGTAAGAAGAGTTTTAGATTTTGGCATGAGTTTTGTAAACATCTTTTCCAAATGTAACATGCACCTTCCTTCCCTCTCCGCCACTTAACCAGGAAAGAGTCAGAGGGCTGTCAGAGATGGAGGTTTACAGAACCCTAAAAATAAAACCATCTTCATGGGAAATAAACCAAATTTCTTTTTATGCCAGTGAATTAACACAGTGAAAACATGTTCATTTTCCAATTTTAGCATTTAAATAATCTCCATTTAGCCTATAAAGCAGCTATAATATTTGACCCTCCTATTTTACTTAAATAAGCAGAGGGCAATCATTTCAATATTCAAGAGGCAATCTCTACTTTTTTTCTTCATGAAGTCTTTAAATAACAGTAGTATAATTCTGACATATTTAAAGTATTGAATTTGGATAATACTGCACGATGATAAAACTCTATTATGCTTAGAGTTTGAAGTGAAAGCAGACCTTCCTCAGTTTCAAGGAGATTAAATAGACCAGGATTCTCATCCTTGGTACTATCAATTTTGGGGCTAGATGATTCTTTGTTGCAGGAGATTGACTTGTATGTTGCAAGATGTTTAGAAGCATTCCTGGCCTGTACCCACTGATTGCCAGTAGCACCTCTCGGTACGACAACGAAAAATGTCTCCAGGTACTGCCAAATGCTCCCGTGGCGGGACGTTGGAGAAGGTAATAGTACTATCAGCACAAGATTGTTGTGAGGATTAAACAAGATAATGCCTGTCCTGTAGTAAGCGCTCAGCAAATATCTGCCCTTATTATTGTTTAATCAATTCTATGCACTTTCAAATCAGATTTCACTTTAAGTGCAGTTTAAAGATGAAACAACAGAACATATTTAAAGGGGAGAAGTTTTGGTATAGTTACACTATTACAGATGGACATCTTTATGTTTCAGAGTAGTCAAGTTATAGAAGCTCAACTATTGCATAATCCTGTAGTCTAACTTGTTAAACAGCTTCAGTTATTGCTTAATATATTTTATCTTTCAAGTAGAGCTTCCTAATTCATCAAAATTATGGGCTACTGCCAGATGATTCTTCTGTAAATACAACTGCTCCCTTGTAGTTAAAGAAATATCTTGACATCATGCCTGGTCTTTTCCCTTGAGTTCTTTCTTCACCATTGGTCATATAAATATTATTGTATTATTCATTGAAATAACAACAAAAGCTGCCATTTTTAAGAGTAACTCACTGTGCGCTAAGCAGTGTTTCACATATATTATTACTTCACCCAATCCTAAATATCATCTTACAAGTTGCGTGAGTATCTCAGAGAGATGCAGTCAGTGTATCCCACCAAATTATCCAGACAGCAAAGGGCAGGGGAAGGTAGGAACTGAGGCTGGCTGCCTTCAAAGCTGGTGCTTTCAAAAGACAACCCTACTATTAAACCATGGAGAGCTACCACCCAGCTCCTAATCATAACACAAATATTCTTTCCTACTACACCTTCTGCACCCCCACCTTCCTTCTGTCTCTTTGCTTTCCCCTGCTCAAATCAAAATACCTTGTAAATGAACCACACTCTGAACATTCTGAAGTCAGGCACAGTGATTGAGAGAGAAAGATACTATGGTAAGGAGGAAGCTCACTTCACATTACTCTGAATGAGGACTAATAAAAATTGCCACACATGAATAAAATGAAAACACTAAAAAAAATAAATAAAAAGGAGACGTAGGTCAGAAGATACAAGGTAACAGATATATAAAATGAACAAGTCTAGAGGGCTAAAGTACAACATAGGATTATAGCTAATAAAATTGTCCAGTGTTTGAGATTCCCCGTCAAATAAGTAAATTTTTGCTGCTCTTGCCACAATTTCTTTTTAAAAGGATAACTATGTGAGGTGATGGGTATGTTAATTTGCTTCATTAAGCTAATAATTTTACTATGCCAACATTTTATAATATCACATATACAAAATAAAATTTATTTTTTAAAACTGAAAAAAATGTCTGGAAATAGGCAAAGGTTGAATTCACATTTCTCTGGTTCAAAACAAAAGTTATCCAAGATTGCATCAAACAGGTGATTTGCAGAAATTATCCCAGTAATCTAATTCTTTTGTATAGTACAGATATTTTACTTCAAGGTAAAGAGTAGAGCAGAGGACAAAACTGTTGTCAGAGGCATGTTAAAGTAAACTCATCATTTTAGAACTATTCTGGTGGTGACCCAAAGCTCTAGACTCAGACAAATTAACGGGAGATAAAGTCAGAAATTGTGAGTTCCCAGAAAGAAGCATGATATAGCTACTTCAGAAACAGCAAGCTTCTCATCACGTATTCTGAGCGCCCACAGTTGCTGACAGATGCCAACATGTTTGCAGGTGAGGCAGCACTGACCATGTGGTCTAGTATAAAGCAAGGTGCCTGAAGACAATCCACTCAGAACAGCCCCAAGGGAACCTGGAAGCAGCAGAGTCTGTGACTGTTAGGGGAACTTAGAGACTCAGCAGCCCATGGTATCACAGAATTAACCAGTACATCATGAAGTCAGCTGGACTAGGACATTACTCTTCTGCAGATTCCCAACAAATGTCCACTCTATGTTCTCATACTTATTGACTGGAAAAACTCCCTTTGTTTTCATCAATTAATAAATTTCAACTTGGACTCTATGTCCTTGTGAACCCTAGAGAATTCTGGCTGTCAAATAGCCAGCCAAATAAGGAAATTGGGAATTAACATTCATAGGGTTAATTATGTGCATATACAGACAGTTTCTAGATGTACTCATGAGTAATTCTGACAGCACTGGAACAGATTAAAAGTTGGAGGCTCACTGAGGTTAAATTCCTTATCCTCCCAATGTCTCACACAAGTAGGTAGGATTCACTTTTTGGTTCTGAGAACCCCAAAGCACACTTTGTGATCCATGTGGAATTTGTTTTCAATTCCTGAATATAATTGGAAGAATGGATATAAAGACTGTAGTAGAGAAAGTAGCCCATGAAGTTAAAGGCAATACTGAAAACATTGCTTACAAGTAGTAATACTTACAGATATATCATCACTAAAGTCGATTTCATCCAAATCAAGGTATTCAGGTGCTTCCATTATTCTTCTTTGCACATTTTGAGTAAGGCCAAATATTTATAATTTCCTGGACAAGACAAAGCAGAAAAAAAGGCAAAAAAGTTATTTATAACTAAGAATATGACATATATTTAAACAAAATGTGAAAGGTAATTGGGTGCTATTGTTGCCTCAGGGTACATTTCCTCTTTCCAGGCATCCCCGTGGGCTCCCCAGAGCAGTGGGCATAGCTCCTTCATGGCCATGGCTCTGCACTTAGCACCCATGCCATCTGTTTTACTTGTGCTTGCTTGTTTTTGTCAAGTTTAGAATTTTCCCCTATGATCAACATTAGGATTCATTTCAGCCCCCAAACACTTCTCATCCCACCCGAGGTGAAAGTATGGGCTTCCAGGAAAGGGGACCAGTCTAAAAATCTCAGGAAAATCATACTGGAGTACTTCCTGTTGTCATATCCTTGGATGTTGTACATAGATCCATGAACAGCAAATCTCCAGAGTAATCATATGAGGTAGGTATCAACTAATTCAGAGTGACAGATATTTTAGAATTTATAGTACAAAAAAAAGAATTTATAGTACAACCACAACTTCCAGTTCAACATGAGAGAAAGAGAGAGAGAGACAGAGAGAGAGAGAGAGAGAGAGAGAGAGAGAGAGAGAGAGAGAGAGAGAGAATACCTAAGTCTAGATTTAGACTACAGAATTACTACAATGCGCTTTGCTTAAACAGATTTGCCTGACTGTGCCAGAGCGTCCTAACACAGGTGTCAGAATGTCCTCAGTCAGCACTTGCCTCGGGGCTGCCTGTGGCCATCCCTTAAGCCTGTCTTCATAAGATATGTCACCTCCCACTTCATTTTCCCATCACTTATCATCATCACCATTGGCGGTGGCAGTGGCACCTACAGATGTCAATAACAGAAATATAGATCTTCTGGTTGTACCTTGGTGTGCAATTATCTTCTGGCACACCAACTCTCAGGTATTGAAATAATCCATTTCCTGCAACTTGTCTTTCTTATTATAAAAATTATATTATGTACCCAGACTTGAGTATCTGAAATGATTCATTTTGGCCTCTATTCTCTAATCAAGGTATGCTTTTCTGAGCAGTAAGGAAATATTACTTGAAAATGAAAGTACATCTAGTCTGATGAAAAGGGGCTTCCCAATACATGATCAAGAATATAAAAAGGGCTATCTTAAAAAAGAAATGCTAGGTCTGGGGATTTAGCTCAATGGCAACACACCTGACTTGTAAGCGCAATGTCCTGAGTTCAATCCCGGGTACCGCAAAAAAAAAAAAAAAAAGAAAGAAAGAAATGCTAATGTTGAGCTGTTCCTTTTTAAAGTCATGCAAATGGTATAATTATGATAAACAGAAAAAATACCAAGCCCATCACCTGATTTAATTTTCATGTTTCCTCTCCTTCCCTTCCCACATGTTGGTCATTTTGCCATATTTTATAGTAGAGTCCACCCAAAAAGGATAAGGAGGCTACTTCCATGCTCAAATTATCCATTTATAATAAGTGGATAAAGTTCTTCCGAAATCACAGAAGTTTTTAAAAGGAAAAGAAAAATCAGTTTGTGTTTATAGAAACTATTTAAAACCAGATATTTTATTATTGATAGAAATCTTAAAAGTAGGCTCTCAAGCAGTTTTCTTGGTATATAAGTATATTACTTTCCCTCTAGTCCTCACAGAGCCTTTGAGAGGAAAACATACGCTCATACTTGCAAATTACTCAAAATAATTTTCTCTTCCACTCTGGATTCTGAGACAACCCAGACTGTTTGGATTCCAGCTCATCAGCTAATAGACTTTCTTCCAACCCAACTTCTTCTCACTCAATCTGTCCTCCATGTGAATTGTTGATCTACAAATTCTAATTCCATGGCTTTGGTGATTGCCACAAAGTTGACACTGGGTATAAGGATGTGATACAGAATAATGCAAACAACAGGAACCAGTATCCTAACCCTCCCTTGGATGGACTCTGTATCCACCACACTTAAGACCATGTAAAAATGACATATGCATGTGAGGAGAGGAAATGTGGAAAAATAAACAAGGTGATGGGTTTGGGATATGATTTGTTTTTCTGTTTATTATAATTTTACCATTTGTGTAGTTTAAGACAAGGAACAGATCAAAATGAAAAAGCAATGCATCCAGAATAATCAGGAACATGCAAATAAGAGGAAACAAAGCAGAGAAATCTGTCATAGTTGAGGACTAAGTAGATCTTTAAGAAACTCCTATATGAGATGCTGTGACAATACAGAAGGCAGTCTCCACCTGAGTGTAGCCATTCTAATGAAACATAACCAGTAGATAACACAAATTAGGACATCAAAGCAGAGTATCTTTGTATCTGCACTTGGAGAATGGTAGTTGTTATGGCTTGTGCTTAGACCCTAAAGCCTCATAGGGTCACAGGTGGGGCTTTTTCAGAAGTGGCTAGATCTAGAGTGTGTGATGCTGGAAATGATTCATGGTGCAATGCTAGGCTCCAGATTATGGGTGTTGAGTGTTACCCGACCTAAGTAGTCTGGATAAGACAAAATGGATAGAAAGACACTGTCAAGGTCCCTTGTTGCTTTTGCTACCTTCTGTCTGCTGCCATGAGCTGTTTCTCCTGTCATGTCACCCTGCTTTGGAACCAGCTGATTATGGACTGAAACCTCTACAAACCGTGAGCTAAATAAACCTTTCCTCCTTTAACTTTGGGTGTCGGGTATTTTGTCTCAGCAACAAGAAAAGTAACTAAGATGAATAGTGATATTCTTTGTTCTGTCAGCCAGAAGCCAAGAGTTACCATAGTTGAAGCTCATTATGGAAGATCTGGGCCACTGCTTATATCTAAATGGGCTGGATGATTCAGCCTCAGACCAAATGTCCACAGCATCTGAACTTCACTTTGAAGCAGGCCTCCATAACACAGCCATTTCCTTTCAAATATCTTATTCTGTCTCCAACACAACTCCTTTGGTTTGGTTTCAATGAGAGTTTTTATGCCGTCACTGATAACGTGCAGAAATCTTGATGGTTCAGCCCATGCTGGCCACATTTTCAACTGCTCCTTTAGAGTCAACAGTTGCCCCAGTGGTCACTACTGTCTTTCTCTTTTTCATGTGCTGCCCCTCCACCAAGCATCTAGCACCTCTGGGCACTTTCTTCTGAGGTATTAGGGGTGAGAAGGAAAGGAATGAGGTCAGACTAGGGCAGCTGCTGCAAATGAGGAAACAGGCTGGACAGGAAACTGAGCTGGATGGACTCTGGTTGATTTTCTCAGCCTGCTCTTCTGCCATCTCCCACCATTCCATGATGGGAACCAAGAAGCCCCCTTTTCTGACTGACAACACATGTGCTTTAACAGAAAGCCCAGCTACTCAGGTCACACATCAGAGGCCCATGAGCTGAGTCTGGCCCACAGATGTGATTTGTTTGGCCCTTAGCAGTGTTTTTAAAAATCCAATCAGTTGCCAACTTGTAGACTTGGGTGATTTCATATAAAATTCTCGAATTCTGGCTTTGCTTTAAAAATATGTGAGTTCTGGCAGCAAAGGTCTGCATTCCCCATGACAACAATTGGCTAGTGCTGAGCAGCAGCTGCTCCTACCTGTCTGCAAACTCATACTCCCAGGTCACCAGAGCCCCTCCCTGATGCCCTACTCAGCCTTGGAGACATTTGAGTGTTTGACCCTTCTAAGGAACTCTGTATTAAATAACAATTACTACCATTAATAACCTCCCCTCTTTTTAATTCAAGCTTCCTGTCAAAAACGTTGACTTCATTTGTATTCTAAGATTGAATCTGTATTTTAAAGATCATTTTAAACTATCATAGCACAACAACAAAATAAAATTTCTTACAAATAAACTACTGCCTTGTCCCAATTTGTGTTTCCATATTCTCCTTTTTATCTCTTAGAACCAGAAAAAGAAAACCTTTGCAAACATAATAAAATGTTATGAGGTGGCGATCATGTTTCTTTCACTTTACAACTGGAGAATGGAAACGTTCTTGCTTTGTTGTTATTGGTGTGAGTTTACATGGTGCCACTGCACTGCTGTGTGTAGAGGGGAAGGGAGGAAGCCATGCCAAGTGCAAGCCTAGAAAAAGACCCAAAGTCATCCTCTGGCTGGCTCAGACCAGCAGCTTAGAGGCAAGAGGGCTGACCCTACTCAGACCAAGAAGAATAGGTTTATAGGGCTGGGGATTTAGCTCAGTGGTTTCGCTGCCTGCCGCGCAAGTGCAAGGACCCAAGTTCAATTCCCGGTACCAAAAAAAAAAAAAAAAGAGTGTGAAGAATAGGTTTATGCCTAAGGGAAAACCAGTTTTCAGGCTCCCTATAAAGGGCAATTCAGCTTAGAATCCTTTACATGAGATTATTACTGCTATGCATCATAGTTCACTTCCACCTGAGCCCCTCTGGGATCTCAGAACCTAGTCATTTACAAATTTTCACTGTACCCCCATGCCATCAGCCTTAACCCTGTAAACTACAGCCACTTGTCATGGGTTCTCTGAGGCTTCCTGAGGGGTTCCTTTGTATCACAGGCCCTGTCCCTCACAACATACCTCTCAAGATCTTTCTACCCTAAGTAGTACTGACTGGTTGAAATCAATTCTTTCTAGCTCATTTGAGTTTTTCATTTCTTTTCACTGCACTGGCAATTTTTTTTTTTTTTTTTGGTACCAGGGATTGAACTCAGGACCTTGCACTTGCGAGGCAGGTGCGGTGCCGCTAAGCCAAATCCCGTGCCCTCCCTCCTTTTTTTTGCACTGGCAATTTTTAATTTGTTATTCATTTAGACAGGTGTACTGTGTGGTTAAAACTTTTTCTTTAAAGTGTGGAGAGAAGTGTAGGTTAGGCAGGGGGTGGATGAGTAAAGACAGGTAAAGGAAACAGTTTTCAGTGGTTTAGCCCTCCTGATTTGGGTAGAAGATAGGGAGGTAAAGAAGACAAATATTAGAATGTAGGGTCAAAACCTGGATTGCTGGGAAATCTATGCTGCACAGAGGCTGCTGGTGACATCTTGGTTATCCCTTCTTTGGGTCTCCCAAGGGTGAAACCTGGCAAGCCTATGGCATGCATGCTGCAGCAGGACACTATCACTGAAAGTTCTGAAAGTTTTGCCATCATTCACCTAATCCAATTTCCAAACTGATCCTTGGCTTAAGGAGATAAAGGCCTAAGTAAAAAGTATTAATTGTGTATAATGTCTCTTATTACTCACAGTTTTGATAAACTGCCGACAGCAGAAGTCCCTCTAGTGCCTATTAGAGTCTGAGGAGCACATGTCCCTAAGGGGTCCATCAATGCAGTCACCTTCTTGTTAGTGACCTCAGTGATGACTCCACAGCTTCAAGGGAAGATTCACTTGGGAAAGAGCTAAAAGTAACAGAGCCACATAGGATTACAGAACATAGTGAACCCATTAAAATATTCTCCTCTACCCCAGTGTTATGATTTCATGTGACATTTAAAATTTTTTTTGGCTGTTTGTGACTTGAAAACTGACTGAGAAATAATTCCAAATGAAGACTTCCAAAAAGCTGTTGAGTGATAGAAGCATCACTGGAAAAAGCCTGGAGTGGCCAACAAAATTTCCTTGGGAAACTACAATCATTTTAATGTACACATTCTGTGTGCTTGGCTCATAAAAGGCTCGTTGATTTGTGACTATAGTCACCCATCACATAAATTGCTCTACTGAAATTCCTTTCAAAATGTACTGCCTCACTCCATTTTACAAGGAGTCAGTATAGACTCATTCTCAAGGCTCAAGTTACACACTTTTCTCTTTTTCTGCCAAAGTCACTATTCTTACATTTACCAGTTTACTGAGGCCTGGTAGTTAAAAATAATCTGGGCTTGTCAAAATAAATAAGCAGAGTACATTTGGTGATGAGGTAACTTTGATTTGCATTACAGCTTATTCCTTTATTCTTTAATTCACCAACACTTGGAAGACTGTAGCCACTTCCTATGCACACAAACACACTGCACACATGCTGGCATATGCGTGCATACAAATGCACACTGCCAAATGTATTACAGGATAAATTTTTAATTTGAAAGCCTGTATATAGATACTGGGCTTACTTTCTTCAATATAAGAGCTCAAAAAAATCATAAACTAAGAACTGGAAAGCTTGGGTGGAATTGTTGTCCCTAGTTGGCTCAGTTGCTTGGCTGGCAAGAAAGTAACTCATTCCAAGTATTGGACTCAGTTTCTTTCACTCTTGATTCAACAGTGGCCAGAAGTATGGCAATTGCTAAATGCCTAGTCTTGAAGCAGAAAAATGATAAAGGCAAGTAATGTCTACTTGAAAGAGGCAACTAAAAGGAGCCAAAAAGAGCACATGGAGTAAGAGTGGGAAGCCACAAGCTGTGCAGATTTTATCGAATTGTTCACTTATGGAATAGAGGGGCCATACAGACTAGATACCACTTACACATGCTCCTTGCCATGATGGGCATATAGTACAAAGGAGAGACAACAAGAAAACAAAGTTTGCTCATATAAGGTGGTACTCGCTAAAATAGATGCACATGAGTCTGAGACAACTTGATGACAAGGGAGATCTCCTCAGATAGGCTAAAAGGGGACAGATGAGGGGGAATGTGAAAGGAATTGCAGGAAGGAGAAGTGCTCCAGGACTGGGGACAGCATGGCCAAGGGCCTGGAGCGAGAATTTTAAAGGAGAAATGGAGAATTTTTGCTTCTAAAAAGGGATGTCGAAGGGTGAGTACCAAAGTGGGGTGATAAATAGGAGTGGCTAGGGCAGTACTTCAAAAGCCTGACTGTAAACAGAATACTAGGTTTTCTGGTATGTTTGAAAAAAATGCAAGTGACTATCTGGCATAAACAGAGATTACAATGTAATATAATGAGCCTGCTATAGCTCTTGGGAAGGCTGCTACATTTCCTTGCTGTCTTGAGAGGAACAGTCAGAAAATTCTATGAAGAAAAATCTATACCAGGATCTACAAGTGGGTACCTTCACATATACTTTCTCTTACTTACCTTGTTTCATAAAGATCCTGGGAGAAAAACATCTTGATAATTTCCATCATTGAGATAAGGAAACCAGGGCTGCAAGAGGTTCTATAATTGCCTCACAGATACACAGCCAGAGACTCAGTCTGATACCTTTCTTATTTCAACTTGCCAAAACTGCAATGTTAAAGCAACACTGCATCTGTGTCATTTTTTGTTTTCAAATCACTTTCAATAAAGTTATTCTGACTTTATTTATATAACTCTGTGAGGAAGGCAGAGGGTATGCATGACTTGTAATTTGCATTCCTATCCTTTCTATCTTATCCATAGCATAACTCAGTTCTCTGCTGGCCAAAGTTTTGTAATATTTAGTAGAGATCCTGACCCCACCAGGAAGTTGAATGAAATAGGGAGGTTAAGGGATGGGAAAAGGGAGTACACCTAAGAGAATTAAAGAAAAATAACTTTGGAGCTGGGCTGGACATGGAGGTGCACACCTGTAATCCCAGCTCTTGGGAGGCTGAGACAGGAGGAATACCATGACTTCGTGGCCAGCCTGGGCTACATAGTGAGTTCAAAGCCAGCCTGAAGTACAGAGGGAGACCCTGCCTCAAAAAACAAAACAAGACAAAAAACAAAAAAAAAGAAAAGAAAAGAAAACAGAATTTAAAAAAGAGAACTAGAATGTTGTTCATTCAGTAAGCATATAATTCTGTGTTGGAGATGAAAATTTATCAATTCTACAAGGACAAACTATGATCTAATGAGGTCCAGGCAGAAAAAAAAATATGAATTTCTAGAAGAAAAAGGAAAGATTTCTAGTACTGGGAAGTAAAGCATGGGCTTAAGCCAACCATGTCCTGGACTGGGTTCTGTAAAATAATCATGGGATGACAATCTAGGAGCTGGGTCCTTAGTTCTGTACTGAAAACTATCCAAATCTAAGTTCCAAACTTTTGGCACACCTGAAGTGGTCATGCTTAATCCTTGATTCTGCAAAGATTCATTTCTACAGTGGATTTATTTGGCAACTATTATTCAAAATGTATGGCACACAGATGGCAATCCTGATTGACATTTCAGTGGGAGGCAGACACTATATTGGCAGATGATGGTGACACAGAAGATGACATCCTGAGTCACTTATCTGGGTTTCATTCTGATCTTTTGTGGGAATTAAACTTTGAAGTAACACTAGATTGTGGTTCTCAAACTTTAGCAAGCCTGAAAATCACCCGGAAGGCTTATTAAAATAGATTTCTGGGTTAAACCCAGAATTACTGATTCAATAGGCCTGAGGCAAGGCCTGAGAATCTGCGTTTCTAACAAGTTCCCAGATAATCCTGGTTATTCTGTTCTCAGAATCACACTTGAGAAGTGCTAGTGAAGATCAGTGGGTATTCCCAGCTCTGGCTACATCTGCACCGAATCAGAAGATGGTTACCTCTTCCCCACATCCTCCCTCCCCGCAGATGTTAACTTCATTATGCCTAGCACCCTTCTGACTAAACTGCCTCAGTGGACTCAAGTAAGCATTTCCCATGAAGACCACCCAGAAATCTCAGAAGGCCTTAAGTCTGTCTTTAAAGAAAGGGACAACAAGGGACAGACATTGGCCTACAATCCTACAAAATTGGAGCTTTGGTTACTTTTAAATTTCCTCTCTCTGGGCTGGGGATTTAGCTCAGTGGTTCCACCGCCTGCTTTGCAAGCGCAAGGTCCTGAGTTCAATTCCTGGCACCAAATAAAAAAGAACAAAAAATAAAAAATAAATTTCCTCTCTCTACAGCACTTCATGGCAACAAAGATGTTCTAAGTTTCTTCTGTAAATGAGATCCAGATTTATTATATTCAGCACAGCCTTTTTAGAGTAGTAATCTCAATTTCAAGATATTCATTCACTAGAATCACGATATAACAAATTTCAGTCTATTAACACAGAAGGAAAATGAAAAAGTATAAGAATCTAACAAAAATAAACTTAAAATTCAATGCTTACAAAAACGTACACATTGATATTTAAAATTATTACTCACTGTATTCAAATCAGTCCAAATGGCTACTCTAGCTAACTGTGAAAAATAAGAAGCTGGCCGTGTACTTTTAATTAGAATTATAACATACTTGTTTTATTGAATCCAAGTACAGAAACCAAATTATTATGAAAGATTAACAATTTTTAAATATACCAATTTAATAACCAAATAAATTATCATTAAAATAAATGTTCTTTTTCCTGAGGAAAATAGTGTGATATATATTTTGATGATTAAACAAGAATAGACTACATGTCTGTAGCAACCAAATATTTGCATGTCTATATCGAGTAAGACTTAACAAGCAGTAATTCTTTAATCTAATGATTTTATCTAGCCCTAATTAACAAAGACACTTAAGGTGAGGATAGCGAATAAAATTTGCTTCTAGCTTAGATGAGGAGCTAGGATTAAAAGTAAAAAAACTGAAAACTGCACACCTACCAAATGTACTTCCAATATGTGTGGAAGCATTTCAAGGAAAACATAAGATGAGAACACAAGATTACTCAGGAGTATCTTTAGGAATTCATCTGGAAGTGTTGTCCTTAGTTTCAACAATGTTGTTTTTTTACACAAATTGCACAGAGAAAATACTTAATACAGTGTTTATGTTGCACTCATTTCCAGACAGCGATTATTGCTGAGTTACTTTACAATTTTTACACTAGAAATCTTGGCTTTATCTTAAATAGCAAATGTTGTAATGACAATTTTTCTTCACTTTACAGTAACTTAGTGTTTTTATGTCTTCTTAGTTTGCCTCAGAAGTCTGTTTTGGAGAGCAATCAATTTTCTAGTGGTCTTTTCAGAAATCCTGTTGATAAGGGCTATGAAACCTTAAGTGTGTCCTCTAGCTATAGGGTCTGTTTTCCACAGATTTAAGTTAAGTTCATTGCCATTAAGCATATGGAGAAAGAATGATATTTGTAGGCTGTGGTGTGGATTTTTCCTCTTTGGCACCACAGAACGACACCAACTTCACTTTGTAATTAACCAGCATAAGCAGGAAAGGACTGAGAGCAGAGAAGCCCGAAGAGAGGGCTGTGAGAATAGCTGGAATGAAGACATATGCTGCCAAGTCGTTCAAGAAACAGACTAAGATAAAGTGAGAAATCCAAAGTGGAGTGATCAGCAACATTAATAAAATACTGAACTTGGCTCCTCTAAGGATTTCAATTTCTGAATCATCATCTCCAATCCAGATGTCACCATATGTCATCTTCTTTTTTGCTGAAAGGAGGAAAGACATCCAAAAACAGACAAAGACTAAGATGGCTAAAGGAAGAATATCAATCAGAACTAAAAATATTTTCCCATAGTAAAACTCTACCTGCTTGTTTCCAAAGCCAATTAAGCAATCCATGTAAATCCTCTTCGTAGACAAGGAGTCTGTATCATTTCCTGCATTCAGGTTTTCTGGTTTTCTAGTATAAATTAAAACTGGTATGTACACAGCCACACCAGCCACCCAAAGTGCAGAGATCCCCTTCAAGGAATGTTTCTGTTGGTCCAAGTTCGAAGCATCACTCAAGGGGTAGACAATATGGTACAGTTTCAGATGGAAGAACACTGCAAAGTGTAACATGAACCAGATGGCCAGCGAAGTTGTCAGGGCTGCCATGAAGTGCAGAACTTTGCAGGTGACTGAATCCAACATGATACCAGAAGAATAAACAATTTTCATGACATTTACCACCAAGTTCTTAATAAGGTGGACAAACACAAGACTGAAAATTAGAAAAAACGATGTCTGTAAACGTCCAGTGATACACTTCCTTGTAGAATAAAACAAACATACATTTCCTATAAAGCTCAGAAGGATTAGAATGGCACAGGTGATGATCTCAAGCAGGTCTGCAGAGAGCTTCATGGTAAACACCAAATCGATGTCTCAAATATCTTTTCCTCTTCAGTTTAAGTCATGAGGCTTTCAGAAAAATTTAAAAAGTCTTTAGTGAGAAGAACTGTTTATTTTTTTTAATCTACTATGTTGACAAAATCATCAACTGGTATCACCCTTAGAGTTCCAAGACGGTCTGCAACAGAATTCTGCTTGCTATGGTGATTAGCTGCTGAAAACAGGACTGCTTCCCAAGAGAATTCTGTTTTATCATCTCCAGGGACTTCACTATGATGAGAAAGTTCTAGGTATCATTGTTTAATTACAAGTTCTCAGAAGTGTATTTATACTACTGTAGTACAATTTCCTAGATGCAATATGATAATAGTTTTCAACAACCACTGGGGTACAGTAGGGGAAAATAAATTAAATCTACAACATCAGAGGAAAGGTGCCCAGAGACTGAACACACTTTACTCAGATTGTGGAAAAAATGTTAAGAAAGTAAGGGGATATCTGAATAACAATGAAGACTTCAAAATTTAAAAACATCAAAATAAGAATGAGGATAACAACATGACAGGTAGTTTTCTGGTTCCCCTACCACTTTTCTGAAGCAAGAATACTATTACCTGTTCTGAAGAACTCTTGGAATTGTTAGGAACACAAAAGAAGGTGAAAGAAAATACTTGTGAATAAAGTAGGGATGGGAATAAAGAGGAGGACAAGGAAAAATGGAGGGAAAGGATACAGAAGGGAAAGGAGGAGGGTGGGAAGAAAGGAAAGAAGACCCTTTTACAAATGTGCATTATGTCCATGAGCTAATCTCTAAGTTGTTGGTTAAAGAAACATTTAATAATTGGGAAGTGGTTGTGGAGTCTTTCCCTTCCAGAGCACAAGAATCTTAGAAAAGATTTCCTTCTTAAGTAAGGTTAGAGAATATACAGAAAGGGGCAAAGAGATGGCAGAGAGATGAAACGCATTGCTCGGGTAATTTGGCATTAACTAATTTTCTGGACCGAATCCTGTTTCCCTGGTATATCACAATGACAAACCACAGTCATGCATTGCTTAACAATGGGCATATGTTCTAAGAAATGCTTTGTTATGTGATTTTCTCATTGTATGAACATCACGGAGTGTATTTATACAACTATGATGGCTAGGGCATCACTAGGTAATATAATCTTAGGTGACCACTGCTTTCCCTCTACTGCATTTGCATGTAAGTTCTGGTGTCAATCCTTCTACTGTCAAAACAGATGCATAACTTGATCCACTGGTGTAGTGGAGTTTTTCCTTGTACTAACTCATCTCCTCCTAACTCTGTGTTCAGTGACTTCATGTTGAGAGCTTGCAATTGGCTATAATTTAAGAATTTATACCATGGAAACTGGAAAATACTCCAAATCAAGGCTTTATAGAGGAAAGATATTTTCTAAGCACACTGATCTAACCAAAAAGTACAAATTAGAATGTTAAGAAATTAGCTGATACTTTTTCCCCATTAAGTTTATTGGTACATTTTCAATATAAAATACAGTTACATTCATCATTGTGATCTTGTACCATTACATGGGTACCTTGGTTCTTATTTTTTTTCCCCTTCCCTTGCCCTCCCTTCACCCCCTCCACCCTTCCCTATTTGCAAAGACCTTGTTTCCAGTTTTCTCCTTTTCTCATATTTTTTCTTTTCCCTTTTTTCCTTTCCCCTCCCCCTCCCACTTCCCCTGCTCCTTTAGACCTTTTCTTCCTGTTACACAATATCAATTATACATTTTTAAAACTACAATATCAAGATCTAGGAGACATTACTACAGATTTTACAGAATTTAAAAGGATATAGAAAGCATATTACAAAAATCTTTTTTGAAGTAAATTTGACAACTTCTAAGAAGTACCTTGGAAGACAAATTAATGAAACTAACTCTGGAGGAAATATAAAATTTGAATAGCACCTATTAAAGAAAATATATTCCTAGCTTGAAAACCTACCTATATGACCACAGCAGGCTCATACACATTTTAACTAATAAGTTATATCAAACAATTAAAGCAGAAAAAATAAGGAGCACTTCTCCCCTCATTTTAGGAAATCAACATTGTGCTAATCCTAAAACTGGATAAAGATAATAGAAGAAAAAAGTATGAACATAGATAGAATTTTGTTTCACAAAACAAACTATTAGAAGTCAGATCTGGCAGGATGTAGAAAGTGGTTTTGTTGTAGGGATGGCAGTGTTGGTTCAGCATTGGAAGATCCACCCCCAAAAGTCTTCATTTTAACAGAGGAAAGGAAAAAGCCATGTGATCCTGTCAGTAGTTGGAGAAAAAGTATTGGACTAAATTCTACAGCTGTTCATGGTAAAAGTTATCAGGAGACTAGAAGTAGAACAGAACCTTCTCAGCAGATTAAAGACACCTACTCCATACTTCCAGCGAGAACTCTTTATATGAATGGAGAAGATACAATGCTTTCTCCTTAAGGTGGGGAACAAGGGCAGATATGCTTACTCTTTATCTGTCCATTGAACTTTGAAACCTAGGCCCCACCAAAATAGTCTGGCAATAAAATGACACAATTAGGAGAGGAATGCAAGGTAGAAGCAAAATCTTTATATGTAAATGAAATGATCGTCTACAGAGAAAATACTAAGAAATCTCTAGGAGCCCCTAGAACTTGTATTTAAATTTAGTAGGATTAGAAAACACAAGGTATATATAAAAATTCAGGTCTGTGTATACTTGCTAAAAATGAAGAATTGGGTATTGAAATTTAAAAGCTTTGTAGGAGTACAAAGGACCTAGAAAAGTTAAAAAAACAAACAAACAAAAAAACAGTGTTGGAAGACGTTTAGTGCCTAATTTTAAGACTTCTTCTAAAGCTACAGTAATCAAGGCAGTGTTGGTGTAAGGAATGACATATAGATCACTGGAATAAAACAGAGAATCTAGAAATAGAACCACACATGTATGGTCCACTGAGTTTTAATCCCAGGAAACCCAGCAGAATGAATCCATTGGGCGTGACAAATTAAACGCAAAGGGGGAGAATCCAACAAAAAGACAAAGTCATGACAAGGCTTTTAAAACTTTTAACTTCATCTCCCTAGTGAGGGTATAATTCAATCTTGTTATTGTACTGATTAGAATTTTTCTGATTCTAGAGTTGCACACCTTTCTTTGTGCTATACTGGCTATTTATCATCTTATGTCTACTTTTTAATTGGGTTGTCTATTAATGAGCTCTAAGAATTCTTTATATATTCTGGTCAAAGGTTATATGCATTGTAAATATGGTCTGTTTTAAGGACTACTTTTCATTTTAATGATGTCATTTAAAGTTCTAAATTTTGATGGAATCTCATTTATCAATTTGTTTCTTTTATACATCATGTCTTTTGTATCCTAGGTAGTTCTTGCCTACCCTGAATTCATAAACATTTTCCCTTATAATTTCTTCTTAAAGTTTTATCCTTTTAGGCTTTCATATTTAGGTTCATAGATCCCTTCAAGTTATTTTCATGTATGGAAATAAAGGGTTGAGGTTAATTTTTTATATATGGATACCAGGTGTTCTAGTGCCGTTTGCTGAAAACACTATCTCTTCCTCGGCTCTTGAATTGAGTTTATTTTCTATAAAATTAGCTGATATTTTATCTACATAATAAGGTCGGTATTTGACATCTGCTAACACTTTTAGTGTGCTATAATAAGAGGTTTATGAATGTGAACAGGTAGTTAAATCTGGGCCCTACAACCCCACTGTGGAGCAAAGTGGAAATTGGGGGCTGATATCTTCCTATTAATCCACTTTTCCTTAATTGGATAATTCTTAGAGAGGTAACTAACTCAGAGTCCCTACATATCACATTTGTCTTTCCTTAGAAACATCCAGTCGGTGTCAATTACAATCAGTCAGGTAGGCACCTGTGTTTCTAGTGATAATAATGATAAAAAGTGGCTATGATTTATTTAACACCAACTTGAGTCAGACATTGTGTTGGTATTTTGCTCCCATATTTAATATGATGTAATTCACATAATAGAAGATCAGAGAGTGAACTGTTCAAAGCTAATGACTAACAAGAATCAAAACTACATTATGACTGATTATCCTTTTTTTTTTGTCATTACATCTCCCCTGATGATTCACAATAGAGTCTATAAATAATCTTGTTTTGAGAAGAGTTTCCTTGAGTTTATAATACAGTAAGTCTCCGACTTAACGAACATTCGAGTTTGGAACTTTCACAGGTGTACTGTGTAAGACTCACTTTGTCAGCTCATGTACAAATACGACTTACAAATAATTCTCCCAGAATGGATTTTGTTCACAAGTCAGGGATTTACTGTATAGAAGTCATGGAGATTTTTGAATAGCAATTAGTCTTTTTCCTTTTCTTTCAATAAATAGGAGTATTTACTTCTGTCCCTCATGGAGACCTCTAAGCATTTGGCTTGCGAACTGAGGATGCCTTACCTGAAATGGAAAAAGGCTACATTTGACAGCAATAAGTCCTCTATACTGGCAGCATTTAAACACAGGTACAATGACTACCTGGGGCAAACTTATAGAGCAGTGAACAACCCTAATTGATAGGCAACATAAGGCCTACTGTATTAGCCCAATTCTATTGCTATAATGAAACGCTTGTCACTGGTTAAGGTATAAATAAATTAGGCTTATTTAGTTCAGAGTTTTGGAGGCTTAAAGTCCATGGTCAGGCTTCTCAATTTCTTTGGCCTTTGCTAAGGGCTGCTTGGCTGTGTTATGGCAGATAGCATTATGGCAGATATGTATGTGAGAGGCAAAGAGGACATGGTGGCCACACTAAGGACCTATTCTGAATACATGAATTGCTGGGAGACATTATTCATACTAAACCCAAACCATGGCATTCAGTCCCTGGTCTTCAAGGTTCATGTCCATCTCACAATGCAAAAGGCCTTCATTCCCTGTCCAGTAGTCCCAAAGTTTTAGTTCATTCTAGCCTCGCTCAAAAGTCCAAGTCTAAAGTTTCACATAAAATTCAAGGAAATCCACTCCAGGTGTGAGCTTGTAAAATCAAAAACAAGTTATATCCAAAAATACAATGGCCAGACAAGCACAAAGTAAACATTCCTAGACATATGTCTAAAGAAAGGGGTCACAGGTCTCCTGCAAGAACAAAATCCACCAGGGTAGATACTAAATCTTAAAGACCCAAGTTTGACACTTTGTGAATATGCAGGGGTTACCCCAGGGTCTCAGGGGCCTTGCCCCACAGCTTTGCTGCTCACCAGCCCAGTTGGTTGCTCTCGTGGGAATCAAACTGTCAGGCTGGCTTTGCACACAGCTGGTTGCACTACCCTTCTGGGATTCCTGCTGTGGCTCCCTTTCCACAGCTCCCCTAGGCATTTTTTCCATGGAGAGTCTCTGCACTGGCTCCACCTCTGCGGAAGGCCTCTGCCTGGCTTCCCAGACTTTCCTTTGAAATCTCAGTGGAAGCTGCTATGACACTGAAACTCTTGCGTTCTGTGTACCTGCAATACCAGTGCCATATGAACACACCAAAGTGTGCTGCAAGCATGAGCTGTATTTGAGTGTACCTGAACTATAGCTGCAGTCACAGAGTATGTCACCATAGGGTAAGGAACAGGACCTCATGGAGGACCTGGGCAGCAAGCCCATGACGAGTACATCACAGTTCTGTGAATCTTTGTGTCCAAGGGTATGACATGATGATGAGAAAGGCAGCCTCAAAGCTTTCTGAGATACTCTTAAAGTCTCTTCCAAGTTACCACATGGCTCCCTTTTTTCCATGACAATCTCTTCTGCAAGCTGGGATATACCCTTGTTTCATTCTTCTGAACATGTTTTCTCTCTTCCTGTCCAGACTATGAATTTTCCTTTTGCTCCCAAATCTCACTGTAAATCTGACTAAAACAGCAAATGATACCATGCCATAGAGTGAGTGTTTTACTGTTCAGAAATTTCTTCCATTAAATATCCTGGGTCATTACTCTTAAATTTGACCTTCCACAAAGCTCTAGGTCAGTGATGGTGAACTTTTTAGGGCTTTCAATGATAACATGCGCCATAGGTTCACCACTACTGCTCTGGGTCACAGATACCAGTTCCCTCAATGGCATCACAAGGATGACCTTTACTCCAATATCCAATAGAACCCCCACTTCCTTCTGAGAATAGCTCCCTAGCCATCTGCCTTCTCAGGCCTCACACTTTACATATGGCATTCTAGGTTTTTTCTAGTCCACTCTTCCAAACTTTTCCAACCTCTGCCTGTTACTCAGTTCTAAAGCCACTTCCTCATATTCAAGTACATTTATAACAATGACCCCTTTTGGTTGTATCAGTTTTCTGTATTAGTCCATTTTCCATTGCTACCACAAAATACCCAAGACTTGTTACTTTTTAATGAAAAGAGGTTTTTGGAGGCTTGAGGGCATGGCACCATCAACTTCTGAGCTCTGGTGAGGACCTCATGGAAGATGGCATCACAATGGCAAGAGTACCAACTAAAGGAAGAGACCACACAGTGAGACAGGCATCCAGAGAGAAAGAGTGAGGTCTCTCTTTATGACAACATTTTCAAGGGAATTAATCAGGGAAGTATAAGAACTACATTAATTCCTTCTGAGGGCAGCACTCCCAACTTCCTTTCACGAAGTTCCATTCTTTAATGGTTCTACAATGTCTCAACATCATCCTGTGGAGTAAGCTTCCAGTATGTGAACCTTTGGTGGATATACTTAAACCCTATCAAATCATAGCAACTACCTTCATTTGAGATTTCATTTTGGGATAATTAGGAAATCATCTATATGGTGCAACTTCTTAAATATGCTCAAGTAGCCATAATTATGGGAAACAGCACTGAATTTTGGAGGTTAACTGTAAAAACATGTTTTGCTGGGCATGGTGGCTCAAACTTATAATCCCAGCACTTGGAATGCTGAGGCAAGAGGACTGCCCTGAGTTCGAGGCTAGCCTGGTATGCTACATAGTGAGTTCAAGACCAGCCTGAACTACATAGACCCTATCTCAAAACAGCATCACCAGCAACAAAAAATGGTTTGCAAAACCAAAAACAAGCTTATGTTAACATTTAATTTTCAAAGGATTATCAAGCATATAATAAATACACTGTTGCCAGAATGCTAGACATATCCACCATCATTTTCCCTTCAGGTTATTTCTACACTAGCAAAACAACATATATTAAAGTATCAAGGAAATGAAATTAAGTTCTGTGAATATTTGCTTGTCAGATGAGGACTTCCTTTGTTAACTATGAGACAGTACAATAAAGAATTGTTTCCTAAGAACTTACTATGTCCCCAGCATGGCCTCAACTTTAAATGTGATACATAAGAATGAATGTAAGTCATTGTTCCTAACTTCTAGAGGTATATAGTCTAGACATAAGAACACACTAATGTATTACATATATTTTATATTGCATTCTGTAGATACATTTAAAATATAGAATTTCTGTATTTTAATATTTATTTGTAATCAATAAAAAGTGGATAATTCAATGTAATAAGCCACATAGTTTTAAGGACAAGAATAAAATGTGTAGGGAAAAGATTTCCAGTTCAAAAAAAGATATCTGAAACCTAGAGAAGGTAAGCCATTTGCCCTAACCAGCGGGAACCTGTGATGTTAAGTTCCAGGCCACATGCTTTCAATGCTGATTCTGAGAGAAATGGAAGGAAAAAAGCAAACCTGACTGAGTTGTGAGGCAGAGGGGCTGAGAAAGCTGATGCCAACCCCAAAGATCTGCACGGCCATATTGAGGAGCTCCTGAAGCAGGACGCTTGTTTTTCAGAGGCCCACACATCATCCAGAACCAAGCAGGCCCAGGAAGCAATGCTGCATCCTCCATCAAGGAAGGTAACTACAATGTGGACACTTCAAGGGGGAATGAAAAAATCCTCCTCTGAAAACCAAACATTGGCCCTGCCAATCCAACTTCACTGAGTGAGGTCACCTGAGAACTGAGGAGTTCAAAGGTTCTCTATAGCTTCCATTTACTTTGGCATAAGATTTAACAGAAAGAGAACTAAAGGAGAATTTATAAGGCCCAGGCTACTTTCCAAATCTCAAACTGCTAAAAGTTATTTAGAATTTACTTTAGCTCACAATCACATGTAAAGTGGTTCAGATGTAAAGGCTTCCTGTGTGGCTTAAGGCAGTTTAGATTTCCTCAAATGCATATGTACAGTTCTAATATTAAAGATTTCAATTCAAATCTCAAAGTACCTTAGACTCCTCTTGATTAGAGGCTGCTGTTACTTAATGTGGTGGATTGGGAGGAGGAGACAAAAAAACACACTGCCTTCATTTGGGCATTATGTTCACACAGTAGCACTAAAATAATAAACTCCATAGCCCGAAGGAAGGGCACTTACTCCTTTAAATTGAATATGTAATATAAATAAATATCTTTTATGAAGAGATGCCTGAAACTTGATTCTAAGTCAAATCCATAGGAGGACATTGATTTTCTTTTTTTTTTTTTTTGGAACGGGGATCGAACTCAGGTGCTTGTGCTTGCGCAGCAGGTGGTGAAACCACTGAGCTAAATCCCCAGCCCAGCATTGATTTATTTTAATGCAGATCAGGATGGAGCATGCAGGGGAGGGCTTGCTTCTTGAGAACAGAACTGGTCTACCACCCAAGATAATTCACTGACTCACAGGAAGATGCTACTAGGAATTGATTTGTTCATTGGCCAGGAGCAAATTAATATTTCCATTTTTATATAGAACCAAATGGAAAAAAATAACCAAATCTTTGACTTTGTAATCAATGACTGCCTAAAGCTATTTTCAATCCTCCCAGAGACAGTGATTTTGTGACCAGTCAGGGCAGAACTTAAAACCCCTAGCCCCAAATTAGAAGTGAATGAAGAAGAACTTCAGGCTGGCAAGGACCAGAGCAATTAAATGGCAATTGCCTTTTAGATATACTAATGTTGCTAATTATATTACTGTCCTAAGTACTTGGAAATGTGGATAAGAGCTCCAGGTCACTCTGGTGGGAGAAGGGAGTTAAGATTTATTAAGCCTGGCACTGAGCTGCATCCTTCACATACATTACTTCCTAAAATCCTATGAGGTATTATTAAGGTTCAGTAAGGCTGAATAACTCGATCAGTTCCAGTTGATTAGAGAATGAGTCAGGAGTCCTATCAGATTTGTATGACTCCAAAAAGCTGTGGGCTTGCAAGGCCTTGAGTGGATATAGAAAGAAATTTGTGACTTCTAGATACACTAGATTCAATAACTGGAAGAAACTAGTAGCACAGAAAGATAAGAGAATTTGAGAATTTAGTCACGAAGAAAATGTCTGTACATACGAGGACTTCAGAAGTGCTTTTTCTTGTGTGTGGAAAGAAAGAGATCCAGAGAAGAAATCTTTGTGGGCAGAATCTGAGCAGCCTTAGATCAGAACATGGGAGCTAGGAGTGGAGAAGCTTCCACCATAAGCAGATGGATTCTCCGGTATTCATGGGAACCATTTACTACCTTGGACACTGCAGGTGTTGTGAAGAAGGCCCCAGACTGCTGGAGGCTGAAAAGTCTGGTGAACTGGAAGGAAAGTGGAGGGGGCACTGCCTATACATCTGACATTTTCCATGATCATTCTGTTCATTATTATCTAGTGAAATGTAGACATTCTCCAGTTCCCCCTCCCCAGTAAATCTGATTCTGAACTGGGTAACTACTATACATTCCTATGAGTTCTCTAACTTCAAACATTGCATCTCTACTACTGACAAGCCTTAAATTTCCCCTTTTAATCCACTATAATTATCTTCAATTCAGTACTGTAGTTCTCTGAATAGTTCTGAGCTCTACAGAGGAAAAATGTGGCTCTTCACTCGTTTTCCATTTGCTCTTTTCCTGGGATCAGAAAACACTCAGATTCATAAATCTCCAATGTACTCCATGTGGTGAGCCACAATGAATCTTCATAGTTCTAGTTCTTTGTAGCTCAGTGGGCAACATCATCCACACACATCTGGAACTCTTGTCAGACTTCTACTCTAACACCCACACTTCACAGGCATCTAAGTGACAGGGACTCAGTGTCCTCACCTATAAGAGATGTACTCTGAGTACTGAGAAGGAAAGTGAGAAAATGTAAACAAAGCCTAGAATAGTGACTGAAACAAACTGCTCACTAGATGTTACTGTTTTCATTACTATTCTCTTTTGATTATAATATTTAGATGAGTAAAAGTACTCAGTACATCCATGTCAATGATCATTAGGAAATCAGGACCCTGCGGCTGGAATTTCAAACACTTGCACAGATCATTATTTCATAGTTATTACTAGCCACTTTTTCTAAACAAATGTTTTTCTCTAAATTTTTTATTTAATCAGTTTTATAGATAGTTAAATGTTGATTGTGCTGATATAGGACATGAATGATTCTTCTTCCCTTTTCTATACTTAGGCTGTCACCAGGACCTGATGATGTGGAAGTAGAGGATAAAAATGATGGTGATAGGGCCAGGGATTTAGCTCAGTGGTTCTGCCACCTGCCTCACAAATGCAAGGTCCCGAGTTTGATCCCCGGTACCAAAAAAAAAAAAATGATGGTGATGGAAAAGCTATTTTGGAAAGCCCAGGGGTCAGAATGAATAAACACCCTGAAAACGATCACCTTGGGGACCTTAAGGACAGGACACCGCTCTTCATGAGGGAATGACAATAATTCCACACAGGGAGTCCTTGTTAGCCAACTCCCTACAGTTTTAAGGATGCACAGGGATATAAAAGTCATAACATAAAAATATTCATGAACTGTTTGTTTTAACAAAGCCCCCCCCCCATTCCTGCTTACAACAGCATGTGTCTGTATCCATTAAATCAGCATCTTTGGAATTTCACTAGTGTGGGAGATTTTGAACCCTCTTTAACACAACACAAATAAAATCCAAGCAGGTTGGAAGTGGAACTGCAAAGTTTGCAAAAGATGTAGGATTGATGAAGTCAGAGAAAGTGATATTGAATAACTGAAAAACATATTAGGCCACTGGAAAAGATGGAACAGTTAATTTCATAAAGATATCAATAAAGATACTGGTGTGACAGATGCTTTACAAGAGAATGATCTGACTATCAAAAGGAATAAAAAGACTACTTTGTGTTAGTTGATCAAGCCCCCCCAAATTTTGAAAATTGATTCCTTATGTACTGCAAAGTCAAACACAAAAGGAAGGGTGTCATATAATATGATGGTATAACTTTGTAAAAGAATTGTTTGCCAATTCATTCCAAAGATGTGACCTATTTTTTTTTTTTGTACTGGGGATCAAACCCAGGACCTCGCGATTGACAGTCAGGCACTATATCACTGAGCTAAATCCCCAGCTCCTGACCTAAATTTTTTTAAGCATAAATATTACTGGACTTATTTTCATAATTTCAGTTTGGTTTTTAAAGACAAATTCCAATTATGTAATTTATTTATTTGTATTTTTATTTGTTTTTAAATATTTATTAGGAAAAGATGGTTCCAAGTTTTCCTAGCTTCATTTTTTAAGTGGTCTTTTTTCTTCTCCTGAATATTCATCGATAAAAAGGATTTCTGGTACATATAATCATACTTTTTCTCATAGAGTATGTTTAGATACATTATAAAGTAAAACCTAAGTGCTAACTGAATGTAGTCCAGAAAACCAAAGTTCTCCTCTTTTCCAAGTTGAGTTACAGCTAGAGACATTACCGCTTTTTGAGCAATTACCATGTGGCAAGTAGTTTGTATGCCCAACTTCTAAAACTTACAACTCTGAAAAGTTGGTATAGTTAATGCTAATTTTAGACATAAGAAAATGGGGACACGGATTAAGCAATATTCATTTATTCACAGAGCAAGCAACTGATGGAGAAATGATTACAATCGACATCAAAGCAGGGTCTAATGACACCTTATGCTGACAATGCAGTACATGTGGTCCCAGACACTGGAGCTGGTGGGAAGCTGTAGGTTCGGCTCAGTTGCTAATACCACCCTGTTCATCACCAGCCTCCATAAGAAAGCAATGGAAATGCAGTTTCTCAGGCAGACTTTGCACCCTGACAGGAAGAGAAGATCCCAGCTCCAATGCGGTTCCATGCATTCACTTGAACTGTTGCTGCTATAGACATGAGAAGTGTTTGTAAGCATTTCTACATGTTTTCTTGTTGTGGACACTATTTTTTAGCAGAAAGGCTGACCATGTTACTAGACATTTAGGTCTCAATGTGCCAAATACAATTCTGATATCAAAATGTTCATAAAATCCAAGAAAGAGTGGTGGGAAAGTGGTTTCAGATGCTCCCTGGAACAATGTTTTCCTGCTTCTTCATGAAAGAGTACAGATAATCATCTCTGACTGCATAAAGGAGTTCTTAAAAATCCAGCAGATTCTCTGGGTTGTAATATTTCTGAACACAGGAATCTTGTACATGAGAGCTTCCTTTTGGGCAGCTGAAGGCAGTATTATTTATGGCTAGCAACACATGTTAGAGAACAAAATCTCTATCTTCAAGACTCCTGGGCTGCTTATCGCTCAGCTTTTAAAGACATATTATACCTCACCTTTGCCAATTAAAAATAAAACTAATATGACTTTCCACTAATGCCTATTATATTTCTCTCATAGTATCTTATTAAAGTATTCACTAATTCATCAAGCTTTCTGGAGAAAGGCATAATGAATCTGTAAATTATATTTTATTGCAGATCTAAAAATTTTGTTTCTCAGGGCAGCAAGACATTAGATATGAAATCTACATAAAAAACTAAATGTTTTGATATTTTAGTAGCTCAAACCAATAAATTTCTACATCTAGACTTTACAACATGGTTTCATAAGTTATTTTGGGTTTAAATGATTTTTCTGTCTTAAAATGATATATTATTGTTTTTTAAAAATATTCTTACTTGAAGCTAATTTGATATCTACCTTATGAAATTATTTTACCTAGACAACTGTATAGGAAGAATTGTTAAAAATTCCATAGGAAGTATTTATTCAAAGGTTTCAGATAATTTTGAAATATTAAATTATGAGAAATCACTAAAAAGCCAAGATTTAAAAATTTTTAAATTTATGTGATTTGTTTCAGCAAAGACACATGTTTTCAGCCATATAGTATCTTACTTTTTTTTTTCAAGAGGAACACACATCTTCTTTATTTTATTTTATTTTTTTGGTAGTGGGGATCAAACTCAGGACCTTCCACTTGCGAGACAGGCGGCAGAACCACTGAGCTAAATCCCCAGCTATCTTACTTCTTATTACATGTATTCAGAAGTTTCTGTGAGTTCAAAAGTTCACAGTAATAATTTATAAGGGTATTAGCTCTGAAGCAAGCCAGAAGGAAAGTGCTGCTTTTAATCAACACTCAGCAACAATTCTACACAGCAGCCGATTTCACCAACCCAGTGTGATACAGGGTATTGCAAGCTCATACACTGTCAAGACTCTTTAAAAAAAGTACGGTTTTTCACAAGGTAAATTTAGAAAAATATAAATAATTACTCATAGGCATTCCATATTTCTAACTTTGGGGAACTGTAGCTTTAGTGAATGTTAGCAAAAAACCTTGTACATACATTGTGGAGATAAAGAAAAAATGGTTTATTGTGCTAAAGTGAGACTAGGAAAAATTTGCCTTTTTCCTAGAAGTGGGAAAAGATTTTATTTAAAGGATGTAGTCCCCAAGTGAGGTTCTAAGGAAACAAGGTAAAAGATGGCATTATAAGGGTTTCCACTACAATGATTAAGCATTTCCCAAGTCTCCCATTACATATTAAGAAACAAATTTTAATTTCTTTCTAATCCTGAAGTTTAAGTCTATTTAGGGATAGAGAAAGATCAAAGACAAATGGTAAAGTGATGCGGGCAATTTTTTCTAAAAAATGTAAGATTCTTGTTCTTTCATTCACTCACTCCTTCCACTCAATATTTAGTGAATACCACGTCAGACACAGCCACTGGACTTTCAGCAGAGACAAGCCTAACCAGCTCTCAACCCCCAGGGTATACATATTTGAATGCAGCACTGCTCAGCAGAACTTTCTGGCTTATGGGAATGTTCTGTATGTGTGCTGTCCAATGTGGTAGCCACTAGCCACATGTAACCATTGAGCATGTGAAATGTGGGCTACTGTAACGGAGAAACTGAATTTTAAATTTTATTTCACTTCGATTATATTTAAATTTAAGTAGCCACATATCGCTAGTGTCTGACATACTGGACAGTAGAATACTAAATGGATTAATCAGAAAATAACTAAGTAAATACGTACATAAAACCTTTTCAGGCTTGGGTAAGTGCCATATGGGGTGGGGGAACAGGGCTTGGAGGGTGTAGCAACTAAGCTTAATTGTCAGCTGATCACGGACTAAACCCTCTGAAACTGTGAGGCAAAATAAACCTGTCTTCCTTGAGTTTGTGAGTTTCAGGTATGTTCCAGCTATTGGAAAGTTGACAAGTATAAGGGGAGGAGTGTTTCCTGGGTTCTTTTAAATATGTAAATCAAGAAAGGCCTTTTAAAGGAGGTGAATTACAGCAAAGACCTAACTGATGAAAGAGATTAGGTCATGTAAAAATATGGGAGGGAGGGAGATCATATGAAGAAAGCACTGCAAGGGCAAGAGCCCTAATAAAGGAGTGTGTTTAACAGGATACATAGAGCAAGAAGGTCACAGTGCAGGAAAATGGGAGATTATCAGGACAAAAAAGAGAAGAAAGCAGAGATATGAGTCTGCTTGGCCTTATGGCCCATGAGAAGGAGTTTGGAGTTGCTCGTGATGTACATGGAAGTTACTGAATGGTTTCAAGTGGAAGAGTATTGAGCTGATTTAACATCAGACATGGGTTTGGTGGAGACCAGACTGGAAGAGAAGAGGACTAAAAACAATGGCCAGTTAAAAGTCCATTCGTCTAGCATTAGTCCAGGCCTGACACTCCGTGGTTTGTGTATAGCAAGATGAGCAGACAGACTTAGAATATATTATGAGAGTAGAACCAACTGTGCTGAGCATACATGAGTGAAGACAGAGATAGTAGTTAAATACGTGTCCAACATTAGCTGTAGGACTTGCCCCAACACTGCCACCATCAGACACTGGGGAGGACTGATCTTGGAACCAAGAGTGACACAGGATGGGGAGGGATTCTACCTGCCATTCCCTTCAATGTGTCTAGGCATGACAGTGAACATGGGAGACAAGACAGCAAATTAGCTGTTCCTTCTGTTGATTTGGTTCTGATTAATTTCATGATATGGGGATCTTACCATGCCAGGGGCTTTTCTAGTATTCAAAATGTATTTTTTCCTGCAATGTAGTCTTACCTCATCTGTTGCTCAAAGTGATGTTTCCAATGCTAGAGGAAAACCTGGCAGCATTGAGTTTATGGGGAAGTGGATTTCATGGGCAATTTAACAAGCTTTCAAGGATCATTTTGACTAGACATAATTTTTATCTTGTGTACTGAGTTTATAACCTAATTACCTTATAAAATGGGGGTTCCCTGTGTAGCATTACTAGCACAGAATTGCTTCAACTTTACTCCGAGGGAAAATGGAGGATATTACATTGCTATATTTCAGTTTCAAAGAACTTGAAAATCAAGCTATCTCATAAGATTTGGGGGGTAAGCCATCTTATATATGAAGGACATTAACACAAATAAAAGAGAATATGCAAATTTTAAAGGGTCTTATCTATTACATTTCTGTCCACTGAAACACTTACTTTTTGGGGGGTTAAGACATGGTCTTGCTCTATAGTTCAGGCTGGCCTTGAACTCATCATGGAGCCTAGGTTGGCTTCAAACTCCCAGTGATCCTCCTGCCTCAGCCTCTCAAATGCTGGGATTACAGATGTGTACCACCACATCCAACTGAAACAGTTTTAAATTGAAATTGAGTTTGTCAGATGTTTGTTTATAAAACCCGTGGGACAAGAAAAAGGAAACTTGACTGGAATTTGCTTACTTTTCTAAAATGTTTATGGTAGGAAGATAAGCTCTCAAACAAAGACCACGTGCACCTTCTCACACATAAGCTTTTTCATACTCAAGATTATGTGATCTCAAAGCTTAAATATTCTTTGAGAATATTTAATATATAATTTATACCCTAGCACTTCAGATTTGGGAGTGATGGCTAGAAAAACAAGCATGTTTAATTAGTCCTAAAGAAAAGAAATACAACTGGAAATTAAAATTGTTGGTTTAAAAATGCAATAGAAAACATGCCTCATACATGCTGAAGGAAATCTAAATATGTACTGTGCTTTAATCTGAATAAAAAGTATAAAAATAAATAAAACGCCGGTTGTTCTGCTTTAACAGGGATGTTTCATTTACTGTTTTTTATTAATTTTTGTTTTTTGCTCATGTTTAACTCCTACCAGGCTGATCATTGAAAATATCCTATAATCCGAGTCACATAATATTGACATGATTACTTCACTAGATATCTGCTCCAAGACAATCAGCTCAGTCAGGGCAACTTTCTTTCCAATTGCCTTTGCTGAAAAGCTGCATAAACATACCAGGCCAATTAATTCTCTCCATAGCTTTAAGCCTCATTGACATGCAGATGAGAGCCTGCTCAAATGACAAGCCTGGAGTCACATGATATGAATTAGTCTACTCACACAGATATGCCCAGCACTCCAGCCCACAAACCCAGAAGAGCACCTCACAAGAATTCTCTCTGCTCTCATTATTGCAGATAGGTAAGTTAATTAGATATCTTGTAGGCAGTTAGGCAGGGCCAGCTCACAAGGAGCCACCATGGAAGACAGTGAGGACACATTCACTGAAGGCCAGCACTGTAAAAGGAGAGAAATTAGCACACCCTTGTAGGATTAATAGCAGTGATTGATATTCTAAACAGGTATCAATCACCTGGGTGGGGGGGCCAAAGTCTTAACCCAGCCTCTCCAGGAAATATCCCTGACCCCCACCCTTACTGAAAATCCTTGCATGCTTGCTACGTGACTTGCTCCCCGATTTGATCCCCATTTAATCAATATTACCTGGGTGACTGTACTTGCAATCTTATTGGTTGGTCATAGTTTTGCCCCACCTCATGCCCACCTTGTAAATTTCCATTGGGTCTTATTGTTTTGTCCCACTTTGTACCTGCCTCACCACATGGCTTTGCTGTATAAAACAACTTTGAAAAGTGGGGTGAGTGGGCAACCCACTTTCCAGTCCTCCTTCTGTCTCTCTTAGGCAGAAACATTCTTTCTTCCAATAAATTTTTCCTACTCTTAACCTCCATTGTGCCTAGAATTCATTCTTTGATTTTAGAGAACACAAACTCGCGTTCTGTATATCTAGCAGGTTTGGGAGTTACATCTCTTCCCCCTATATCATCATCAGTGTTTCTGGAAGACCAAGGTCTCTTGTAATGCATATCAAACTACACTCAATTCTCAACATTCTTCCTTCAACATAATGAAACATGCAACAAGTAGAGGAAGAAAGTTCAGTCTGCACTCTAGAAAAGTGAAATATGTGTTTTTCTGAAATAGGAAGAGAATGTGAATCAAGGAAGCATGACCTCAGATGTCTACTGAATGTAGACAGGTCATCTAAGCATCATTTGGAAGACTTGAATTCTATACATCCTGAGCTCAGGGTCTACCTGGTCACTCTAGTTCCCAGTATATTTTGGTGCTCTGTTCCATGTAGGTGGATAGTATGTGCTCAGTACACATATATAATATAAGTTAATAAAGGCTGTCTATGAGTAGCTGTGTAATTTTTGGCTTAACTCATTCTCTGGAGAACTTTCCTCTGCACTAAAATGTGGTGCTGGGTTAGAACTGTCTTTCCTCTGTTCTCATCCCCATCTTGAGCCCTCCCTACACACCTCACTTTAACTACAGCATCTGGCTTTCCTCCTGCCAATTATCTCACAACTGTTATTATTTTGAGCTTTTTGTTGTAAAATACACAAATCATAATTGTATAGCTTAATGGATTTCCACAAATGGAAGCTGCTTCCCTCCTGTCCCATTTCAATCCCTAACCCCTCTTTTCTGAACCCTAGGTAGGTAACGATCATCCTTAATCCTAACATAACAGACTGTCTTGCCTGATTAACTTTATATAAATGGTGTCACACAGGATGTATTCTTTTTTTTTTTTTTTTGGTACTGGGGATTGAACTTGGGTCCTTGCGCCTGTGCAGCAGGCGGCGAAACCACTAAGCTAAATCCCCGGCCCACACAGGATGTATTCTTGTTCTGTTTTTTCTTTTGCTCAACATAATGTGAGAAAGACTCATCTTACACTGTTGTTATTGTTGATTCTTTCCAGCTCTAAAATTCTATTCATGCTAAGTACTAAACCAATAAATAAGAAAAATGCTTTTGACAATATTCAAGGCAATATAATCAGTCATAGTGGTATTAAACAACCATAAACACATAGACCTAAGTCATCTTTGTCCATATGCGCAGTAAATGATTTCTCGTGCAGACAGGGTTCTATATCTACCATTGACAAGTAACTGGAAGCTGGTGATGATTCCAAAAGTGTTTTAGTTAAGGTTCTAGTTTAGAGTTACAGAATATCAACTGTGATTAACCAAAAATTTGTCTTTGAAACAAGGTGATTTCAAGAAGCCTGTAACTCACTTGCATGAAGATAAAAAAGTATCTGTTGAACAAATGGACTCATACAAAAAACCCAAAGTTGTCTTCTGATGTGTCATTTGGCCACACAATGAATGATTTTTTTCTTGGCTTATCGTCCTGAGAATTAAAAAGCTTGATTCTTTTTACAAGGTTCATAATTGGTAAGGAAAATCTAAAATTTTATATAAGTTAAAAAACAAAAGCAAACAACAACAAAAAACCTCCAAGAAGCTTTTCAATAGTGGGAAACTACTTCCCATGTCTATAAAAAAACCATGAAAGTGCCATTTAGCTCAGCGGTGCTGCTGCCTGCCTCGTAAGCACAAGGTCTTGAGTTTGATCCCTGGTACAAAAACAAAAACAAAAACATGAAAAAAGGTTTCAAATGAAGCTTTATTGTACAACAAAATGCAAATTTAAAAAAATCTCTGGAAACCCACATTTGCCACTTGTCCTTCAGCAGAATTAGAAAAATCAGTAATCAGAGAAAATAGAGAGACTCCAGTAATATACAAAAAATTGTTATATATATTGACACTCTTAAAAAGGAGGCTTAATCCAAACAGGGTTTTTAAAAAAAAATCCCTGTGAGCTTGTAAAGACCTTTCAGACTGTTATTTTGGCAAACAGTGGTGTAACCTTCTATGACAATGCAGAACTGACAACATAAGAAGCTCATTTTCTGGGTGGGTCTGGATGAAATCTAGTAAGAGCAGAGACAAAAAGATAAGTGACTTTCACTGAAAATACCATATTTACCTATTTAATTCACTTGTGAAAACATCATTTGCAATCATTAAGCATTCAAGAATTTGAAAACTGCACTTTACTGATCATTGGTAGGCTTTGTTGCTTTTAGGGGAGTTAGACGGAGCAGACATGGCCTGCCTCTTAGAGGATATCAGTGGACAAGATCAAAGACCCTGATTTTTGGAAGACAAGAGGTCATCAGTGCTGAAAGATCCCTCCTTCTCCACAAGGCCATCATTTGGTTTTCTGGTATACAGCTGACACTCACTTGGTTTGGATTAGAATTGGCCAATTCGCTAGGCAGCTAGCCTTTCCGATGAGATCAGCACAAAGATCCCAGTTACAGCTGGACTCAAACACAGACAGAAGATGTTGCATGTGACTGATTAGTGCCCTTTGTTGAGGCCTGTCTGGGTCCTAATGACATTAAATGCAAAACAAAAAAAGCTGCTCATTGGCCATGTTAAGTATACAACCACTACAGAAGTAACATGACTTTAATCAGCTCATATTTTTAATTCTCCTTTGCAATCAAATAAGCACATCTATTACTGAAGGAAAGAAGACATAAGACAAGGAAAGATTATTACAAAACAGAATTTAGACAGGGCAGAAAAAGCCTGAAAAGGGGCAACACACCTTCCCAATGAGGTCAGCACTAAGACCTCTACTGTAGCTGGAATCAAATGCAGACAGAAGATGTTGCATGTAACTGATGTGCCAGCTGGAGCAGCTGTCAGGCTTCCTTCTCTCTTGGCTGTGGTCAGGTGCCTGAGAACCAAATCTCAAGGAACAACTTCCCCAGGCCGCCACCATTCTGGACCATGGTACTCTGGGCTCTCTTCTCAAAGCAAAGTCTTTCACCTTTGCAACTCTGAGGCTACAAAGGCTGAAGTACAAAGGCTGCTGGTACTTGTGATGTCCTCAGGCTGTCTTTTCTGTCATCTTCTGAAATGCTTGGCTTTTTCTTACTAGTCTTTTCAGTGATCAATTTCTCATCTGTTCCATCTTTGCAGGCCACAATTTTACTGGAGCTTCTTTTCTGGCCAAACTCACATTTTGAATCATTGTGCTGGGCTCTTTGCTCTTGACTCTCAACATAAATCTGGCTAAAAGCCCCCAACAGTAGTCACGCCACCACCTCAACATTAGACTGCCTTGAAATTTCTTCTGCAAGATTACTTAGCTCACTGCCCTTAATCTCAGTCTCAGGCAAAGTCTCTGGACATAAGCAAAATGCAGACAAACTTTCTACCAACATATAGCAAACACACTCTCTGGAGTCCAAAAGCCAATGCAGTCCTTCTTCCCAGCTGGAACTTCCTAATCCTGGTCTTTACCTGGAGGGTTTCTATCAGAATTCTGGTCTTCTAAGCTCTGACCAGAATCTCCCTTCAAGGATGGTTTAAGGTTTTCCAGCTCTACTTTTTCAGCTGGCATCTCCAAACCTTTCCTAACTCTTCCCCCTCCCACAAGCCAAATCAAAGGTTCTCAAACCATATGGTCAAGTACAGTCACAGCAATGACCTCAATTCTCTGGTACGAAATTCTGTCTTGGTTACTTTTCTTGTTGCTAGGACAAAATACCCGCACTCAAAGTTAAAGGAGGAAAGGTTTATTTAGCTCACAATTTATAGCAATTTCAGTCCATAATCAGCTGGCTCAAAGGCAGGGTGGTGTGGCAGACAGGCATGCAGAGGAGTTTATGGCAGGAAGAAGGTCATAAAGCAAGCAAGAGACCTTAGCAGCTTTTTTCTGCCCCTTTTATAATCTAGACTACTGAGATTAGAGTGGGGCCAAACCAATCAGTGGACTGATATAGTTATCACCCACCCTTAATCCCAGCATCACACACTAGATTCAACCACTTCTGAAAAGCCCCACCTATGATCGCATGAAGCTTTGGGGCAACATCCAAACATAAGCTATAACAAGAATATAAACTAAATTTTCTGACTCAATAGGAAAATGTTGGAGGTATAGTACAGATACAGCAAAATCTGATTTGGGTTATGTAACTGATATGTGAAACATGTTTAAAATTTTAATAATGATCTCCAGGATTTAAAAAAATTAACAACACTCAAGACTATCAGCAAAATACTGAATGTCTTAGCTATTTTGTTTTGTTTTGTTTTGGTTTGGTTTTTTTGAGACAAGGTTTCACTATGTAATTCAGGCTGGCCTTGAACTCACTAAGTACCCCAGGCTGGCCTTGAACTCATGGCGATCCTTCTGCCTCACCCTCGCAAGTGCTGGGATTACAGGCATGCGCCACCACACCTGGAAATATCGTAGCTATTACATGGTCTTTAGAATTCAGGTTTCTGTTAAAGCCCCTTCTAAAAAATTCCCTTAGTAACATCCCTGTGTATTTTCTTCATCCATCATGAACAACCACTCTGATCTCCTGTACCTTTTCTTAATTCCATCTCTTATGTGAAGGCTTCCTTTTTGTCAAGCTTTGCTGTGAAGCAGCCCGCAGATGATTTGGAGACCTAACTCATGATCCCACCATACACACATTCTGTGACTTTTAGGTTTTGTCACATATGTAAACACACAAAAAGTAAAATAACATGGTTGTTGTCCCACAACCCAAGTAAAGTTGGTCAGCAATGAGCTGTGAGTCAGAATCTAAGCTAAAAACCAGAGCAATGACTAATAAGAATTTTCTAGTAATCATCATCGATCTACACAAAACTCTAATTCTTTTTTTTTTTTTGGTACTGGGGATGGAACTCGGGACCTTGTGCTTGCAAGGCAGGTGGCAACACCACTGGGCTAAATCCCTGGCCCAAAACTCTAATTCTTATAAAACCTTTTGTGAAGCATTATTTGTACATAAAAGGAATGCGTAAATCTAACATATAATGTCTACTTAGTATGTACTAATAATATGAAAAATTATATCATCCTAACTAAACAGTGTTCATTAGTTGAAGCTAATCCTGGAAAACTGAATTATGAAAGGAAAAATTATGTGTGGATGTGTCTTAATTATCTCTGATATCTCTTTTGTATAAACATAAAGAACAGCAAAATTGTTTACATATTCACTAATCTATTCAGCTGGGATGGACCTCAAATTCAGATATTAGAATCCTTAGCTTATTCCAAATGTAGAACTGTGACATGACCAAGAAAATTTACTTTTTGAAATAAATCTGCATAGATTTTTTATTATAATTAAATAAAATTTTGAGATTCCTCCCATGCTTATCCCCTTTTCCATTATTTCCTAACTTAGTATGAAGTTGCCATATATCTAATGTTACCAAATTACTTTTTCCACTTAGGGAAGAATATAATACAGCCACTCTTCAAAGAACAAGCTGATGGGAGAGCTACGCTACAGAATGTGAGATGGTCTTCTGACTGGCCAGGAGGGCCTGTGACAGACAGATGTGACAGTTAACCTGGACTGTCAACTTGACTGGTTTATGAGCACCTAAGGGATTAGTATAGCACAATTCCCAGTATCACTTCTCCAGCGTGTGACTTTGGGTACTTTATCTGGTCCCTGACCCCATCCTCTCTGGTGCTGCTCCCCTGCTCTGCTTCTCAGCCACCATGAACTGAGCAGCTTTGGTCCATCATGCCCTTCCATCACGATGTTCCTGCCTTGGAGCCAGCCAAGCATGGATGGAATCCCTGAGATCTCAAGCCAAAATATACTCTGCCTCTTTTGGACATTACAGGTGACAGGTTTTTTTTGTCCCAACAATGGGGAAGCTAACTAATAGAATAGATGAGTAGAACAGCCAAGGGCAAGGGAGAGCTCCATCAAAAGCATTATGCCCTGATGAAGTACCACTTATTTAGAAAGCAGAATACATCTGTGTGGCTACCACAGGATGCACAATGGAATATGCCAATAGAGATTAGAAGGCCTATCAGGCCCTCAAATACACAGAGACACAAAGAACCATGCACTTTGTCTAAAGACAGAAAACAAACAAATAAATGGAATATCTAGTGTGAGATATAGAAGAAAATTGTCTTACCTAAGAGTTTTCTCCTTCTTGTCAACAAAGATCTAATATGCTGTTACTCGTTTTTAAAAGTTGATTTATATAAGGAAAAACCTAAAAGTTTTCAACACATTAAAGCAGTATGGTCAGGATACACCTCAAATCTCCATTCATTTCTTCAGCTGCAAAGCTGAATGCTCCTAGCTTTGACGCCCTTTTGATGTACTATCAGCAGCACCTATCATGGCAAGTTTAAAAGATTTATTTCAAGCTCTACTCCCCCCAAGATTTTAATTTAATTGTTTTGGGCCTGGGACTTAGCTTCATTATTTTTAAAGACTCTTCTGGTAATTTTAATGTGTGACCAGAACTGAAAATACTTGTGCTAAATAAATATTCTGAAGAGACAAATAATTTGTGTTTAAATGGAGGGGCCAATGGAGGCACATTCCATTCATAAGTAGTGGTGATAGAAAACTCACAGTTGTAGCTTTACTCCAGAGGTCTTTATTATTAGAGAATAATTGCTAACAGAAAAGGTTCAATATACTTTTTCATCAAAATAGTGAGAAAGAGCACACTGGGGTATTATATTAGAAACAAAGTTTAAACTATAAGTACAGCTATAAACTAAAGCTATAATTGCAGAAAGACTAGATCAAATGTTCATTTTTCAGGACATAAATTTTTGTATAAAGTTATATAACAGGTCAGCCTAAACTAGTTTATTGCAAAAATACTTTAAAAAGTCATCGATTTTCCCAAGAGCTTCTCTTTACCTTTCATTCTGAAATAATTCTCATATAAAATATCTTATGTCCTCATCCATCCTTGTTCTCTCATCTTCAACTGTTCATTTGTCTGACTCTGCTAATTCCCATTCATCAGTTGATTTATATGTGATTCAGGCAGTTTTTCAATATTAATTTCTTTCAATTAAAGATCTTGCAATCAATTTGCTTTGTTATATGGATTGTATGTATATATTTAGTATTGTATTTTTTGTATTAAATTGTAAATATCTTATAATCATTCTCAAAATGATGAACAGAAACATTAACCGGATGGTGCTTTAGAATAAGACTTTTTAAAACTAGTTATTTCATCAGTGAATGTATATGCTACTCTTAGGCTCATTCACCTTATAAGTGAACAATGCAGACTCAGATAATGTGGGAAGGGTGCTTGTAACTACAATATTTATCCAAGAACATCAATGTAGATACAGTAGTAAATACCCAGAGCATACTGTTCTATGAAGTGAACATTGATTTACATGTCTTTTTTCCTTTACTGAGAAAAGATATCAAATATGAAGGAATAAACTTTATAAATATTAGTTTCTACAGTCCCCATTTCTTTAAGCACTATGTCAAATACTTGGGAACAAAACATTTTCAAGTCATTTCTGAACTGTTACAGTATTTTGCATGAAAGATAAACGTGCTTTGAAATCTAAACCAGGAAAGAAGGAAATCCCAGTAATATGAACAAAACTTAAAATATAATCAATTTGCAGCATTCTTTAAATTTTGAAAACTACTACTAACTTAAGAGATTAATAAATAAAATACCTATTACTTGGTTTGCTCATAATATCTTGGTAATGTTGAGTATGCAAAAGCTATAATGGTTAATTTTGATTGTCCACTTGATTGGATTGAGAAATGCCAAAGAAATTAGTTATGCACAGTTCTGGGTGTATCTGTGAGGGAGTTTCCAGAGATGATTGACATGTGGGACAGCAAACGGAGGAGGGAGACCCAACTTGAATGTGGGTGGCACCACTCCATAGGCTGGGGTGCTGGATGGAATAAAAGTGGGAGGAGGAGGGCAGCATGTAGCAAATTCTTTCTTGCTCTTTTTCTGCTTTTTAGCTGGCATGGGGTGAGCAGTTTTCCTTTGCCATGATGTTTCTGTGTCCATAGGGATAGAAGCAAAGGACCCAGGTGACCATGGAATGAAACTGTCAGCTAAGATAAACCTTTCCATTTAAGCTGACTTTCTCATGGAAATCTTAGCCATGGAAATCTGACAAAAAAAAAAAAAAAAAGAAAAAGAAAAAGAAAAATGAGAAATAGAAGGGAAAACACTTCTGATTTTTTAAAATCAAAAATGTCATCAAAGGGAAAATCAGGATGTTTCCCAAATTCAACTTCACCCTCCCTTGAATAACTTCACAATTCTATTTGAGATGAAAACACATAAGATATTCTTCATTTCACAATACTCCATAAATAAGACACAGGCAGAACTGTTTGAATAAGGTGCTCATTCTTCAAAGATGCCATGTCAAATCCATTATATTAAAAATATAAAGATTTCTAGAAATTGGAAATTGACTAAAAAGGGACAAAAAGAAAAATCATATCTACACATATGTGGAAATGTCAATGACTTTCAAATTACCTGAAGTAACAGAACACATTCTTATATGACTATGCTTATGGTTTAGAACACTTAAACACACAAACACACACACATTCACATACACAAACACAAAGATGAACACACTATACTGTTATCTTTGCAATTTGGCCTTGAGCACAGAAGCCTGTCAAAAGAAAAAAATCATTTCCCAAAGAACTCCCACACCCGGTCAAAGAAAGCAAAGCTGGTAAACAGATGTTCCTTGTGGTCAAGATGTTATGATGGCCACTTTATCCCAGCAAGTTCTGAGAATCATTTCTCACATCGACCTTCCAGAAAGCTGTAACATATTATGAATGACAAAGAACTCACAGTCTATCTTTTTAAATAACTTGTGGGTAAAAGGAAGAAAGGCAAAAAATACCAGCTTCCTGAAGGTTCTACTGAAGTACATGTTTTTTTGTTCCAGTTACCTTAAAACACTAGGTTATCTCTAATCAAGTGATAAAAATTAGCTCACTCACATCTGGGAACCATTCCTGCAAAGCTTCCCTCAAATTCTATTTTAATTATTTGGTAATACAGTTAACGTGATTGAAAAAAGCTCTATGCAATCCAGTGACAACTGCTTTCATTATGTCCATAATTATATCCATACCATATCTCAGAGTCAAAATTATTACTTTTATCTTGCTCCTAAAAGGTTTTTAAATTGACTTCTTGGCTTTATACTATTATTAACTGGACATGTCAGAAGATCTGCAAATAGATCATTTCAACTCTATTTTCATTTACCCAAATTCCAATAAGTCATTAGAAATGAATGTAAGAGTCTTATTACTCAATGATTAGCAGAAAGATGTATACTGGTTCAGATTTCTAGATCATCTGTTTTACAGCTCTAAAACTCCATTAGTCCATGAATCTATTCTTTGTAAGAGACATGATCTAATTGAACATATTGGTTGAACTGCCTTCTACTTAAACAAAAAAGGACTTTCTGGCTTTGGAAAAATCATCATCTATTTGAGACAAGCTCTATTCCTTCATCTTTAACACTGGAATCCTACTTTTAACTTCATTAAGTGATTATGTACTTAGAAAACATAAAAGCCACATAAAATAATTTATGAGATAAATGAAAAACATTTTTATTTGAAAAAAATTCCCAAGAAGTAAGTCCTAAATAATAATAAAAATGTCACTAGGCCAAACCAATTGGTGTAAGCATTCTGTTGGGTGTTCAAAGGTCAAAGAACCATGATTTCCTTGAATCTCTAACACTTCCAGGAAACTATTTTGCACTAGACCATCTCAAGAATGGAAACCATTAAAGACATGTTCCCTGGACTGCAGGGCTAGATCATGTTCATCTTCGTATCCCCTAACAAATATGTAATAAGCAGATGCCAACTCTACAATTCCAGAGCTGCTCTAGACTCTCCAGAATTTTACATGTATCTCAAAAAGCAGTTATAAGGAAAGGAAAGCAAACAAAAATCTAGCATCCTTATTATCTTGATCCTAAGTTTAAAAGTAAGAAACATTAGGTTCATTAAAAGACCAAACTGGGGCCGGGGATTTAGCTCAGTGGCACCACACCTGTCTCGCAAGCGCAAGGTCCCGAGTTCGATCCCTGGTACAAAAAAACAAAGAGCAAACTGGATATTATAATTAAGAAACACATGATACCACTCCAATCAAATAAGAGCCACAAATTTGATATTAGCATTTTTTGAAATATAAATCACCACAGACCCTTCATTGATGCAACTAGTAAATTCTTTCATCTGTCCATGGCCAAGTTGTTTGTTTTTGTCACACAAAATTTCAGTGGTGTTCAGTACGTAGTCTGAAGAGTCTGTGTTCTTCACCTTGCCAGCACACATGTCCATAACTTGTTAAGACCAAAACACAATTGGAAAAATGTGTATCTTTCCTATTTACTAAGTTCATAGTATTTTAGCCCAATCATTTTTAGGCCTCTTATAACTAAGCCAAGGATTCTGTGTTCCATTTGTGTGTGTGTGTGTGTGTGTGTGTGTGTGAGTGTGTGCATGTGTGTATGTTCCATTTTTATGATGAAGTATAGACTTACTATTAATGGCAACTACTTTAATTCAAAAGATTAAGTGGGAAGGTACTTAAACTATTTATAATTTGCTAAAATGAGGAGTTGAAAAAATAAGTACAAAATAAAATTTTGAAAATATAAATTTTAAACTCTGAATGGATGCATTGCTGTTTCAAAACACTCAATTGTTCTAAAACAAACTAGCCTTCTGAAGAATTTTGTCCTTGTCCTTCTGTACCTTCCAGTGAAACCACCTAACGGTAGCCCTTTGCTTTTTGATATATCTGCAGTGATAGATTGTATGAAAATTGTTGCTATTTTCCTACTGTTATCTTCCTTCATGCATCATCTCTGCTTTCTCTCATTTCCTCATGGCTCAAAGCTTTTTCTTCTCTGAAGCCAGTGTTTGCTTGACATGAAAAATAGGCTCTAGTAAGACTAATTACATAAAATGAGGGAAAAACTTAAATCTCAATTATGAAATAATTAATTATAAGAACCATTAGGTAGAATGATGGTACTTGAAGCTATGCCTCATCAATAAAAATTCTCTTAATTTATTTTCAGGTACACTTGTGATCTTTAATATCCTCCTTACTTTTTTACAGCAAGTGGCTGTGAATAATTTATTCATTTAGTCAACAATTACTTGTGGACTGCAGATTATGTGCCAGGTATTGATCTATGCTCTGGGGTTATAGAACTGAATAAGAGAGATATATTCTGCTCTCGTGAGGCCTGTACGTTAGTGCAGGAAGATGACATTAAAAAATTAAGTATGTAATTTCAGGTAGAGGAAGGAACTGGGAGGACAAATACAGTGTTATGGGGTGAGCACAGCAGTCAGAGTTGTGCAATTTTTGAATAAAATGGTGATGGAAGGCCTGGTAAGATGACATGTGGACAAGTCATCAGAAAATAAAAAGAACTCAGCTTAGCTTTAGATCTTAGCCATGTTCTATACTTCAGCTTGATATTTTGATGTCTAGTGAATCACAGAACACTGGTTCTCAACCTAGTGTGACTTTGCTACTAAGAGATACTGGGCAAGGCCTGGAGATAATTTTGATTATCATACCTGGAAGAAATTGCTATTCATAACTAATGGGAAGAATCCAGAGATAGTGTTAAATATTCTACAGTCCACAGGGAAAGGACTCCCCACACCCCAACAAATGACCTGATTGGAAGACTCAGTAGGACTAAGAAATTAAAGCAAAATTGGCCTTTCCCAACCCTCCATACCTTAGAGAAAACAAGCAAAAGAAATGTGACCTATTGAGCATCTAGCACAGAGCACTGGTGATTTATTTATAAAACATTCTCAGTGATCCATTAAAGCAAGATATAATTACTAATATTTTATCACTTCTTTTTTAAAAAAACTGTTTACATATAAAAGCCACACTACCGTTGTTTCAAATATTCAGTAACTAAAATTTACACTAATTTCAACTGTCTCCAGTTCAAATTACTAACTTTTAACAGTGTATTCCAACCTGAGTGATGTGTTCCTATTTGAATAAAAGATTTCAGACAGTAAGTATTTTTAGGGAAAAAGTGAGTTGGAAGGGAAATATAAGAAAACTACTTCACAAGCAAGAGTCAACTTTATAAGCAAACATTTAGCCAACCGCAGCTAAGAGGTGAGAGGTAAGGAAAAGAGCTAGCTGATTTAGTTTGACAGCTAAGATATTTTTAATGTCATTGGAGAATCTTACTGGTATGAAGAGTTCTATAATTTTAACTCATGAATGAACATATTTTCTAAAACTATTTTAAGATGCCATCTGCCTTAGCATCTCTTCCAATATAAGTGCAATCACGTTTAAGAGCAAAGGAAGGAAAAAAGACCTTCTATTTTGTTTCTTAGTTAAGGGAAGTATGGAGGTAGTTTATATGTCAACTGTGGATATCCCTTATAAATCATCTCTAAAATAAGAACACTATTTCTCAAACATTCTGTTATTGGAAAAAGAGCAAAGCCTGCTCATCATAGACACCACAAAAACAAGCTACAGAGAATGGAAGCTGATATAGTGGAACACATCATACGTACTGGTGAGTAAGACAGAGCTGGAGGACCTAAGGCCATGGGCTCTGGAGTCATGGTTGAGTCCTTCCCCACAATTCACCTGAAGAGTTACAAAGGGCAGGTTCTTAGTCTCTTTATAAAGCTATTTCTTCATCTGTAAGTTAGGGGTAATGATCATCAAAGGTCCCCCAGAACTGTCATAAAGATTAAATGAGACGATAGGTGGAAATTCTTTACTCCATGAGGATTCGGTTGTGACAGACAGCTATACTAGACTGTGAGTAGCTGCATGTGGATTGAAATAATCCTGTGGTGGTGTTTTTTTATACACAAGTCCATACCCAACAATGTGATGAATCACAGTGCGAAGATGCTGTACCTCTGTGTACAGGGAGTCCCTTGAATACCTGCAGTTGTACCCATAGGACACTACCTGAGCACCTGTGCACTGGGTCCAGTGTGTACTCAGCAGTTGCTGGTTTCCGTGTTTTATTCTCCAGCTGAGCATCCCTGTGCTCCAGGGTCTACTCCTTGACCTAAGGCAACAGTGGATAAACCGCTGGAAGAGGAGGAAAGGAGCAAAGCAAAAAGCTATAACTTGGGCACATTAATGCTGATGTCTGGCAACTGACTAATGAGATGTGGGCAACAGCTGAAATTGCATTTAAGTTTATTCCCCTGTCCTTTAACTTCTGATTCTATAAATAATCAAGAAGCAAATTTGTTGGGGACAAAGGGTTTTGGAAGAAGCTAAATTCAAGATGGGTTATGGTATATTTGATTTCTGGCTGCTCCAATCAAACCCCACATATCTTCTTGTAGCTAATATTTCTGAAATGTTTGGAGTGGATTTCTTTTTTTTTAAATTAAATTCTTTCATTGGTACATTGTAGGTATAAAACACAATTACATTTCTCATTGGGAACTGTACCTTTACATAATGCATCTTGGTTCTTATTTTTTCCCCATTCCACCCTTCCCTATTTACAAAGACTTTATTTACATTTTTTCCATTTCTCATCATTTTTTCCTTTCCCTTCTTTCCTTTCCCCTGTGCCTCCCACTACCCCTAGCCCTTTGGACCTTTTATTCCTATTTTACATTATCGATTATTCATTCTAATCATTGGTACATTTTTGGTATACAATATAATGACATTCATCATTGGAAATTTGCACCTTTACAGAGTCTCTCTTGGTTCTTATTTTTCACCTTTGCCCAGCCCTCCCTTCAACCCCTCCAGTCCTCCCTATTTACAAAGATTTTGTTCCTATTTTTCCATTTTCTCATATTAATCCCATTCCCTTCTCTCCTTTCCCCTAGCCCTCCCACTTCCTTCCCCTTTGCCCCTTTTCTTCCTATTTCACATGACCTATTATACATTTAGTCCTTATTTACACTTTCAGTTTCTCACATCAGAGAAACTATTCGGTATTTACACGTGTGTCCTATTTATTTCACTTAAGAGTATTGCCTCAATGTGCATCCACTTAGCTATAAATGTCTCTAATTTCTCATTTCTTATGGTTGAGTAGTACTCCATTTTATAAAACAACCACATTTTCTTTATCCAGTCTCCAGTTGATGGGCATTTGGGCTGTTTCCAAGTTTTAGCTATTACAAACTGTGCTGCTAGGAACATGGGTGCACATATATCACTGTGGTATGATTCTTTTAATTCTTTGGGGAAGATACCCAGCACTGGAATAGCTGGGTCAAATGGGACTTCCAGTCCTAGTTCTTTGAGGTATCTCCATACTGATTTCCACAGTGGTTCCATCAGTCTACACTCCCTGCAGTGGAGCAGGGTTCCTCTTTCCCCACAGCCCTGCCAGCATTTGATATTGGTTGATTTCATGACAGCAGCCATTCTTTCTGGAGTGAAGTGGAATCTCAGCACTGTTTTCATTTGCATCTCTCCAATGACCAGTGATGTTGAACATTTTTTCATGTATTTATTTGCTATTTCTACTTCTTTGTCTGAGAAATGTCTGTTCATTTCAGATGCCCATTTTTGGATTGGGTCTTTAAATTCGGGAGGTCTGATCTTTTTAAGTTCTTTATAGATTCGAGATATTAAACCTTTGTCTGAGGAAGAGCAGGTGAAGATTTTTTCCCACATTGTGGGTTGTCTCTTCACACTGCTGGTGGTTTCTCTTGCTGTGCAGAAGCCTTTTAATAAGAAGAGATGCCACTTGTTGACTGTTTGTGCTAGTTCACGGGCAACTGAGGTTTTGTTCATAAAATCTTTGCCTACACCGATGTCTTCAAGGGTTCTAACGAACCTCTCTTCCAACTGGTTCAGAGTTTCTATTTTAATATTTAGATCTTTAATCCATTTTGATTTTAGTTTAGTGCAGGGTGAGAGATACAGGTCTAGTTTTAATCTTTGGCAAGTTGAAGCCCAATTTTTCCAGCACCATTTATTAAAGAGGCTATCTTTCCTCCAGTGGGGGTGTTTGGCTCCTTTGTCAAAGATGAGATGGCTGAGTGTGTCTGGCGTTGTTTCTGCATCTTCTAATCTGTTCCACTGGTCCTCAAGCCTGTTTCTTTGCCAGTACCATGCTGTTTTTATCACAGTAGCTTTGTAGTAGAGTTGTAGGTTGGGGATTGTGATACCCCCTGCCATGTCTCTGTTACCTAGAATTGCTTTTGCTATTCTGGCTCTCTTCTTGTTCCAAATGAATTTTTGGATTGTTTTCTCAAGGTCTATGAAGTATGCTGCTGGGATCTCAATTGGAATTGCATTAAATCTACATAGCAGTTTTGGAAGTATGGCCACTTTCACTCTATTAATCCTTCCTACCCAGGAGCAGGGAATGTCTGTCCATTTTCTGATATCATCTTCAATCTCTCTTTTCAGAGTGCCATAGTTTTCAGAGAAGAGGTCTTTCATTTCTTTCGTTAGGATGATTCCTAGGTATTTCAGTTTTTTGGATGCTATTGTGAAAGGAATTCTTTGCCCTATTTCTCTCTCAGTGAATCTGTCATTCATGTAGAGGAAAGCTATTGATTTTTGTGTTTTGACCTTGTAACCAGCTACTTGACTGAATCTGGTTCTTAAATCTAGAAGACTTTTGGTGGACTTCTTGGAGTCTTCTATATAGAGTATCATGTCATCTGCAAATAATGACAATTTGACTACTTCATTACCTATCTTTATTCCTTTCATTTCTTTCTCTTGTCTAATTGCCATGGCTAATGTTTCCAGAACTATATTGAACAAGAGTGGTGATAGTGGACATCCTTGTCTTGTTCCTGATTTTAGTGTGAAGGATTTCAGTTTTTGACCATTTAGTATGACACTGGCTGTTGGTTTTTCATAGATGGCTTCTATCAGTTTGAGGTAGAGATCATCTATTCCAATTTTTTGTAGGGTTTTTATCATAAATGCATGTTGGACTTTGTCAAATGCTTTTTCTGCGTCTATGGAGATAATCATATGGTTTTTGTCCTTGGCCCTATTGATATAGTGTATTACATTGATTGATTTTTGTATATTGAACCATCCCTGCATCCTTGGGATGAATCCCACTTGATCAGGGTGTATGATCTTCTTGATGATCTTCTGCATTCTGTTTGCCAGTATCTTATTAAGGATTTTTGCATCTATGTTCATTAGTGAGATTGGCCTATAGTTCTCTTTTTCAGTTGGGTCTTTCTCTGCTTTGGGGATCAAGGTGATGCTTGCTTCCAGGAATGAAAGAATTTGGGAGTATTGCTTCCCTTTCAATTTCATTGAAGAGTTTAAACAGTAGTGGCAGCAGTTCCTCTCTAAATGTCTTGTAGAATTCAGCAATAAAGCAATCAGGGCCTGGGCTTTTCTTAGTTGATAAGTTTTCAATTACATTTTCACTTTCATTGGTTGATATTGGGTTGTTCAGAATTTTTAGATCTTCTTCGTTCAACTTTGGTAATTCATATGTATCTAGGAATCTGTCCATTTCTACTGTGTTGTCCATCTTATTGACGTATAGGTCCTAGAAGTAGGTATTGATGATCCTCTGGATTTCTGCTGGGTCTGTTGTAATTTCACTCTTTCATTCCTAATTGCATGGATTTGGGCCTTTTCTTTCCTTTTTCTGACAAGGTTGGCTAAAGGTTTGTTAATTGTGTTGATTCTTTCGAAGAACCAACTCTTGGCTTCATTGATTTTTTTGTATTGTTCTCTTAGTCTCCATTGCATTGATTTCTCCTCTGATCTTCATAATTTCTTCCCTAGTATGAGCTTTGGGGTTGTCCTGCTCTTCTTTTTCTAGAAGCTTGAGGTTCAGCATCAGCTTGTTTAATTGGGCTCATTCTGTTTTCCTAATATGCACATTCACTGCTATGAATTTCCCTCGTAAGACTGCTTTCATTGTGTCCCATAGATTCCGATATGTTGTATTGTCATTGTCATTTAATTGAAGGAAATGTCTGATTTCTTCTTTAATTTCCTCTGTGACCCATTGGTTATTCACAAGTGTGTTGTTCAATTTCCACGTGTTTATGAAATTTTTTGAGTTTCTTTTGCTATGGATCTCCAATTTCATCGCACTATCGTCTGATAATATACAGGAGATAACTTCAATTCCTTTGCACTTACTTAAACATGGTCTATGTGTGAGTATGTGGTCTATTTTGGAGAATGACCCCTGTGCAGCTGAGAAGAATGTGTATTCTGATTTTGTGGGGTGGAAGACTCTGTAAACATCTGTTAAGTTCATTTGTTCAAGAGTTCGATTGAGTTCTAGTATTTCATTACTTATTTTTAGTCTAGTTGATCTATCTATTTGTGACAGTGGGGTGTTGAAATCCCCCACTACAATTGTATTAGTGCATATATGACTTTTCACGTCTGTTAGTATTTGTTTTATATAGTTGGGTGCACTAGTGTTTGGTGCATAGATATTTATGATTGTCATCTCTTCCTCTTGGATTCTTCCCTTTACAAGGATATAGTGTCCTTCTTCGTCTCTCTTAGTCAGTGTTGGTTTGAAATCTACTTGGTCTGCCAAGAGGATAGCTACTCCTGCTTTTTTTTCGGGTTCCTGTCGCATGGAGTATTGTTTTCCACCCTTTAACTTTCAGTCTATGAGTTTCCTTTTGAATTAAGTGTGTTTCTTGTATGCAGCATATTGTTGGATTTTGCTTCTTGACCCATTCTGCCAGTCTATTTCTTTTGATTGGTGAATTGAGACCATTAACATTGATGGTTATAACTGAAATGCATTGACTTGTCATTGACAGGACTTTTTCTTTTTGTTGGGTTCTCCCCCTTTACATTGAATTTCTTGTCATGCCAGATGGGTTCATTCTGCTTTGCTTCCTGGGGTTGTGATCCTCAATGTCTATTCCTAGGATATTGTGCAAAATTCTTTGGAGTGCTGGTTTGGTATTCACGAAGTTCCTAAGGTGCTCTTTGTCATGAAAGTATCTTATTTCTCCATCCATTTTGAAAGATAGTTTTGCAGGGTACATCAATCTGGGTTGGAGGCTGTTTTCTTTTAGGGCTTGGAATATGTCACTCCAAGCTCTTCTTGCCTTGATGGTTTGTGTTGAGAAGTCTGCTGTGATTCTAATGGGCTTTCCTCTGTATGTGATTTGTTTCTTTTCTCTTAACTGCTTGTAGAACTTTGTTCTTCTGTTGAGTTTCTGGTATCTTAACAGTTATATGCCTATGTGTAGATTTTCTTGATCAAGACTATTTGGAGTCCTATATGCCTCACTTATCTGTATGTCAAGCTCTTTTCCCCTGCTTGGGAAGTTTTCTGCCATTAGTTCTGTGAAGAGATTTTTTATGTCATCCCCACTCTCTCCTGTTTCTTCATTGAGCCCAGTCAGTCTTATGTTATTCTTCTTTGCATCATCTACGAGCTGCTGGATTGATTTCTCATGTTCCCTTATAATTTTGAAGCAATTTTTCTTTTCCTGGTCACTAACTGCAATCTTATCTTCTATATCTGATATTCTGTCCTCACATTGGCTCATTCTGCTGTGTAGACTTTCCATGGAGTTTTTCATGCCCTGGAAATCTATTTGCATCTGTTTTATGGATTCCATTTGTTTCTTATCTTGGGATTCCATCATGTTCCTCAGCTCCTCTCTAGATTTATTAATCATATCTTGCACTAGGGACACAATATCTCCTGTTATCTGAGAAATTATTTCTGATTTCATTTTTTCCAGATCCCCTTTTGTTGCCAGTTCAGTGGGTCCAGGTGGTTGAGTATCAGAGTGTTCCATCTCATTTCCCTTTGGGATTGCTGTAGGTGATCTGGAAGTCTGGTTTTGAGACTTATTTATGTGTTTTCTCATTTCGACTGGGGTGGGGGGCTGTTAGCGCCTGCACGGATTACCTCCTCTGAGCTGGGAGAGGTGGGACAGGGGCCGGGAGCAGCAGCAGTGATGGTGACCCAAAAGCCCTTTCCTGTGGGCTGGGAGCAGCGGGCGGGATGGTGGCCTGGAAGCCCCTTCCTCTGGGCCAGGAGCAGCGGGACAGAAGGTGGCCCAGAAGCCCTTTCCTCTGGGCTGGGAGCAGCAGGAGGGATGGTGACTGGGAAGCCCCTTCCCCTCGACCAGGAGCAGTGGGACGGCAGCTCAGAAACCCCTACCTCTGGGCCGGGAGCAGCGGGACTCAGTACCTTGGTCTGGTGGTCTGGTGTCCTCTGCGTCTTTGTAGTGTGGAACCAGGTGGCTGCCTGTCTGCAGCGGGGTGATTCGGCGTCTTTTGCATGACTCGCGACCTCGGTAGGGCGTGCACAGACCTGCTTGTCTGCAGCTAGGGGTGGATTTCACATGGTGGGGGCCTTCCTGAAGACAACGGAGTTTCCTACAAACCTGAGAGGCAAAGGGTCTCACTGCTCTTTTGAGGAAACATCAGAGGAGCCACAGTTCTAAACTGTGGCCAAGAGTATAGAAAATCATATCGTTTTCCAAATAAAAGTCAAAATAAGGTGAAGATTCACCACATTTGTCTTGAATTTATGCAGTATTCACTTAAAATCTGGGATTGGGTTTATTTCCAAAGGATTAAACCCGAGCCTTTAAATAAGTTTGCCTTTTTAATACACTATAACAGCTGACAGACTCACCAAAGTGGGAAACAAATTGGTTCCTTTGGTAAAAGTAACATAATACCAGAAAAAAATTGAACACTGCTAAGAATAATATTGATTTTTAAAAATATTTCAGGGTATGCACCTCTGATATTTATATATTAGCTAGAAAATACCAATGATTAAAGTAGCTGATTCATTTAATTGACCATAGTGCTTTACCCTGACAACTGAAAACAACTTAAGTTTCAAAATCTTTGCCAAGGCCAGGGAATTGCAACTGTACAACCTGTAAGCTCTGTATACTTCTCTTTCAACACTTTAAAAATGTACTCTGTCAGTTTTAGGGGAGGCAAGGTGCTGATTATCTTTACTGGCTAGCCAAGACATAAAATAAAAGTTTCTGGCACTGGAGAGTTTAAGTATGTCCTTTCTTACCATAAAGCAGTCTCTTGAAATAGAAAGCAAGGTGTGGTGGGGGGGGCGTCGAGCATCAGAAATTCATTAAAAAACATTTTTCTTTCCTCTTAGTCCATGACCACTTGATTCAATGTCTACTCCTTGTTTAAGCTTAAATTCTAAGGTATAAAGCTAATTATGAAAGTTTGCATGTAAGGAGCCTGAAAATCAGCTTAATAAACAGGTATTACCCACCATCAGGAGGTGCCTTATAAATTTGTTGAGATCCAGGTGATGAGGTAGTACAAATTTCTTTAAGTTTTCCATGGACTTTTAGTAGAAGTAACAAAATGGGTTAGTGAAATGCTTTTTTATATGTGTAGAGCAAAGTAATAGTAAATATTGAGGAGACTACAGACACTGACAGAGCTAATAAGGTCAGATTGACTTTCTAAGTGATTTTCATGGCTGCTGTAAATATTTCGTTTTACTTTTGTTTGCTTTGAGGTGTTAACAGTTCTCAATGGTGTTTTGGCTAGAGATTTCTAGTATTGCTTGCTGATGAAAGAAAGGGACTGAAAGTTTCCTGGTGAGGGAAGAGAGAAAGGCTTGGGTTGGAAGAAACTGGAGTATTTTTTTTGCTCCTCTCTATCCTCATTTTCATCTACCACTCAGTAATTCTTACCAGGTAACTCAGCATAATGAGGAGGGAAATGTGAGGACTCACTGTCTTCACATTCACAATGAGGAGACAATCTTACAAAGTGTTGTTTACATTTGGCTTCTTGGTATTTAAAATAACTCAATTGCATCTTGAACCCTCCTTGTCTACCACATGTTCAAGAAGCAGCACAAAATCCCTATGTGTTCCATGGCACAACCAAAAATGAAACTCAACACATACAAAAAATACCTCAGGAGCAACAGGGAAAAAGAATCTTTTTACAGTTTCCAACTCTAAGTATGTTTCACACAGTGTCTTTTTCTAAACTGCTAGTAAGAGCAATTTATGAGCTCCTGATTACTATAACACATTGAGCTTTTAAGAAAAAGTAGTAGTAGTTTGGCTTCTTGTTAGTATTCCATTTTTTATAGATTATTATATTGTCTTCAAGCTGAATTGAGCCTGATTGAGATCAATAAAATTAGCCCCGTGCTCAGCTATGCTCATCTATTTTCCATTCTCATTCATTTTTTCACTCTGCCCCTAAAGACAGACTTGGAAAGGAAGAAAACCTGTGTTCAGTGGTCTAACATTCCTTCGTAGTTCCCAGACTTCTGTTCTAGAAGTTAGTATCAGCTGAATGTGAAAACAACTTGAGAAATCACTAGAGACCCTTCACAGTAGAACAGCTTGTGTTCCACAAATAGCACTTACATTTTCTGTTTAAAATGTTATAAAAATATAGCAAGGACATCAGACAGACAAGTGATCAGATAAAAACTGACCATAAAGGTTTTAATCAAGACAGGAAATCTCATACTAAGATACAAATGGAAAAGGGGAAATTCGGTATCCAATTTGGGCCAATCAATAATAAAAGACAACATGCAAAATGAAGCATGATTCTAACAGCTCCCTATTTTGGGCTAAATAGTATAGATACATGCTTAAACTAGAAAACTGGACAGTCATGATATTTTTCACACTTGAAGAAAACTTAAACCTGTCCAAAGTTGGGTTTGATCCTATTTTGAAGATTTTAAGATAGTTTCTTACTCAAAATACACTGGCATCCATTATATGTAAAGTGGAAGATGACTCAGGACTCTGGTCTCTCAATGACTTAGATGGAATATGCATACGGGAGGTCTTTGGGCCACATGTAGCCTACATACAGGATTTATTTGGCCCACTCCAGTTTTCTAAAACTCAGGAAATTTCACCAAAACACCTCTATTTTTGTCTTCTTTTGAAAATTAGAAGATGCAGAGAAACTTGCACTACATTCCCAAGAATCACAAGCCCCAGTGCCACAGACCCACCTCATTCACTGTGCCCGTCTCCACCATTCCCACTGAGAAGGAACCAGGTCCCTCTCCTGGGACCCAAGTACCTTCCAGCTTCTGCATGCACGTGACTGTGTATGTGGGGTCTTTGTCCTTAAAGTAGAAGTATTGTGGCTTTTGCTATAAACTCAGGTTTAGATTCTATTGAAGTTTTAGGACACGAGCATTCTCCTTAAAGACTTGGGCCAACTGACTAGAATGACAGGGAAAACTTCCTTCAAATACATTACTATGGAATTTGAAGATAATAATAAAATCTGAAACTGTTAAATAATTATACATTATATATTAATTCTCAACATATTAATCTTAGTACTTGATTCTGATTTGAGGTAGTCAAACAGAACTCAAACAAAGCCTTAATTTGGCTTTCATGAATAAATCTTTATAAATTGTCTGTGTCATACCACAAGAATGTATAAATATGCAATGGTATTGCTGTTATCCTGTGACCATTTTCATACCCAGAACAATAGAAATAAATTGTCTTTATAACATTGTGATAATATAATTTATAGCCCTTTAGATTTATGTAAATAAATTGTCAACGTGTTTTTAAATTGACTGACTTACGGCAGTTGAATATACATACAGCATGTGTAGTAATGCTGTATTAATCTTGGTGTCTATATACCTAAATCCCCCTTTTTATTTCAACAGACAAAAATACTGGCATCTGTTTTTAATACTAAAGTCCCAAATAACTTATAATGTATTTATAAAATATATATGGGACACTGCATCAATCACGCAGAAATTATCTGCTCTGTCCAACTGCTTTCAAAATCCTCCATTAAATTAAGATTTGAGCTGAACCAAAGATAATAAAGTAATAGTTGCTTGAGAAAATACATAAAATACTTGAGGTTATTTTCATGAACTTTTTATATATAAGAATATGTTATGGAATATTATAACTCTCCTGATTCCATTTTTTAATTATACAAGATAAAATATGACAATCTGAAATGCCTTAAAATTTCTTAAATTATTTGACACAAGCAGTGCCCTATTAAGATAAACAAAGGAACAAGAGAACTTTGTCAACCTTAATTGTGCCATCAGAAACACACCAGAGGAAATGGGCTGTCACAGAGCAATGCAAGTGTTGTATCCTTTGTAACATGATTCATTTGGGGGTTCAGTCAACTAGAGTCTCAGAAAAAGGGACACATACCACAGGCATTCTAATGAAATAAGAAGCCTTTAGGAAGGTATGTAAATTTAAAGGAGGTTCATTTCAAAATTCATTTAAGTTACATACTTAAAGCATATATGCTTACATTTTTCCTAGTGCCCCTTAAATCATTTCTTTCTAGTAGTTTCAGAATATCTTCACCATAAATTAAAGACTTATAATGCATGATCATTTAAAGGTTGATCTGTTTCTGTACTTATGATGTTTGCATATGTTCATGTTTTTCTTTTTCCCATGTTAATCTCATTGAGGAAACCAAGCATGGGATTTGTAATCAGTAGATCTATGCTCTCTTCTGACTCCTACCATACTATGCATCAAGGGTTTCCTTTACCTACAATCTAATTTATTAAAAATAGAAGTGTAGGGCTGAAGCCATCAGAGAATGGCCCATTTTTCATAACTTGGGGCCATCAGTACTACATAACTGTCATCAGCACTACAGTCCTGCTAAATTGGGGATAAAAATATTCTTTTTTATCCAACAGGGTTCTGACAAGGGTCCAAGGAGATAAATGGTTTAATACCAAATTTCTAAGGTTTCTGAGGTCAAAGTGCTAGATAAGAAAACATTGTTAGAACTGAGGCAAAAAGTTATACACTGAAGGAGAAAATTTCTGGCTAATGTCCAAGATCTAGAATGAATAGCACAGGATAGAATCAAAAAAACCAGCTTTGATTTGGGCAAATTCATGACTATACCATTAACTGTATGATTTGGACAAGTCCCTTAGCCTTTCTAATTTTGTTTACTTATCAGTGGAATTGGGACAATAGTACCTTTCCTGCAAGGAAATTGCACACCTTAAATGATAGAGCATGTGTTAAGTTTTAAGACAGAGCTCAGACATATATAGTCTCTTGATAATCAGTATGTAATTAGATATATTACTTCCTTTCCTTTTTATGCAAAAGGCTTAAATAACAAAATTTCTCTTAATTCTCTTAAAAAAGGAGTTTTTAGACAACACTATAATTTAAAGGTCAACAATAAAATATATATACTATTTTTTATTATTTCCATTTCTCCCTTAAAATTGCAAAGTATTTTGGCCACTTACTACAGAGAACACTGTTGTGTGTTGCGCACATTTCCTTTTCAAGACTGAAGCATTTATTCCAACTTCTGGACAGGATGCTGCTTGACTGTCCTCAGTGTCCACTTTCTACAGGAATTGTTCCTTGACTATAGAAAGCCAGTTTCCAGGAGCAGCCTGTGCCCAACGACAGGATGGGATGGAACTGTAAAGGCCAGGCCCCACTGTTACAACTCAGTACAGTGCTGGAGGCCTCTCCCTACCTCAGAGCTCTCCCTGTGGGTTAGCTGAGGCCTCAGGTGAGACCACATCAGAGCCCAACTGCTTTCCTGCTGACCTTGCTTCACTCCCTAATAAAATTCCTGCACAGAGTCCATCTCCCAAGAACCTGAAATGTACAATGACACTCCAGAGAAGCCACCCGCCAAAGTTGGTGTGCTTCCAAATTTATACTGACCAGGCCCAATGCACCATCACAACTGATTCAGCTTTTACTGTTTCATAAGAGCTGGCATATCTGCTTGTTCTACAACTACAAATGTGTATGTTTGGTTAAGGAAGATGACAGAAAACAAAAATAGTTTAACCTAGTCAAATGATTACTTTGACTTATTTACACTGTAGGGATCAAACCTTAGATACAGCACATGAAGAAGTCTTATCTTTTGGGTCACTGGCAATTCTTCCTCTAAATGTTCACAATAGGGCCGGGGATTTAGCTCAGTGGTGCCGTGCCTGCCTCGGGAGTGCAAAGTCCTGAGTTTGATCTATGGTACCACTGAAAAAAAAAAAGAGAGAATGAGTGCCCATGTTCACAATAAAATTATTCCCTCACCACAATTATATTCTGCTATAGATGAATGCTAAAACATTAGCTTTTGTTTTTCTTTAGAGTAAGATTATACAGCATCTTGAACATCAAGAAAAAGAAAAGAGGGTAACTGCTTAAAAATATGTGTTTAAATTGCCTAGAAATCTTCCTGCCATTCTTTCCACTGTGTTAATAAAAGTGAAGGCAATTTGTCAAATGCATTTTAGAATATCTCCTAACCAAATCTACACTGGCTTAAAAATATCTCCAGCCATTTAATAACATTTCCTAAAAACTGCAGTCATTAAATCTATACCTATAAAGTCAATATTACTTTTGTTCAAGGGATAAAAATTGAAGGGAATAATTCACAAATTACTAAACTTATCCAAAATCAGTGGTATATTCATTTGTATTGTGGTGACAAAGAAATATTTCACATGCTATTTAATCTAGGACTATGGTAAAGTTGCACAAAATCTGCACATTTTTCATTAAGATACTTTTCAATTGCAGCATGGAACTTGGAAAATTTTGAAAAAAATGTTTCTTGTAGTATGAAGCCATAGCTCCTAGATTACACTTTGCTATTAAAGTAGTTTCTCTAATCCACCGTAACTTCCTCTCTTTGTTTCAGTCCTGATGTTCACTGGCTGAACTTGTGCAGTCTCTCTTACTTAGCACCTTTCTGTTGTGACACTCTTGAATAGATTACTCAGGTGTTGATGCTGAACACTAACCTAACTGCCAGTCCATTGTCCTGTACAGTAAAAGGCTAACCTCTTAACATTCCATCTTATTTTGTTACCCATGCATGAAAGAGGCAACAGAGCATAATTATCAATAGCATGGACTTGGATTGGAAGTTCAAATCTCAGCTGGGCTTCGTTGTTAGCTGTGTGACATGGGTGAGTCACTTAAACACTTTTTTTAAACCCAGGCCTTCACACTGAGCTGCATCCCAAGCTTTTTTTAAAAAAGATTTCTTGGGCCAGGGATTTAGCTCAGTGGCACCAAGCCTGCCTCGAAAGCACAAGGTCCTAAGTTCAATCCCTGGTACCAAAAAGTTTTTTTTCTTTAATCTTGGGGTCTCACTATGATAAATTGCCCAGGCTGGTTGGAACTTGCGATCTTCCTGCCTCAGCCTCCTACAGTGCTGGGATTACAGGTATGTGACACCAAGCCTGACTCACTTTAACACTTTCTGTGTTTTTTTTTCTCTTAATCTGTACAATAGCAGTGTTAATCATACTTACTTCACTGGGTTATTGTGAAGAATGCTTAACACATCTAAAACAGCATAGAATTGAGCCTGCACAGGGCATATGTGAAATGTGATAAAAATACACTGAATGCTTAAAAATATTCATTAGTGAAAGACATCTTGCCATTAATGCCTCTCTAAATACTTAAAATACTCCCTCCTTGTTTTAAATACTTATTCCATCATCCACACAATGTCTTTTATTGTAATAATTTTTTAATTTAAATATCCACTGTATCTTTTGATCACCATTTGTATGTACTATGTAAGCATCAGCAACTACCAGTTTGTCATTTCATTTCCCCCGAGAGCCTCTTCTTATAGCCTCTTTGGAGTACTCAAGCCTGCTGTGCCCTCCTCTCATGTTGATGTTTGACTCATTACTTAATTCACTTCCCTCCTTTTCACAAGCTCAGTCTTCCACACTTACTTCCTCCAACACTACCACAGTGCAAGTTCCATTTGCCCACTTTCTGATGACTTACTGTCATCTATCTCTAAACATTCAGCCCTCTGTGGCCTAACCATGTTAATTTCCAAAATGTAATTTATAACACTCATAGTGGATTGCAAGTCATAACCTTCAAGGTACACAAACTACAGGGCTGTTGCTGCTGTGCACCTAGTACTCCTCCTGTGACACGTAGGATAGTAAGCTCCATCTTGGCTCAATTTGATGGTGTGGCTGAAGTGGCCACATCTCTCTACCAAATACTTAGATTATGGAGAAAATATTTATCCTTTTAGGTCACCAAATTCACCATGACAGTTTAAGTGCTGAAGGAAAATGTCAGAACAATTAGAATATAAGATGTAGTTTCAAACTATATACAAAATTGGATTTTAAAGGGCGCACAGCTCTTCTGTAAATGAGGTATGATCTCTGCCAACAAAATATCTTTATTCCCACTTCGTCTAATGCTATCAGCAACAGGATCAGCACTACTTTGAGTTTCTGGGATTCTTCAGGGCTGTGTGAGGTACAAAGGCCTGTACCCTACTTTTACAATAGTTACCACGTAGCAAGGCAGATATGCTCTCCAAAGGCACACCCCTGGTGACACATCTCTTCCAACCAGGCCCACCTCCTGACAGCACGTTTAGCTATGAACTCATCAATGGATCAATGTTCTGATGAGTATAGCCCCCTCTATGATTGAGTCAGCTTCCCCAACCTTCACCTCTACACAGGTAACTTTTGGGGGATATTCTAGACCTAAACTATAACACATGGTTTTAATAAATTTCAAGTGATACGAAATTACTAAGCAATTAATGTGTGCCAGGCATTGTTATAAACGCTTTCCATGCATTAACTTATTTAGTCTTCATAACGACTAAGAAAATAGCTTTACAGTTGAAGAAACTGAGTCATGAGAGACCAGGTGACTTGCCCAAGGTTATAAGTCAGGCTGTTGACACCCACTTTGCAGATCTGAAAGTATATTGTGTGGACACAAAGTATTCGTGCTTTGTGTATAACAAGGGGACCTGTATTTGTTTCCCTGGCATATGGCAGTTCCTCAGTAAGCGTAAGTTTAATTACTGAGTTTTGCAGATTTTTTATTCTGTTACTTGGGATTGTACTCAAGGCCTCATGGATGGTAGTCAAATGTCCTATGACTGAGCTATACCTCCAGCCCTTTTTGACTTTTTATTTTGAGACCAAATCTCTCTAAGTTGCCCAGGCTGGCCTTGAACTTTCTATCCTCCTGCCTCAGTCTCCTGGGTGGGTGAGACTACAGGCAGATTCATTTGTTTAAATGAGCATAATTGCTAAATTAAGATGAGAACTTCAAGTGAGAATTGGGAAGTGGAACAGAAGATAAAGACAAATTTCACAATAATAGAGTCAGCTTTTTCATAGTCCACGGGTTGTCTCAAGGCAGTTTCCAAGCCTGCCATTCCCATGCCTCTGTGACAGTCCTGGGAAAACTTGATGCTTGGATTATTCTGTATTTCACAGTCTGATTAGTGCAACTCAAAGATCACCTTTCAAAAGTTCTTCCTTAATCGCCTCTCAGATAAAATTTGCTTCCTCCAGTCACCAATGACCTGGCTTCAAAGGTGTCAAGTAGCTGTCAAAGGAAAATTGTTCCAGACAAGTAAAATAGGCAAGAAAGTTCACTCAAGACTGCTTCAGAATGGGAGAGAGACTAAACTCAACTGAGCCAAAGCAAAGATGGTGGAATCACAGGCACCGGGGAAGGCAACCGGACAAGTACCAAAGGACATTAGGGTTAGGCCATCTGTGCTTGTGGCCTGTCACTCAGTGAGGTCAGGCTCTTCCCTTCCACAGAGACTGGGGGTCTGGATTTCCATCTTCCCTGTGATTACATTCTAAAGGAAGGGTTGGTTCTTAAGTCCCTGAGAAAGATATTCGTGGTTTGTGAAGTTGGCAGGTGTTTGGAAGAAGATTTACATCTCAAACAGGAAGAGAAAGGAACGTGACTAAAAGTTTCCTAGAGTGAATGTTCTGAGAAAGGAAGGTCAGGGACCTTAGTCAGAGGAAAGCTGTCTGAAGCTGAGTCGAGCTCAGGAGAACTGTGAGGCTGCTTTGGTCACAGCACAGACATCTTGATGACACTTCTTGCTGCATTTAATGGAGTCTTCTGTCTCACAATCCATGAGCTGTTAACTATGCGAAGCCTCGGTGGTTTGCAGCCAGCCCATTGATACACCCAGTGACTGTTTCAAGAATGAGCAAAGGGGGCCAGGGATTTAGCTCAGTGGTTCCGCTGCCTGCTATGCAAGCACAGGGACCCAAGTTGATCCCCGGTACCAGAAAAAAAAAAAAAAGAGCAAAGGAAGACCCGGAAATGTATATGAACAGTCTCATTTCTGTCTCCAAATGCAGACAGACTTTCTACTGACATGAAACAAAAAGGAAAAAGTTCTCACTTAAGTAATTTTTCTCAATTTGCAACAAAGAAAATGAAGTCCAACAGTGTTGAGTGATTTGCGAGACCATGGCACTAACAGATGCCAGCGTCGGGACTGAAACCCAGTTTGCTCGACCCACTGTCGGAGCTTCTTACATTATTATGGGCTGCTACGTTCAATAGAAATCAGTGTCCAGTCAGAGAAGGACTCGGCTCGCAAGAAGTTCAGTGAAAAATGAAGATATCAAAATGGTGGCTGGAGACACACCTCAAAATGAGGACGTAATAGCCAGGCCTAGGTGCCTGGCTATGGGAAAACTTGGGATCATATTATTACTGCACTGGCTGGTCCAGTGAGTCCAGGTGATGGGGCTTGGTCGCCCAGGTGAGTGACCAGCATATCTGGACCCATCCCTTCCACAAATGTCTTTGTTCTTTCCCTGTGCCCTTGCTATGTGACCCACTTCCCTATGGGTTCAACATTAGCTAAGCAGCTGTCCTGTGATCCTATGGCTTCATGGCAGTCTGACCCATGCTGTACCCTCGGTGGAACCTTGCTATAAATCACCCCTGACAAAAGGCCTTGGTGGCCACCCCAGTCAGGACCCCTCCTGGAAATCCAGGAACTATTCTTCTCTCCTTATTTCCAATAAAACTCTCCTAACTTAAAAAAAAAAAAATAGCTACCACGTATTGGCTATGCAAGGCAACCAGTAGTAAAACCTAGTAGGAGTCAATAAGCTAAGCAGATAAGACTCGGAAAATATCTAACCAAAAAATAGGTTCTATAGTAATGTGACATTTTTATAGTCACATTTTTTAGCCATAACAGCAGTTGAATGGTAGACATAATAGTACTTCAATTTAGTCATTTATCTAAAAATGAGTTTTATCTTGGCTCATAAATAAACAGTGACATTTCAGCAATTTGAAAAGCTCAGCTTCACCTTTTGCTGTGAGGCTCATTTTACAGTTACGGAAACACATGCCTTTCTGTGCCATGTTGCTTAATCTTTGATTTATGACTCCTTTTTGTGCTAACATCTTTCTGCAAACTACACAGTTTGCACAAGCTCAGCTATTTCATTCTTAGTTCTAATCTTAATGGGTTATTTTCACCACAGTGACCACTTCTCTCGACCAAATATGTTAGGGAGAAAGTACTCATCCTTCCAGTTTACCAAATACTACTTAGTGTCTTAGTATGTGGGAGTGTAAAATAAGTAACACACTTCTGTAAGAGCCTGGCTAGCTCTTTCAGGAAGCCTCTGCTTGCTTACCCTCTGTTCCTCCCATTGCTTGTGTTAATGTGATTCCCAGCAAACCCCTTAAGAGCAATTTCTGCCTGTTTGTTCTCTTTCTTTCTCCACATCACTTTCAGCAGGGTCCCTCAGCCAGCAAGTTAAAGAAAATTGAAACGGCACATCAGAGTAGTTTCTCCTCCAGTTTCATCTTGCCTGCCTTTTAATGGTGATACCTGGATGCTTATAGAATCACTCTAACCTTTTCACACAGCCGGGCTACAGTTCTAAGTTTTGACACATAAATCAGGGAACACTAAAAATGTCTCTTATGGCAGTGCAATTAATTTAGAGGAAATCTATGTCTCACTCAATGTCCAAGGAGATAAGTGTAGGTTCTTATATCCTCTCTCACCTATATCCAAACATTATGGACTTGGCAGGTGTGCGGCAAGGTCTGCACTGTAAGGGTGTTGCCAATGACTGTTTGCCTACAATGTGGATTTTCTTCTCTGTATTTCATTATTTATGTTATTCTGGAAAGTGGAGAAAAATCTCATTTTTAAATAGAAGTTATTATAAAAATTTTTGTAAAGTATAAAAAGATACTGGTGATTGAATATTGAGTGAAAAGATTCAGGATATAAATAATATATCTCAGAAGATGCATAATTATGGTATCAGATACACTAAAAAACACATCAAAATGCTAATCACTGTTTCAGAGTTGGAAAATAATTTTCAATTTTTCTGTAGATATGTCTTTGTATTTTCCATTTTGTGTGTTTTCAGTGAACAAGTGTTACACTATAATTAGCAATGTTTACAAAAACATTCATACAGCAGCACAACTTATTTTGGATGCTTTAAGCCCTGAATTATATTTGTACAGTTATTCTTTTTTATAGCAAAACATTTCTTGGTCCATTTTAGGCAAACATAATGATAACACTCATCATAGGGAATGTGCACCTGTACAAATGGGAAAAGTTTGTACAGTTATGCTTTCCACAAATATTTACTGAGTTTCATACCATGGGGCAGGGACTGTACCAGGTTTCATGAATTCAACAGTGAAAAAAGGAAAGTACTGCATTTTTCAGCAAACATTCTTGAAGAGGAAATGGACAATAAGCAAAGAAACACAGGGTATGTTAAACTGGGGAAAGTGCACTGATAGAAAAATAATGCAAGGCAAAGGTACAGAGGATTACAGGGGATTGACAGGAGACATCAAATCTGCTGAGTCTATATCAAAGAAACTAAGGAAGACAAAGAAGCTAAAAATGTAAACAAAAGAGCCTTACTAGGTATGGTGGGTTAACTAACGGTCAACTTGGAACGCCCAGCTGACCTGAGTCAGTGTGGTTCTGAATGTGCAAGACTCCGTGAGAATTGTTGGCAATAGCATAAAAGGAGAACTGGAGAGGAAGACCATATGCTGTGGATTTTCCTGGAGAAGCTTGCTGAGGCTGGTATTCCCGATTTGAATCCAGCTGTTCTTATCCTCAGAGGAGCTCCAGTCCTCACTGTCACTGGGAATGGTTGCATTTCTGGTCAGGGGAGCTCTGGTCTTGGCCTTGAGCGTCACTTCCCAGCTCCAGTGCAGGTACCTCAAGCCTGGTGCCACAAATCCTTCACTCCACCGGCATAGACTTTCTAGCTTCATCACTGGCCTTTGGGCCTTCCCAGTGCAGATACTCAATACAGACTTGCAAGACACACTGCCCTGGGCTCTAGGCCTTTAGCTGGATCTGTGCAGGCACTGCTGTGGGGTCTACCCCCTTGGCTGGATTCTTCAGGTCTCTAGCATGTGGATAGATTCTTGTGCTCCTCTGCATTTGACTTTTTGGGTGAATATTATAAAATAATCCTACAAATTATGTGTCCTGTATTAAATCTATTCCCTTGCAAACCCTGACTACAACGCAAGGTTAATACCACAGGGATTTATCATTCATTTGTCCTCTGTTGGGCAATATTATGATCTGAACATGTGCTTCCCACAAATTCATATGTTGAAACCTAATCCCTAATGTGATGACATTAGGAAGTAAGGACATGGGGAGGTGATGGGGTCATGAAGAATTAATGTTCTTGTAAAAGGGGCTCTAGAGACAGCTGTGTCCCATTCCAGTAAGTGAGGACATAGCAAGGATGCCCCACCCAGGAGCCAGAAAGTGAGTCCTCACAGACACTGAATCTTCAAGTGCTTTGATCTGAACTTAGCAATCTCTGGAAGTATAAGAAATAAATTCCTGTTCTTTATAAGCTACCCAGTTTACGGTATTTTGTTATAGGAGCCTGAACAAAGTAAAACAGACACTCAGACTCCACGGCCTACACTTTTAATCATTACTCTGGGCTGAGTGATAAATCACTAAGCTTATTATTATTCCACTGGAAGTTTTATTTTTTATTAGAGGAATTGTAAAGTACATATTAACTTGAACCATTAGTTTTGAACCTAATTTAATAACTTTACATGTTCCTTTATAATTTTAAATATCTATGTTTAAAAGGGGTGACATTTTACTCCCATGATGTGCCTGTTTTATCTTGCAAGCTGTTGCCATATAAACTGCTTCTACATTTGCCTTACTTGGTTGCTCCTCTAAGTAAGCTTGTAGCATCAAAGTTATTAAGATTTATAAATTAAGTAAGTGCCTCAGTAAGTCCTACGAAACTCAGCTGAGTTCTCTATTCACCCATCATCCATCCTTCCATCCATTAAATATCATTAATAATAACTATAATAAAAACAGCATGGTACTGGCAAAGAAACAGACCTGAGGATCAGTGGAATAGATTAGACGATGCAGAAACAACTCCAGACATACTCAGCCACCTCATCTTTAACAAAGGAGCCAATCACCCTCATTGGAGAAAAGATAGTCTGTTCAATAAATGGTGCTGGAAAAACTGGATTTCAACCTGCCAAAGATTAAAACTAGACCCATACCTATCACAGTGCACTAAACTAGTGGATTAAAGAGCTAAATATCAAGACAGGAACAGTAAACTTGCTGGAAGATAAGTTAGGTAGAACTCTCAATGACATTGCATAGGAAAAGATTTTATGAACAAAACTTCAGTAGCACGGGAACTAGCACAAAGAATCAACAAATGGGACTTCATCTTATTAAAAAGCTTCTGCACTGCAAGAGAAACTACCAACAGAGCTAAGAGACAACCTACAATATGGGACGAAATTTTTAGCAGCTGTACCTCAGACAAAGGTCTACTATCTAGAATATATAAAGAATTGAAAAAAATCAGACCCCCCAAATTCAAAGACCCAATTCAAAAATGGGCATCCAAAATGAACAGACATTTCTCAGACAAAGAAGTAAAAACAGCAAATAAATATATGAAAAAATGTTCAACCATCACTGGTCATTCAAGAGATGCAGATGAAAACAACACTGAGATTCCACCTCACCCCACAAAGAATGGCTGCTATCAAGAAATCAACCAATAACAAATGCTGGCAGGGGTGTGGGGAGAAAGGAACCCTTCTCCATTGTTGGTGGGAGTGCAGATTGGTGAAACCACTGTGGAAATCTGTATGCAGAAACCTCAAAGAACTAGGATTAGAGGTCCCATTTGACCCAGCTATTCCCCTACTGGGTATCTTCCCCAAAGAATTAAAAGAATCATACCACAGTGATATATGTGCACCTATGTTTATAGCGGCACAATTTGTAATAGCTAAGGTTTGTAAACAGCCCAAGTGCCCATCAACTGGAAACTGGATAAAGAAGATGTGATTTTTTTATAAAATGGAGTACTACTCAGCCATAAAGAACGAGAAACTAGAGTCATTTATAGCTAAATGGATGCATACTGAGGCCACACTCTTAAGTGAAATAAATAGGACACACATGTGTAAATACCGAATAGTATCTCCAGTGTGAGAAACTGAAAGTGTAAATAAGGATGAAAATGATTAAAACGAATAACTGATAATATGAAATAGGAAAAGGTCCAAAGGTGGAGGGGTGGCGGGAGGGGAAGGGGAAAGGGAAGAAGGGAAAGGAAAAATTATGACAAAGAAAAAAAAAATGGAAACAAAGTCTATGTAAATAGGGAAGGGTGGTGGGGATGAAGGGCGCATAGGTAATGGGGAAAAAAATAAGAACTAAGATACATCATGTTCAGGTACAAACACCCAATGATAAATGTAAATGTATTGTATACCTAAAATGTACCAATTAATATATAAATAAAAGATAATAACTATAATAATTCTTTGCATTTCATTTTTATTGCTTTTACCCTACTATAGACCTCTTTAAAATTCTCACTTTTTTGATGAAATACTGTCCTGACTGGACTCCTTAAAATGCATATCATGTCCAATTCTCAAATATTTTTGTCATATTACCTTATAAAAATATACTTCGATTTTTCCCCCTTTAAAGGACATACTTTATGTAAATAAATTAGTACCTTGTCTGGTCTATAATAAGTGCTTAGTAAATACTATTATTTTTGCCATAGCTACCACCCTGACCTAAAGCTAAGCATGGGGAAGCATGCAGCAGACACAAATGAGACACTGTGGTCCAGTGGATATGGAGAACAGTAAATAATTATCAGCAAACAAACTGGATGGAGGAAGCAGTCAGGAGAAATGAGTTAACAGGGCAAAAAAGCTGGGAACCAGAAGAGGAAAATACACAAGAGACTAACAGATGCTGGAAATTTCAAGGAGTTTCAAGTTATTTGATAAGCGGTGGAAGGGTAAAATATTGGGCATGGGTCCCATGAAGCTGTACAGGTGAGCAGGGCTAAAATCGTAAGGGTTTGTTATGTCATAAGGTTCTAGATTCATTCTAAAGCCTATGAGGACTTATTAAAGATGTGCCAGAAAAATCATTGATGAAATCAACTTTAGAAATGGTACAGGAACAGATCAGAAAGAATTGAATTAAATTAAAATGTTGATACAGTAACCAAAAAGGGAAAGGAATGCAACCTAAATAAAGACATTAGAAATGGAGGGAAGTATAGAAAAGAGATGATAATGTTGAGAGTTTTAAAAATAAATAAGGCAAGACTTACTGAGCCTTTGGATGTTAGGAGATATTGGGGAGGGGAAAGCCCAAGAGAAGGGAGTGTTATGGATAATTTCCTTGAAGGCTGGGGCCATTCACTACATGAGGAAATTGGGACAGAGTCAGGTTTTTGAAGGAAAAGTGATGTATTTACTTTGAGGGTGTAGACTTTGTGAAAGCTGATAAAATATCAAAATGCAGGGCCAGGGATTTAGCTTTATTCCACTGCCTGCCTCATAAGCACAAGGACCCGAGTTCGATCCCCAGTTCCAAAAAAAAATGCACGTTGCCAGAAGACAAAAAGAATGTCTATCAGAACTAGAGATAAAAATTGGAAACCACCACAGAAATGATAGGCTAAGCCTTGAGAATGGATGACACACATCTTTGTAGGATTACTCATTAATATCATTCACTGAAAAAGATATATAAACTCCCCTCTTCCACAGTGGGAAATGGACCAATTTTTGGCTCCAATCATTCTTTTAACTTTATCTTCTGCCAGTCCACACCATACATCTTATTGTGAAGTCTCATCAAACAAAATACAATTTCCAAAGTTCTGTCAGACTCCAATATCATCCCCTAAATTTCCTGCCTGATGAATACTCACTTGGCCCTTAACTCTAAATCAAATGTCACTTTTTCTGGGAAGCCTTTGATAATCTGACCATCTTCATCTCTATTCTAAGGAGACTTCACTGTTCCCTCCCTTAACACTATAGCACTTGATCCCTAATATTGATTCACACTTTTCCTCTGTGCAAGATGGAAAGTTCTTAGAAGGAAAAGATTGTATCCACACAAGGAAAGGTACCAAAGCATGGTTACAAAATGACTGCATCAAGGAATAGGTCTTTCCTCTTCAAACAACATCAATTACTTTTAAGAACCTATGACTACTGTTTGGCAAGCAGCCATGGAAGGTTCTTGTGTACAATGTTATGGCTTCAGTATGATCCACTAAGAACTTCATTTTCTTCCTATACTACTGGTACTCATGTCAACACAACTGATGTGAAAACAGTGCCATCATTAGACTAATAATTACTATGTGTGCATCAATTCTCATTGAAAATGTGGCTGTATTTCATTCAAGGCAAAAAAATAAGAGAAGAAATCTAAACTGAAGTACTACAGAGGATTGGACATAGTAGGTGACTTCACTAGGATCAATTGGGAGATGATTATAACCTTTTAATGTGATAGATCTTCAAGAAAGGATAATTCAAAGACAAGGAAAAAAATGGGAAAAAAAGGAAAGGAAACTAAAAAAAATATAGTTAGTTGATATCTGTTCTATGCCCAATAATGAAAACATATCCTTTACAAAGACAAAATGAAGGAATCTTGTTTGGGATTGATCATAAAGAAAATGATACTGAAAGAAAAACCAAGATACAAATGTTTAGATGACAAGATACACATGTTTAGATGACAGTAATTCATCTCTTCTGGCAATAGAATATTTGTTTTTGTCTGCTCATCTTCTTGCTCAGAAAGGACAATCTATAAATCCGTATTTGGACTAACACCAAAAGACCTTTCACATTGTTATTTCTCCCTTGACTCAACTTAGTTGTAAAAAGGGGGGGAAAAGTAACATTTCTGAAATTTCCTTTCTTTTTTCTAGATTGTTAGAGAATACTTGACACTGAAAGATATATCCATGTGGTCTGAAATTTCAATGATTAAATTTATGTCAAATGGAAAGAACTGGTAGTATATTTTGCTTTTTAAACTGGTCACTACTTTAGGAAATTTGCTTTTTTATTCTTGATAAACATTTTAATGTTGTGTCTTGTGCTAGTGTTCTGTGAGTTATGGGTGAGATGATGTCATCACAGAATGACCTCTTTTATGTGGCTCAAGAATGAGGACTCTTAAAAGGCAGAATGTGTATTAGTAGAAAATCTACTACATAAACATTAAAATGCTGGTTTCTTACTCAATATTAATTGTGAATAAACAGATATACCCAGGGAGCCTGTAAGAAATTCAGCCCTAAGGATCACCTGTCTTGAAATTACCAAGAAGACAGAAGAGCACAGTAATTAAGTCAAGGATGCTGAATTGTCTATGATTCAACCCCATGATTATTTAGTGGACACAAATAAGAGTTTATTAGTTTAGAGATACCCAGTGATCCCAAGTGGGTTATGTTTTAATTTATTAAATACTTTAAAGTTACAACTTTCTTTTCTGGACATTCTGTGACTGTGTATCTTGTACTATGAACAAACGTTAAAAACCCTTATTTCACTTTTTATTTTGGCCACTGGAGCTCTGTGTGATCTTAGCCTTTGACCTTTCTGTTTCACACTTCCCATTTCTAACATTTGTAAGATAATAAAAATTGTTTTCCATCCACATTTCAATTTTTAAAATAATGTAACAATATTACAAACCCAATAATATGCTTTTAAAAAGCTGGACTTGGGCTATAGCTCAGTAGTAGAGCACTTGCTTAGCATGTGTGGGGCCCTGGGTTTGATCTCTAGCACCATAACAAACACACAAAAAACTGAATGATAATGCAGTCATGTGCCACAAATATTTCAGTCAGTGCTTGACTATGTACATAACAGGGTCCCACAATATTACATTGCCTATCTGGCCATCTCAATTTGTGTAAGTTCACTCTGCAACATTCACACAAGGATTCAATGAACTAAAACACATTTCTTAGTATGTGTCTCCATCTGAGACACAGGACTGTACTTACCTTTGTTGAATGCACATTATGAGCCAATCAATGTACTAAATTCTACCTAAATCATGTCATTCTCATAATGGACTTCTGAGATAGGTAATTACCTGTGTCAGGTTCGTGACAGGAAACAAATAACACACTCAAATGCAATTTGAGGGTAGTTTAATAAGAAGACCGTTTATATGTGCAGCAGAGTTTGGAGAAAGCACAAGAGACAGTGTAGCACTCTGAGTTAGTAAGACCTCAGTGGGCAGCGGTCAGCCTGGGGTCTGAAGGAGGGCATAGTTACCAAAACCCAGAGAGCAACCTTTGAAAGAAGGCTGTTGCCAACAGCTGGGGACCACAGCATAGGGAAACCCAATCTCTCTTTCCTCACTTATCTGCTAATCTCCTGCCATTGCCTTCTGTTGGCCAAAACCCAACCTGAAGAAGTGAGGCACCAAAGGAGCCAGCCAATTCCTCCTACAGGCTCAGCAGGCATCTCAGTGCTCAGAGCAGGTGGAGAAAGGCAGTGAAGCCAATGTCCACTACTCCTAATTGATCCCAAGCTCTGAAACTTACCTTGAATTAATGAGGTGAACAAGGGTTTATTAATAAAAAGAAAAGAAACCATATGAAAATGTTGAAAAGCTTAATAAGCCTCCCCAAATCACACACACAAGCAGCGGAGCTAGGTTTTATTCTGAGGTTCTTCTACCTCCTGTTCACCTTTTCCCATGCCCTTCATGTGCTATTGGGTGTTTTAGGAGATACTGAAAGTGAGTGACAGTAATGCCCTCAAGAAGTCTGTAATCTGTGAAACAGTTTTTATTATGATACTTTTCCATCAAAGCTCAAAATTTTCCCCTAGCACCTAAAGTTCTATAAAACCTGATCCTAAACCTCTTACCATTCCATCATGTGTTCCAACCACTGGCTGAGCAGTGAAGTCTTCTGTAAGGTGACATTCTGCCTACTTATTTGATAGTACCTTGACTCAGATGCTCTGAGTGTAAATAACTTAAGTAATGTGCTATCTTTTGTAAAGATAAGTCTCTATCTTCAGCTGTAATGGAGTAAGCCCTAGGTCTTAGATTATGAACACATTTACTTTGCAAAACTTTATGCATTCAGCTAAAATATATTTATCATATAGTACCTGCTAGACCCTGTGCTAGTTGCTTGCACAGACTGAGAAAACAATTCTTACCAAATAAAAACTGACTTTCTATAAGGAATGAGTCAATACTGTCCAGAAAGTACATGAAGGTGGGTTAATTTTAAGGCAGGCCATAGGTACACATGCAGGAATGAGTCATGATCTGGGCCCTAGCACACCTTTCCCTAATTCTATCTTGCTTATTCTGAGCTTTGATGTAGGATATGATCTTGTAACAAGCACAAGTCATCCTATTTCTCGAGCTAATCAAGTATTCTGCTAGTTTTTCATCTCTTAAGAATAAGGACCTCTGCTTTGAAATACCAGCCGCTTTGTATAATGACTTGCCTAAAAAAGATCAAATACGACATTTTCCCTGTGGGTTTTTTATTAGTTCTGCTTTTGAGCAGGGGGAGGACACTTTTTCATGCCTGATCCTGACTGAAATGGCACACAGAAATCTTTCATTTTTTCTCAGGGACAGGGGAAGTGAGTGGGCATAGCTCCTCCCTTTCATGCAATGCAAGCATCAGCTTTGCATTTTTAAAAAACTATTGTACAATGCATCAGATAGGCAGATTTGCCAAAAGGGGTAGAAAGAAAGAAAGAAAAGAAGAGCTGAGCTGGTTTCCCACATGGAGGTTTTAATGATTTTGGAAAACTGTCAACCTGGATCAAATTTCTGTACTAATTTGACGGTTTCCCACTGAGGGTAAGAAAACAAAACCAACAATTAGCTTCATGATAATTAGATTTCAAAGAGCTATCTATTTTCATGATAATTCTAAAGATGAAAAAATTCATTTCACTAAAACCCCAAATACTTCTTGATGCTTACTTCATGCAGGACCTGTAGGTAAAATCAAATATCCTCTGGGTGTTTACATGGGTGCACACACTTGTAACCCCACTGCAGACAGAAGTTTAGTGTGCACAGAATTTCTGCTGCATAAAGTACACTTATATACTTTATGAAAGAGAGAAGCAATGATCAAGTCTTTTATTGGGAGAAGCTTATATCCTTCTCCTCACCAAGTCAAACTGTAACTTTTGAAGAGCTCTGCTGTATTTCCTAGCAACAGGAGTAAACACTGTACTGCATCCAGGGCCTAAGATTTGTAACCATGTTAATCTGTGAGTACTCAACATAATTAAAGGTTAGACTTTTCAGTTGCATTTTTAGTGCACAACAGTACTGCTAAATTATGATTATCATCAGCTAAGTGTGCTTACATCTGCAGAACTCAGGGAATGAAAGTGAATCATTTATTTCCATCTTGATATGACTGCTCTTCTCAGAGGCGCAATTTCTGAGTTCATGGGCCTTGGAGTTCATTGGAATTCTATGGCTAAAACACAGCTTGGAGACCTCATTTATGAAAATTCCTTTAAACCTTTCACCACTTTGACAGATCCAGTCCAAGTTCACTGAGCCAATTCAAAAGTAGCTCTCAGCCTTTTTAAAGGTTTTCAATTACACCAGCACAGCACACCAGAGCCATCATGTTTGAAGAATATTTTAGTTGCAGAGAAACGAACTTTTTTTTGAGGCACAAATGAAAGCATTTCCAAAACTGAAGTGAACAGATGCAAAGCTTTGTCTATCTTGAACCATCTTTGCCTCACTAAAGACAAGATCATCAAATAACTTAAACATGGCTAATGTTTAGTTATCTACTATATAATATATGCTATGATTTTTCTCTTGAGAATTTACTTTACAAAAACACTGGCAAGCTCCCTCACCCTCAAACTGTTCCAGATAGTTTTTTAAGGAATTGTTCAAAACATTTTCTAATTTCATTCATCCTCCTCATACATAGCATGTGACAGCAGGATTTACTTTTCCTGTATGCATTCAGAAACAAAAATCCAAGCAGGTCAATGAGCTCTCCAGGTTGACATTGGTAATCAATGGTAAAACTGAGGTCAGGCCTAATTCTACCTTCTATTTCCATGCATTCTTCAAGTGGGCCTGAGCTAACCATACCCTTTTCCCTTTTAAAAATGTTTGTATGACTTAACAGGTCAAATGCTAGTAATTTCTCCCATTTTCAAACTTTAGATGTATAAATATGTGATTATTAGAGTTTTATGGAAGTACCAACTTTTAAACTTGTATGAATTATTTTAAGTGACATTTATCACTGAGGGTAAACCAGATAAGCAAAAACATGCCCATAAGTTTTCAAGAAGCACTTGCAAAATTTAAATACCATATGGATAAATTTACTAGGGATATAAATCCCCTGTTCTCTCAGAGGAGAAGTGATGGCTATAAGAGGACTGGAAACATGTAGAATGCTCATAATGAAGAGGACTGGATACGTGTAGGATGCTCATAATGACAATGCCAACAGCTCCCTGATATAGTCTGTTCTTGCTTTGTATAGTGTTGTAAATGTTAGATGGCCATTTTGCAATCTCAGTGGGAGGGCTTGTTCACTGAATGAGATTGTTAGATGTGTTTTGCTTCCTCATCCCTTTAAATAAGAATACAGTGCACCCTTGATTTATGGACTCAATTCATTCATGAGGGCTGGATGCAACTCAAGTTGGTCAATTGAAGGCTCAGGCTCCTCTACACAGCCTTCACAGTCTCTCTCCTGTGTATAGGCAGATATGTGTCCTTCGAGAGACATCAGCCCAGAATTTCTCAATGAACCCCACATGGGAAAGGGTGTCGTCATGTTCCTTCCAGAACTCTTGAAGGGTTAAATCTGTATCTGAGACCATCTAGAAATACAAGTGACCAGCATTCAGGTCTTAACTCAAGACTTTTGCCATAAGTTAAAACTAAAATTCTGGTTGTAATCCAAGTTGTTCATATGTCAGGCTGATCATAACTCGAGGGTCCACTATATTACTATTTAAAATTCTAGACTGCTTACAAGTTCCCCTAGTATTTGATATTAAAAAGGTGAAACCAAAAGCTAAACAAAATGTGCATATGTTCAGTACAATCCCAGGATAGTGGCCTAGGCCTGTGACTACAGTCTGTCTATTCAGTCTGACTCAAACGAAGTTCTGTGACTCTGGACAGAGCTGAGTTTGAAATGGGAGGCTCTAAGCCAGGAGAGTAGCAAGCAGAGGCTGGAGAGGTAAGCCTCCCAAACCAAGCCCTTCAACTCCTGTAGCTACAAATAATCTTCTTCCATTCATTCATGCATTCACCGTGCACTGAGTGCCAACCCTTGTCAACAGGGATAGAATGCAGTCCCTGTTCTCAAGTCCAGGCTGAAGAGCAGACACTGTCTTTCTCCTGTGAGGGCAACAGCACAGGTTTGAGCTAACCGTTGAGGAAGACAGAGGTGGTGGTCCTTGAGTCAGCCTGGCAACTGAGAGTCCAGGCCTGCAGTCACCTAAGAACCCACTCATCACAAGTGGCTGATGAGCACTGGCAATCTGGCTAGTCTAATCTGAGTATGAAATACACACCAAATTAAAAAAAAAAAGAATGCAAAGTATCTCATTAATAATTTTTTATATTGATTGTATGTGGAAATGCTAATATTTTAGCTAAATTGGGTTAAGTAAAAGATAGTAAAATTAATGGCACCTGTTTTCTTTTACTTATAATGTGCTTACTAGAAAATGTGACATTACCTAAGTGGTTTGCATGCATGGAGTCTGTTACACTTCCATCAGTGTTGGACCTAAACAGTCTATAAGATAACACTTGGGGAGAAAAATAGGGAAGGTATGCATGGAGGCTGCCCCAGGGCAAGTGGGCTGGTGGGGAAAAGTAGCTGTGGAAGGGCCAGGGATTTCGCTCATTGGTTCCAGCGCCTGCCTCTCAAGCACAAGGTCCCAAGTTTGATCCCCGGTACCCAAAAAAAAAAAAAAAAAGAAAAGAAAAGTAGCTGTGGAATGAGGAACAGAATACACAGGGGAACCCATCGGGGGCTGCAAGGAGGGGCAGAGACTGGTGGTGTATTTGCTCTCTGAGTACAGTTTGTCTGCCAGATTTCATTTGCAGCAAAGAGAACCCAGAACATAAAGCCCATGATAATAACATCTTGAGTAAATTAGAAGCAGCTTGTGGCTTAGAGTGAGCAATGCCCTACCGCGGACCAGACCAACTAACTACCCCTAGCTTTACCCATCTGTGGTTAACTCTTCTGGTCACTCTTGCCTTCTCAAGGGAAGGCCAAGATTAACTGGTCTGCTCCTGTGTCCCTCTGCTTCTGTCAACTAAATCTCCAGAAACAAGAAGCGCTCTAAATATCCTGGGGGAAAAAACACCTAGAGAAGTAGACAATGCTTTGTGACTAGAGTTCTGTAGCTACAAAGAACTGAGAAACTTGAGTAAAATAAATTCTTTATACTTTCTTTTTCACAAAACTTACCACACTTCCTTTATATTATTTATGAGGAGCCTCCTTTCTGATGAGAAATAAGCTAGATGTATGTACACAAGCTCAGGCTCCACATCTGTCTGCTCACTTCTGTGACTGTAGCTTAGCATACAGAGGTCAGCATAAAACAGGCATCAACAAATATCCATGAAAGGAGGCACACAGAGAATTTGCAGTCATTTTGTTGTTGTTGAGTATCTACTAAGTTAAAATTTTCAAGTGTGAAAACGACACCCAGAAATGTAGTAGGGACCTACCTGGAGATGATCATACCAATAGTGTTGACTGTCTGATAAAACCTGCTCTGCATGTGAAAAACTCTTCACAAGTGAAGGACAGTGAGCCAACACCTTCCTAGCTCTGGAATGCTGACTGCCCCTTTTCTGAACACATTCCAAGAGGCTCTTGAGGCAGATGAATACTGAGGCTAATTTTGAAAGAGATGTGAAGGCTGAAGACCAGAACTAACATAGACTCCAAAGTTCCCTGGTGCAGGTCTGATGCCTTACTTGGTAGGATGGATAAACATGAAGTCTGGGCTGGGGATTTAGCTGAGTGGTTCTACTGCCTGCCTCACAAGTGCAAGGTCCTGAGTTCGAAGCCTGGTACCAAAACTAAAACAAAAAAAACCCTGAAGGTAAGGTGAAAATGTGATAGTGATACAGGTATGGATTTTGCATTTAATTCCATTTTTGTCATTTTTCAGCTGGAAGAGTTCAAGTTCCTTCTCTTAATGTTCCCTATAGCTTAACACAGGGTCATGGTGCATCTTTTAGGACTGGTTAATGATAACATACTTTTCAAAAAAGGCTGGCAAGTGGAAATTGCTCAATAACTGGTTACATGTGATACATGGTAAACACACAATGGCTGTTATCTTTCTTCTGGATTATAGCTTTTACATAGGTTTTTTAAATCTAGACTCCATGGAGTCCTAGGAAATCCAAAGATGGGATTCAAAAGATCCCTGAAACCCCTGAAATGAAATAGAAAGCGGTAGGGATATTGTATATATGTACATCCTTTTTCTCCAAGGAAAGAATCCATACCTTTCATGAGAACCTCAAGACTCTCAGAGTGAAAAACAGGTCAAGGAGCATTAAGATTCTGTGGCTTCCAAGGTATTTGATACCCATTTCATATATTTATGGAATAACTCTGAATGACCCTCAAAACCAAGCGTTTTCTGTGCCTGGAAAAGAGCTTGCATTTTATACTCAGTCATACAACCTCCTATAACTGGGTCTTATTACCTAGAAGTAGCAGGATCACAAGAATATGACTGGAGTTTCTAAGGCAGAAATGCGTCTTAATTTCAAATGTAGTGCTGGAGTCCTTACCTCTTTACATCTTTTTCATCATCTTTTTCTATATAATTGATGCTCAAGGGAGGCTATTAAGAGTGTTTTACTTTAAGGTTGGGTCACTTCATCTTTGACATCAACAACAAAAAACATCCAACATGACCTTGGAGAGCCCAATAAAAGCTTGATTCTACTTCACAGCCACCCAGATGAGTTTCTGGAAGGTTGGCAATCTTCAGGAAAAGGGAATTAATGTCAAGCAAGGCACCTTAACTCTCTAAACCTTTGTCTCCTCATATGTGAAAAAAAAAATGATGGATGACACCACCTTTCAAGGGCTGTTGTGAAGAATTGAGTAAGAAAGTAATTGTAAGGAACCTAATAGGCATCCAACACAGAGCACCTCATTAATATTAACTATTAAACATCCTCTTTGATGGCAGGAAGAAAAGAGATTCCTCATCTGGTCTCCAAACCAAAGATTTTAGCCTAGACTTAATTTGTCCCATTGATATTTTCAGTCTCATTCTTGAGGCAGTTATTAGTGACCAAGTTAAAAAAAATAATAAAAACAATCGAGAAAGCTGTTGAAAAAGTGTCTAGTAAAAATTTCAAAAAGAACCTGTATTCGTACCCAATATTCAGAGATGAAAATATGTGACTCAAGTGAAAGGAAACAAAATAAACTTGAAAGAAATTCACGTGGAAAACTTCAAAATGAAGAACTCAACACACGTTTTTCATTCATTTAAACATTATTGAGCATACATAGTGTAAAAAATACTATAAAGCATAAGAATATGCAAAGAAAGAAAGTATAGGTTTATTTTTTGGCCATTTGTCTGCAGAGGGGGAGAGACATGTATATCCAAGACACATGTATATCAAATAACACAGGGTGATGCAGGGCATGGGTAAGAGGGGTGATCAGCAAAGGCTCCTTCAAAGTGCCACACTGCAGTTGACTCTGTAAGGATAACAGATATTCAATGGATCAAGAAAAAAGAAACTATCTCACTGACACAGTAACACATGCAAGTCATGAAGATGGGAGAAAATAGAGTACTTGTACTTTAAAGTTGTCAGGTCAGCCAACACAGTGATGATGTGGGCAGCTAGAGGTAGCATTTGATGAACTTATCCTTCGCACCCATCTCCTATATCCTTAGAAAAAGGCAGAGCCTACATCACAGAGAACTTTGGGATTAATGGTCAGCAGTTTAGATTTCCCCTCAGGACTATGACAATGTTTCAAATGATTCTTATCAGACAGTTACATGATCTGATTGTATCTAACCCAGAGCACTCTGGGAGGGCAGTGCCATGCTCCTCATTTCCAGAAGACCCCAGGACTGGGTACGTGATCAATCATGAGCTAAGGGGTATGCTCCAAATTTTGGTCGTAGGCATTGCATGAGGCCTGTGCAGGTGATTAGAGTTAATCCTAAATTTTCTCCTTTTCCTCCAGGGCTTAAGCCTAAACTGATGATATTCACTTGCCACCGTGGAGTCAGTACTGGCTCCTCCCTGAACATTTCCTTTATAGGAACCTATATTTGCCCCTTCCTACTTAGTAAGTACAAACTGGATTTCTGTCACTGGCAACTAATAATCCTGAAAAAGGAAGGAATCAAGACAGCTATGTTTCAAAAACTAAAAATAAGTTTTTTTAAAATAAATGGTAGATTTAAAAAATCTACATTACTATGACAAGAGTACCTTAAAACATTTAAATCTAAAAAAGTCACTTAGGGATTTTATAGCAAACTCAAACTCAGCCCTCAATAATAAAAAGCCAGGCCAGACTGTTTGAGAAAATGTTACTGCACTAGATAATGGCACATTCACTTATTCAATTAACATTTATTGAGTATCTTCAGGGTTCTTAGGCTTGTGCAATAAAATCTATACAAGTGTGTGCTTGGGTTTAAGCTGGTCCATCCCAGGCCCTTCTGTAAAGAGCAGCTGTGTACACTGTCCAGAATAATTGTGCAGAGTCAAAGAAGCCAGGTGTTTCTATCTGGCCCAACAGCTGCACTTGGCAGTAGGGACACCACCTGAGTTCCAGCTTGGCTATCTATAAAATGAGGCTGATGAAGCAGCAGCTCAAAGGAGCCTTACATAACAGACAGAACAGAATGTGTTTAGAATTACTCTCCCCTGTAGTAAAATGTCCACTAACATTTATGGAAGAGACTGGACAAGGAATTGCACCAGGCCAGCTTTGCTTTGCTTTGCTTTCCAAGAGAAAAATTCCACTACTTGCATGTGTTTAACTGTTATTAAAGATCCTACATCTCAATGTTGTTGCCTCCAGCCCTATTTCCACGTGGCCAGGCCCAAACAAATTTCAAGTGTCTGTCTGTGGTATTGTGGTATTTTTTTAGTTTTGCCACCCTGTGTCCATCGCACTTCTGATAGCAGATAGCAGCGCTCCAATATCTTTGTGTGTCCCTGTGTGTGTGTGTGTGTGTGTGTGTGTGTGTGTGTGTGTTACTGAGGACTGAACCCAGGCCTTTCACACTGAGCTGAATCCCCAAGCATTTTTTACATTTTATTTTGAGACAATGTCTCTCAATTTGCCCAGGCTGGGCTCAAACTTGTCATCCTCCTGCCTCAGCCTCCCAGAGGGCTGGGATTATAGCCATGAGTCACCACGCACAGCTCCAGTGTCCTTCTTCCAACAGCAGTGCTCCAAAGTCCTTGAGACAGCTCCAGTGTCCTTTGAGGAAGTACTTACCAACTCCCCATTGTATGCCCCTGTAGCAGAGCTACCAGTCAATGCTTCTAGCCCAGTAATGTACAAGTCATTCAACTAAGCCAAAGGAAATCTCCTCTCTTCTCTTTTTTTTTTTTTTTTTTTTTTTGGGATACCAGGGATTGAACTTGGGACCTTATGTTTTCGAGACAGGCAGCAGAAGCACTGAGCTAAATTCCTGGCAGGAAATCTCTTGCCTGCTAAGCTGTGTCCAGGGGCACAGCACTCCAAGGTAGACTTTCAGGTGTGTATCCTAAGAGTGGTTTTGCTGACTTCCCTTTGACATGTAAGTATCCCCAATCTTGGATTTTGTATTCTGTTGCTTTACAACTAAGGAAACTTAACTGAACACAATAGTCTTCTGCAATTTAAACACTAAACAATAGCTAACATTCATTGCATACTCTGCAGCTTATAAAGTATTTTCACCTTCAATTTATCTCTTTTAATCAACCTTTCTGGAACTGGATTTTCCTCCCCCCAAATAAATCACTTATTGACTTCTCTATTTCTCAGAACAGTGCAATCATTCTTTCAGTCACTTCAGCTTTTTTAAATCTCAGAATGTTTTTCACTCCGGGCTTTCACCAGCACCTGGAGTCAGTCACCTAACCTTAAATATGAGCTCTCCCAGATAGATCCCTTGCTTCACATTTTCCCTGCTTCCACCTTTGTTCGAGCCATCCACCCTTCCCAATCATGTTCTGCAGACTGTGCCACAGACCTACTGTCTCTGTCCTAATGCCACTATGCAAAGGATACTGCTGAAATTATATTATCATGGTGTCACTCCTCTTCTACATGTTGTTTACAAAATAAAGATTATGGGGCAATTTATCAGGCAATCCCTTCACCGAAATTCTGGACTCTCCATAAGCAAGCTCTGCCTCCGTCTCATTTACACTATTCCCCAGCAGAATAAGACAAGTTTATGCAAAAGTACAGACTACATAAAACAAACAACAACAACAACGAAGAATAAGTTTTGCAGCTCCCTCTCATCTTAAGTAGTCTTTCTATACCCCATGAATCTGGGGTGACCTTATGATTCAGTGTTGCCTATGGGAGAATAGCTAATGTGATATAAGCAGAGGCTTAAAAGTTGCTCTTAAAATGACAGCAGTTCTTTCGCTACTCTTCGGACACTACTGGCTGCCATGTAAAAATCCCAGGCCAGTTTGCTGGAGAAGAGGAGATAGACACATGTGCCAGTCACCTGTGCCTGGATTAGATGAACCGCCTTGTTGAACTCACCAAAATGACCAAAAGAATCACAAACCATGGTAGTTTTTTAAAGATACTAAATTTTTGGGTGATTTGATAACTGATCAATGCATAGCTGATAAAACATTTAAGTTTATATGGTAACCTTCTCCTCCAAATTCCTTTTCAATTACTATTTAGTGTTTTGGGTCCTCAATTATAAAATATCTTCTTTCATGTTTTGTATCATTAATTTTTTATGTGTCCTATTTCCTTCCCTTTAAGTTCCTTGTATGGAGATAGTACATTTTATATTTTCATATTCCAAATATGTACAAAGTAAATACAGCAATAACTCTTTAGGAGTCAACTAATACTTTTCCAGGTCCCAACCATCAGCCATATCAACTAAAAAAATCACCATTTCAACACATATTTTGATCATTAATTTTAAAAGCTTCAAAAAGAGCTCAGATGCAAATCATAAAATACAAAATCTAGTTATCCAACTGCAAAATGATATATAATATATATTTAAGTAAACAATCTACAAGTTCATTTTCAGCAAATCTCATCCTGCAGGTGAATCTACAAGCAAAGGGGCAAAGGAAACAAGTATATAAGAGTAAATGCTTCACAGAAGCAACTATTTGATTTTCACTAGGATATTATTTTTCTCCCATGACACATATTTGTCCTATGTGGTTTGCAACTGTAACCTGAAAGATTGCCAAATACTAGGCTTTTATTCTAAGAGTGTCACTGATTCTCTTGCTGCTTTTCAATTAGATTCTGCATTTAAAAGACACTCCCTTGTGCTTTTAATAATAATGCACCTGCTCCTTGGGAGATTTTCTCTTTCGACAAGAAATGCCTTAAATATGGCAAGAAAAATGGCTCTAGGGTTTCTCTCATAATATGATGTGGGTTTCCCTTTTCTTAAGAGCAGTAAAATATGGCTACAATTCCTTCCAAATAAACAGCAAAAACACAAAGTTTCCTGGCCTCTACTCTGTATTTCCACTCTACACCTGCATCCGAACAACTGCTTGTAATTAACAAAGCTGTAGCATGGCAGACTGAGAACTTCACTTGCTTTACTCACTTCCTTTCAGACCGCAATAAACAGTAAATGTCAAATTAACAAAGGTATCATCATTTGAAACCTACTGTTTCATAAACTTCAAGGGATGCTTGCTATGGAGACAATGAAGGTTACATTCAAAACCATATCTTCTTTTAAACCTTTACATTTTATTTCTGAGATGTTCAAAGCTCTTTAAGAGAAGCATCATCGTTTTCTTTCTGATTCTAGACCTTGGAACTCATACATATTTGATTACGGGTAATCCTTGGCTAATTCTCCTTTTCCAGAGAGACTTCTGTGGTCAGTATCAAAATATCCCACCTTTTTCTAACAGTTTTAAGGACACTATAAAGGTGTCTCCCTGCACTCTACCATGCTGAATGTAACTTAACCCTGAGATGCATCAGAAATAACCAGTAGACGCTCTTTCCCAGGTGTGCACACATTAACATATTGCTTTCCTACACCTTGTTCTCTTTGCTTTTAAAAATTTCAATGTGTACAAATGAAATGAAGATCTCAACCTATCTTCAACTGGGATGTCTGCTCCACAATAAAAAAAAAATTCATCTTGGACACGGCACCCTGGCCGGCCTCCACGGCACGCAGTGCGAAGGAGACTGTCCTGAGTGGCTCCTTGATGGACACTTGTCAGTAAGAACCAGAGGAGTGGGCCCAGCCTCCACCAGTGAAGAAGGGGCGCGACAGCAATACCTCCTTAATTAACTTTCCCAAGGAAAGCGGTGTTCCCACAGGAAAAAACAGCGCGTTTCCACCTTCCCAGCGGTCCAATGAAAATGAACAACAATGCTGTTGCCTTTTTGTTTCCTAAAGACTTTCTTCCCTGCAAGCAGTAGCGTGTTCCTCAAAGAATGCTAGTATTTCCTGTGGAAACTGTACGGCTGCCAGAAATGGCTCATAATTTTCCCTCTTTTCTTTTTGCAAAAATGATACAAACAAAACATGGCATTTGACAAAAGCCAAAATTGGGTCCACCCCACTTACCACCTGCAGACGAAAGTCATCACCACAGAGAAGGCCGAGAGTGGAGCATCCCCGCAGAGGGTATTCGGACGGCCGGGGGGAGGGGGGTGCGGCCGCTGGACGGGGGCTCCCCGGGCTGCAGCACTGGGTCCCTCCTCACGCGTGTTATTTGCCGTTACCGCGGTCGCTATTGCTACTTCACCCCCTCCGTGCATCAGCGTGGCGGGGCCGCCGACCGCCCGCCCCTGCCTCCCAAACGACCCGGGCGGCAGCGAGAAGCATCGGCACGGCGCGCCGCAGACGAGCGAAAGCACAAACCGGGAGCGCTGGGCAGGCTGGTCAGCGGCGAAGGGGGGCGCCCGGTTACTATAGAGACCCCAAACCTCCGCGGGCGCAGCTTCCCGGCGGCAGGCGGCACAAAGGGCCGGGCTGGGGTCCTAACGCGCCTGGCGCCGCGCAAATTTAAAGCGCCAGCCCCGCCGCCAACCCGCGGCTCGGGACCTGCACTCACCGTCGGGCGGACGCGGACAGACAGACAGTCGCGCGGACAGACGGCGGGAGCGGACTGGAGGACGGGGGCGCCACCGCGGCGACGTCACAATGCGGCGGCCGCGCCTCCCGGGTCCCGGCGCAGGGCGGGGCGCACGGGGCGACCGCGCGGGAGCAGCTGAGGCGGGGGCCGGGCCGCTGCGCCCCACTACGCCCCCTCCCGCCCCGCGTGGTTCCCCCCGCCCCCGGCCGCCCGCGTGCGGACCTGCTCTCCAGGCTTAACCTTGCGCGATCCACCTCCGCTGCCTCTGCTTTTCCCGACTGGGTCCTCCCGCTCCTCCCGCCTACTTTCGGGCCCCGCGCGTCCCACTCCCCACTCCCTACCCCTCCCCACGTGCCTCGCCGCCTCTCCCGATCCTCGCGTAGCCGCGGCCATCTCGCCGGTCCTTAGACCGGCCCAGGTCCGGCGTAGCCGGGAGGACCCGGGAAGGCAGGGTGGGGACCCCAGCGTCTGCGCGGCGGGCAGAAAGAGCCCTGGCCTTGGCACCGGTCTTGCCCCCTACCCGGGAGGACTTCGCCCAGGAGCTTGGGGCAAGGAAAGGGGCTTCTTTGCCTGAAACGTTCTCTACGCAAGTGTGGGTGGTGGTGGGGATTTCGGTCGGAAATAATGTGTTGCTTTTTAATTAAACAACGTTTTAATGTGCCCGCCTCCCTACAGGAGAAAGTACTTTCCTTGGGGGCAGCGGGTTAGCCTCAGAGTGAGGCGTCAGCTGCGCCCGCAGTGATGACTGCCTCTTTCCTTTCTTATTTCCGAAATGAAGTCTAGGGGAGTGGAAGCATTTATGGTAACATTGGCTCAGGACCGTCTTGCTGTTGCCCTTTGGAAAGCTTTCAATGGTTTTAAAGAAATCTTTTTCCCAGGCGAGTTGACTTGGAGAAGTTCACTCCGCAGAGCCATTGAGGACCACACTCCTGTTTCAGGGTATGGCTGCTTGCCTGAAGCCGCCCAAAGAACAATGAGAAGTCCAGGTCAGACTCAGAGCTGCCTCGTCCCGAGCCAGCTTCTGAGGAGAAGAGCGGTGCCCAAGACCTGCGAATCCATCACTACTGGGTAGTAGCCATGAGGACGCCTGAGTTTCTCATTGAAAATATGTCAATAAAAAGGAAGGACCGTGTCCCAGTTTTTAAAAACTGGGGTTCCTTGCTTAATTAGCGTAATTACTATATTCAGTCCCTTTGGAGTCCACAGAAAGGAGGCAACTGTGGGGCTGGAATGGCCACAGCAGTCCTTGCCTTGGGCCTGTTTGGACTAGTACCATGGACACTGAAATGAGGCCTACCTTGAAACCAGTGTTTTCATGTGCTTTCAATTCGTTTCTTAGTGAAAAACTAAATTTCTTTCATGGCTTTTGGCTTAACAGCTAAGAGCAGGTCCTATAGCATTGTCATTTGTTTATTGTAATTTATCATGTATAAGATTTTAAGTACGTACTTGGAAAGTGGCTTCACAATTTTAAAAATACAAATTGTCCCTCAGTAGAAAATATAAAATCAGCTGACATCATATGGCACTAAAAATACTTGAAAATATTGAGTTTAATTTGTTCACATCTGGTTAAAATAAAATTGCTCTTTTTTCCTAGTGTAAACTCTGAGAAAAGCACATCTTGCTTCCATCCAATAGATAAGAATGGAATTGGTGTCACCTTTGACATAATCCATAAAGAGCACTCTTCCAGTACCATCCTCTTTAAGTGTTTTGGCACCCCGAAAATCAGAATTTAATTTATTGAAGAATTATACTGCAAATGGGTATCTCCTTTTTACTGTCCTAAACATCCCAGAGCTCAGACAATGAACCAGGTGTTAAGTCAGTATATATGCTCCAACAAAACACTAATTGTGTTGTATGTATAGAAATGGGTCACGCTGGGAAAGTTTTTTTGTTTTTGTATAGCCAAAGAATAGCATGCCATAGTGTAAAAGAATAACCTTTGAGATGTTTTTCAGATATTTCCCTCATTTCCATAGTTCTTTTGTTCCTTTTATTCTGTTTCTAACATGTTTTTGATTACATACTTGCCATTGTTTCCACGTGATTATTTTTTGCATTATGATTTAAATCTATGCTAGTATACATTTTCCCACATAGGCTGTTAGTTTGCTTTTGTTTGGACTGTTGGTTCACTTCTCTTATGCAAATGCTTGCCAAATAAAAACCACAAATTGATATACCAAAGTGTGGTAGTAGTGAAGTAGTTTGGTTAAAACAGAACTGCTAGATTTTCGATTGGATGGCAAGAATGCTAGCTTCCTCAGCATAACGTTGACTTTTTTTTTTTTTAACCAAGCTAACAGACTGCTTATGCTTAGGCTTTTAGTCACTTCATACTGACAAGCAGTCTCTGGTACTCAGTTTTTCATCAAGCAGCCACCTCTTCTTAATTAGAAGAGGCACGGAGTACCAATGGAGTGGCTCAGCAGCCATGAACACTGGACCGCCCTTGCCTTTCAACATACCCCTCACCCAAGCATGCCACAGCTTAGGGTCTGCTCCCCAAGAGCACTTAGAATATTTCTGCTTCTTGTCCATTTCTTATCTGCTGCCATTCAGTTGTCAGTTCTCATGATGACAGAGAGTCCACATTACTCATATTTGGATTCTCAACACTTAGCACATTTTTATACTCAGAATTGGCCACTGAAAATAATTAATGCAGAAGTCCATTTCACTGTATTTCACTGCCAAAGAGCTGCTGTGTAATTGTTCATTCAATTATTACAATTAAACATCTGCCTCCTCGATATTTTTGCCCAATTTCCACAATATATCTTTATTGTGCTATAAAAATTGGATAAAACTACTATAACTGCCAGTTATCAAACAAAAGTATTCTCTATTTTTATTTTTTAAGGACGGGTTGTACTTAGTAAAACATCCAATTCTCTAGTGAAGGCTCAGATGTTTGATTGAGTCTCAGTCATTAAAGAGAGTCCCATTTGAGGTCCTCTCTGATTTCTGGATGGGATCTATAATTTGGTTACATCAGGAATTTTTTATTCTAAAGCCTAACGTATTTCATTTCCTTGGCTCTCACCATATATAAATAAGTATATCAAGAATCAGATTATACATCTGATGCAAATATGACTATCATTCAGGATAGTTTAGGTTATGCTGTGATAGCAATCACACAGCTAACACCTGCAACTTCCATATATTAATAAAAATGTATCCCTCTCACCATACCACAATTTCAGGTCAGCTGCATCTTTTGCTTCATGTCTTTCTCACTTTGAAACTCCAGCCTAATGGAGCAACATTGCTGGTCACTCTAGCAAGAGAAGAAATCTCTAGAGTGTGGTGCACCAGGAATTAAATGCTTCAACTCAGTCACTTCTGCTCACAACTCATTGATCAGAACTAGTTGTGTGTCTCTACCCATTCTCAGGATAAGGAAGTCGTATTTTACTGTATATCCTGAATATTTGGTGAATAATTCTATGAGAAAGCATGAACACACTACACTTTACAAATGTTCTTCACAAAAATTGATCCTGAACAAAAGTATAAATTCTATTGCTGTGTTAATTTCTGAAATAACCACAGAAATAAGAGTAAAGACACTTTGATGATTAGGAACTTTTTCTTAAATTCTTTTATTGGTACATTTTAGGTATACAATACATTTACATTTATCATTGGGTGCTTGTACCTCTACATAATGTATCTTGGTTCTTATTTTTTCCCCATTACCTGTGCACCCTTCCCTATTTACATAGACATCATTTCTATTTCTTTCTTTTCTCATAATTTTTTCTTTCCCTTCTTTCCTTTACCCTTCCCCTCCCTTCATCTCTATGTCTTTGGACCTTTTTTCCTATTTCAAATTATCAATTATTCATTTTAATCATTTTAACCCTTATTTACAGTATCAGTTTCTCACACTAGAGAAACTATTCAGTATTTACACATGTGTATCCTATAGGAAGTTTTTTTTTTTAACACTTTTGGAATGATTATAGACAGACACGGTGTACCCAATTTTCCACCAGGTTTTAGGACATCTTCACATTTTCTGTCCATCTCCTTTTCCATGTATATACCTCCCTTGTCTATTTCTTTAGATCGTGTCTTTTATGTCCCTAACCAGGCATGAATAGGAATTTCCCAGTCTTCATATCATTAGTTTCCTATGGCTGTTTCTTCACTAATGGAAAATTTTCCCCCTTCAGTATTTCTTCCTTTCTCTCTTCTTGGACCAACTTTGAGCCTTTAGAGTATGGCAAACTGCCCAACCAAGTGGGCGGGCCAGGACATGCACAGAAAAGCAGTTCCAGAAGTCTTTCGCCTGGGACCAATCAGAAAATGCTGTCTTCAATTCTCCAGAGAACTCAAGCAGAACTCCCTGAGAAGGGGGGAGGGGGATACAAAAGATGGTGGCCATTTTTCTCTTGGCCATTGGGTTCTTTCACAGTGGTCCACTTTAACCCTGTAGTGTACCTCTTTTCCTACTTTTAATTGGCCTTTATTTGCTCTGCAGAAAATGTTTCTTTTCCTATGTTTAATAAATGTAAAATCTCACTACCTTTTGCATTTGTCTTGATAATTCTTTGTTGAAGACAGAAAGAACCTAGAAAGCATTTCTCCAGCACCCCCAGAACCCAATAACACTTCAGTAAGATTATAACTGAGGAGGAAGATGAAGTTCAAATTGAGCAGCTTAGTTGCTTATAATATAGCAGCTTTAACATAAAAGATTTGGTGTAGAAGAACTCTTATGGATAGTTAATCTGATTCCCCAAGATTATCCTGAGATTCCAATTAACTATCACTCCGCTTTATCCAGGGTTATAGCTCATTAGAAGCTATGTTGGTATTTTAAAATAGAAACAGACAATATCCAAAAATACAGTTAACTGAATGTCTTGTCATGTCTTCTGAGGCAGCCTGAGGCAAAAATAGAGAATATCCACAAGAGAATAAGGAGTTCTCTGTAAGTCATCTGATTTGGGGACTGAAATCTTTCCCCTGTACCCATCTTCCCTAATAAGTTACCAGCATAAAGCACAATGAATCTGTAAAACTTCTAGAATACAAAGGGAAACTATAGATTCCAAACCCTATTCAGGCAGCAGTGTGTAATATATGCTTCTAGGCTGGATTTAACTTCACTTAACCCAATAACTGAATTTTTGCACATTAGCTTTGAGGTTAACTTGGGTTCATTCTTCACCTTGGCTTTGAAAGACACTTTGTCTATATTCATAAAGCATCACTTTAAACCTTCAGTTTTGGTTTTAAAATGTTATAATTGAAGCTACCTGAGCCCCAGTTGAGTTGTCTCTTTTTCCAGGGATTTCACTCACATTGTCTTTAACAGGTTTCTTTTTCCTGGAAAGATTTTTGTTCCTCTCAGAGTACCATGTTGTGTTCAGGTCTGAGTGAATCACTCCCCTTGGGACAGATCACCTTACCCTATCTGTCTTCTGAGGTTTCCCATCTGAATCCAGGCACCGTTGAAAATGGTGAAATTTTCCTGAGTGCTTTTTTCCCAGACAGTGGAAATGGTTGAGAAATCCCTCTACCTTTTTGTGATCCAGGAACAGCTCACTACAAAGAGCCACCCTTGCCCATACGACTTAGCTAAAACTCTCAGTCAACTCTTTAGTCTAAAAGATTTTCAAATGGTTCCCTTGTTTATATATGATAAGGCCAAACATAGACCTTTCCAGACAAGCTCAGACCAGACCTTCCAACTTCCCATTCTTTCTCTAATGCATGATTAGCTGAGATTAAAATTGTTTGTCTCCCTGAAACTTGTGGGACACAGAGATAAACTTTTCCTGTTGAGCTAACTGACCTAGACTTCCCTCAATTGTAAAATAATCCCAACTGTGAATTGCTCCACCTGTAACTTGTCCATTCCTCTCTATAAAAGTGTAAGGAAGAACAGCACAATGAAACACTCTTATATTCAGCTTTAGAGAGCTTTTCTTGTTGCAAGAATCTGAATAAGATGAATCTTACTTTTCTGGTTTTTGCCTTTGACAAAATCCCCTCCCAGCCGTCCCCTTGCATTCTACTCCCCTTTTTCTACTTTAGTCACTCATGTAAATTGATATGGCTCTGTAGTTTTACTATAAATAGTTATATCCAACAAATGTTTACAACTAATATTTTTGTATGTAAGGGAAATACCTAACATTCTACAATAATAACTGAGGAGTATTTAAAACTCTTTAAAACATACAGCTTTATTATTCAACTTTTTCTATTCAACTTGGAATAAAAATGTTATACGTTTGCTAAATGATCTCTATATTTGCTATCGATATATGCATATAAAAATATCTTATTTATTAGATACTCAGCCAGATCTTGCTACTAATGGCATTATTTTCCAAATATATATTTATTTTCCAAATAATATTTTCCAAATCTTCCAAATTAGTAATTTGCCTACTGGATTGCACTAACTTGGGCCAATAGGACAGATAAATATTTTCTAACATTCAGGACTTGGGACAAATGCTTTCATCAATGTATTTCTCAGATAAAAGACCACTTAACAGAGTTAAAGAGAGAACTAGTATGCATAAAATCAAACATAATATGGGGCAGTCTGACTCTGACTGGGGATTTCCAATTGCATGGAAAAAAAAGTAAGAGAGTTAATTTAAGACATCCAAAGATGTTAGAATTGGTAACCTCTAAGCAGCAGCAAAGAGATGTCAGTGAATGGAATGCTTAAGTAATTATAATCCACATTGTTCCAAACCAGAGTAAATCCTATTTCCAAACAATTTGGGGAAAGAAAGTCTAGCTCTGTAAATGAAGTAAAGTTTTAAGTCTTCACAGGTATAACTATCATGTGAGTTTTGCTCTATTCCTCAAATTTATAGCTTCCAGTTCCAATACCCTGGTGGACGTATGGACCTCTTTAGAAGGAGAAAAACACTAAATACATATTAACTTGGATGCAAAAACCTGATGACTGATTTCTTAAAATGTTATTCGTACATCATAGGAAAATTTTAAAAAATGATTTGTAGGAATAGAGAAAGATGTAATTGTTGATGGAACAATATTTTAAAATTCAAAGTCCAAGGTAGCACTGTAGTTTATAGGTCAAATACACTAATCTAAGAGTCAGACTCCCTGGGTTCAATCCTCAGCTTTGCCTCTTATTATATTCAAAGTTATTCAATGTGACTAGGGCTCAGCTTCCTCAACTACAATATAGAGGGTTAATAGTTCCTATTTCAAAAGATTGTTATGAGAATTAAATAAGTTAATATTTTTAATTTTTTGTAAATTGGGCACATTAAAAGAATAAGCATTTGTTAATTTAAAAATCATTCTAAAGCCTATGGCTCCTGGATGCATCCACTGGCCATAGGGACCTGATAGTTAACTTTGGTTCATAAACAGCATTTTATTATTATTATTATTTTTTGTGCCGGGGATCGAACTCCTGTCCTTGCACTTGCTCAGCAGGCTGCGAAACCACTGAGCTAAATCCCCAGCCCAACAGCATTTTATTCTAACCAGACCTCCAAAAGTGATTTGACTAGCAAAAGTTTTTGAATGAATCATCAAAAGGATTGAATATAATATAATTTAGATATATTTACTATTAATGTGATGTAAATGGAAAAACAGTTCTTGGGAAAATACAATGTACTTTGCTATACATTTGCTCAGCAAATACTCCTGAGTACCTGCTACATGCTTTGTACTGTGCTGATCATTCAGGATATGCCAAGGTGAGTATATTTCAGTGTTGCTAACAGCAATGAAGGCAAGAAATACATAACTGTGGCAGAAAACACAGAATCTAGTGTAACACTGAGTGGTCAAGGAAGGCCTCTGATTTTTGAGGAAGATAAAGCCAATACTATTAAAAGTAAAAAGAGGCATGTGCCCCCAGGTGGAGGAAACAACTTGCACTGCTGAGTGTCCATTTACTCACTGAGTGTCAGAAAACACAAGTGTTCAGAATAACTCTTAAACAATTTAAGGAGGTCATATGTAATCTACCTTTGGGACTACACACACACTCACACGACAATACCACCATCATTAACCAGAGATGTGGGAAAGTCGAGTGGAAATGGTGATACATGAAAGAACTTCCACAACTTCTGGGTGGTCAATGTTACTGTACCCTACTCATCCCTGGAAAGCAGGACTTTAGAAGGAGTAGAAACTCCCAAGCCATCTTCCTTGGTGTGAGGATCAAAATGTGCTATTAGAAATTCATAACCAAGGTAGAGAAGAGGTTACTTGTCATGAAACACTAGAGAATTGAGAATAGAACACAAAATAAATTCAAGAGCAATTCAGGAATCAGAAATTATGAAGGTGATGAAAAAGTGTATGAGAATCAAATAATCAGGTGGATACTTCAAAAATTTTTTGCTATCGATTATGAAATTTAACTTAAGAATTATGACCTAGTAATTTGGAATGCTTTTCTCACCTTTATTAATTTTTCTCATCTTTTGCAATCTATTATGCTTTGGAAATGGCTTCTTTGCTGTTTTGTTTTTTTGAGACAGGGTTTCTACTATGTAGTCCAGGCCATCCTTGAACTCACTATGTAGCCTAGGCTGGCCTTAAACTTAAGATTCCCCTGCCTTGGGCTCCCAAGTTTTAGGATTACAGACATATACCACTATAGCTGGCTACAAATGGCCTTTGATAGTTATACTGACTAGGGGAAAAGAACATGGAATCTTGGTACAGATAGAAAGAAACGGGATTTTTTTAATTAAAACTGATTCTATGTTCATAATACAGTAAACTACCCAGAACTATGCAGTATTATATAAAAGCATAAGTCTTCAGCAAATACTCTAATATACCTATAGGATTCTTCTATGGCTGCACTGTTCAATACAATAGCTGCTAGTCACCTCTCGTTACTGAACATTTACAAGTCCACATTGCGATATGCTATAAATGTTTCATTCATAATGGATTTCAAAGTCTTAGTGTGGAAAAAGTTTGTAGAATATTTCATTAATATATATTTGGATATGTTGGATCCAATATATGTTTGGATATACTGGATTAAATAAAATGTTCAAAATTAATTTTACTTGTTATTTTTATTTTTTAAGCCCACCTACTAAAATCCTTAAAATCACACATCTCACTTGCTTTGTATTTCTACAGGACAGCTCTATTCTAAAGAAACATAAAAAATCATCCCCATCATATCTTCTCCCTAAACACCCATTGCAAGCCATTCTGTCAAAATAGACAGCAGTGTTGTTAAAGGGAAAAAGTCACTAAGAAGTCATAGGTTTGCAAGGAAGGTAACAGATGGAGGTGACAGCTACAAAGTAATGGAAAAATTGATGTTTGGTAGAAAACTCATCAATACATGTCAGAAGGAACACTGACTGATGTGCTCTGTAGATGCTCCTAAAGAAAGAAACTGGAAATATTAAAACCAAAACCAGACCAAACATTACTTTTTCCTTGTGTTCAATGACTAAAAGGCTGCAGAATACATTGTCCTCTGACCTATTGTGCTTTTACAAAGATAAGGAAAACATGCATGATTCTCCCAACCTCTACCCAGCCTCCCTCTCCTTTTTTTTTTCTCTATCTAAAACAAACAATCAAAAAATAAGTCTTTACAGTCATTGGGTTAAGTATTCAGTGTGCATTACTTAAATTTAAGGACAATAGCCTTGATCCAAGTAGACTATGAAACAGATGATGATACTTAATGTGAGCTGATGACAGAAAAACTATCATATCTCCAGTATTTGGCTGGAAGAAAACCTTTCCCCTTTTAATGATCTATGTAAATGCATGTCTTTAAAAAACTGATATAGCAGTCTTCAAAGTGAGCAGACTTCACTTAGTGTTTCACTAATCCTCTGACTGTGCATGTTTTGAGATGGTCGGTTGCAGAGAAGTCCATTCTGGAATATTTTCCTTTTGGCTCTAATGCTTGGCAGAGGAGGTCAGTGCCCTTCGCTCGTCCTCCAGTTAGTTATGAAGCCATTTGTCATCTCTAGCATCCGGAACACCTGCTTTTTAAAAGACTGCTGGCTCAGGAAAAAGAACGTAAGTTATTTTTATGCAATAACTCACCAGCTCAAGACTTTAAAACCTTATAGGAAACAGTGCATTTTCTTCCCTCGAAATCAAATAAGGTATTTTAAAAATCAAAAATTTTCATTTTACCAGAATTTTCTTTTGAGATAAAGCACTGAGAGGCAAATGACAGGGCAGTTGGGCAAACCAGAGAGAGAACCTTTAGTTGTAACAGGATATTCAAAGGAACAAAAACATAGCAACTGTGGCTTACAATCCAGACAGAATTTTTAAAAAGAAATTATATAAGAACTGAAAGCAGGGAAACATTCAAAAATTTAGGAAGAACAAGAAGATCAGGGTGGCTCTGTTGTTTCTTCATACGAAATATAGCACAACTAAAATTCCAAGTTTAGTGCATAGCGTTGTTCTTTTTTGTGTGTATTAAATTCTTTTATTGGTACATTGTAGGTATACAACACAATTACATTTCTCATTGGGAATTGTACCTTTATATAATGCATCTTGGTTCTTATTTTTTCCCCATTCCTAGCCCTCCCTTCACACCCTCCACCCTTCCCTATTTACAAAGACTTTATTTACATTTTTTCCATTTCTCATCATTTTTTCCTTTCCCTTCTTTCCTTTCCCCTGTGCCTCCCACTACCCCTAGCCCTTTGGACCTTTTATTCCTATTTTACATTATCGATTATTCATTCTAATCATTGGTACATTTTTGGTATACAATATAATGACATTCATCATTGGAAATTTGCACCTTTACAGAGTCTCTCTTGGTTCTTGTTTTTCACCCTTGCCCAGCCCTCCCTTCAACCCCTCCAGTCCTCCCTATTTACAAAACTTTTGTTCCTATTTTTCCATTTTCTCATATTAACCCCATTCCCTTCTATCCTTTCCCTTAGCCCTCCCACTTCCTTCCCCTTTGCCCCTTTTCTTCCTATTTCACATGACCTATTATACATTTAGTCCTTATTTACACTTTCAGTTTCTCACACCAGAGAAACTATTCAGTATTTACACATCTGTGTCCTATTTATTTCACTTAAGAGTATTGCCTCAATGGGCATCCACTTAGCCATAAATGTCTCTAATTTCTCATTTTTTATGGCTGAGTGGTACTCCATTTTATAAAACAACCACATTTTCTTTATCCAGTCTCCAGTTGATGGGCATTTGGGCTGTTTCCAAGTTTTAGCTATTACAAACTGCGCTGTTATGAACATGGGTGCACATATATCACTGTGGTATGATTCTTTTAATACTTTGGGGAAGATCCCCAGCAGTGGAATAGTGGGATCAACTGGGATTTCCAGTCCTAGTTCTTTGAGGTATCTCCATACTGATTTTCACAGTGGTTGCACCAGTCTACACTCCCACCAGCAGTGGAGCAGGGTTCCTCTTTCCCCACAGCCCTGCCAGCATTTGATATTGGTTGATTTCATGATAGCAGCCATTCTTTCTGGAGTGAAGTGGAATCTCAGCATTGTTTTCATTTGCATCTCTTGAATGACCAGTGATGTTGAACATTTTTTCATGTATTTATTTGCTATTTCTACTTCTTTGTGTGACAAATGTCTGTTCATTTCAGATGCCCATTTTTGGATTGGGTCTTTAAATTCGGGAGGTCTGATTTTTTTAAGTTCTTTATAGATTCGAGATAGTAGACCTTTGTCTGAGGAAGAGCAGGTGAAGATTTTTTCCCACATTATGGATTGTCTCGTCACACTGCTGGTGGTTTCTCTTGCTGTGCAGAAGCTTTTTAATAAGAAGAGATCCCATTTGTTGATTGTTTGTGCTAGTTCAGGGGCAACTGAGGTTTTGTTCATAAAATCTTTTCCTACACCGATGTCTTCAAGGGTTCTACCTAACCTCTGCTCCAACTGGTTCAGTGTTTCTATTTTAATATTTAGATCTTTAACCCATTTTGATTTTAGTTTAGTGCATGGTGAGAGATACAGGTCTAGTTTTAATCTTTGGCAAGTTGAAGCCCAATTTTTCCAGCACCATTTATTAAAGAGGCTATCTTTCCTCCAGTGAGGGTGTTTGGCTCCTTTGTCAAAGATGAGATGGCTGAGTGTGTCTGGCGTTGTTTCTGCATCTTCTAATCTGTTCCACTGGTTCTCAAGCCTGTTTCTTTGCCAGTACCATGCTGTTTTTATCACAGTAGCTTTGTAGTAGAGTTGTAGGTTGGGGATTGTGATACCCCCTGCCATGTCTCTGTTACCTAGAATTGCTTTTGCTATTCTGGCTCTCTTCTTGCTCCAAATGAATTTTTGGATTGTTCTATCGAGGTCTATGAAGTATGCTGCTGGGATCTCAATTGGAATTGCATTAAATCTATATAGCAGTTTTGGAAGTATGGCCATTTTCACTCTATTAATCCTTCCTACCCAGGAGCAGGGGATGTCTGTCCATTTTCTGATATCATCTTCAATCTCTCTTTTCAGAGTGCCATAGTTTTCAGAGAAGAGGCCTTTCATTTCTTTCGTTAGGATGATTCCTAGGTATTTCAGTTTTTTGGATGCTATTGTGAAAGGAATTCTTTGCCCTATTTCTCTCTCAGTGAGTCTGTCATTGGTGTAGAGGAAAGCTATTGATTTTTGTGTGTTGACCTTGTAACCAGCTACTTGACTGAATTTGCTTATTAAGTCTACAAGACTTTTGGTGGAGTTCTTGGGGTCTTCTATATAGAGTATCATGTCATCTGCAAATAATGACAATTTGACTTCTTCCTTTCCTATCTTTATTCCTTTTACTTCTTTCTCTTGTCTAATTGCCGTGGCTAATGTTTCCAGAACTATATTGAACAAGAGTGGTGATAGTGGACATCCTTGTCTTGTTCCTGATTTGAGTGTGAAGGATTTCAGTTTTTGACCATTTAGTATGATATTGGCTATTGGTGTTTCATAGAGGGCTTCTATCAGTTTGTGGTAGAGACCATCTATTCCAATTTTTTGTAGGCTTTTTATCATAAATGGGTGTTTTCATTTTGTGAAATGATTTTTCTGCATCTATGGAGATAATCATATGGTTTTTGTCCTTGGCTCTATTGATATAGTGTATTACATTGATTGATTTTCGTATATTGAACCATCCTTGCATCCCTGGGATGAATCCCACTTGATCAGGGTGTATGATCTTCTTGATGATCTTCTGCATTCTGTTTGCCAGTATCTTATTAAAGATTTTTGCATCTATGTTCATTAGTGAGATTGGCCTATAGTTCTCTTTTTCAGTTGGGTCTTTCTCTGCTTTGGGGATCAAGGTGATGCTTGCTTCCAGGAATGAATTTGGGAGTATTGCTTCCCTTTCAATTTCATTGAAGAGTTTAAACAGTAGTGGCAGCAGTTCCTCTGTAAATGTCTTGTAGATTTCAGCAGTGAAGCCATCAGGGCCCAGGCTTTTCTTAGGTGATAAGTTTTCAATTACATTTTCACTTTCATTGGTTGATATTGGGTTGTTCAGAATTTTTAGGTCTTCTTCATTCAACTTTGGTAATTCATATGTATCTAGGAATCTGTCCATTTCTTCTGTGTTGTCCATCTTATTGGCATATAGGTTCTGGAAGTAGGTATTGATGATCCTCTGGATTTCTGCTGGGTCTGTTGTAATTTCACTCTTTTCATTCCTAATTGCATGGATTTGGACCTTTTCTTTCCTTTTTCTGACAAGGTTGACTAAAAGTTTATCAATTTTTTTGATTCTTTCAAAGAACCAACTCTTGGCTCCATTGATTTTTTGTATCATTCTCTTAGTCTCCATTGCATTGATTTCTCCTCTGATCTTTATAATTTCCTCCCTTGTATGAGCTTTGGGGTTGTCCTGCTCTTCTTTTTCTAGAAGCTTGAGGTTCAGCATCAGCTTGTTTAATTGGGCTCATTCTGTTTTCCTAATATGCGAATTCACTGCTATGAATTTCCCTCATAAGACTGCTTTCATTGTGTCCCATAGATTCCGATATGTTGTGTTGTCATTGTCATTTAATTGAAGGAACTGTCTGATTTCTTCTTTAATTTCCTCTATGACCCATTGGTTATTCACAAGTGTGTTGTTCAATTTCCACATGTTTATGAAATTTTTTGAGTTTCTTTTGCTATGGATCTCCAATTTCATCACACTATGGTCTGATAATATACAGGGGATAACTTCAATTCCTTTGCATTTACTTAAACATGTTCTATGTGTGAGTATGTGGTCTATCTTGGAGAATGACCCCTGTGCAGCTGAGAAGAATGTGTATTGTGATTTTGTGGGGTGGAAGACTCTGTAAACATCTGTTAAGTTCATTTGTTCAAGAGTTTGATTGAGTTCTAGTATTTCATTACTTATTTTTAGTCTAGTTGATCTATCTATTTGTGACACTGGGGTGTTGAGTTCCCCCACTACAATTGCATTAGTGCATATATGACTTTTAATGTCCATTAGTATTTGCTTTATATAGTTAGGTGCACTAGTGTTTGGTGCATAGATATTTATGATTGTCATCTCTTCCTCTTGGATTCTTCCCTTTACAAGGATGTAGTGTCCTTCTTCATCTCTCTTAATCAGTGTTGATTTGAAATCTACTTGATCTGCCAAGAGCATAGCTACTCCTGCTTTTTTTCAGGTTCCTGTCACATGCAGTATTGTTTTCCACCCTTTAACTTTCAGTGTATGAGTTTCCTTTTGAATTAAGTGTGTTTCTTGTATGCAGCATATTGTTGGATTTTGCTTCTTGACCCATTCTGCCAGTCTATTTCTTTTGATTGGTGAATTGAGACCATTAACATTGATGGTTATAACTGAAACATATTGACTTGTCATTGCCATGACTTTTTCTTTTTGTTGGGTTCTCCCCCTTTCCATTTAATTTCTTGTCATGCCAGATGGGTTCATTCTGCTTTGCTTCCTGGGGTTGTGATCCTTAATATCTGTTCCTAGGCTATTGTGTAAAATTCTTTGGAGTGCTGGTTTGGTATTCACGAAGTTCCTAAGGTGCTCTTTGTCATGAAAGTATCTTATTTCTCCATCCATTTTGAAAGATAGTTTTGCAGGGTACATCAATCTGGGTTGGAGGCTGTTTTCTTTTAGGGCTTGGAATATGTCACTCCAAGCTCTTCTTGCCTTGATGGTTTGTGTTGAGAAGTCTGCTGTGATTCTGATGGGCTTTCCTTTGTATGTGATTTGTTTCTTTTCTCTGACTGCTTGGAGAACTTTGTTCTTCTGTTGTGTTTCTGGAATCTTAACAATTATATGCCTATGTGTAGATTTTTTTTGATCAAGGCTATTTGGAGTCCTATATGCCTCACTTATCTGTATGTCAAGCTCTTTTCCCCTGCTTGGGAAGATTTCTGCCATTATTTCTGTGAAGAGATTTTTTATGTCATCTGCACTCTCTCCTGTTTCTTCATTGAGCCCAATCAGTCTTATGTTATTCTTCTCTGCATCGTCTAGCAGCTGCTGGGTTGATTTCTCATGTTCCTTTATAATTTTGAAGCAATTTTTCTTTTCCTGGTCACTAATTGCAATCTTATCTTCTATATCTGAAATTCTGTCCTCACACTGGCTCATTCTGCTGTGTAGACTTTCAATGGAGTTTTTCATGTCCTGGAAATCTATTTGCATCTGTTTTATGGATTCCATTTGTTTCCTATGTTGGGATTCCATCATGTTCCTCAGCTCCTCTCTAGATTTATTAATCATGTCTTGCACTAGGGGCACAATTTCTCCTGTTATCTGAGAAATTATTTCTGATTTCATTTTTTCCAGATCCCCTTTTGTTGCCAGTTCAGTGGGTTCAGGTGGTTGAATATCAGAGTGTTCCATCTCATTTCCCTTTGGGGTTGCTGTAGGTGATCTGGAAGTCTGGTTTTGAGACTTATTTATGTGTTTTCTCATTTCGACTTTGGCGGGGGGCTGTTAGCGCTTGCACGGATTACCTCCTCTGAGCTGGGTGAGGTGGGACAGGGGCCGGGAGCAGCAGTAGGGTTGGTGACCCAAAAGCCCTTTCCTCTGGGCTGGGAGCAGCCAGAGGGATGGTGGCTGGGAAACCCCTTCCTCTGGACCAGAAACAGTGGGATGGTGGCTCAGAAGCCCCTCCCTCTGGGCCAGGAGTGGTGGGAGGGATTGTGGCCTGGAAGCCCCTTCCTCTGGGCCAGGAGCAGTGGGAGGGATGGTGACCGGAAGCCCCTTCCTCTGGACCAGGAGCAGTGGGACGACGACTCAGAAGCCCCTACCTCTGGGCCGGGAACAGTTGGACTCAGTACCTTGGTCTGGTGGTCTGGTGTCCTCTGCGCCTTGGTAATGTGGAATCAGGTGGCTGCCTGTCTGCAGTGCGTTGATTCGGTGTCTTCCACGTGACTCAGGACCTCGGTAGGGCGTGCACAGACCTGCCTGTCTGCAGCGGGCCGATTCGGTGTGTGCTCCACGTGACCGGGGACCTCGGCAGGGTGTGGGCAGACCTGGCTGTCTGCAGCGGGGTGATTCGGCATCCTCGCATAGCGGTTTTCTTTTCTTGCCATAATTATCTTTTTTCTTCTTGTTGCCTCCTTTACCATAGGAAAGAGCATATTACCAAGACTGGCCAATCAGAGTTTCTCATCCTCATGGCCTTTGGTACAAGGGATGGGAAATTGTTGAGAGCTATGGAAAAAAGAGGCATTCTGTCATGTTCTCTTAGGTTTGTTAGAACACAAAACATGTAGGCAGCTGTGGTTTCTATCTTTGCTACCCTGAGGAGACAAAATGGTTGAGAATGAAACCAATATAGGGAAAGTAGCACTGAGAAGTAGAAAAAAAGACCATCTTGAAAAAGTGTAATCCCCTGGATTTTTTACATATATGATCACAAAATTTCCACCCAGCTTCCTGTTTTTGACATTAGCTAGTTTGAGTTGGGTTTCTGTCTTTTGTAATCAAAAGATACACAACTAATATAGGATCTCTGTGAATGGAAAGAAAAACTATTTTTTAATGATTTAAGTGACAAAAGAGAAAGGAAGAGGGTAAAAAGAAAGAGCATAACAAGGACCTCCCAAAATGAAGAACAAAAGAAGAAAAGTAGAACTGATTTGGATTTCTCATCCTTTCAGTCAATGTGTTAGCAGAAACTACATGGTCACACAGGCTCTCTTACACACAGAGAATTTCTAAAGAGAAAAATATCAATTTTAACTTATTCTCTGGAATTGAACACTGATCACAATAAAATGAACTACTCCTGGCAATGCAAATGGTCTGTACCCAGAAATGCGAAATTTTGAGCTATATTTCTCAGCTCTTTTCATATTGTTTTTTCCATCTCACCATTTTTTTCTTTTTCTAGATAAAAATTAGTAGTCTGGTTTAAAAATTAGTAATATAATGTGTAATTATTGCGAATGTTTAGCAAAGAAATCTATTCATTAGAAGTGAAAAAACCTAAACCTTACTTTTAAAAACCTATTCTTCAATTGCATTCTTGATGTAGTTTCATTTTCCATGCATATATAATAAATATTTATTTTTAACAAAAATGAACTTGAAACATGTTTCTCAATTCAATGTTTTAATGATTTAAGGCATTTTCTGAATATCTTTTTATGCAAAAAACTTATAGATCTACCTCATTTTATTTAGTAGTTGACTAATATGTTGATGTATTGATGGACATTTAGCTTGGCTGTAGCTTTCTTATTTCTTTGGTTTTTCTATTAGATCCAATTATACAATCTTCAATGTATTCTTATACTCTTCTCTTTTAAAAAATTATGTTTCCTGTATTACTGTTACAGCAGTTTACTAATTGGAAACTATGAATGATCAGGACAAGGACTAATGAAAGCATTTTTCTCGTACAGGTCCTCATATCCACTGAGTCTGATGAAATAGTAGCCAGTGAGGCAAGATTTAATGTGTGAGATGAGAAAAAGCATTAATGTAAACAATCTGACCTGGGATCTGCAAGTATGTACTCATAGTCACACATGCACGGTTGCGTTCTCTGGTCTGCATATAACATTCAAATCATGTTCCTGCCTCGTGGGTCTTGGCAGATGACTGATCTCTTAACCCATATCTCTGCCATTTTCATTGTCAGCTGCTGTCAGTCACCACACAAGACAGTAAAGCAGTTCTTTACCTTCAGGCAGCAGTCTGTTGTTCATTTGTCTAGATCAAGAGGCTTACAAGCATCTCTAATTCTGAATTCTGTTTGGATATACGAGTACTAGCAGGATTGACAATTGCTGCTCCTCAATCAAGGAATCACTTATTTTACTTTAAAAAATCATCTCCAAGGGAACTTCTAGAGTTCTGCACAGCTTCAGTTCATTCTTATTTGCTTTTGTATCATTATTAAACCTGTAGACTATGCTAGCCCTTCTTTAAGAGGTAGTGGCGGTATATGACACTTAAGGTTACTGAAGCCTGACCCATTTGCCTTTAATATTTTTCTCTACCTTCCTCAAGCAAGAAAACTTGAGAAAACAGCCTCTTTTTGTGGTGCTTTTTCACCTGGCTTAATTTTCTTTACACTGGCACTTTTATGCCTGACAGCAGTACTGAATGATGTGCAACATTTTTTCTTTTTCTTTGTTTGTCCAGAGGCCCTCCCTGGTACAGAATGTGCAGGTGACTTGCCTGTGACCCCAGAGAGGCAGCACAACCCACTTTCATTTCTGTTTTATTTTTCTCTTAAGTTCTATTAAAAGTAAAAAATAATATGAGACAATGTTGTAATGAAATATATTCAACTGGAGAAGATTATTTGGCCAAAACATATTGGCCGATTAAAACAGCAAGCCCCACCTCTTTTGACAAGGAAGATAAACTGATGGCAAGTTCCAGTTCAACAGTGAATTTCAGGAGAGTTTGGAACATAAATCAGCTAGACTTTCATGGCTTCTATTTTAATTTGTTTGGCAATCATAAATGAGTCACAAAAGACTATCACCAACCTAGGGGCCTCTTCTTACTCAAAGTCAGGAATTAACTTCAAATTGTGGAACAGGCACAGTTTATGTTGGGTACCAACCATCTCAATTTGCTTGTCAGCTTCTTCTACTTCTCAAAATAGTCCGTAACTTCCCTTTCCTCTAGCAGCCCACTATTCTCACCCAGATCCCTGCTTGTATTGTTTTTATTCTTAGTTTGGGTCATGTAGCACAAATCAGGCTTTGCTGTCTCCACCCAACACTTGTCACCAAAATTTACTTGGCTTGTGACCCACTCCCTCAGGATCCTAATAGGATATTGAATTAAGCTGATGAACCTGTGCAAATGAAGATCACCACTGGGTGGGTATATTACTTGGGTAAACAATGTGCAGCTAAGAAGGCTCCCCTTGACTTTGGTGAGGATCTCTGTCATGTAAAAGGAATGAATACTATGATGAAGCATTCAAACACTTTCTAGGGGAAGTACTTGGCCACAGAGGTGCTTCTAGAAGGCCTTTAAAGCATAGTAGAGGCAGCTCCCTACCTCACCGACTGAGGCCTGGCTTTCTGCCATTTTGACAGGAAATTTCATAGGATATCCGAGTAGAGCTGCAGCTATAGCTTAGCAGGGGTTAGTTCTCCTCCGGGCAGTAGGGGAGAGAGCTCTGCCAGAAAACATTCTCAAGCGTGAAGCAGCCTCTTGATACTTGGGAGAGAGGTAGTGAAAGATCTTGTTGTTTAAATTGTGCAGATTTCAGTGGTAGTTTTTCACACTTATATCTCACTTCCTCCATGGCTAACCTGCCCTTGTCTGTTATACAGAACACTGGGTAACTTGGAGGGTTAACTCCTTCTGTAGAACTTCATTTAATGAAGTTATAATGGGATGTTCAACAAGGCAGCTCAAGTGAGAATTATGTTTGGTCAAATTGAGATAAAGAAGACAGCATTATTCCAATTGACTCAATGATTATTTTGTCTCTTGTCTTTTCTTCTTAGTGTCATGTTTCCTGATACCTTCAAGTTCCCTGTTTTATAACTGTTTTTTCTTCAAACAGTATAGATTCCATGTAACACTTCAATCCTCTCTTCCAAGTACTACTGAAACTGTAGTATGAGACATAATTTTTAAGATAACAGTAAAGTTAGTCTAAGGTTTTAATAAAGAAGGTTGTCTATTTCTTAAATGTAAATAAAAATTCATTTCACAAGTTGCAGTAAATAAAATCCTCGAAATAGTTCCTTAAATTCAACTGATAACTGGTTCTTGGCCAATCCCTTTAGTTTCATTTGTGTCCTTCTATAAGGCACTATGGAATAGCCAACTAGCATCCTATTACCAAGAGTAGATTTTCTTAGCTTCATAACTACTTGGTTTGTAGCTTTATCTAAATGCAGACAGAGCTCTCTAATTTTCCCACAGGTTAAGATCCTTGTTCAATTTACTTAGCTTTAGTACCACATAAACAAATTTATAAATTCAACATTAGTTAATTTTATATTCAATAAAGTGATAATTTGAAGGATTAAAAAACTTGAAGGCTTATTTTGATTGCATTAGTTCTCATAAATCAGCTAAGAAAGAAAAATTGATTTACTCTTCATTCATTTAATTATGTATTTACCAATCATATTCAAGAGAGAGGAATTACACAGTACAGGGAACTTCACATCTCAAGAAAAACAGTAAAACTTAGATTGCAGCTATAAATCCCTTATCAGGAGATCTTAATGTTGATGCCAGGACATTAAGAAGAAGCTAATTGGCAATATAAGAAAGACTGGATAGGAAGGAGATTTTCAAATCAATAGAGTAAACAGTTGTCTGACATTTGGATAGATAAGAGAAACTTATTTCTATATAACTTCTATATATTTCTCTTGCTCTCTGTCTGGAAAGGCTGAATATATAATGGGAAGTGGCAAATAGGGATGAATTCAGGGGTTTCAGGTTCTCAGTGTGGGGCTTTGCCAGGGTCCTAAATCACCCATATGGGCTCATCTCATTCTTCCCTCCTTTCTCCTCAAACCACATATAAAGGCAATAAAAATACCTGTCAGTTTTGCATTTTGAGGCAAAAGTTTAGAAAGAAGGTAGGATTCCTTTGGGGATTTCTTTTTAAAGAGATAACTCTAATGGTCTGAGATTGTTTGGCTATGACAGTTGAACTTCTCCCCTCCCTCAGCACACCTAAATAGTGTCCTGCACCTTGTGATGTGGTTCCTCCTTATTAGCCACAATGCATTCTGTAGACTTCTATAACAAGACTTCCATCAGCCTTGAGTTATTTGTACTTTCTGGCAAGAGGAAAACAAAAACGTTTTTTGCAGTTGCTATGTTCCCGAGCTTCAGGGAGACCATTACTCTTAGACATGCTCCAGGAGACACCCTACACACAGACTGCAATGTAAGCCGTGTTCTTAGCACTGTGCACTGACATAATCATGGGTGCTGTGCAGTGGGACAGGAGAATGTGGAAGCAGGTAGGTGTTGGGAGCAATGCTACATAGTTCTAGGGAAAAATCATTTGAGTAGGCCTAGTTCTCTTGCCTACAGCCCAGCTACAGAATAATTCCAGTTTGGCCTCCGGTCACAACTGAGACTTCAGTGATCCAGTGATGCTGTGATTCTCCAGGACAAGAAACATCCTGGGAGAACAAACATCTGCTCAGCTCCTCATTGTTCTTAGATTTCCACTGCCCCCCAGCCTTTTGTTACACCTTGTTTATCCCAATGTGAACTACTGAACTCTCTGCAAGTCATTTGTTACATTTGTTTCTCCCGATGTACTGAATTCTCTGCAAGTCATTTGTTACGAGGTACTGAATAAAAGGTGTGGTAAGCTGGGGGCTTTTGTCTTTGCTGCCCAGAGCAGCACTGATCAGACCCAAAGCTCAGCTTCTTCTCAGTCTCATTTTTCTACCTTTCCTGTAATTCGCCGTGTGCTGCCGTGGCTCACAGGAGACCAGGACTCACTGCAGAGGTTCTGGTAACGTCCCCTTCCCCTGTTCCCTTACAGATAGGCTCACAAGCACAGGAACTCAGAAAAGGGACACACAACCAGGAAAGAAATCCCTGTAGGACATCTGTGAAAATACAGGGAAGGACATTGGGACTGAGATATTAATCCAGTTTATTTTCATATTTTAAAAAGATAACTTTTTTATTCAGAAAGCAGTTGTAATTAGATAAAAGAAGAAAACATGGCCTTCAGAAGACCATGGAACAACTCCAGAGACTACATTTCCAATATGCCTCCACAAATTCACATCCTTCTGAATTTCCTGTCAAGTTGACCACATCTCTGATTCTCATAGAGCCTATTCCTAGAGAACTGCCCAGAATGAAGGGGATTCAACCTACCTAAACCAAGGGAAGGAAATCAAGAAGCTGTACTCAGAGCGGCCTTCCTAAATTCTTCCTCCCTTTTGCTATCTCTTAGCCAGAGGGCTGGTGCTGCTACCCAAGGGCACAAGTCTGAGAAATAGACACTGTACAGAATGTATGCAGAACAAATACGTATGGAATGAATTTTAGTTAAATCTCTCCATTCTTAGTTAGAAAAATCAAAGATATTTGGATTTTAGCTTTATATAGGCAACTTTTTTTCTTCTGAGCACAACTTTTTAAGAACAAGATTAGCTCTTTGTTTCTCACATATAAAACTACCTACACTCTGGAAATGAAAGCTAATCAGAAAGAGAAATCATTGGGCAATAAAGCTGATGAACTTGATATCAAACTGAGATGAAACATTTTGATCCTTTTTGCCCTACAGGAACCCCCTGCCTATTTTAAGAAAAGAAAATAAGTCTTTTTAAATCTTAACTTAAAATATTGGAATTAAGGTATCTAAGCATTTGTATATTAGATTTAAAATATTGTGCATGTGAAAGAGCCAAGTTAGAGAAGGGCTGGTTCAGCTGCAGAATCATGTGACACCTATAGAGCTGGAGCTTGAGCAGGGAGTGTTTTTCCTGGTGAGGCAAATCAGAAGCAGCTGTGGCTCCAACATTCCTCCTTGTCTTAGACACTCCAAAACTGGGAACTGAAGTGCCAGCTTGACATGTATGCTGCAAGAGCTTATCTTTAAATAGCTAGCTTTCCCTTAAATTCATCTTTCATCTATTAATAGAAATGTGTGTCCCCCCCTTAACACACAAAGGCAGCCTAACAGCCAGTGAGAAAAGGATTGGTAGAGAACGTTTATTCTTTTGTAATTTAATGAGAAGATGCCAGAATGTTCATTAATCATTATGAAGTGTAGATCCATACACTGAAAATACAAATCTGCCATAATATTTGATAAGAAATCAGTCAGTTCAAAAACAAATGCCTTTGAGACAGGCAATGTACCTGAAGTGATTTTATCACAAGCCAAAAAAAATCTGGAAAAGTACATCTGGAGCTTGTCTCCAATAGTACCAGTATATAATTGAAGGACCAAGCATGTTTTAAACATAAGAAAAGGTTTCTGGTCTGAGAAAATTGGAAGATGTTTTAGATGCTGCCACATTTGATCTTGTTAATATTGTTTGTTACAACACAGTTGTATCAGCCAGTTGTCAGTTTTCTGTACTTGCTGTACTGGGTTTACATGGAAGTCAGTGGGGAGACAGAAGACTTGGGGTTAGGTGCTTAAGTTTAAACAAGAAGTACATTTTTATCCAGTTTGTTGTGCAGCAGTAGCAACAGTACAGTATCACATGACAGCAAATTGTCTTTGGGCCTCCTAAAATGTTCCATCTGGCTTGCAAATCCCTGGGACAGGAGGATTTGTTTTGCATATGTATGTAGACAGAGACTGAATCAGGAGGCTTATGGTAGGCAGACCTAAAGAGCAAGTTGTGATCTTTGCCATTTACACTAAATACAGCCCACAAAGGAAAAGTTGTGCTCATTGGTGACTGGAAGAGGAATGTATCATCATCCTTTATCCACGCCCTTGTTTTGTTCACAACTGTCACATGGCCAGATCCATTAATTCCACTGTCCTGTATCACAGAAGAGAAGGCCACGAAAAGACCACTCTAGCTGGGGTTTGAGAGTGGTCAGCCAGATCCACAAAGGCCCTCTCCCCCACTTCACAGCGATTGTGGTTTTGTGTACTCTTCTCCCAGCACTAGGGAAGTTCTGGGTCTCGAGGCAATTACAGACCTAGATGAGTTGGGTGGGGAAGGAGAGGAGGGTCTGCAGTTGGTATCTGCCCATGGCGCAGGTGGTACAACCCTAGATGACTGTGCATTTAGGGACTGCTCTTTGCTGCATATCTGAGGATTCACATTCTCCCAGACCTTCCAAACAGTCCTGACATTACCCCAGTGATGAATGGCCTAGGTCATGAGTCTACCTGGCCAAAACACATTTTGCAAAGCCAGATATTTCCATCAGTACAACATAAAGATGCTTGCCAAAAATTACAACTCACAATTCCAATCTGTTTTGTTAAAGATAAAGATACTTTCAGAACAATCAGTTTCCTTGAATTCTTTTGTCTCCTTTACTATTGTTTTTAACTACCTTTCAATTCCTGTTTTGGACATCAAGGCAAGTAAAGATTTTAAGGAGAAAACTTAAGGGTTAGGATGAAGAGTTAACTAATATGATCTCTGAGCAAAATTGTCAGGCATCTTGGTGTGGAGTGATTTATCCAATGTGAACCATTCATAATTTGGAACCGATGTTTTAAAATTTTGTACTCAGTAATATTCTAGTATCTATTCATGGTTTAAAATAATTGTAACTACAGCTATTCAAAGAAACAAGAGCTTCATGTGTTTCTACATTAAGTATTACCCAAGGATGAAAATTCTGATCTCATGGTGTAATGTGTATCAAATCAAAGGCCGGTTTATTCAGGTGAGCGAACTAGACCTTTACATGAAGGAGAAACGTCATAGTGGATAGTTTCAAATAGTGTCTGGTATTTGACATTACCACATCAGCTCATACACTGTTGTTTTCTTTGGGGATTTTTTTCTCTTGGGACTCATTACTTGAGAAAATGTACAACTTTTTTTTTTTAAATTCTGAGCATAGTTTAGAAATTTTGTTTATGGTTAACGTGAAATCCATGCGTCAAAATTTCAGGTAAGCTCCATGGGGCACTGTAGTAATTAAAGTTCCTTGTGAAGTTGTGGTTCTCAGATAGCATATATCCCAAGAAGTTAAGCCCAGCCTGCAATCTTGTGACTGGAGCAGTTTGCTTTGTGATCAACAAAGGGTAGGTTTGTGTGTATGTGTGTGTGTGTATGTGTGTGTGTAAGTAAATGATGTTTAAGACTCCTATCTATATGTCTGAATGAACCTTATCAGGCTAAATTCAAAACAGTTTGTTGATCTGAGTGTTTCTTTTTTGCAATATACTGAGGCAACAGGTTTGTTATATAAATTCATGGTATCTCTAAGGAATTAGCTACCAGGGAGAACAGGAATAGGTAGGAAGTTCCTTTGTGTGCATTTTAAGATCCTGCATACAAGTTGTTTCTTTTCTTTCTTTTTTTTTTTTTTTTTGGTACCAGGGATCAAACTTGGGTCCTTGCACTTGCAGGGCAGGCGGTGAGACCACTGAGCTAAATCCCCGGCCCCAAGTTGTTTTTATTAAGTCATCTATTAGTCAAAGTAGAGGTGGAGGGTACGATAACAGCCAACTATTTTGATGTTTACAATTTTTTCAGGGTCAAAAACTGAAATTTCAGGGCCAGGATTTAGCTCAGTGGTTTCACTGCCTGCTGCACAAGGGCAAGAACCCAAGTTTGATCCCTGGTACCAAAAAAACCCCCAAAACCCCCCAAACCCTGAAATTTCAGAAGTTACCTGAACAAATTGGTAATTCAATTATGTTTGGGACTTTACCAATACAGGACTCATTAAATGTGACATAGCTACTTTTTACCAAAATGAAAATCACTTTCCAATGAATAGAAGTGATTCTTAGTGTTTTAGGCAAGTTTAAAATTAATTCTCCAATAGTTCATATTTGGTATGATCACCTTCCTTTATTTACTCCTCTACCTTCCCCACCCCAACACAATTAGATCACTCATGTGTGTCCCTCTAGTGCACACACAGTACCCAGATTCTGGGGGATGGGGCAACAGTTTAAATTCGGGAGTACTTATCTAGACCCTGCTGATTGTCTAATATAAAAGCATATGCATGAACACAAAAAAGTCCCAAATTAACTAATAACGAAAGAAAAAAAATCCTAGCACCTTTCTTAAGCTCTTGAGAAGATTAATAACAGGTAAATGTAAGTATTTAAATTATTTACCAGACTGCTTCAAACAGCACAAACAGGCACAAACAGTGACGGAGCCAGCCATCACTAGACGAACAGTACCTGAGGAGAGGGGTGAGGATTAAGAAAGACAACACCAATTTGAGAAAAAGGAAAGGGAGAGGAGAGGAAGAGCCTTCTCCTTCTCACTTTATTGAGCCTTTTATATATCCTCCTTCATTACCCACAGCCTTCCTCCCTTCCTCCCCTCATGATCTCGTGACTAATTATTTTTACAGAGAAAAGGTCAAATATATCTTTACAATTCCGGGAATGTTACTTTCTTGTTCAGCAAACATTCAAATCCTCTCTATATTCGTTTTCTTTACAAGTCAACATCCTTGTTTTTGTACCAGTTTCTTATCCTGGCTCATTATGTTCTTATCTGACTCAAGAATCTCAAGGGGTTTAGGAGTCTTTCAGGGTTGTTTCAATCCTTCGCTCTCCACAAAACAGCAACAAATTGAGAGAAACTCCCACCTGACAAATCCTCACAATGATGTTTGGAAAGTTGCCTCTTTGTAACACTGCTCTATGATGATGCCTACTAACTTCTTTTTCTCTTTGGACACCACTGGAGAATTCTAAACTTCCCAGTACTTCAGTGCTACCATCATTAGACCCTAAATCCCAGAGAATTCATCCTTATGAATGATTTTCTATTTCGTTGCTACCCTTGTGTCAATTCTCTCTACTTCTATCTTATGAATAAAATAATGAAAATATACTTATTCAGTCACTTCAGATATTTGTGGTTCTTTAGTATCTGTAAAGTTCATTGTATAAAATAAAAGGAGATAGACATTAATAAGAACTTTACTGATAGCTGAAGAAGCTTCTTTACAAAGTATATAGTTACTGGTCTGTCACTAAGAATTCAACAAACTTGACTAACCAAGGTGAGTAATGGAATAAAGGACATTTTTTATTGACTTGGATGACATCAGATTTCCCATACAATCTCATAGGGCCTTTCCCCTGTTCTATCTCAACCCTTCTATCTCAGTCTGTTTAAGCCAACACTTTTTAACAACCCCACCAGATGCATTCTCTCCATAAAGTTTCCTCAGCTTCTCTTGGCTCAGAGGTTTGCTTCCTATGAATGCTAACTATTCTTCGCTTATTTGGACTGTCACTTAGACATTTAAGCTTTTAAAAGATCCTTCTGATGTCCTTTGCATCCTGGCACACTGGCAACCAGTTCTATATTTTGTATAATTTTGTCATTAAAATGTTATACAAATTGGAGAGGGAGAGGGAGAGGAAGAGGGAGAGTTATATTATATATGACCTATTAAGACTGGCTTTTTTCATGCAACATAGTAACTCAGAGATTCCTCCAAGTGGTCATGAGTATCCTTTTTGTTCCTGAGTAGTAGTCTGTGATATGGACACACCAGTTTGTTTAACCATCCACCTGTTGAACCACATGTAGGACTATAGGTTGTTTTCAAGTTTTTGACTATCATGAATAAAGCATTTGCTACAAGTTTTGGTGTGCACTTAAATTTTCATTTCTCTGGGATTTCCCAAATGTGAAATTACTGTGCCATATGGTACTTGTATGTTTAGCTTTACAAGAAAATATCAAACTGCTTTCTATAGTGATGGTACTACTTTTTTTAATTCCCACTGGCAATGTATGAGCAATCCAGTTTCTTTGTATTTCTGCAGCATTAGGTATTGTTGCTACTTTTTATTTTAGTCATAATAACCAGTATGTAGTAACATCTTATTGTGGATATAATTAGCAGTTCCCTAATGGCTGATATCTTTTTATGCAATTCTTTGTCAACTATAGATCTTCTTTGGTTAAATACATGTTCACAGTTGAACAGCATTTTCCTAGGATGTGTGAGGTCCTAGGCATGATCTCCAGCTATGCAAAAACAAACAAGCAAACAAAAAAGATTCAAATATTTTTGTCTTGAGTCTTTTACCCTTAGATATGCTATTGGCTATAGGTGCTTTGCAGATACATTTTTATTAAGTTGAAATTTTTTTATTCTTACTTTGTTGAGAGTTTTCATAAATGAATAAATGTTAGATGTTGTCACGTGCTTTTTATGGGTCAATTGATATGATCATTTTTTTCTTATCCTGTGAATATGTTAATTACATTGATTTTGAAATGTTGAAACAGGCTTGCATACCTGGAATAAATACCACTTGGTCATAATATATGTGTTAGATATCTGCCACTGATAAAATACCTGAGAAAAAAATCAATTAATGGGGAAAGGATTATTTTGGCTCATGATTTCAGAGGTTTCAATCTATGGTCAGTTGGTTCCATTCATTCTGGCCATGGGTTGAGGAAAAATATCATAGCATGGAGCAAAGGTGGTAAAAAGCTGCTCACTTATGGTGACTGGCCAGGAAGCCAGAAGAGAGAAAGGAGAGGTCAGATCCCATTATCTTCTTCAAAGCATGTGCCCCGTGCTTTGACTTCCTCACACCAGGCCCCACTCCCTAAAAGTTCCATCACCTCTGGATAGTGCCACATGCTGAGGACCAAGCATTAATGCATTAACACATGGCCCTTTGGGGAATAGTTTAGATCCAAACAATATCAGTATATAATTAGTTTTATACATTTCTGGGTTTGATTTGTTTGTGAATTTTTTCATCCAAGTCCATGAGAGATATTTGACAGTAGTTTATCTTTTTCTGTATTTTTTATTTTAATTCAGGTTAGTGTTGCCTTCATATTAAAATGGGAAATCTTTCTGGAAGAGATTGTATAAAATGGTTTTAATTCTTTGAATGTTTGGTAGCATTCTCTGTGAAGCCATCCGTGCCTAGAAATTTTTTTGCAGGAGTTTTAAAATTAGTAATTAACTTTAATGTTTATAGAATTACTTAATTTACCTATAACATCTTGGCTGAATTTGGGCAGCTTGTATATTTTCAAGTCCATTTCTTCTTAGTGTCAAATTTGTGAGCATAACTTGTTTATAATATTATTTTGTTATCTTTTTTATGCTGGCAAGGTCTGTAGTGATCGCCTTTGTTTTATTTCTGATATTGGAGAGTTGTGCATTTTCTCTATTTCTTGTCAGTTTTGCATGAGATTTATCAGTTTTATTGATTTTCCAAAGAACTAGCTTCTTGTTAAATTGATTATCTCTATTACTTTTCTATTTTTAATTTCATTGATTAATGCTCTTGTCTTTGTTATTTTTTCTTCTTTTCAATACTACTAAAAGCTTATTTTTCTATATCTATATTTTCATTTTATAAGTTTATTTCAGAATTAACATGATAGTCCATAAATATAATTTCAATTGTGTTAAACACTGAACAACCCTTGAATGGGAAACACTTTAGTATTTAACTGCATATGGTGCTAAAAAAGTCCAGATAGAAAATGAGAATCACTTACTTAGCACATAATAAATTAAAGTCCCAGTATATTTCCAAATAAAGCTATTCTGGATGTTTAGAACTATTAGTTTAGAACTAAGTCATATCTGAGAAAAATTTCTGACACATCTCTAAATCACTATACTCTGATATATAGAGAAGTAAGAAAGTTTTATAAGGGATCTTTCTTCCAAAGGCAAACAGGGAAGCTGAAAAGGAGAAAATAAACGAGAGAAATGAATTACCTACACAGGAAAGAAGGGCTATTTTAGCTGAAATATAGTTGGAAAATTTAAGTACAGATCATATACAAGAGAGGGCAAAAGGCAGAAATGTCTGAGTTATAGAAAGGTCATTCCATGAAGAGAAGTAAACTGCCAAAAAGAGCAGGATTTGCAACTAAACTGCATTGAGAAGAAATATCTTTCTTTAAAAAAACATATATAAGTTTATAAAGAAGGAGTAAGATTAGAAGTAAAAATACTAATTAATTAACCTTTAGGAGTTTATAGTCTCTACCCTCTTCAGGCTTACAATCTAGTCAATTGATTTCCCATTGGTTTCCTTTAATGCATATTATATTTAAAATTGATGTTCATATATCAGTTTACATTTTATTTACTTAAAAGAGATAGTGGGGTTTTTAAAAACTGTAACTTTCTAAATTCATATGAATCTCTGAACTTTAGCCAGTGTATGCGTCTTAACAATTAGTTCCACTGGTGAAGAGGGTTTTATAATGACTAAAAATTGGAAAAAAAATGTGTGCTCATTACATGTCTGCTGGAGTACAGAAGCAACCAACAGGTAATTCTATTTCATTTCTAAAGATAGCTCTGTATATCAGCTTCTCCAAGGTCTATGAAGATGCCCTGACTTTTTCTACTTTGTTTTCTCTTCTTCCATTGGTTCCCTAAATGTAAACTTTTCCAATGTTTTGTCTTCAGGTTCTTCCTCTTTTAGTACTAAATTCTCCTACATCTCATTTTAAAATGTCTAATCTCTCCCAGAAACCATGTCAAACTCTCATGTGTATTTTCAAACTCAGTTCAAAGTCTCCTTCTCTGGAAAAATATCCCCAAACATCTTTGTTTCCAGAAGCTTTTTCATTCTTATATATACCATTTAAGTTAGTACCCTTTGCACTGCATTTACTTACTTTATTTAATGTAATTTATTACTTACTTAATTTTTTTTTTGGTATTGCTGAGGATTGAACTGAGGCGTTCACACCGAGATATATCCTCAGCCCATTTTAAATTTTTATTTTGAGACATCATACTTGATTTCCTATGTAGACTTCATGGCAAAAGTTGGGTCTTTTATAAAAAAATTTGATTAAAAATTAGTTTTATTGGTACATTTTAGGTATACAATATAATGACATTCATCATTGGAAATCTGCACCTCTACGTAATATCTCTTGGTTCTTATTTTTTCCCCCTTCCCCTACCCTCCCTTCAACCCCTCCATTCCTCCCTATTTACAGAGATTTTGCTTCCATTTTTTCATTTTCTCATATTAATTCCATTCCCTCATTCCTTTCTCCTACCCCTCCCACTTCCCCTTCCCCTTTTACCCTTTTCTTCCTATTGCACATTATCTATTATACCTTTTAGTCCTTATTTACACTTTCAGTTTCTCACACTACAGAAACTATTCTGTATTTACACACGTGTCCTATTTATTTCACTTAAGGGTATCGCCTCAATGTGCATCCATTTAGTTATAAATGTCTCTAATTTCTCATATTTTATGGCTGAGTAGTACTCCATTTTATAAAAAACTACATTTTTTTTATTCAGTCTCCAGTTGATGGGCAATTGGACTGCTTCCAAGTTTTAGCTATTACAAATTGCACTGCTATGAACAAGGGTGTACATATATCACTGTGGTATGATACTTTTTATTCTTTGGGGAAGATACCCAGCAGGGGAATAGCTCGGTCAAATGGGACTTCCAGTCCTACTTGTTTGAGGTATCTCCATACTGATTTCTACAGTGGTTGCACCACTCTACACTCCCACCAGCAGTGGAGCAGTGTTCCTCTTTCCCCACAGCCCCAACAGCATTTGTTATTGGTTGGTTTCATGATAGCAGCCATTCTTTCTGGGGTGAGATGGAATCTCAGCATTGTTTTCATCTGCATCTCTCAAACGACCACTGATGTTGAACAGTTTCTTCATGTTTATTTGCTATTTCTATTTCCTTGTCTGAGAAATGTCTGTTCATTTCAGGTGCCCATTTTGGATTGGGTCTTTAAATTTGGGAGGTCTGATTTTTTAAAGTTCTTTATAGATTCGAGATAGTAGACCTTTGTCTGAGAAACAGCAGGTGAAGATTTTTTCCCACATTGTGGGTTGTCTCTTCACACTGTTGGTTGTTTCTCTTGCTGTGCAAAAGCTTTTCAGGAAGAAGAGATCCCACTTGGTGATTGTTTGTGCTAGTTCATGGGCAACCGAGGTTTTGCTCATAAAATCTTTTCCTATGCCAATGTCTTCAAGAGTTCTACCTCACCTCTGTTCCAGCCGGTTCAGCATTTCTGTTTTAATATTTAGATCTTTCATCCATTTTGATTTTAGTTACTGCATGGTGAGAGATATAGATCTACTTTTAATCTTTGGCAAGTTGAAGCCCAATTTTTCCAGCACCATTTATTAAAGAAGCTATCTTTCCTCCAGTGAGGGTGTTTGGCTCCTTTGTTGAAGGTGAGGTGGCTGAGTGTGTCTGGAGTTGATTCTGCATCTTCTAATCTGTTCCACTGGTCCTCAGGTCTGTTTCTTTGCCAGTACCATGCTGTTTTTATCACAGTAGCTTTGCAGTATAGTTTCATTTTGGGGATTGTGATACCCCCTGCCATGTCTCTGTTACCTAGAATTGATTTGCTATTCTAGGTCTCTTCTTGTTTGAAAGGAAGTTTTGGATTGTTTTCTCTGTGAAGCATGCTGCTGGAATTTCAATCGGGATTGCATTGACTCTATATACCAGTTTTGAAAGTATGGTCATTTTCACTATGTTGATTCTTCCTACCCAGGAGCAAGGGATGTCTTTCCATTTTCTGATATCATCTTCGATCTCCTTTCAGAGTACTATAGTTTTCAGAGAAGAAGTCTTTGATTTCTCTCGTTAGGATGATTCCTAGGTATTTCTGTTTCTTGGATGCTATTGTGAAAGGAGTTGTTTGCCCCATTTCTCTCACAGTGAGCCTCTTTTTCGTGTAGAGGCAAACTATGGATTTTTGTGTGTTGACCTTGTATCCAGCTACTTTACTGAATTTGGTTATTAACTCTAGAAGACGTTTGGTGGAGTTCTTGGGGTCTTCTATATAGAGTATCATATCATCTGCAAATAATGACTATTTGACTTCTTTATTTCCTATCTTTATTCCTCTTATTTCTTTCTCTTGTCTAATTGCTCTGGCTAATATTTCCAAAACTATATTGAACATGAGTGGTGGTAGTGGGCATCCTTGTCTTATTCCTGATTTTAGTGTGAAGGATTTCAACTTTTGACCATTTAGTATGTTATTGGCTGTTGATCTTTCATAGATGGCCTTTATCAGATTAAGGTAGAGACCATCTATTCCAATTTTTTTCTAGGGTTTTTATCATAAATGGGTGTTTGCATTTTGTCAAATGCTTTTGCTGCATTTATGGAGATGACCATATGGGTTCTGTCCTTGGCTCTATTGATATAGTGTATTAATTTATTGATTTGCATATGTTGAACCATCCCTGCATCCCTGGGATGAATTCCACTTGGTCAGGGTGTACGATCTTCTTGATGATCTTCTGCATTTTATTTACCAGTACATTGTTAAGGATTTTTGCATGTATGTTCATTAGTGAGATTGGCCTATAGTTCTCTTTTTCGGTTGGGTCTTTCTCTGTTTTGGGGATCAAGGTGATGTTTGCTTCCAGGAATGAATTCAGGAGTATTGCTTCCCTTTCAATTTCATTGAAGAGTTTAGACAGTAGTGGCAGTAGTTCCTCTCTAAATGTCTTGTAGAATTTGGCAGTGAAGCCATCAGGACCTGAGTTTTTCTGAGTTGGTAAGTTTTTAATTACATTTTCAATTTCATTGGTTGATATTAGGTTATTTAGAATTTTCACATCTTCATTCAACTTTGATAATTCATACATATCTAGGAATCTGTCCATTTCTTCTGGGTTTTCCATCTTATTGGCATATAGGTTCTGGAAGTAGGTATTGATATTCCTCTGGATTTCTGCTGGGTCCTTTGTAATTTCATCCTTTTCATTCCTAATTGCATGGATTTGGGCCTTTTCTTTCCCTTTCCTGATAAGGTTGGCTAAGGGTTTGTCAATTTTGTTTATTCTTTTGAAGACCTAACTCTTGGTTTCATTGATTTTTTATATCATTCTCTTAGTCTCCATTGCATTGATTTCTGGTCTGATCTTTTTAATTTCCTCCCTTGTATGAGCTTTGGGTTTGTCCTGCTCTTCTTTTTCTAGAAGCTTGAGGTTCAGCATCAGCTTGTTTAATTGGGCTTTCTCAGTTTTCCTAATGTGAGTATTCACTGCTATCAGTTTCCCTTGTAAGACTGCTTTCATTGTATCCCATAGATTCTGATTTGTTGTACTGGCATTGTCATTTAATTGTAGGAACTGTCTGATTTCTTCTTTAATTTCCTCTGTGACTCATTGTTTATTCAGAAGTATGTTGTTCAATTTTCATGTGTTTATGAAATTCTTGTGGTTTCTTTTGCTATTGATCTCCAATTTCATCACACTATGGTCTGATAATATACAGAGGATAACTTCAGTTCCTTTGCACTTACTGAAACATGTTCTATGAGCGAGTATGTGGTCTACTATTGTATTAGTGCTTATTTGATTTTTCATGTCCGTTGGTATTTTTTTAAATAATTAAATAATTGGGTGCACAAGAATTTGGTGCATTGTTTATGATTGTCTTCTCTTCCTCTTGCATCGTTCCCTTTACAAGGATGTAGTGTCCTTCTTTGTGTCTCTTAATTATTGTTGGTTATAAATCCACTTGAACTGCAAAGAAGATAGCTACTCCTGCTTTTTTTGAGTTCCTGTCACATGGAGTATTGTTTTCTATCCTTGAAATTTCAGTCTTTGAATTTGTTTTTGAATTAAGTGTGTTTCTTGTATGCAGCATATTGTTGGATCTTACTTCTTGACCCATTCTGCCAGTCTGTTTCTTTTGATTGGTGAATTGAGAACATCAACATTGATGGTTATAACTGATACATATTGACTTTTCCTTGTCATGACTTTTTGTTTTTGTTGGATTCTCCCCCTTTGCATTAAATTTCTTGTTGTGCCTGATGGATTCATTTTGCTGGGCTTCCTGGGCTTGTGATTCTCATTGTCTTTCCTAGGATACTGTCTAAAATGTTTTGGAGTGCTGGTTTAGTATTCATGAATTTCTTAAAGTGCTCTTTGTCATGAAAGTATCTTATTTCTCCATCCATTTTGAAAGATAATTTTGCAGGGTACATCAATCTGCATTGGAGGCTGTTTTCCTGTAGGGCTTGAAATACATCACTCCAAGTTCTTCTTTCCTTGAAGGTTTGTGTTGAAAAGTCTGCTGTGATTCGGATGGGCTTTCCTTTGTATGTGATTTGTTTCTTTTCTCTAACAGCTTGTAGAATTTTGTTCTTCTGTTGGGTTTCTGGAATCTTAACTATTACATGCCTATGTGTAGATTTTCTTGGATCCCATCTAGTTGGAATCCTATAGACCTCACTTATCTGTATGTCAAGTTCTTTCCCACTGCTTGGGAAGGTTTCTGCCATCACTTCTATGAACAGTTTTTTTATGTCATCTGCACTCTTTCCTGTTTCTTCATTGACTCTGATCCGTGTTATGTTATTCTTCTTTGCATCATCTAGCAGCTGTTGGATTGATTTCTCATGGTCCCTTACTATTTTAAAGCAGTTTTTCTTTTCCTGGTCATTAATTGCAATCTTGTCTTCTATATCTGAAATTCTATCCTTCCTCTGTCTCATTCTGCTGCATAAACTTTCAATGGAGTTCTTAATCTCCTGGAAATTTGTTTGCATCTGTTTTATGGATTCCATTTGTTTCCTATGTTAGGATTCCATCACGTTCCTCAGTTCCTCTATTCTTTTATCTGTGTCCTCTCTAGATTTACTAATCATGTCTTGCAGTATGGACACAATCTCTGCTTATATCTGAGAAATTATTTCTGAATTCATTTTTTCCAGATCCTCTTTTGTTACCAGTTCAGGGATTCCAGGTGTTAGAATATCAGATAGTTCCACCTTATTTTCCTTTGGGGTTGATTTAGGTGATCTGGAAGTCTGGTTTTGAGACTTGTTTATGTGTCTTCTCATTTCAACGGTGGTGGTGGGCTATTTGCTGTCAGTGCCCTTGTGGCTCACCTCCTTGGTGCTTGGGGTAGAGGTACAGCAGCCCAGAAGGTTCGCCTTGTCTGTGCTGGGGGCAGTTCTGCTCCTCTGCACTTGGGGTGGTGGTACAGTGGCCCAGAAGGTTCACCTCCACTGCACTGAGGTGAGCTCTGCTTGAACTACTTTTTTATTTCTTAAGAGAAACAATGCACTGAATATTTTTGTGGATGTGTTAAAACTATTTCAATGAGTAGCTAATAGCCATTATTTTCTTGTATATAAAAGTTTCCAGAGGGAGAGAAAAAGGAAAGGACAAGAAAAAAAAGGGAAAATACAAGGAAAAATAGAAACAAAGCTTTTGTACATAGGGAGGGAGGGGGCTTGAAGGGGGAATGGGATAAAAAAATAAATTTTTATAAAGTTTCCATCACCTACCAGGAAAGCAGCACTGCATGTGGCCTGAGTCCACCTGGGAGCCTGCCACTGCTGGGCCCTATATCTAGAGTGACAGAGAGCAGAAAGGCCATCATTGTGAGCCCAGGAAGATGGCTAGGCAGTAAGCAGCAGAGAAAGAGCCTCTTCCAGGCTTGTTGAGAAATGAAGCCCACTGAGAGTGGGAAGATAATCACTCCAATAAAGTCAGTAGAGGGGACTGGCATAAGTATGCCCTACTCTGTCAAGAAATATCTGCACTCAAGCTGAAAAATAGTCATAGTTGTATTAAGGCAATAAGTTCAGAGAGGAATGCATGAGCAAAGGATAAGAAACAAATCCAGCTGGCTTCTGTGCATCACTCTGCAGGATTGATGCTGGTGGAACCCAGGGCCTCATACATTGCCCTCTGCCAATGCATACACATCTAGCCCTGCTTGTTATTGAGTGAGAATTTAAACAGGACCTTGTTCTTGCAAGGCAGGCACAGCATCACAAAACTAAATTCCCAGCCCAAAAAATATGCAATTTTTGATCATCCTGTATTTAAATTGAATTGATAGCTTTGGCTGGCTCTTGAAGAAAGACTGAGACATTGAAGATGTCTGCTAGTTCATTATTGGTGTACAGAAAAGCTATTGATTAAAAGTCAACATCGACCCTCATCCGGGCCTCCCAGCCAGTGAGAAGCAGAGCCTCACAGGCACCTGCAGCACCACCCCAGCGCCCCACCCACCCCTGGCTGTGCTTATACCTGGATCCGCACCACAGAGGCACAGGGGTCATAAAGGCCATTGTCCTGAGCTCCAGAAGATAGAGCAGAAGTGAACAGTAGAGAGGGCCTCTCTCAGGCTCCTTGAGGAAAATTGAAGCCCATTGGAAAAGTGAAGAGAATCTCTGCAATAAAGGCACACCAGACCAGAGTAGTTGGTAAGTTGGAGGGATCACCACAACCCCTTGGAACCTGGACTGTCTTCAGGGGAAGGGCAGCTGGAACCTGCAGTAGAAACTTGCAGAGTTCAACCCTGCAGGAAGTCAGGGAGCTCAACTTGGGCCTTGCAGCCAGAAATCCAGGGGTCTGCTGCTGGCTTGCTGAGACTAATTGACTTAGATCTGCACACTGTGGCACATGTTGTCTATTGTGACAGCAGAGACATACCCTGAAGGAGGCCCTTCATTTTTACTTTTTATTTTCAAAATTATTTGATTTGGTCTTATTTTTAATGTTAAATATTTATTTTTATTGTTTTTCTACTCTTCAAATTTTTTTCTTTCTTCTCTTTCTTTTTCTCTTTTCTTTCTGTTTCCCTCACTATCTCACTCTCCCACATTGTTCTTCATCTCCCTTTTTGTTCCTGTTCCTGCCCTAATTCAGATTTCTTCTTTCTTTTTCTTCTCTTCTCTCTTTTTCCTTCCTTCAACTGTCATTAGTTTCAAGGAAAGTGAATAGTTTCTAGCTTCCCTATTGCTGTTAAGTTGTTCTGTTTTTGTCTTTGTTCTTTCATTCTGTCTTTTCCTCTTGTCTTCAACAGTTCCCTAGAGTTTGCATGTTCTTCCTGTGTCCTCTGGCTTCACTTCTAACTTTTCCCTATCCCTCTACCTATCTATCCCTCCCTCCCCAACTCCTTCTAAGTCCCGATCCCAAAGGGTAAAGTTGCTATATTGAAGAGTTTATTCACTATAAACATATTTTGGGCTGGTCCTCGATTTTTATTTAATTCACATGGTTAAAGGTCATAGATTAATAACTACCACAAATTGTCATTTTCTAAGCTGTGCTTGATGCTATTGTTGTTGTTGATTGTATCACGTAAGCTAAGGTATTGTAATTGATCTAATCAGTTACCCTTCATGGTATAATGAAAATGAGATTGCCCCAGAGTCATTAGAGACTCAAAACCTAAAGATCAGGTGTATCTGGAAGACACCTCTGAGAAGCAACCATTCCATAAGAGTTCTAAATACAAGCAAGAAAGATACTTACAGTAAGCAATATCAAAGTATCAAACCAGGAATTAAACCAATGACAGTACAAAAAACAAAAAAAAGAAATGAGAAGACATTTAAGCAAGGTACAAACCCAGACTTCCAGCCCATCAGAGGCAAATTCTGGGGGAAATGAAGTAGAAAAGTGTAATAATCAACCACCTGGACACCCTGAACTGATAACACAGGAAGTAACAAAACAAACGAATGAGGCTATAGAAAAATTCAAAACAGAAATAATTTCCCAGATAACTGCAGAGATGGTGAGCAGAATGAAAGACATGATTGGAGACTCTAGAACAGAAACAGATAAAAAAAAATAGATGAGTTCAGGACAATGATGGAAGCCATAATGCCCAGCATAGGAAAGAAATGGAAACCATGAATGCCCAACATAGGAAAGAAATGGAATCCATGAAACAGATTCAAACAGATATCCAGAAGATTAAAAACTCTATTGAAACCATACACAGCAGACTGAGCCAATCTGAAGACAGAATGTCAGATATAGATGACAGGATGGCAGTCAGTGACCATGAAAAGTGAGATCTCTAAAAAATAGTAGGGATCATGAGAAATCAATCCACCAGCTCCTAGATGACACAAAGAAGAATAACATAAGACTGATAGGAGTGCACAAAAAAGCAGGAGAAAGTACAAATGACATAAAAAACCTATTCACAGAATTAATGGCAGAAAACATCCAAAACAGAGTAAAAGAATTTGACCTACAGATAAGTGAGGCATGTAGGACTCCAACTAGCCTTGATAAAAAAAAATCTACACTTAGATATATAATAATCAAGATCCTGGAAACCTAACAGAAGAACAAAATACTACAAGCAGTTAGAAAAAACAAACAAATCACATGCAAAGGAAAGCCCATCAGAATCACAGAAGACTTTTCAACACAAACCATCAAGTCAAGGAGAGCCTGGAGTGAGGTATTTCAAGCCCTAAAAGAAAACAACCTCCAACATAGACTGATGTATCCTGCAAAATTATCTTTCAAAATTGATGGAGAAATAAGATACTTCCATAAGAAAGAACACCTGAGAAACTTCATGAAAAACTTATGAACTGAGAAAAGCCCAGGTCATGATGGCTTCACTGCTGAATTCTATAAGGCATTTGGAAAAGCACTATTGCCACTACTCTTTAAACTTTTCAATGAAGTTGAAAGGGAAGCAGTACCTCCAAATTTATTCCTGGAAGAAAGTGTTACTTTGATTCCAAAACCAGGGAAAGACCCAACGAATAAAGAGAACTACAGGCCAATCTCCCTAGTGAACATAGATGCAAAAATCCTCCATAAGATACTGACAAACAGAATACAGAGGGTCATCAAGAACATCATACACCCTCACCAAGTTGGATTTACCCCAGGGATACAAGGATGTTTCAACATACATAAATCACTAAATGTAATACACTATATCAATAGAGCCAAGGACAAAACCCATATGGTCATCTCCATAGATGCAGCAAAAGCATTTGACAAAATGCAAACACCCATTTATGATAAAAACCCTAGAAAAAAATTGGAATAGATGGTCTCTACCTTAATCTGATAAAGGCCATCTATGAAAGATCAACAGCCAATAACATACTAAATGGTCAAAAGTTGAAATCCTTCACACTAAAATCAGGAATAAGACAAGGATGCCCACTACCACCACTCCTGTTCAATATAGTTTTGGAAATATTAGCCAGAGCAATTAGACAAGAGAAAGAAATAAGAGGAATAAAGATAGGAAATAAAGAAGTCAAATAGTCATTATTTGCAGATGATATGATACTCTATATAGAAGACCCCAAGAACTCCACCAAACGTCTTCTAGAGTTAATAACCAAATTCAGTAAAGTAGCTGGATACAAGGTCAACACACAAAAATCCATAGTTTGCCTCTACACGAAAAAGAGGCTCACTGTGAGAGAAATGGGGCAAACAATTCCTTTCACAATAGCATCCAAGAAACAGAAATACCTAGGAATCATCCTAACGAGAGAAATCAAAGACTTCTTCTCTGAAAACTATAGTACTCTGAAAGGAGATCGAAGATGATATCAGAAAATGGAAAGACATCCCTTGCTCCTGGGTAGGAAGAATCAACATAGTGAAAATGACCATACTTTCAAAACTGGTATATAGAGTCAATGCAATCCCGATTGAAATTCCAGCAGCATGCTTCACAGAGAAAACAATCCAAAACTTCCTTTCAAACAAGAAGAGACCTAGAATAGCAAATCAATTCTAGGTAACAGAGACATGGCAGGGGGTATCACAATCCCCAAAATGAAACTATACTGCAAAGCTACTGTGATAAAAACAGCATGGTACTGGCAAAGAAACAGACCTGAGGACCAGTGGAACAGATTAGAAGATGCAGAATCAACTCCAGACACACTCAGCCACCTCACCTTCAACAAAGGAGCCAAACACCCTCACTGGAGGAAAGATAGCTTCTTTAATAAATGGTGCTGGAAAAATTGGGCTTCAACTTGCCAAAGATTAAAAGTAGATCTATATCTCTCACCATGCAGTAACTAAAATCAAAATGGATGAAAGATCTAAATATTAAAACAGAAATGCTGAACCGGCTGGAACAGAGGTGAGGTAGAACTCTTGAAGACATTGGCATAGGAAAAGATTTTATGAGCAAAACCTCGGTTGCCCATGAACTAGCACAAACAATCACCAAGTGGGATCTCTTCTTCCTGAAAAGCTTTTGCACAGCAAGAGAAACAACTAACAGTGTGAAGAGACAACCCACAATGTGGGAAAAAATCTTCACCTGCTGTTTCTCAGACAAAGGTCTACTATCTCGAATCTATAAAGAACTTTAAAAAATCAGACCTCCCAAATTTAAAGACCCAATCCAAAATGGGCACCTGAAATGAACAGACATTTCTCAGACAAGGAAATAGAAATAGCAAATAAACATGAAGAAACTGTTCAACATCAGTGGTCGTTTGAGAGATGCAGATGAAAACAATGCTGAGATTCCACCTCACCCCAGAAAGAATGGCTGCTATCATGAAACCAACCAATAACAAATGCTGTTGGGGCTGTGGGGAAAGAGGAACACTGCTCCACTGCTGGTGGGAGTGTAGAGTGGTGCAACCACTGTAGAAATCAGTATGGAGATACCTCAAACAAGTAGGACTGGAAGTCCCATTTGACCGAGCTATTCCCCTGCTGGGTATCTTCCCCAAAGAATAAAAAGTATCATACCACAGTGATATATGTACACCCTTGTTCATAGCAGTGCAATTTGTAATAGCTAAAACTTGGAAGCAGTCCAATTGCCCATCAACTGGAGACTGAATAAAAAAAATGTAGTTTTTTATAAAATGGAGTACTACTCAGCCATAAAATATGAGAAATTAGAGACATTTATAACTAAATGGATGCACATTGAGGCGATACCCTTAAGTGAAATAAATAGGATACGTTTGTAAATACAGAATAGTTTCTGTAGTGTGAGAAACTGAAAGTGTAAATAAGGACTAAAAAGTATAATAGATAATGTGAAATAGGAAGAAAAGTGCAAAGGGGAACTGGAAGTGGGAAGGGTAGGGGAAAGGAAAGGAGGGAAGGGAATTAATATGAGAAAATGAAAAAAATGGAAGCAAAGTCTTTGTAAAGAGGGAGGGATGGAGGGGTTGAAGGGAGGGCAGGTGAATGAGGAAATAATAAGAACCAAGAGAGAGTTCTACCTAACCTCTGTTCCAACTGGTTCAGAGTTTCTATTTTAATATTTAGATCTTTAATCCATTTTGATTTTAGTTTAGTGCATGGTGAGAGATACAGGTCTAGTTTTAATCTTTGGCAAGTTGAAGCCCAATTTTTCCAGCACCGTTTATTAAAGAGGCTATCTTTCCTCCAGTGAGGGTGTTTGGCTCCTTTGTCAAAGATGAGATGGCTGAGTGTGTCTGGCGTTTCTGCATCTTCTAATCTGTTCCACTGGTCCTCAAGTCTGTTTCTTTGCCAGTACCATGCTGTTTTTATCACAATAGCTTTGTAGTAGAGTTGTAGGTTGGGGATTGTGATACCCCCTGCCATGTCTCTGTTACCTAGAATTGCTTTTGCTATTCTGGCTCTCTTCTTGCTCCAAATGAATTTTTGGATTGTTCTATCGAGGTCTATGAAGTATGCTGCTGGGATCTCAATTGGAATTGCATGAAATCTATATAGCAGTTTTGGAAGTATGGTCATTTTCACTCTATTAATCCTTCCTACCCAGGAGCAGGGGATGTCTGTCCATTTTCTGATATCATCTTCAATCTCTCTTTTCAGAGTGCCATAGTTTTCAGAGAAGAGGTCTTTCATTTCTTCCGTTGGGATGATTCTTAGGTATTTCAGTTTTTTGGATGCTATTGTGAAAGGAATTCTTTGCCCTAGTTCTCTCTCAGTGAGTCTGTCATTGGTGTAGAGGAAAGCTATTGATTTTTGTGTGTTGACCTTGCAACCAGCTACTTGACTGAATTTGGTTATTAAGTCTAGAAGCCTTTTGGTGGAGTTCTTGGGGTCTTCTATATAGAGCATCATGTATAATAGGTCATGTGAAATAGGAAGAAAAGGGGCAAACGGGAAGGAAGTGGGAGGGCTAAGGGAAAGGATAGAAGGGAATGGGATTAATATGAGAAGATGGAAAAATAGGAACAAAAGTTTTGTAAATAGGGAGGACTGGAGGGGTTGAAGGGAGGGCTGGGCAAGGGTGAAAAACAAGAACCAAGAGAGACATGTAAAGGTGCAAATTTCCAATGATGAATGTCATTATATTGTATACCTAAAATGTACCAATGATTAGAATGAATAATCGATAATGTAAAATAGGAATAAAAGGTCCAAAGGGCTAGGGGTAGTGGGAGGCACAGGGGAAAGGAAAGAAGGGAAAGGAAAAAATGATGAGAAATGGAAAAAATGTAAATAAAGTCTTTGTAAATAGGGAAGGGTGGAGGGTGTGAAGGGAGGGCTAGGAATGGGGAAAAAATAAGAACCAAGATGCATTATATAAAGGTACAATTCCCAATGAGAAATGTAATTGTGTTGTATACCTACAATGTACCAATAAAATAATTTAATACAAAAAAAAAGAACCAAGAGAGATTATGTAAAGTGCAGATTTCCAATGATGAATGTCCTTATATTGTATACCTAAAATGTACCAATAAAATTAATTAAAAAGGAAAAAGTAGTTTAAAATAATTTTTAATGAATTTATATTCTTCCATGACATAGATTCATTGCTAACCAGTAAAACTTTGCTTTATTAAAGAATAAATCCTGGGGGCCAGGGATGTAGCTCAGTGGCACTGCATCTGCCTGGCAAGTGCAAGGTCCTGAGTTAAATCCTCTGTACCGGCAATAATGGTAATGATGATCATGATGATGATATTGATGATGATGATGATGATGATGACGATGATGATAATCCCTATGTAAGAAATTGTCTCTTGTGGGGTGTTTTTTTAAAGACTATCAAGCAAATGGCAGACTAGTCACAGATTGGGAGAAAATATTTGCAAAAGACCTTGATAAAGGATTGTTTCCAAAATGCATAAGTATTTCTTATGCTCAAGAATGAAATAAAGAACAATGTGAAAAATGGGTAGAAGATTTGAATGACACCTTGCAGAGAAAATATACATATGCCAAATAAGCATATGAAAAGATGCTCCATATAACATTAGGAAAACACAAATTAAGTCATTAGGAAAATTCAAATTGAAACAGCAGTGATATACCACATCATGCCTATTTGAACCACCAAAATCCAGAACACTGGTAATACCAAATGTTGGTGAGGATGTGGAACAGCTGGAATTCTCATTCTTTGCTGGTGGAAATGCAGAATAGCCACTTAGGAAGATACTTTGGCAGTTTTATTTTGTTTTTTTAATAAAAGTAAATGCACATTCATCATATAATCTGGCAATCATCCCCCTCAGAATTTAACCAAATGAGCTGAAGACTTATGTCCACACAAAATCTGGCACAGAGATGTTTATATCAGCTTTTTTCATAACTGTCAAAACTTAGAAGTAACTGAGATATCCTTCCATAGGTGAAGGGATGAGCTGTTGTATATCCAAACAATGGCATATTATTTAGCACAAAGACAAACGAGTTACCAAGAGATGAAATGGAATCTTAAAACACATTACTAAGTGAAAAGAACCTTTGAACACATCGCTAAATGAAAGAAGTGACTCTGAAAAGGCTATATACTGCATGACTCTAACTGTATGACATTCTGGGGCAGGGAAAATATGGAGATAATGAAAAGATCAGTGGTTGTCAAGTTAAGGGGAAAGAACTGATGAGGAAGGAGAACTCAGGGCCTGTAGCAGAATGAAAGTGAAATTATTCTGCCTAATACTAAATATTCATCTTACATTTGTCAAAATCCATAGGATATTTACCATCTTAATATAAGCTATGGGCTGTGGGTGACAATGAGTTGTAGGTTTATCAGTTGTAACAGGTGCTTGACTCTGGTGTAGGATGTTGATAACTGAGAAGGCCTGGTTGGGGGAGGGGAGCCGAAGTATGAAAAGTCTGTATCTTCTGCTTAATTTTGCTGTGAACCTAAATCTGTTATTTTTTAAAAAGGTATATTTTATAAAGATTATGCACCATACATTTTAATTGTAATTAAAGTAAAAAGACAACAGTATTACATAGTATGGAACAAAACTCTGCTACTTGAAGTGTGTCCCTGGACCATCTGCAAGAACAGCACCTGGGCTTTTGTTGGAAATGCAAATGTTCATGACCCTCGCTCTATCTACTTTATCACTGTCTGTGGTCTGTGTTTTTACAATACAGTTTGAGAAGCAACTGAGAAAAACCAAGAATGCAACTGAGAGCAAGAAGAACCAAGTTCTTCTCTTATGTCACCCATGCCCAAGTTGCCTAGCTTTGGGTAATACAATGAAATTGCAGATTTTTGGTCTAGACCACAAGAGGATTGGACTAAGGGTTGGAGATCTTCACTGTATGATGCCTGAGACTAGCAATATCAGCACCACCTGGAAATATTGGAAATGCAGGTCTTCTAACTTGCAACTCTGGTGTTAGGCTCACAAACTTGGTGTTTTTTTGTTTTTTTGTTTTGGGGTTTTTTTTACTGTTTTTTTTTTTTTTTTTGGTGGGGTAGGGCAGGGTATTAAGGATTGGACCCAGGGCCTTTACACTGAGCTACACCTCCAGCCCTTTCTAACTTTTAATTTATTTTGAGACAAGGTTTCAATGAGTAGCTTAGTTGCACAGGCTGGGCTTGAACTTGCAACCCTCCCGCCTCAGTCTCCCAGAATATATGTGCATCACTATGCCTGACTACAAACTTGGTTTTAACAAGCCTTGCAGGTGTTTCTGATACAAGCTAAATTTGAGAACTGCTGGGTGATCTCTAAAGTCCTCATCAATATGAATATTCTATGAACAGTTGGAAAAATTTAAATATCACTTGGTCTTGAAAAAATATACATTTCATTCTCACACGGTACCCTTATCTATTTTTAAATGTTTCTTAATTTTGGAAACTATGTTTTTATTTATATATGAACATATATAAATAGACATTATGGAAACATTTGTATGTCTCCATAATTTCTATATACTTTCTATTTATTTGTAAATATATAGACATCTATTGAATTTTTGAAGTAACAAAGGCAGATTCCTTGGACACAAAGGAAACAATAGATTTGAAACATCCCTCGGACAAAGAAACTTTGAGTTTTCTGCTCATCGAGGGATGAAGATTTTAATCTCTTTTGTAATTTGGGAATCACATATTTTAGTACTAGGATAGCTGACTAGGGTAATTTTCATTATCATAGTTCCTACTGAATGCTAAGGCTAATTCCTTCACAATCTGAAAAAAAGCAGATGATGTAAATTTTAATTTGGGTTAATTACAGATAGGAATCTGTTATCACACCCTGAACTGTGAATCGTGAGACAGCTGATAGGATTCAGTAAGAAAAAGTGAAGGTGATAACTTCTGGTCTGGCTCAGTAGGATGAGAGAATCTGCTTTCATCTGAAATTCTGTTAAGAATCACACAGATAAGGACCATTTTTAACTCCTACTTTTATCATAAGAGAACTAACAGCATAGGAATCAAACACTTAGACTTTAGAATGAGAAGAGCAGGGCTACAGAGTCCGCAGCTCAGTTTTCATTACCAGACAGCTGGTAATATTGTTGTGTGCAGAGAATACCTGTATTCCACAGGGGCCACATTTACATTCCCTCCCCAGCAAAGCTCCACCAACAGGGCTCTAAGGTACTTCCCCAGAATCGGAGTGATTTCCAAATGTAAAACATGGAGTGTGAGGTGGTACATTTACATCTCTCAGGGATCATTTACCATAACCCTTTCATTCCTGAGACACAATCCTTGGTGACTCATCCGTGCTATTAGCTGCTGGCTCTGACATTGTCTATCTAAAAATTATAGCCACAGCACTGTTAGTTTGTTCTGTTTTGTTTTTTGCTTTGATTTTCTTCTAAAGATTTTCATTCTCTTGGTCATTTGAGTCTTGATAAATACTGACATTTCTGGTCAATTTCAAAGGAACAGTGTCCTTTTTTGTGAGAACAAGCTGCCTTTTTTACCTTTTATTTTGCAAAAAACAATTGGCTGGCATTAGGCATAAATCAAAGAGACACCTTAAAAATAGGAGGCTTGAAAGTGAACAGCCCTTGAAATTTTGCCCAAATGTGCGAGATCAGCTGGAGTTTGATTTCCTGTAAGTAAGGGTTTTGTTTCCCTAAAGTCCTCCCTCTTCAAAGGGAGCGATGTGTTTGGAGGCAAAGGATCAGTCCAGGCCAGGATGAGGTATGTGGCAGGGAGAGAAGGCGACACTGAGGAGGCTGATAGGCCCTGGTGAGAGCACATGGAGAAGATCGATCCCAGAAGCAGAGAGAAGGGATCATGATCAAAGAAGGGACAGGGAGGAAGGAATGGAGAAGGCGAAAGAAGCAGAGAGAAAGGGGAAGAAAGGAATCTGTGGAAGAGAAAAGAGGTAGAAAAGCTAGAGGTATGAGAGGAAGGAAACAGGGCTGAGGGAGAATCCTAGAGGGAGAAGAGGCGGAGAAAAGCGAGAGCTGGGTGGGAGCGCGCTCTTGGGAGGCCTCAAGGGCGCGGTCCCTGGGACCTGTCTAAGAGGCAGTGGTGAGGCTCCTCCTTGGCTGGCCGGTCCACCTGGCTAGCTCTCATCCGCAAGTGCAGCACGGCCGGTTCACGGGCTGTGAACCGGGCTGGTCTCCTGAGGTGCACTGTTTCCTAGAGTAGGAAAATCACAAGGTGAACTTTCTCTCCGATGGTCATTGAGTACGACTCAGTACCGTCAGAGGAGGATTCCACTGCGGGGCTGTCACATCCCAATTATCCTAGAAAAACACCTGGACCCCTGTGTGACTCTCCTCCTTACTGTTCCTGTAATGGGCTTCAGTCAGGGCTGTGTGCATCGACTTTCTCCTCAGATCCACTGGACCCCACCGCTGTGACGCGAGGACGTCGGCCATATCAGCCATATCCTTGTCTACATGGTATGTTTTATTTAACAAAACAATTGTTGGATATTTAAAGTATTTAAATGGCAAAGCAGGTGATATTCACAGTGTACAACATGGTGATTTGATGCATATAAGTGTTATACAGTATTATTACCACAATCAGCTTGTGTTCCCTGTATTATATATGTCAAGTGTGTTTTTCTAATATTTATTTTTGGGACATAAGGCTAATAGAAAATTTTTGGAAAGAAGTATTTTTAAAGTTTTACTTGTGTAATGAGTGACCTTCTGTTCAACTTAATCATAAAATTTGTCATATGTTTATTAATCTCCTTGTCATGTTTGGACTACATATAAATTTATTGAATATAATGAGATTTGCCATTTATACATTTTGTGATATTTTTGAAACTTTTTCTTAATTCTTTATTACCTGTTTATTCCAAGAGAAAGTATTACTTTAATGAACTACTGTTTCATATTATAAGGATTAAATATTCTATCAGTAAAACTATTCTATATTATTTGCTTTTTTTACTGCCTTATGAAAACTGTTAATGTCATTGATATACTTTTCAATAATTTTAATATTCCATTATATTGTGATTTTTTTTCAGGATATTCTTTTGAAATGCTAGAAAATAAATAAAACACTAAATAAATCCTCAAAAGATTTTGGTTAATTTTTCTTAGAAAGAATTCCTACTTAGACAACTTGGAATGTGTTCAACCCAAGTGTGAATCATCAGAATGTAATCTATGAGAATATGTTGAAAGAAAAGTCTTTGCAGAAGAAAAATTACCTTAAAATAATCTTGTAGCATCTGGCTTACACCTGGAAAAGTAACTTTTATAGTTTAGCCCTGCAACCATTTTAGAAATCTAATGTGAACTGTCCCTGGATAGATTTTATATTTTCCTATTTCAAAATTAGTTTTCTGCACAACTAAATAACCTAAAGTATAAAGTTGTAGAGAAGAATTAATTAAATTAATACTGCAATTTTCTCAGATTCTAGACAGAGTCAGTGTGCATGTAAATCTTTACATTTTCATGATGTTCAAAACTTTGTAAACTTCACCTCCTTTAGCCTTAAAGTCTTTAGTGTGAAAATACACCCACATCCATATGCCCAAGGTTCATATTTATTAAAAGCAGAGAAGGAACATAGGAGGTGCTCTGTAAGTAACAAAAAGTGTTACTGAAAGGCCAGTATAGTACGTCCCACTAGCCTTTCTTTCCTTCTTTCTTCCTCCCTCTCTCTTTTTTCTTTTCTTCTCTTTTCTCTTCCTCCCTTCCTTTCTTTCTCTCTCTTTCTTTCTTTTTCTTTCTCTTTCTCATCCCCTCTCTCTCCCTCCCCCCTTCTCCCGCCTTCTTCCTTATTTGCATGGTGCCTGCCTAAATATGATTCTAATTCATTCCATCACAACATCAATTAAGGTAGGTACAAAAGCATTCATTGGTCTTTTAATTTCTCTTTGCATTTCCCTTTTGACTCATTATTTCTTAAGTTTCATACATACAATTTTTAAATGCTGTAAAGCCTGTGAAATGGCTATTTTTCCAAATGATAACAAACAAATTTGCCTGTCAACTTTCACATCATCTGCACTGATAAGGTCACTCCTCCCTAAAGCCCCTACTTATGTCTTCCTGTCCACTCAGTCGGGTCACATATATTTGCTCAGGTGACATTTTAAACAGATTTGCACACATACCATGATAGCACACATGTAAATACATATTTCACCACTTGTTTCAGACACTTTCTTTTTTTCTGGCATCTTCTTTTTTATTACTTTTGGCCTTAATTCTACCACTTGATGGCTGAGATCAAGCTAGGTGACATGGTGAGCAGGGGATTGGACTGAATATTCCCTTCTTTTTCTCCTTTCCTCCCTGAATCTCTTGTTTCCCTCTATTTCTTTGCCATCTCTTCCATCTTTCCCTCCTCTCATTCAGTACACTCCGGGTATTGCTTCCCAGTAACATCTCCCTGCACAAGCACACTCTGAACACCATCTTTTACTTCTTTTTCTTTGTAAGTTATTTTTGTAGAATATATTAATTTTAGAGAAAATTTCTTGTCTTTATAATGGGAATTCAATATGTTCAAATGATGAAACTCTAAAATATTTTAAGTTAAAATTTTTATTATCATTGAATTATGGATATTAGTTCCAGGATGTCATGTTTTTCTACTGAAGTTTTGACCTCTGTATTGGAAGTATTTTATGTAAATAGTGTTTACTTAGACTATTTATTAGAATTAATTAGTGGTATTTTACCATTTAAACAACTTGCAAGACTTTGGTCATTCTGATTCTTGCTCTGTTTTCTTATCTATAGGGCCAAAATATATTTAATACCATTTTTAGTAGTTTCAACTTTTTAGGTATTCTGTTTCATAGTCTAGAAGTTTCATAATAATGAAAATAAGCAAGGGCCGGAGATTTAGCTCAGTGGTTTTGCTGCCTGCCTCACAAGTGCAAGGTTCTGAGTTTGATCCCCAGTACCAAAAAAACAAAAAACCCCCAAAACAAGCAAACCTGTCAGTGGGACAGAATAGAAAGCCAAGAAATAAATCTCAGCATAGTCAACTGGTACAGTATTTGACAAGGCCACCAAGAAGACACAATGGGGAAAAATGGTTCCTCCAATCAGTGCTACTAGGAAAACTGGATATGTACATGCAAAAGAATGAAATTGAACCCTTGTCTTACACTGTACAAAAAAACCACAACAACTCAAAATGGATTACAGACATAAACAGGAAACCTGAAACTGTAAAAAGAAAATATAGAAGAAAATCTTGACATTGACAGTGGTGATAATTTTTTGGATATCACATTAAAAATACAGGAAACGGAAGCAAAAACAAACAAGTAGAATAACATCAGACTAAAAAATCTTCTACATAGCAAAGGAAACTTTTAACAAAGTGAAAAGGCAGCCTACAACAAGTTATACAAAGTATTTCTCTGATAAAGGGTTAATGTCCAAAATTTATAAGAAACTTACAGAATTTAATAGTAAAATATTTTTTAAAAAATTAAAAGAATGAACAAGGATGTGAATAGACATTTCTCCAAAGAAGACATAAGAATGGTCAACAGGTGCATGAAGATGTGCTCAACATCACTGAGAATCAGGAAAACACACTTCAAAACCATGATATTTCAACTCACACCTGTTAGGCTGGCTATTACTATAAAAAAGACAAGTAATAGCAAATGTTTGCCTTGGTGTAGAGAAAAGGGAACCCTTGAATGGTAAGTCATTATTAAAAACAGCATAGATTTTTTTCTCAAAAAATTGAAAAATAGAAAAAATAGAACTATTCTTGATCTAGCTATATTTTTTAATTATTTCTGGGGATATATCTGAAGGAAATGAAATCAGCACCTAGCAGAGGTATCTACATCCCCATGCTTACTGCAGTATTAGTCACAATAGCTGAAATAAAGGAAACAACATTAAGTGTCCATCAGTGAATGGATAGGACACACACATATACATAGGAATATTATCCAGTCTTGAAAAAGGTCTTTCAATTTATGAAAACATAGGTAAATCTTGAGAACATTATATGCTAAAGGAAATAAGCCAGATACAGAAAGAAAAATACTACATGATCTTATTTATATGTTGAACCTAAAAGCAGTCAAATACATAGAAACCAAGAGTAGAAGAGTGGCTGCTAAAGACAGACTAGGGGAGATCTAGAGGGGAGATGGACAGCACCTCGTATTTCTGAGTCTTCCTGAGTCAAAATGACTCAGAAGCTTTGTGTCACAGGGTCTTGCTCCTAGAAAGATGACAAGAACATCACAAACTATCCTTTATCAGTGTGAAGGTGAGGCAATTCATTCACATTTGCAAGGAGCATAAGGTTTTTGCAAGCTGTGTGACTCTTATTCTGTAGGGCTTATTTTGTGTGTCTCCTCCTCAAAAAGATTTTCCCCAACCTCCCTCCTCTACTCTCTCTTCCTCCACAATTGAAGGACACATACCTGTAACCTCTAGGCAGACCCAGAAAGACAATCTTGCCAGGATCTCAGAAACACACCTCTGCTCCCTTTGGCCTATTACTCCTTCTACCTCAGAGGTAGCCACAATCCTGACTTCTGTGTCATAAACCAATTTGTACATTTTTGAACTTTATGAAGTGAATTGTGCTTGTTGTTTCTTCATGCAATATCATGTTTACATATTACTCATGTTGCTGCATGTAGTTCACTCATGTTCATTGTTAAGCACCATTTCATTGTATCAGTATACCATAACATATTTATTCATATTACTATTGATGTACAATTTGATTGTTTCCAATTTTGGAGAAGTACAAATAATACTGCTATGAACAATTTGGATGGAAGTGTTTGAGACAAGGTCTTATTATGTAGCCCAGCTGACCTCAAACTAATGATCCTCTTGCCTCAGCCTCCTGAATGCTGCTGTGAACATTTTTGTCTTTGCAGGGTTTTTTTGGTACTGGGGACCTTGCACTTGTGAGGCAGGCACTGGAACCACTGAGCTAAATCCCCGGCCCTTGTCCTTGTGTTTTGATACACACATTTATTCATTTTTGCAGACTACCTAAAAGTGAAATTATTAACTCATAGAATAAGAGTTTTTTAAGTTTAATATATATGGCATATAAGTTTGCCAAAATTATTGAATAACTTTACATTTGTTTCACCATAGTATGAGAGCTCCAGATCTATATCAACACTTTATATTAATAATCAATTTTAAATTAAAGCCACTCTGGTAAATGTGCTATTATGTCTCATTGTGGTTTTGACTTACATTTCCCTAATGACTAATAAAGATTAGTGAACTTTCATATTTATTTTTTCCATTTAGAAGTTCTCTTTTGTGAAGCATTTGCTCACATTTGTGGCCCATTTTCTGCTGGGTAGTCTCTTCTGACTGATTTGTAAGGTTCTTATATAATTTGAATATGAACCCTTGAAAGATATACACATTGCAAATACCTGCTACATTCTAGCTTAGCTTTTCACTTTGTTAATGACTCCTTTTGATGAACAAAACTCAATTTTCATGCAGTCCAGCTTATAAAACTTTTTATTTATAATAAGAACACTTTTATATTATCATTTAAAAACATTTATTAAATCCTTACAGTTAGAAAATTATGTTCCAATGCTATCTTTTAGAAACACTGACCCCTTGCCTTTCATAGTTAGAGCCACAATTCACCTAGAATTGATGTGGGGTATGTGAGGTGAGAATAGAATTTCACTTATTTACATATATGATATCAAATTGACCCATCAGCACTCCTGGAAGAGGCTGCTCTTGTCCCAATTCTGAGTAATATCATTTTTGTCATAAAACAAAGGTCCATTTGGGTGTTGGCTTGTTTTTATTTTTTTTAACAATGTTCCCTTGATTTGTTCTTTGTTCCTCCTTTTTGCAAATACTTTTTTTTTTTTTTGGTGCCAGGGATTGAACTCAGGATCTTGCACTTATGAGGCAAGCGAGGTGCCACTGAGATAAATCCCTGGCCCGTATATATATATATATTTTGTTGTTGTTGTTGTTGTTGTTGTTGTTTTGTTTTGTTTTGTTTTGTTTTTTGTACCTGGGATCAAACTCGGGTCCTTGCGCTTTTGAGGCAGGTGGCAGAACCACTCACTGAGCTAAATCCCTGGCCCCTGGCCCTATTTTTTAATAGTTGTAGATTTGTGAAATGTCTTGATATCCACTAGTGTAAATCTTTCAGCTTTCTTCTTCTACAATATTGTCGTGGCTATTCTTGGCTTTTAGCATTTCCATACACTTTTTAACATTACTTCCTTCCTTTACAAACACATGTAGTTGAATTTTTTATTGAGAAGTCAAAACCTGACAAAGGCATTAAGATAATGAAAGAAACATTACTGTCTTCTATGAACATATATTCAAAATTATAAGATAAAATTTGATAAACCATTATATCTGGCAGACTTCTATACAAAATTGTGATCTCTAATTGACATACACATAGGCAAACTAAAAGTTTCTGTACTCATCTGTATTTTGTAACCTTGATTTACTATTTTGTGAGGTTCAAATGAAATAATGTATATAAACCCCTTTTAAGAGTAGCAGATAGGAGGCCCATAAAAGTTGGGTACTGTTATGCTTCTCTCATAGCATTCCATTTAGCCTACTACTGTAATTTATTATTTATATGTCTGTTTCCTTTGCAAAATTATAAGCTCTGTGGTGATACCATTCTTGACCTGGGCAAGAGAGGCCTGTGCACTAGGATCCATGCTTTAGTGAGTCCCGTATATTAAAAACACCAAAATGTCACATTTATTAAAGAGCACACAGGTGCTCAGTCACTAGGGAATCCATCTGCTGGTACAATGTAGCCTGTCACCCTACTAGTGCATATCTTTTGTCCACATTTCTTGTTCTGTGCCCTCAAAACACAGATGATTAAAGCCAGGCATAGTGGCGGCACAAGCCTATAATCCCAGCATTTGGGAGGCTGAGGCAGGAGGATCACCATGAGTTTGAGGTCAGCCTGGACTACACAGAGAAGCTCTGTCTCAAAACAAAAGAATGAAATAAAACAAAACAAGAAACCCAAACCAACCAACCAAACAACAACAATAGATGATTGCACTGCAGTGTAGTGAAAATGTGTTGGCTGGGCCACTGCTCATGTTGGAAGCAAATGCCTCTCTAGTGAAAGAAGATGTGCTGGGCAGAGGCACGTAGGGGAGAGGAACCCAAGATTAATGGTCAAATTCTACATTTTATATTGCATGAGTACAACAGAACTTTGGATAACAAACAGTCATTTTTTCTGTAGTATCAAGAGTGTCTTTTCTTGCTTTTCTTTGTATTTCATTTTGTGGTTCTGGAGTATGATATTCACAACAGTTGGCCACAGTAGCTGAGACACATTTTGAAATATTTTACTAAATAATCCATATACTATATATAGGTCCAGACATTAACATGCATGCAGCTTGTTACTAAATGTTCACATTGGTGATGAAAGAGATAATGTTATAAATGCAAATAGTTTTATTTCTATAGAAATATTTAATAATATTTCATTGTTTTCAAAGCAAACATTTTCAGGTTTACCTAAATATTTTTGCCTTTGAGAGTTAATTTGCAGATTTTAAATATTTAGGCATATGGATATTGGCTTTCATTGAAACTTTGGACAGGGCCTGGCAAGTGTGAAGTGAGTCTCCTCCTGAAATCAAAGACCAGTTCTCAGCCACCCTTGCACCAGACCCAAGTGCCCAACACAAAACTTGGCTCTACAAATGATCAATCAACAAGTTATCCTGGTTGAGTCAACTTACGGTGCATTATCAAGTATTTCAGAACCCATAGCCTTTTGGCATCTCTGAATTAAATAGTCTTAGATGTGGTGACATCCAGGCCCTGTCTACTCCAGCTGTGCTAAGGTCACTGCCTGCTTGGACTCTGCTGAGAAGAGTGCTTCTCCTTCCCTAACCGCTTCCTCCCAGCTGGGGCCCTTCACAGCCTACCTCTGGAGACTATCAACAGGAAAACTGGTAGAAAGGTTAATATGATTGGATCCCAACCTTGGAATGGTTTAAATTCAAGGGTTTAGTTGCTAATTTTTGTCCCAGGGTAGGATATTCAAAAAGTAACCCATGCCTCTGTTTAAGTAATCTTCCTTAATGATGATGTAAAGTAAAATAAATTAGTTTAAAAACGCCTCAGAGACAGACAAGTTTTTTCTTTAGCTTTTTGGTTTGTGCTTATGCTCACTCAGACCAGGCATAAATGAACATAGCCACATAATGTTGCCAATTTAGGGAAAAAAAGACTGATATAATTTGGATTTATAACAACATGTAAAAAATATGTTACAGACCTCCCACTGAGTTAGTTGCTCTCAATCAATTTAACCAATTTTTCCTGAACTATTGTGGTGCTTCTCTTTCTATGACTCCTCCTACCTCCTCCCTCTTTCCCCTTTCACCCAGAAAAAAATTTAAAATGTGATAATGATGATAAATTCGATTCTAAATATCCTGACGTGTTTCTATGCTCAAGCCTCTACATTCGTTATTGAGGTTCAACAGATTACTGCCATCCTGGCCAATGGTATAGTATTCATTTTAGAATTGTCATCCTCATTTAGTTAAACTTTCATGCACATAGCTCTGAATATGATTTGTTCTTTTCTGAAGGAACTTAAAATACTCTCTGCCTGTTTTTCACTCTCAGACTATCTCCACTCTGGGGTTTAGTGGCCTTTCTGTTCTGTTGTGCAGCACCTTGTATTAAGCAAGTTGTGCTTTAGAAGCCAATAAATAAGAACAACAACTGCCTCCATGTTTATCAACTCAGACTCCTTCAGTCTTGTCTTCATCATGCATTTTCCCACTTAAGGCAAAATCAAGGACTTTCAGTTTGCTTATATTTATCTATTGCCTGCCAAATGGTCCTCTGCTCTCCTCCTCCACAAACTAAGGTCAGAAAAGGAGTTTAAGTTTTTCTTATTTGATGACTTTATTTGGTTCTTTCATATTTCCAAGGCTTACTTTTCAACTCTAAAATTAAAAATAGAAGCAAAAGTCATCTTTGTTTTTATAATTGAACCCTCATTTAATTAAATTAGATTTTACTGGCACAACTTAAAGGCATAACCTTCTGCTTATTATCACCATCCTTTGTGATTCCTGCAGTCATTACTTCTGTGGCAGATGACTGTGGTTTGTGCTTTTGTTGTTGTTTTTGAAATATATGTCTCTTACTGTTCTTTGGAAAGTGGCCATTGTTAACATGAATGTTCTTCCATACTTCCAAGTTTATGTTTGCCAGATGCTCTACAATAAATGATTATTCAAAACATATTTGAGTCCTTTTTTTCTTTTATAGCTTAAGCTTTGCATCCCCAAATCAATGAACTTAAGGCATCATTTTCTTCTTATACATTAAAATTAATCACATGTGTATGCAAGACTATTGTTTTTTGTCCATAGGCAATGCTACAGGTACTAACTCTACAATGCCAGTAGAGTCACCACTATGCTGATGGGGAACTGATGTATTACCAAAGTATCTGAGGCTAAGAGAAATGTGAGGGGAATTGTCAAACCACATGGTGGCATTGCAGGGTCTTTTCTTAGCATCTATGTGGCAAGATTAGTGGCTATACCTATACTTTAGAATCTTGCCTGCCTGAACCAGTGGTCAATCCAGCATCCAATATCAAATAAATGTCATTGTTTTCCAGTAAAAAGAAATCATTTGCTATGGAGATGACTTCAAAAAGGATATGTTTTTGGTTACCAAAGCTCTATGTCTCTGGCAAAATTAAATGCAAGCTATCTGAATACTTTATCAATAAACTTGTTTCTATAAATGTCTTTGTTATGGTATCACTCTGTCTTCTTTGCAAGTACTGGTAACTTTCACAGATATAGAGCCAAATAAGAAGAAATTTGTAAAATACCTATCCAATGGGCCTCAGTAAAAGCCAGAGAAGAGGGGGGTAATTGTAGGTGCAGAATACAGGTTGCAAGTTCAGTTAAGCAAGTTCCAAAGATAAGGAAAGCTGAGCTTTTAGGAGTACAACAAGGGTTCAAGGGAGATAACATCATGGCCATTTGAACAAATCAAACTCTTGCTCTTAACCTTGGTTTCCAAATTCCATTCATTTTAGCAAAGCCATGAGTGACTGCTTAGTCTTCAACACCAATGACAATGGAAGCTTCAAGCCTCTGTGTGTGTGTGTGTGTGTGTGTGTGTGTGTGTAATGAACTCACTTTGGGTTACAAACATTTAAAAGATTTTTATGTTTTAAAGCTTATATACCCTCTCCAACTCCAGGCCCTTTGGCAGTCACTCATGGCTTTGTTCAAGAGGAGACACACACACACACACACACACACACACACACACACACAGAGGGGGAGAGAGAGAGAGAGAGAGAGAGAGAGAGAGAGAGAGAGAGAGAGAGAGAGAGAGAGAGAGAATATGAATATTGGCTATAACGTAGACATACACTCCTTCATGCCCCAGTTGGTTTGTGTGCCTTTCTTTCAGCTTGCTGCTGGAGCCAACAATGTTTTTGGTAACTAGTAAGCAATTCCAAAGTGGCAGCTCTGCTTTCACTTTTACTGGTGTACAAGTACCACATTTGCCTTGAGTTTCTGCCTGTGTTTTGAATGCACATATACTGCTGGGTGAGCCATGATGTTATCTCCCTTGAACTCTTTTTGATCTCCTGACTACAAGCTCAATTGACTTTTGCACTTTCTATTTATGTCTTTGGACCATGCTCATTTCTCCAAAGGGCCTAAAGTCTGTGTTTACATTCGTGCTTTCATATGTGGATATACAGCTGCTGAAGCACTGTGTTGTCCAGACTCCCTTTTCTCTGTTATATTACCTTTGCTCTTGGTCAAAGAGTAGTTGATTTTATTTATGTGGGGCACCTATTAATTTTAACCTAGTTTTTTTCAATGAAAAAGTATGACAAAATTATCTTTCTGAGTAACTATACTCATGTCTGGATTGCTATTTTATTGGATACCTGATGTACTATACTTTGTACTGTAATTTATGATTCCATATTGATGAACATTTATAGATTGTTTAAATAAACTAAAGAAAATTCTTGTACATAACATTTATCTGACCAATAGATTTAACCCTCTGGTTAAATTTTTAGAAGTACAGTTGTTGGGCCAAAAGATATTACTGTAAGATTGTGCTCACACTCCCATGTCGTCCTCTAGAGGAAATCTCACTGATAACAATTAGATATTCTGTGAGCCCCAAAGTCACATAAACATTAGCTAATTTTGTGGGTGAAGAATAATGCGCTATACTAGTGACAGTGACTAATGTTTTCAAATTTTTTCTAGCCCCTTTTACTTCTCCTTTTCTATCTACCTGGATTTTCTTTACCCATTTTTCTGTTGGGAGCGTCCTACTTTGTCTCACTGATATGCTAGAACTCTTTATATATCAAGTACTATATTAACTCTTTTACATATTCCAGTTTTTACTTAGTTTTTGGATTTACTTTAAAGGTTAATTTCATGACTAATAATTTCATAATATTATGTAACAGAACTAATCCACATTATGTTACAGATCCTGAATTTCTTATACTGCTTAGAAAACACTTTCCTGTTTCAAGATTATGTGTACTTATTCACCTGTATTTCCTTCTAGTACTTTATAGCTTCTTTTTTATTTCCCTTCCTTCTATTTTTTTCTTCCCATACTTTAAATCTTTGATCCATATGGAAGTTATTTTCCTACAATGGATTCAAGTTTCTTCTTTCCAAATGTTAGCCAGTAGTCCCAATGTTATTTATTGGAAATTTATTTCATCTTCTCACTAATTTGAAATAGCTTCATTGTCACATACTTAACTACTACATATCCATGGGTCAGTTTCTAACTACTAATTGTTTCACTTTAGACTGTCTTTGTGTCTTCTGTGGAAGTTTTGTTTTAGATAATGTGACATATATTTTAATATGTAGTAGAATAATTATGCTTATAGTTTCTTTTCAAAAATTCTTAAACATTTTCTTGTTTTTTTCCCACTGACCTATGTTTAAAATTAATATTAGAATAATTTATAAGTTCCTAAAGAAAGCTTGCTCTAAGTTTGAATAAAAATAGATAGATAACATTGATCATTTGAGGGGAAATTAATATATCAAATGTTGAGATTGTATAACCAAAAACTTGATATGTATTTTTGTTCATTAAACTATATTTTATGTCCTTTAGGTTGAAAACAAAATTTAAAACCAGGAGTAGTCCTGAATTTAATCAAATACCTTTTAACTTCTACTGTGATTTGACTAATTAAAAACAAAATCACTGGATTTTCCACCATTAAACTGGATACATTTTATAGTTAATCTCTGTTGGTTGTTTCATTTTTATTTATAGTATTGCAAATAAATCATTGCCAATAAATCATTTAGGAAGGAGAGAGAGAGAGAGAGAGAGAGAGGGAGAGAGAGAGATTGAGAAAGGAGAGCAAAGAGGAAGGAGGAGGGAGAGGAGGGGAGGATAGGAGAGGTGGATAGGATAGAGAGAAAGTAGGAAGGGGGGGAGAAATCAATTAGATGTTATTATCACACATATGTTGTAAAAGAATAAGAAAATTCCTTATTTTGTTGCTCTGGAATAAGTTTAAATCATATTGGAATAATATGTTTCTTGAATGAAAAACAATTACAAAAGACACCTTTTAGATCTGAAGCTTTTTGAAAAACTTGACAACATTCACAATTTCTCCCTTTGTAGTTTAGTTATATATTCTTGAAAAAATCCCCCAAGTTTTAGAAGTTATTAAATGTAAATTGTGCAGGGTATTTTTACAATGATTTTCTCATCAGCTGTAGTTATTTCTACTTTTCATTACTTATTTTATGCATTTATGTTTCTTCTCCCTTATATTTATTATTGGTAAATGAATTATCCATAATTATGTCTGACTTTTGCCCCTACACGGCAATATCTTGAATTAATTTATAATTTCTTTCATTTTTCTCCTTTTGGGGGTTTTTGGATCTTATTTTAAAAAATTCTTTCTTCTGTTTTTCTAAAGTTTATTTTGGTATTTCTATTACACAAATGGCATCTTATTCACTCATTGCCATTCTTTCTTTTCAGTAATATAAATGTTTAAAATTTTCTCCCTCACTGTTATTTTTCAGATAATCTGAAATTATGATTTCGATTTTTTATTTAACATAAGAATTATTTATTTAAAAAGTTTTAATTTTGTTTCTGATATTTTATTGTTTTCTGGAATTGAATGCACTTTGGTCAGAGAGTGTTGTTTACATTATTTCTACTTTTGAGAACTTACCTATTTTATTTCAAAAAATGTGATGAATATCTGTGATTGTCTATGGATCCTTGAAAAATGCATCTCTTTGTTTCTAGGGTTTGATATTTGGCATATGCCTGTCTATTAATTACAAATATTTCTATTTGAGTCTTCTCTATTCTTGGCTAAATTTTGTCATTTTGAACCATTAAATGAAAGTGAAGTGTCTTTATTGTTCTTATAAATATATTCTTTATGTTCAGTGATTTATATTTCATTAATGGCTATGTTTATAATTTCATAAGAAGTTTTAATAAGGAGTATATTTACAAATTCTTTGTAGATTTTAGCGTGCATGGGGTGCAGGATGGCTGAGGAAGATGTGACCCCGCTGGGAGCCGGGGTCCTCTGGACTCCGGCCGGGTCAGGGTCGGGGTGGCTGGGCCCAGGGGAACAGAGAGCGGACTGCGGCAGCTCCCTTGGCCATCTCAAGAGTTCGTAGATTGCAGGAAATCTCCAGCAGTGAAGACTGCCAGCGGCTGGGGTCCTCTTAGCTTTTCCCTGCAGGCCCCTCATGGTTCTAAATTGATTCTGACTAGAAGGGTGGGCTGGTGGAAGCGAGATGTTTCCTTACCTCCTCTATGTTTCCTTACCTCCCTCTAAGTCTCTGCTGCTTCTTTGTTATCCTTTTGTTATTTTTGTTGAGATTTACTTGTTTATTATTTGGGGTTTTTTTTTAGTACTGGGGATTGAAACAGGGGCCTTCACACTGAACTGTATACCTAGCCCTTTGTAAGTTTTTTGGAAAGGATCTCATTAAGACCCTAAGTTGTTCAGGCTGGAATTGAATTTGTGACATACCTGCCCCAGCCTCAGAAAGTGCTGGTACTACAGGCATGTCCCACCTTGCCCAGCTCAAGTTGGTTATCTTGATGATTTCCCCTATGGCCTAAATATAACAATTTTGATTTAGCACATGGTTATTTTTGTCCAGTTTTAGAAACTGAGAAGTAAATGATAATTTTATTTTCTTTAATACTTAAGGATTTTGGTTTCTAGATGCTTACTTTCATCTTCTTTGTTTTTTAACATAGACGAAGGCACAAACCATTTTGTTATTTTGTGGCACTTACTGTACCCCTAAGTTGGTCTGAGGGAATATCCATTGCATTGGTAAAATGCAACCAAGGGACTAGCAACCCAAAATAACTGTTTAAGAACACAACATTTAAAATTTAAAATTCTGGTAGACTACTTTATTTCCTTATCTCGAATGACAACAGAGAGACTTTGATTCCAAACTGAAAAGTATTAAAATGAAAGCCCCTCTATTTGCTCTTCTTCATACCCTTAGGGTCTTGGGCCAATATATTTTAGTTTTCAACCCCTTTCTCATTAAAATACAAAAGAGGTAATAAATGTGGTCACTGTAAAAACAAAAGGGAAACAGATCCACTGCAGAATGATGCTCCACTGTACTTCAACAGTGGAAACCTGTTGTACATTGATTAAGCAATTATGTAATTTGATTCATTTCTTCTTTTTTGAATGATAACATTCCTTATGGCATTATTTTAAAAATTATTCCATGGCAAGGGAATAAGGGAATGAAGTATATTTTCCCACCCACCCAAATTGTGGCCAACTGGCAGGGAATACTACACATGTCAACATCTCACCCTGCTCTGGCTCAGGAGGAAGGGAACAGGCTCCATTCACATCTAGTCCCCAAGCACTAGAATGAATTCTGAGAACAATACCATAGTCTCTGTAGTTTGCTATTTTGAGCTGTGTGTGTGTGTGTAAGCATATGCTCCCTAATGCACTTACAGCATCCACTGTGCACAGAAACTTCTAGAAATGAGTCATTTCAGTCCCTTCTCTAACATACAATCATCCATTCTACTGACTTACAGTGAGTTTTGGAAAACAAGCCTTTGCAGTACCCCATGCCTGCCTTAGCCAAAGCCCAAGGATAAGGAGAATCTCACTCTGCCAAAGCATTTCTCTGGCTCCGGTGGCAAAGGGGTTTGCATGGCAATGGATTGAATTAGAAATAATGCACTGGCTTTTCTCTCTGTTTTGGAAACTGGAAGAATTGTTTTTCTTTATTTTTTTCTGTTACTGTTAAGTTTTATTAACAATAAATAAAGTATTAAAACTTTTTTGGATCTGATTATGATTTTGGTCCAGAAAATGAGTAATCCCCAGTGAAGAATATATTAAAAGATAGACCTCCTTTCCAAAACTGTATTAATCAGATATTAGTATATGAATAGCTTTGGCTTGACTAGGAAAAATATCCCTTCAACTAATCTTTTTTTTTTTCTTGTCATACACATTAAGAGTCATTTGTTTCCTTTTCAGGACCTTGCAAGAACTAGCTGGCACATTCGAATTGGATAATTTGAGGTTTGATTTTTAAAAGACCATTTACAAGGGCATGAGCAGGATGCAGAGAAAACACAAAAGACTGTGCAGTACTTGGGGTAAATGACAGTAGGGAACCACTTCCAGCCCTAGTCTGAAAGGGAAAAGGGAGGATATCTGTATAGGAGCTGGGACTGAGACTGAGTGAAGGCCCTTCCTAAGAGCTGGGGGATCCTCAGTGAAGGCACAGAGCCATTATACAGGAACAAGCAAGGAGGAAAAGATGGGAACAATGTCTGGATGTCACACTTCTTCCCTGGGTAAGCTGCATATTCCAATATTGGCTTCATCATGTACAAATTGTATAACTTTGAGGCACTTCTGATCCCTGGTACTCAGCAGTGAGTGGTGATCATAGTCATACCACTTTTACTTTTATTGCAGGAGTATTATTAGTATAAAATCATCTAGTGTATATGAAAATACTCTGAACTATAATAAACTTTAATTTACTTTGAAAAAGTTTCTTTGAAGCCATAATATTTTTAATTTCACAAGTCAAATTTTCTTCCTTGAAAAGTAGGTAGTGCTGTCAAAGTTGTTTTGTCACAGTTTACAAATTTGTGTCTTATGGAGTAGATGAATGCATAGAATGTGTACAAAGACTTCTCCCTGGGAATTTCCAGTTTCCTTCACCGCAGCAAGTACATTTTACAAGTAATGTCATACATAAAGAGACTGTTTTGCTCATTAATTACATGCAGTTACCGCCAGAGAGAGGATCTGGCTTGTCAAACGTACTGGTGATCTGACTTTAGCTAGGGAAGCAAAGAGGTAATGAAACGGGCATTGCATTGAGGATATTTGGTTATTGTTTGTCCAGATCTCTCCCTGTGGACCAAGCTGGTTCCAGAGGTTATGGAAAGCCATGGAAAATATACTCCATATGTTTCTTGGGACATATACTAGGGAACTAGTCTGGCAACAAGAGAGAATCTTAACTTGGGAGACTTTAACAAACTTCTCTCAAAAATGCAAGTAGTCAAAAAACTTGTATAATCACAGAGAAGATTTAGAAAAAATAATATGCTTGAACAAAAAAAATGCACTTGTGAAAATAAAATTTTGGCATATACATTTTTTATTTTGTTATTGCATATGAATTATAAACTTGTTTTTCCTATTTCTATAAAAATGCCATTAGAATTTTGATGGAAATAGACTGAATTTGTAGATCATGTTGGGAAGTGTAAATATTTTAAGAATATTAATTATTCCAATGCATGGATATGACATGTATTTCCAATTTTTGTCTTTCTTTAATCAATGCTTAAAACAACTAAAAATTTAAAAAACTAAATTGCATTTAGATAAGATAAACGAAGAAACTTTGAAAATTCTAAAGAAAAAAATAGAGTATATATTATATAAAATATAGATACATATTCATGTATTCTGAGTATAAATACAATAGTTTTCTCTTATCTATGGATGCCTGAAACCACAGATAGTACTAAACTCTCTGTAGACTGTTTTTCCTCTACAAATACGCATATAGTGAAGTTTAATTTATGTTAGGCAAAGTAAGAGATTAACAACAATAACTAATAATAAAATAGAGCAACTGTAACAATACACTACAGTAAAATTGCCAGCACCACTACTTATTATGGTTGGGATCAAAAATGTTCTCCAAAGACTTCCAGGAAGATGTTGTAGTGAATAGCAGCAAATCAGCCTCTCCAAGGTTTGGAATCTAGGCACTGGAACATGACAAGCTGGGAAGGAAAAGAAGGAGGGAGGTGGATCCCTGAGACCCAGGAAGGGTCTGAAGGGAGAATTGGAGCCCACAGGGAAAATGAAGAGACAGGCCACAATGCAGAAGAAGGAGGTGGCAAACTGCATTTTCTTCCTGATTTCAGCATGGGAGGAAGCTGGAATTTACAAGACACAGTGAAGGCTGGTGACTCCAGAGTCCTCCACAGCAGGTGACTATCTATGGAGAAATGGACCAAGGGAACAGAGCAGTGGATACTGTGAACTACAACAGCTAGTCAGTGACTTCAGTTGAAGTGTTCCCTGGAGAGAGTGCTTGGCCAGATGCCATTTTAGGGAGAGGCCAACTGAACCCAGGACTTAGAACAGCCATGGGTTGTCCTCCCCCCAGGGCTCCCAGTGACTGGGTAAGGCACAACCATGGAAACATCTGGGGTCAGGGAGCTGAGCTTAGCCTGGCAAGAAACACATAAAGTGTTGTATGCTGAACAGCTCAGGTATAACTCCACAACCAGTGGCCACGATTAACCTGAACTTCTGTGGAGTTGAAAGCACCAAAATTGGCACCATGCCCTATTCCTACTGCAGGCTGGTTGGGATCATCCAGCACCCTTCCCTAATTCTACTGCTGGTTTTGGGGATCATCCAGCATGTATCTTGGCTCTGTCTGCCTTCTTTGTCTACCCAGTGACAGTGGAGAAATGCCCCAAATTGGACATTACTACAAAACTGTAGACCCCAGAAAATAAACACATGTTTGAAATCACAGAGAAATCTCTTTTTTTCTCTTTGCTGTCATTTTTTTCTTTTTTCTTCATTGTTTATTATTTTTTTCAAGATGTAAACATTGTTTTTCATTTTTTTGTTTTGTTTAGCTTTTTCCTTCTTTCTTTCCCTTCTGTCTTCACCAGTTTCCCAAAGTAATCATCCTTTGTCCTTCAACTTTGCTTCTAATCTCTTTCTTGTCTTTTATTTCTGTAGTTTTTTTTCTCTTATCACTTTTAAATGTACTCCCCTGAGGGTAAAATTGCTCCATTGAAGGGATATTTAGTGTATAGGTGAGAGAGGAGACCACCCCTCCATATGGAATTTGGCAACTAGGGGTTAACTGCATTATTAGGCAACTATGGGTTAACTGGTTATTAGGAGGCAACTGTGGGTTAACTGTCTTTTTTGTAGAATGTACCTGAGTAGCCATGACAACTTCTGTAATCTGTCACCAAAGGAGCATAACAGACTCAGAAAGGCCTGCCAGAACTCTTTGTACTCCTCTTTCTACTGCTTTGCTTTGTATAAATCCTTGCTACATTCCCAGGGAAATTCCAATGGAATTAAACTTTGTAGATGTAAAAAGAGGTTTATAAGGAAGCACAAACTTCTATTCAAGGCCCTTGAGACTGACAGTCACTTGCTGAGCTGCTGGCATCATTTTGCTCCTATCTTTATGTTAAAGAGTTATCTGTGCCAGGGTCCTCACTATTTCCTGATTCACAGGATTTTCTGATTTGTTTTACATTTTACTAATTAACTATAACTCTTATACTTATGGTTAAAGGTGGCAAATCAACAGTTACCACAGTTTGTCATTTGCTAACTGTGTTTGATATTATTGTTATTACTGATTGTACTACTTTAGCAATAGTGATATAGTGATATAGTTGTGGTAATCAGTTGTCCTTCCTTGTATGCCAATACTAAGATTGTCTGGGGGTCATAAAAAGTACCATAGTCCAATACCAAAGAACTAGGTGCTAGGCCACAAGGGAGAAACTTCTCGAGCCTAATAAATTTAAAAGGCAGGATCTTGGGACAGATTCAAAAGCCAAAAGTCTAGAAGACAACTCTGAAAAGTAATCATTTCTTAAGGAAGTCTTGATACTAGTAATAAAGGTACCTACCATAAGCAATTTACAAGCATCAATGCAGAAACAAATTTTTGAGGGTATTTATCATAAAAGCGTGCTGGATTTTGCCAAATGCTTTTTCTGCATCTATGGAGATAATCATATGGTTTTTGTCCTTGGCTGTATTGATAGTGTGTATTACATGTATTGATTTGCTTATGTTGAACCATCCCTGCATCCCTGGGATGAATCCCACTTGGTTAGGGTGTATGATCTTCTTGATGAACTGCTGCATTCTATTTGACAGTATCTTATTAAGGATTTTGCATCTCTGTTCATTAGTGAGATTGGCCTATAGTTCTCTTTTTCAGTTGGGTCTTTCTCTGCTTTGGGGATCAAGGTGATGCTTGCTTCCAGGAATGAATTTGGGAGTATTGCTTCCCTTTCAATTTCATTGAAGAGTTTAAACAGTAGTGGCAGTAGTTCCTCTCTAAATGCCTTGTAGAATTCAGCAGTGAAGCCATCAGGACTTGGGCTTTTCTTAGTAGGTAAGTTTTTAATTATGTTTTCAATTTCATTGGTTGATATTGGCTTGTTCAGAATTTTTAGGACTTCTTCGTGCAACTTTGGTAATTCATATGCATCTAGGAATCAGTCCATTTCTTCTGTGTTTTCCATCTTACTGGCGTATAGTTTCTGGAAGTAGGTATTGATGATCCTCTGGATTTCTGCTGGGTCTGTTGTAATTTCACCCTTTTCATTCCTAATTGCATGGATTTGGGCCTTTTCTTTCCTTTTCCTGATAAGATTGGCTAAGGGTTTGTCAATTTTGTTGATTCTTCCGAAGAATCAACTCTTGGCCTCATTGATTTTTTTGTATTGTTTTCTTAGTCTCCATTGCATTGATTTCTGCCCTGATCTTTATAATTTCCTCCTTCCTATGGACTTTAGGTTTGTCCAGCTCTTCTTTTTCTGGAAGCCTGAGGTTCAGCATCAGGTTGTTTAATTGGGCTCACTCTGTTTTCCTAATATGAGTATTCACTGCTATAAATTTCCCTCGTAAGACTGCTTTCATTGTGTCCCATAGATTCCAATATGTTGTATTTTAACTGTCATTTAAACGAAGGAACTGTCTATTTCTTCTTTAATTTCCTCTGTGACCCATTGGTTATTCAGGAGAGTGCTGTTCAATTTCCATGTGTTTATGAAATTCTTGCAGTTTCTTTTGCTATTGATCACCAATTTCATCACATTATGGTCTGATAATATACAGGGGATAACTTCAATTCCTTTGCACTTACTTAAACATGTTCTATAAGCAAGTATTGTTGTCTGTTTTGGAGAATGACCCATGTGCAGCTGAAAAGAATGTGTATTCTGATTTTGTGGGGTGGAACACTCTGTAAACATCTCTTAAGTTCATCTGGTCAAGAGTTTGATTGAGTTCTAGTATTTTGTTGTTTATTTTTTGTCTAGTTGATCTCTCTATTTGTGACGGTGTATTGAAGTCCCCCACTACTACTGTATTAGTGCTTATTTGATTTTTCATGACTGTTAGTATTTGTTTTGTATAGTTGGGTGCACTAGTGTTTGGTGCATATATATTTATGATTGTCATCTCTTCCTGTTGAATTGTTCCCTTTACAAGGATGTAGTGTCCTTCTTTGTCTCTCTTAATCAGTGTTGGTTTGAAATCCACTTGATCTGCAAGAGGATAGCTACTCCTGCTTTTTTTCAGGTTCCTGTTGCATGAAGTATTGTTTTCCACCCTTGAACTTTCAGTCTTCTTTTTGAATTAAGTGTGTTTCTTGTATGCAGCATATTGTTGGATCTTGCTTCCTGACCCATTCTGCCACTCTATTTCTTTTGATTGATGAATTGAGACCATTAACAATGATGGTTATAACTCATACATATTGACTTATCATTGTCATGACTTTTTCTTTTTGTTGGATTCTCCCCCTTTAAATTTAATTTCTTGTCATGCCTGATGGATTCATTCTGCTGTGCTTCCTGGGGTTGTGATACTCATTGTCCATACCTAGGATATTATCTAAATTTTTTGAGAGTGCTGGTTTGGTATTCATGAAGTTCCTAAGGTGCTCTTTGTGATGAAAGCATCTTATTTCTCCATCAATTTTGAAAGATAGTTTTGCAGGGTACATCATTCTGCATTGGAGGCTGTTTTCCTGTAGGGCTTGAAATACACCACTCCAAGCTCTTCTTGCCTTGATGGTTTGTGTTGAGAATTCTGCTGTGATTCTGATGGACTTTCCTTTGTATGTGATTTGTTTCTTTTCTCTAACTGCTTGTAGAACTTTGTTCTTCTGTTGAGTTTCTGGAATCTTAACAATTATATGACTATGAGCAGATTTTCTTTTTTATCAAGGCTATTTGGAGTCCTATATGCCTCACTTATATATACGTCAAGTTCTTTTCCCATGCTTGGGAAGTGTTCTGCCATTACTTCGGTGAACAATTTTTTTTTTAATGAACAATTTTTTTTATGTCATCTGCACTCTTTCCTCTTTCTTCATTGACTCTAATCAGTCTTATGTTATTCTTCTTCACATTGTCTAGCAGCTGTTGCATTGATTTCTTGTGTTCCCTTACAATTTTGAAGAAATTTTTCTTTTCCTGGTCACTAATTCCAACCTTATCTTCTATATCTGAAATTCTGTCCTCACATTGGCTCATTCTGCTATGTAGACTTTCAATGGAGTTTTTCATGTCCTGGAAATCTATTTGCATCTGTTTTATGGATTCCATTTGTTTCCTATGTTGGAATTCTATCATGTTCCTGAGCTCCTCTCTAGATTAATCAAGTCTTGCACTATGGGCACAAACTCTGCTCTTATCTGAGAAATTATTTCCAATTTCATTTTTTCCAGATCCTCTTTTGTTGCCAGTTCAGGGAGTCCAGTTGTTTGAGTATCAGAGTGTTCCATCTCCTTTCCCTTTGGGGTTGCTATACGTGAACTGGAAGTCTGGTTTTGAGACTTGTTTATTTGTCTTCTCATTGTGATGGCAGGGGTGGTGTGTCTGTGTGTGTGTGTGTGTGTGTGTGTGTGTGTGTGTGTGTGTGTGCTATTGGCGCCCATACAGCTCATCTCCTCTGGGCTGGGAGTGGTGGAACAGTGGCCCAGAAGCCCCTACCTCTGATCTGGGAGGGATGGTTCAACATACACAAATCAATCAATGTAATACACTATATCAATACAGCCAAGGACAAAAACAATATGATCATCTCAATAGATGCAGAAAAAGCATTTGACAAAATCCAACATGCATTTATGATAAAAACCCTACAAAACATTGGAATATATTGTCTCTACCTCAATCTGATAAAAGCCATCTATGAAAAACCAACAGCCAATAACATACTAAATGATCAAAAACTGAAATATTTCACAATAAAATCAGGAACAAGACAAGGATGTCCACTATCACTACTTCTGTTCAATATAGTCTTGGAAACATTAGCCAGAGCAATTAGAGAAGAGAAAGAAATAAGAGGAATAAAGATAGGAAATGAAGAAGTCAAATTGTCATTACTTGCAGATGACATATTTTATACAGAAGACCCCAAGAACTCCACCAAAAGTCTTCTAGACTTAATAACCAAATTCAGTAAAGTAGCTGGATACAAGGTCAACACATGAGAATCAATAGCTTTCCTATGCACGAACAACAGACACTGAGAGAGAAATAGGGCAAATAATTCCTTGTATAATAGAATCCAAAAGACTGAAATACCTAGGAATCAACCTAACAAAAGAAATCAAAGACTTCTGCTCTAAAAACCAGAGGACTCTGAAAACAGAGACTGAAGATGATATGAGAAAATGGAAAGACATTCCCTGCTCCTGGGTAGGAAGGATCAATATAGTGAAAGTGGGCATACTTCCAAAACTGCTATATAGATTCAATGCAATCCCAATTGAAATCCCAGCAGCATACTTCATGGACCTTGAGAAAACAATCCAAAAATTCATTTGGAACAAGAAGGGATGCAGAATAGCAAAAGGAATTCTAGGTAACAGAGACATGGCAGGGGTATCACAATCCCCAACCTGAAACTATACTACAAAGCTACTGTGACAAAAACAGCATGGTACTGGCAAAGAAACAGACCTGAGGACCACTGGAACAGATTAGAAGATGCAGATTCAACTCCAGACACACTCAGGCACCTCATCTTTAACAAAGGGCCACACAACCTCACTGGAGGAAAGATAGCCTCTTTAATAGATGTTGCTGGAAAAATAGGGTTTCAACTTGCCAAAGATTAAAATTAGACCTATATCTCTCACTGTGCAGTAACTAAAATAGAAAAGGATGAAAGATATAAATATTAAAACAGAAATGCTGAACCGGCTGGAACAGAGGTGAGGTAGAACTCTTGAAGACATTGGTGTAGGAAAAGATTTTATGAACAAAACCTCAGTTGCCTGTGAACTATCACAAACAATCAAAAAGTGGGATCTCTTCTTCCTAAAAAGCTTTTGCACACCAAGAGAAGCCACCAACAGTGTGAAGAGACAACCCACAATGTGGGAAAAAATGTTCACCTGCTGTTCCTCAGGCAAAGGTCTACTATCTCAAATCTTTAAAGAAATTAGAAAAATCAGACCTCCTTAATTTAAAGACCCAATCCAAAAATGGGCACCTGAAATGAACAGACATTTCTCAGACAAAGAAGTAGAAAGAGCAAATAAACATATGAAAAAATGCTCAACATCACTGGTCATTTGAGAGATGCAAATGAAAACAAGGCTGAGATTCCACCTCATTCAGAAAGAATGACTGCTATCATGAAACCAACCAATAACAAATTCTGGTGGGGCTGTGGGGAAAGAGGAACACTGCTCCATTGCTGGTGGGAGTGTAGACTGGTGCAACCACTGTGGAAATCAGTATGGAGATACCTCAAACAAGTAGGACTGGAAGTCCCATTTGACTCAACTATTTCCCTGCTGGGTATCTTCCCCAAAGAATTAAAAGAATCATACCATAGTGATATATGCGTATCCATGTTCCTAGCAGCACAATTTTGTAATAGCTAAATCTTGGAAGCAGCCCAAATGCCCATCAACTGGAGACTGAATAAAGCCAATGTGTTTTTTTTTTATGAAATGAAGTACTACTCAGCCATAAAAAATGAGAAATTAGAGACATTTATAGCTAAATGGATGCACATTGAGACAATACTCTTAAGTGAGATAAGTAGGACACATTTGTGTAAATACCGAATAGTTTCTCTGGTGAGAGAAACTGATAGTGTAAATAAGGACTAAAAGGTAAAATAGATAATGTGAAATAGGAAGAAAAGGGTCAAAAGGAAGGGAAAGTGGGAGGGGTAGGAGAAAGGAAAGAAGGGAATGGAATTAATATGAGTAAATGGAAAAACAGGAATAAAATCTTTGTAAATAGGGAGGGATTGAGGGTTTGAAGGGAGGGCAAAGGACTCGGGAAAAAAAGAACCAAGATAGTTTATGTAAAGGGGCAAATTCCCAATGATGAATGCCATTATATTATATACCTAAAGCATACCAATAAAATTAATTTTAAAAATAAAAATTAAAAAATGAATAAGAAACTCACTCAGCGAGTATAGAAACCACACCTTTCACAACAGCATCAAGAAAAATGAAATACCTAGGAATCGATCTAATAAAGGAAGTGAAACACTGAAAACTACATTATTCTGAAAAAGATATCAAATAGGATAACAGAAAATGGAAAGATATTCATTGTTCTTGGCTAAGAAGAACCAATATAGTGAAAATTGCCATACTTCCAAAACTGTTATTCAAATTTAATGTAATCCCAATCAAAATACCAATAGCATATCTCATAGAACTAGAGAAAACAATCTTAAATTTCATTTGGAACCTAAGGAGACCTAGAATAGCAAAAGCAATTTTGGACAACAAAGGCGGGGTAGAGAGGATCACAATCCCAACTTGAAATTATATTACAGAGCTACTGTGATAAAACAGTACAGTACTGGCAAATAAAACAGACTTGAGGTTCAATGGAATAGAACAGAAGATTCAGAACCAACTCCAAATGCACTCAACAACCTTATCTTTGACAAAGGGGCTGAATACTTTCACTTGAAGAATGATAGTCTACTTCATAAATGTAGCTGGGAAAACTGGCTTTCCACCTGCAAAAATTAAACCTAGACCCATATCTCTCACCATGCTTTAAAAATCTAAATATTAAAACAAAAACTCTTAATCTGTTGGAAGATAAAATAGTAAAACTCTTAAAGACATAGTTGTGGGCAAAAACTTTATGAACAAAACTCTAATTGCACAGAAAATATTACAAAGAATCAACAACTGAGACTTTTCAACTTATTAAAAACTTTAGCACAGCCAAAAACAAACAAACAAACAAACAAACAAACAAAAAACAACAACAAGGAAAATCACCAAGAAAGTGAAAGACAATCCACAGAATGGGAAAAAATTTTTACCAGCTATTCCTCAGACAAAAGACTAACATCTAGGGCCGGGGATTTAGCTCAGTAGTTCCATTGCCTGCCTCATAAGCACAAGGTCCCGAGTTTGATCCCTAGTAACAACAACAACAAAAAAGACTAATGTTTAGAATATATAAAGAACTAAAAAAAATTATACCTCCCTCAAATTTAAAGAACCAGTCCAAAATTGGGCATCTGAAATGAATAGATGCTTCTCAGATGTAGAAATACAAATAACAAATAAATATATGAAAAAATGTTCAACATCACTGGTTATTCAAGAAATGGAAATTAAAACAACACTGATATTCAATTTCGCTCCAGAAAGAATGGCCATCATGAAGAAATCAACTAATAACAAATGCTGATGAGGCTGAACCCTTCTCCACTGTTGGTGGGAGTGTAAATTGGTACATCAATATGGAAATCAGTGTGGAGGTTCCTCAAAAAACTTAAACAAGAGGTTCTATTTGACCCAGCTATTCCCCTTCTTGCTATCTTCTTGAAAGAGTTAAAGCATCATACCACAGTGATATATGGTCACTCATGTTATTAGCAGCATAATTTTTAATAGCTAAATCATGAAAACAGCCCAGATGCCCATCAGTGGATGACTGGGTAAAGAAAATGTGGCTTTTATATACAAACTAATACTATTCTGCCATAAAGAATAAACTTGAGACACTTTTAAGTAAATGCATACACCTTGAGAGCATACTTTTAAGTGAAATAAATTGCACAGACATGTGTAATTATTGCATTGTTTCTCTTATGTGAGAAACCAAAAATGTAAATAATGACCAAAACAGATGATAGATATTGGGAAATAGGAAGAACATGTTCAAATGGGAAGAGGAACAAAGGAGGGGTTAGGTGAAAGGCAGGAAAGGAAAAGGGGAACAAAGAGAATAGAACAAAAATAAATGGAAACAAAGGGGAAGAAAGGTTGAAAGGAGAAGAGGGGAACGGGGAAAAAAAGAATCAATATATATTATACACAAGTAGAAATTCTCTATGATAAATGTAATAATTATGTATATCCAAAGAATACCAATAATATTATTTTTTTTAAATGTCCTCCAATGCTGGCCAGGCTGTGGGGAAAAAGAAACCCTTTTCCACTGTTGGTGGGAATGCAAATTGGTACAACCACTGTGGAAATCAGTGTGAAGATTTCTCAAGGAGAGGTCCCACTGACCCAGCTATTCCTCTTCTGGCTATCTTCCTAAAAGAATTAAAATCATTGTACCACAATGATATATACATGCCCATGTTTATAGCAGCACAGTTTGTAATAGCTGAATCTTGGAAACAGCCCAAATACCCATCAACTGATGAATGGATAAAGAAGATGTGACTTTTTTATACAATGGAGTACTACTCAGCCATAAAGAAGGATAAACTTGAGAAATTAGGGGAATATTTCCAAATTAAGTGTCCCAGCTAGAGTTATAACCATACTTGGAGCCCTGAGAGTTGGCAGTGCCCCTGGTGTGGGGCATGCACCTGTCATCCCAGCACTGGACATCCTAGCCTGTCTGAGCCCTGCCTGGACAAGGCAGTAAGACCCTGCCTCAAAATTTAAAAGTTAATTTAAAAAGCTGAGAATGTAGCTCAATTCAAAGAATCAGGGTTTAATCCTCATTACCACAGAAAAACGTCAGTTTTCGTCCTCTTCCTTATCTGGGGTGGAGGGAGCTGTGGAATTTTGGAGTGCGCTTTCTTTTCTTTTCTTTTTGGTTTTTTTGAACCAAACATATGTAGTTCAGGCTGTCCTTGAGCTCACTATGTAACCTGGGCTGGCCTCAAACTTGTAATAATCCTCCTGCCTCAGTTTCCTGAGTGCTGGGATTGCAGGCACCCCAGGCTCTGGAGCGTGCTTTCTGTCCTGCCCCTCTCTCCTACAGTGTGTGTGGCTCAGGCAGGTAAGTTTCTAGCCTTAGTTTCTCTACTTTGGAAATGGGTCCCTAAATACCATGCCCTTCACACTTTAGATTCACAAATGACATTTCCAGCTGGGTGTGACGGCACTCTTCTCTTGTCCTGTTGTCAGCACTCTGGAAGGCTGAGGCAGGAGAGTCCCAAGTTTGAACTCAGCTTGGGCAACTTGGCAAGGAGACCCTGCTAAGAAAACAAGGGCTGGGTAGGGGAGAAGGATAAACTTGGAGCATTTTATAGCTAAATAGGTGCACCCCAAAGCTATACTTTTGGTTTTTTTGGTATTGGAGATTGAACTCAGGACCTTGCGCTTGCGAGGCAGGTGGCAGAACCACTGAGCTAAATCCCCAGCCCTTAAAGCTTTGCTCTTAAGTGAAATAAATTGGACATGTGTGTAAATATCACATTGTCTCTCTGGTGTAAGAAACTGAAAATGTAAATAGGGACCAAAATGTATAATAGATAGTGATATAAGAAAAAATTGCTCAAAAGGAAGGGAGAACTAGAGAGTAGGGAGGAGGAAAGGAAGGAAAAAGAAAAAAAATGAGAAAAGAAGGAAAAAATGGAAACAAGGCTTTTGTAAATAAGGAGGGAAAGATGGATTGAAGGGAGAGGAGAGGAATGGGAAAACCAGAAAGGAATCAAGATACATCATAAAGGTACATATTCCCTGTGATGAATGTGACCATTATGTAAATCTAAATTGTACCAATAAAATTAAAAATGAAAAAAAAATGTCTTCCAAAAGACTTATGTGCTTCAATGTTGCATTTTTGGAATGTGACTGAATCATGGGCCCACATATCCATCAGTTAATTAATCTATTGATGAGTTCATATCCGAGTGTGGTTTTAGGTAGTGGGGCCTGGTTAAAGGAAGTGGGCCACTCACTGGTTGTGCCTTTGGAGGGTATTCTCCTCTCAGGCTCTTCCTTGCTCTCTGCTTCCTTCATGTCACGAGGTGAGTAGCTATGCTCTAACATACCCATTAGCCATGATGTTTTTGCCTTTGAGCCAGCTGACCATGGATTGAAACCTCTGATACTGTGAGCCAAAATAAACATTTTCTCTTCTATATTGTGTATGTCAGGTATTTTGTTCCAATAACAGAAAAATGATTAATTTTGGGGCCCAAAATTAAGTAAAATAAAGTCACTTGCATTTAAACACTATAATACCATAACATTCTGTCTGAACACCGAGCTGGCCACTAAGAAACTAATGAATGGGTAATGAATATAGGCAGCATGGTTATATATGACAAAAGGATGTTTCACTGTGCTCAACTAGATCTTGTCTCAATTCTGCCTCTACTTCTTTCCTGAGTGATCTCATCCAGCTCTTGGCTCCCCAGTTTCTAAGCTCATGTCAGACTCTCCCCTATATTCCAGATTCATACGCCCAGCATTGGATGTGTAACAACCACCTTAAAGACTATTTGTCCAAAACTAACTTTTTATCTTTCCTTGCTTTCCTCCATTCTCTCAACTCAGAAAATTAACTTCCACTTGCCTGCTTGTCCTGGCTAACATCCTTGGAGTTTCCCTTGTCTCTTCTCTCAAAGCTCACATCCAAATCATCAGTGAATGCAGCCAGCTCTGTGTCTACAGTACACCCCAAATGACAGTTGCTGGCCACTTTTACTACCATCAACTTCCAAGTCATCAGTGTCTTTCTCTTTAATGACCTGCAGTAATCTCCTGATTAGCCATCCTTTTTAAACTGTCTATAATAAAAATAAATTAATAAAATGTCTATGATCAAGCAGGAGGTGCAAAGATCTCTTTACAGCAAAAGCACAATCGTGCCCCTTCTTTGCTCAAAATCCTCCAATTTGCTGCCATCTTGTTCCATGAAAATTCAGCGCCTTCACCTTGATCTCCAGGGTCACATCTAACCAGGTTTCTGGTTACATCTCTTGTCTCATTTTTTACTTCTGTAAAGCTCACTTCTTTTGGGACATCCTATCTATCTTGTAGTTCCTCAGTCAGGCCATACATGTTCCAGCCCTAGGAAATTTACACTTGCTGCTTTCTCTGTCTCGGTCTCTCCCCACATCTAGGAATGGCCCGTGCTCTATTCTTTAAATTCTATGCACGAGTATCTCTCCTCAAGGTACATCTCTGCTCACATTAAACTGAACATTCTCATCACTCTTATTTCCTTATCCTGTTATGGTTTTCATCAGGGAAAATATTTATTTTTATTTTCCCTTTTCATCCCTTCAGTGAAAGCCCCAGGAGCTCAGGATTTTGAGTTATCCATTTACTACTGCATTCCCAGTGTCTAGACAGTGTCTGGAACATGGTAGATACTTAACAAATACTTGTTTTCTGAAAGTTTAAGGCAAGCCCTATTTATTTTTTAAAGAGAATTATGTGGTGTGCTCTTATTCTCAAATATTTAATATTACTCCCTGTGGGGGGATTATCCATGTTTGCTCATGGAATTCAGGCTCAGCTGTGTAACTCTCTCTAGGCAGAAGCTTTCAGGGCCTTGTGTGGTTACCATGTCTTCTTGCCCCTCTACCACAGTAACCAGCAATGTTCTAGACAGAATGTGCTCTGTCAGCCTGAGCCCCAGGGAAAACGCTGTGGAGCAAAGCCACTGTCCATCATAGCATATATAGTAAATAAACGTTGCTATATTAAGCCACTAAGATTTTGGGACTGTTTTCACAATATAACCTAATTTATCCTGACTGGTGTAGACACCTAGGCAATCACTGGCAAAAAGAGGGGCAGAAAATACAGTACCTAAGACATTTTGATGTATTACAAAGGCTCGCCTGATCTGGCTCTGTCTAGCTAGTGCTTTGATACCACAACATTTTATTTCAAAAATTTTTAAAACAGTAGGATATTTATTTTAGCACCATCAAAAGTCATTATTTTATTTCCCCGTATTTTCATGAAAAAACATTATGGGGGAAAAAGTAACTAAAACATTTTATGGGCTTAAAAACTGTTTACCAAACGCGGTATAGCATAAAATCACGTGAAAGACTTACAAACGACAGTTTATAAAAAAAAGCTAGGCATCCCATTGACTGAATCTAAGTCCCTGAGACTACTGCCTTCAAGACTATATTATTTTTATAGTTTCCCAGTTGACTCTGAGATAAACTCTGTAATTAAAATCCTAGGGCCAGGGATTTAGCTCAGTGGTGCTGCACTTGCCACACAAGCACAAGGTCTTGAGTTTGATCCCCAGTACCAAAAAAAAAAAGATCCTAGGTGACACAGAATGATACAGTCTAGCAAGACCTTCTACTGTACTTAAAAACACATCCAAAGATATAGTGTCTAATTTCTTACTGGTTCACAACACTTCAAATTGTCAGTAGAAAAATTTGCATATGTAGAATAACTCTAAAGAAGAAATTATTGTTATTTCCTGCTATTGAATGGAAAATTCTTATTCTACACAATATTCTTAAGGCCATATGACTTTGCTCTTCTCTTGTAGAAATAGATTAGGACTAGGAATGCCAGCATAATGTGTACATTTGTGCTTTGTTTAGGCAACATGAGACTGCCTTGAACCCTGCAGGAAAATTTCCTTCATTAATACAATATGAGGCACTTACTTACATTATTTTACAAGAGGTACTTTAGATAAAATAGTAGAAGTCACCAAGAGTTCTACAGGAAACACCCAAATTTTATTGTTAGGTGACAGAAACAGTCAGTGCTGCCTGGAAGAAAAAAATTGAACACCATATGGATATTTACAAATATAGGTAGTATCATCAGTAAAAGCTTGCTTTTTATACAAAAAGGCATTTTAACCCCATTGGCACTTTGCCCACCACACAAGTGGAGAAGAGGAAGAAAAGGTTTGTAGACTTTTAGACCTTTTATTTGATCTTAATGGTAAAATTGAAGGTCTCATAAAGTTAAAATATTGAAGAAGAGTTAGATAATTAGGGAAGCACACTGACCTAATAAGGCTCTGAAAGCAAACCAGAAATTGTAAATCTATTTGTGACTTACTTTTGAAGTACGAAAAAATCGTATTGAACAATTCTTATCCAAAGTGAACTGTGTACTTAGGGTGACCTGCCAAAGGCAATAGCCAGGAGCAGAGTGGCTTGCTGAATGGCAAGGGTAAAGCTCTGTGTGCCTTGGCAGAAGGCCCCAACCTCAGCCAGATACACATGCAGTGCTCAAGGAGAAGCAGACAGACATCCACCACTGTTGACAGAAGTAAGTAATTACTAGGAAAGTTACTTCAAGTCCTAGCAGTACTTATAACAAAGAAAAATAAATTCTTTTCTGGTACTACCTTAAAAGAAGAATTTCAACTGGAGAAGTTTCTTTTAATCTAGAGGAATATAATAATACCTTTAAAAATGATTGTCAAGTCCTTTTTTATCCCATTCTTTCTTCATTCCCACTTAAAAACAACTTTTATTACTCAGATGTTATGATTAAGCCTTGCTAAGAGTAGGCAAAAGTACAGATTTTGGTAAATTATGTACATAAATTGGAATAATTCAAACATGAATGGTGGAATTACTTAGAAAACTGAGGGAATAAATATACACCACTTCACATGCCTACAGGAGAGAGAGACACACACACAGCTTGGACAAACATCATTCCCTACAGCTCCAGAATCCAGCTGTTCTGTTTGTTTTATAATTTTTCTGTTCAAATTACACTTGTGTATTGGATGAAGCTGCATTGCCTAAAAAATTTCACAAGTTTCTGCTTTTCTGAAAGTTTTGTTTAAATGTTTATAACCAACTGACCTGTTATTTTACATATGTGTTTTTACCTTTCATTGTTTCCAGGGGCTTATTTTAATACTTAACAGATAAGGTGTTTATCACACAGGCTATAATTACCTAAAATAATCAAAACATTATTAGAAAAGGTGAACAAATTCTTTCAGGTTTTAAGTCTATTTTATTACTTTGAGAAATGAAATATGACATTTCTTTTTCTCACTCCTCTCACCTTCTAATTCCCATGTAATAGCCAAGAAACTTGAACTTCTCAAACACTAGACTCATAGAGCAGTGTTCTTTTCTCTAGAGAGATTCATGAATCCTTCCAAAAATCCACTTTACTCGAGGGGAATGTTACTTTAGTTGGGTAAACTTATGAAGAACATATATTTTAGTTCTTGTTTCTTCTTTACCTGCTAGATCCAAGACAACAACAACAATGAAAGGTAGAAAAATGTTTTGTAGTGTATTTTCTAACTTTTGCCACTTCTGATATTTGGGAATAAAAACAAATACCTATTACATCTGCTTTGATAGTGTGTCATAGTATTTATATCCTTCACAGTATTTGTGGCTTTTTAGGTAATTTTATGCAATTATTTTTTAATATTTTCCATCTCACTAGTAGACAAGGCCTCTAAAGTCTGGACCTATGACTGTCTTGTTCATCTCTGTAAAAAATGTTTTTAAAGTTAATAATCAATTGATTTGAATAAATTCGTGAGCTGGAATGACCGGCCACACTTCAGTGGGAGCACTGACACCTTCCGTGTTCTTGCTAAATACAAACTGTCCAGCCATTTATAGAAATTTAATCCTTAGTGCATGATAACATTTAGAGAGTGGTTTAAGGGTTGAATGCTTTTTAGCCAGATTTTAAGAAGTTTCCAGAAATAAAGCTTCAAGGGAAACATTGATTGATTGCAGCTGTTGTTACACACTCCTATCAGGATGAGTTTCTTCGAGTCTGAGAAAGCAATGCCATATGCTGAGTGGATTGGTGGAGCATCACACTAGTTGGCATATAAAAATGTCAGGGATCTTGTATATTTGGAGTTATTTTGGAATCATTTAAAAAATTCAAACTATATATTAAGAACTGGGAAAGGTCTAAGATTTTATCTTACAGTTTTATGGTTGTGGCAGAAGATGTCTGATCAGTTTATTCTATATAACGTATCAATAACAACCTTTCCATCTGGGTCCCTGATCCCTCATTCCTACAGGTCAGTCTGTCATAATACTCTGCACTCATACTGGGTTGTTACAGGACAGGAATCCTGAAATCTGGAACCCCAATCTTTCGTAACAGCAGTAAGCACACCTGCCCTTTGCTTTAGATGGAGACACCATATCTTCTAAGGCTGTTCACTATAAAAACATCCTTAAAATCATGGCCCAAGAAAAAGGACAATATGTATGTCTTTTGCAAGATGTGCAGAAACATGAGCCATATGAAGAGCTGTCCTCCAACATCATGTTTCTGGAGGCTTTCTCTCAAGGGGCCTTATTAATTTAATTGATCCACCAAGATGTACACCAAGATAAACACAGAGACACCCTTCAGTACTGCACATGGCTCACATACATGTTACTGTCAGGAGGGTGGAATCAGGTGAATGAGGAGGAGTAAAGCCAAGTGTCCAGCTGAAAAAAAAGGGTCCAGGGCAGCAATCCCTTCCATTCACTGGTTTTGATGTGTCTGATGGGAGTTAGAGATTGGTGCAGAAGGTAGGGTTGACAAGAACCCCAAATATGCTATTCCTCTCTCCTCTTGGAATATATTTGCATTTGGAGCAAGCTAAATCACTTCTTTTTCATTTATTCTTGTCTAGCACTTATAGAAGCCAAAATAGCCCTTTCAAAGGCTACTTAATCTCTGCTTAATATACAGCTACATTGTTATCCTAAAAGGCCAGGGAGGACTTTAAAGAAAGAGTTCAGATATGTCAGGGGTTGCCAGGGCACAGGAAAAAAAAAGCCATTTTTCATCCAACATGCTGAGACTGAGCGGTGCTGATTTGAAAGTACTGTGAGTCTGGCTTACTCTTGTTCTTGCTAATGTATTTATATTAAAGTGAATGGTAGTTTCAAGGTTTAGAGCAGGAGAAATGTTATTTATGCAGGACAATTATGCCTGTTGTGTAGTTTCAAGATTTAGAGCAGGAGAAATGTTATTTATGCAGGACAATTATGCCTGTTGTGTTTTTCTTTTTTAATCATCACTTGCCTTCGTTGTGTAGACTGAGGGTCCTTCGCATACAACAGGCCCTCAGTGTGCACAGATAGTAAGTAAAGGTTTTTTCAAGAAATGATATAAAGCTCTTGAGGATTTATAAACTGTTTCATCTGTCAGAAAATATTTATGCAGGCTTGGCAAGTAGAATGAATTATTCTTATTAAGTGAAAATTGAGAAAATTGCTTAAGCCTCACCAGAAGGTACCTGCACTCTATCAGACACTAAGGCACTCTATAAGCTATAAACTTTAAAAAGGAGTAATCTGTCAGTGAGCATGTCTACAGTAAGACAGGAGAGGATGGCTCCAAAGAGGATGGATTGCAGCTTTATTTGCTGTGCTGCTTGGGCTTGGTGCTTGTTCCATGCTCATTCCTCTGGGATCTTATTAACACTAAAAGGGCTATGTCCCAAGGACAGGTGTAGCTTTCATTTCTCCAGGAATAGCTCTCTCTGTGATATTTCCACCCTCATACAGCACAAGCAAATGCATGCAAGGACTTTATTATAGAGTAGCAGGCATTACACGTAGCACTCTATGTGAATTATTTCATTAATTTCTAGTAGCAATTCCATGAGGCAGTGTTGTTAAACTTGTTTTTTTGGTACTGTGGATCGAACTCAGGTCGTTGTGCTTGCGAGGCAGGCGGTGGAACCACTGAGCTAAATCCCTGGCCCTAAGTTAAACTTATTGTGTAGATGTAGAAACTAAAAGATAGAGAGATTAAAGAACCTGGACAAAGGTCCATATTTGCAATGATATATATGGGATGAAAACTCAGGCAGCCTGGATCTAGGACAGATTTTGTGACCACTCCATAATGTTTATTGTGCCTCTGCTCCCAGAAGTCACGGGATCACATGATTTAGCTGATGACTCTTGGGACTTCCTAGGGAAGATTTTGAGCAGCCTTGATTCACAGTGGTCATTCTGTCCAGACTCAGTTCTCCTAATTTTCTCAATTACAAATTATATTCCTATCTCTTCTTTGTCTTTTTTACCTTTTCCCTCATCTTTTTGAATTCAGAAAGGCTTATTCGTTCTAATTCTTCATGAATTTGCCAAATACACACCCTTGTAATACTTGACACAAAGCAGAAGTTTAAGAGATGCTTGTTGACTCAGCTTAGTAAGCAAATAATTCCCATCCTACTGAATTTATTAATGTCAAAAGCATTTATTGGACACATCTTGCCATAGGATGTCCCACCTTTGTTCTTTTCATTGAATAAATAAGTCCTCACATTTACACATGATAACATCTGCTCCCTCAGCCTGGGATCACCATTTAATATGTCAAGTTCACTTGAACTAATAACCCCATTACAAAAATATCTTGCAAGATTCATCTTTTTATCCAAAGGTTTTATGTAAGTTTTATCAATACATCTAGAACTGCTCCAGCCAATATAATCATTTAATAAGATCCCATTAACAATATTTAGTATATTTATAGGTAGATTTTTCTCAAATGAGCATCATTATAGTAGAAATTGGCATGTACTCCCATGGTCATTAGAACAATCTTTAAGACAATGGATTAGAAATCAAAAGAAAGTTGGGAAGAAAAAACAATCTTCTATGAGCCTGGAGAAAAAGTCCTAAGTGCTCCATGATGTTTTTTTGTGCTTCTGCTCCCAGAAGTCCTGGGATGTAAGTTGTGTCCGGAAAAAGTTACTATAGTACATCAAACAATCAACAATATTCCTTCACCAATATTTTCTATGTCTACTTAGATATCTTCCATATGTGCCCTGTTCTCTCTCCCCACCCCCCACCCCATCTCCAATACACTTGTCAACTGGATTTAAATTCTGTGGCTCAAACTACCAGTGAATGTTAAGACCTGACTAGGATTAGACAGCTGAATTCTGCTCTCTAAATCAGTTGCTCATTTTTTTTCACAATACAATTCTATATTATTTTGAAACATCACAAAATGATGGGGTTTTTTCCCACAAAACCTAGAGTTCATCCTTTATCTACTCCTCAGAATCATCTCTAGTTAAATGATCTTACTTGTAGTGGTGCCAAAGAAGGAATTTCACTCCCTTTTACTAATTATACTTGTAGTTCCAAGTTTTAAGAAGACTTTGACACATTCCAGGCACACATTCTGGGTCCAGACAGTGGAACTGCCCTGAAGTACTCCTTAGACATCTAGCAGAATTCTTGGAAGTCATTGCTGCCTTTCCAAATATATGATTTTTGCCTCTGCTTACTTTCCATTTCATGTCTGGGCCCAGTCTGCCTTAGATTGTCATTCCTCTCTTTAGAAATTGTTAATGACTCTGTTTTCTACTCTAACAAGCCTAAACTCTTCCTGGCTTTTGTGACCCTCCGTTACTTTCTGTCTGAGCAGATTTTGAGGTGGAGATTTGCATGCAGGAAGCATTGAGCTTGCTTTGGGAATCCACATCTGTGGGGAAGGGACAGAGAATGAGCAGAGCGACATTAGGCTGTGACATGGTCACAGTGGAAGCCTCTAACGATCCTGCAGAGTCCTGGAGCTGGGAGAGCCTTGCAGAATCATCTCTCCATTGATGTGAGAAGTCTCAGCTTCCACATCAATGGATCAGTGGACATGGATGCCCACAGCAGAAGGGTAATTTATGGAGTAATCCCAGCTGAGGGACTTCAGTCCCAGGAGCTGGGGGAATAGATGTTTTACTTCTGAAAAGGGGTTTGGGGGAACAGACCATGCTATTCACCATCAAATTTATTTCTTTTTCCCCTCCAACACATTTTTCTTTCAGTTAGGCTCTGTCTCATGAACATTCATAGTCTCATGCTCAGAACCCTGAGTCTTTATTATAGCGATTTCACTAACCTCTCCATCTAACCTACTAACCTAGGTCTCTCTCTTTCTCTTATCTATTGAGATATTATTACTTCTTCATCTTCCAGTTGTTTGCAGCCTTCTCTGAGCACTTTGTCATCTGAATGTGCCTTCAGTCTGTGGTACGAATTAGCATTTAAATGCAATATCTTTTAGTTGAAGCAACTATGTTATTGGACACAGGAAGGAATGGGCAAAGGAAGACACAGGAGTATTTTTCTTCTCCTTTTGGATCATATACTGTACTCTTTGAAAACAAAGACTGTGGTTTTGTTTGTTTATTCATTTTAGTGCATATTGCTTTTCAGAATAGTGGGATTCATTTCATTGTGTTCAAAATGCATATAACATACTTTGATATAATAGCCTCCTTTCTACTAATCTAATAACCTCTTATCTACTAGCCACCTTTTTACTTTCATGTCATCACTCTTTAAAAATTTATTTTTAAATTTTTTCTAAATTCCTCATATGAGAGGAAAATGTGACATTTGACTTTCTGAGTCTTATTTCACTTAACGTGGTAGTCTCCGGTTTCATTTAGGCTGTTTACCTAGCTTAGATATTGTGACTTGAGTTGTAATAAACATGGGTATGTAGATAGCTCTATAGTGTACTGACTTTGGTTTGGGAATATACTGAAGAGTGGTATCAAAGGAGGGAACTTTGGGGACTTCATAACATGAAGATAGGAGCAAATGTGGCCTTTAATGCTGGCAGCTCAGTGAGTGCCTCCTGTCAGACTCAAGAACAATGAAATTTGTTTTTCCTTATATACCTCTTTTTACATCTATGAAACTTAATTCCATTGGAGTTTCCCTGGGAATATAACAAGCAGGATTTACACAAAGCAGAGCAGTGGAGGGGAGAGAGCAAAGAGTCCTGGCAGGACTTTCTGAGTCCGTTATGCTCCTTTGGTGACAGATTACAGAAGTCGTCATGGCTACTTGGGTACATTCTACAAAAAGTGTAGTTACTTAGTTAACTCATAGTTGCCTAATAACACAGTTAACTCGTAGTTGCCCGATTCCATACGGAGGAGTGGTCTCCTCTCTCAGTATAGGTGGATCAAATGATAGCTTCATTTTTAGTTTTTTAATAAACCTCCAAACTGATTTCTATAATGGTAGGAAAATATTTTCTTACCAGCATTTAGTTTTGTGTGTGTGTTCTTGATGACAGTCATTCTGACTGAGATGAAATCTCAATGTAGATTTGATTTGCATTCTTTAATGACTAAAGATGTGGAGGATTTCTTTTCATATACTTATCAGGCATTTGCACTTTTTTGAGATGTATCTACTTAGTTCATTTGCCCATTTATTTATTGAATTATTTGTTTTTTTGATGTTAAGTGTTTTTAGTTCCTTCTATATTCCCAATGTTAATCCTCTATTAGAAGAGTAGCTAACAAAAATATTCTCCCTTCATTTCACTTGGTTAATTGTTTCCTTTGTTGTAATCCTATTGGTTGATTCTTGTTATTATTTCCTGTGGTACTGATGTCCTATCCAGGGAGTCTTTGCCTGTGCTTATGGCTTCTAGTATTTCTCCTATATTTTCTTCTAGCAATTTCAAAGTTTCTGATCTTATATCTAGTTGTTCAATCTATTTTGATTCTATTTGAGTACAAGGATCTAGTTTTCATCTTCTACATATGAACATTCAGTTTTCCCAGTATCATTTGCTGTCTTTTCTCCAACTTATGTTTTTGGTTTTTTGGTCAATAATCCGACAGCTGTAGTTGTGTGGATTTGTTTCTGTATTCTCCTTTCTATTCCATTGATGACCATGACTTTAATTTCTTGTATACTCTACAATGTATGCAGAGTGTCATGTATATTGAGAATATGTATACTTTCACAAAAATATGCATTTAAACACTCATTTTGTGCCAAGAACTATTCTAGGTATTGAGACTTCAATGGTAAATATGATATACCTAAAGCCCTACTCTCAAAGGAGATTGAATTTTGGTTATTAAAAACTAGAAGTTCTTCTGCTGCTTATACTATCTTAGCATTTCATCAGTCATTATTTAAAATTACAAACACAAAGAAACTCAGAAGGTAAAATCTTATATTTCCTCTTGACAGTAAAGCTATGTTGTGATAATAAAGTAGTCCTGAAATCTCAATGACTTTACACAAGTTTGTCTTTCTTAGTGTACCCCAATGTGGGTTGAGCTGCTGCATCTTGGAGCTAAATCATTTGAAACACATAGCCTGCAAATTCTCTTTCTTAATCAGGGAGAGAGCTTGAGGGGATACTGGCTCTTAATTCAGTCTAGTTCATTTCCTATAATTAGCCACATGGCCTGAAACTAAGGGCATGAAAACCTGGGAAAAGTAAAAGAAATAAGTAGTGAGCAGTAATTGTCTTGTCATAATAGCCAGTATTTGTTGAGTACTTCTTTGTGACAATACCGTTGCAAGTGCTTTGATTTTATTACTCACAATGGCATGAGGTAAATATTAACATCAATCTCATTTAATAAAGAACTGAGGCACAAAAACATGCCATTTATTCAAGATACCATAATAATTGGAGGAGGTGAGATTTTAACTGAAACTTTAACTCTAAAGTTTACTATGTTTCTGTCAACAATACTTTAAAAATAAAATAAAATGAGCTGGGCATGGTGGCACAAGGCCATAATCCCAGTACTCCAGGAGGCTGAGCCAAAAGGATGTTTTGTTTTGTTTTGTTTTGTTGGTACCAGGGATCAAACTCGGGTCCTTCTACTTTCGAGGCAGGCGGTGGAACCACTGAGCTAAATCCTTGCCTCCAAGAAGATCTTAACTTAAACTTCAGTGAGATCTTCTCTCAAAATATAGGATGAAAAAGGGACGTACTTCAGAGTGAAGGCCCTCAGTTCGATCTCCAGAATACTCTGGGTTCAATCTGTAGTACTGCCAATAAACAAATAAACAAAACCCCCCCCCAAATAAATAAACAAATAAAATATAAATATCTGCTTTGGGGACAGATCTTTGAGAAACATCTTATTGATTAATCTGTTCTTTTACTTTGATGTGATATGGAAACACTGATCTGATGTATTAGAGAAATTTCCCTCTTCCAAATCCTCCTTCTGAGGAATGTTTCAGTTCTCTTTCAACTCTATATGAAAATGCTTAGGATTTTTAAACTTTCATTTTTTACAGAGGTCATTAATAGTCCAGGGTTTCAGGGAGCCGTTTTGAGTAGTAAGTCATGTTAGACAGTCTGCGGAAGAGCCTTGACAGTAAGCTGAAAGCTATTGATGATTAAAATATCATTGTCCCTCAAAACTAAAAAAAATTAACAATAAATAGCATGTACAGAGATTCCTGAAATGTACACATTCCTTATGAATAGGAGTCTTCAGTGATTAAAGCAAAGTCCTTCTTAAGGGTTTCAATTTTAAGTGCAAGTTTTTATTCTTCCTACTCCACCTTGACTCTTCCTATCCTTATTTCGGTGAGAAAGGGAACCATAGATAATTCAAATTGTTTGTCTTAGCTGAGTGACATGAAATCCTGGACCTAGTGCAGAGGGAAGCCAAGAGCCTCTACTGCCCCCTGCTGGAATCCATGATTTCATGAGACTAGCCAGTCTACCCTCCTTGATTCCAAATCTCTACTTCTAGCTTCTTTTGCTGGCTAACTTTAGCCCTTGGACATTTGTCTATCTTTTGGTTAAAGTCTGGATGGAAAATTGATGATGAAAAAGAAATAAAAAGTTTAGCCTTCAGCATCAACTACTCGTTAAACTCATGCTAATTCATAAGCAAGGATAATAAGTAACCAATTCTCCACAGCACTCAGTTGCTTCCAAGTGGTTTTCATTAAACATAAGTGAAAACACTTCCCAGGATGTACTTTTGAAGGATACTGTATTATTAATCACATGCCTTGATTAGCCTTGGACAGTGGGATAAGTGAGTTGGCTGAACCAAAATTATTTTCATCTTTCTGAATTTCCTTATAAAATGAGTAAGGTTTTAGTTTCCTAAAAAATGGGGAGCTATGAGGAATACTTTTCCAATTATATATTGATTTGCAATGATGTCTGGAATTTGATTTCATGTGGCTTTATATTTTAACCCATCTTGTTACAGAGGAGACATTAATGCAGACATCTTCAGGGTCTAAGGCAAAATTTTCTAAATCTTTCCCAAAGCACTTAAGAGAATATATAACTAAATTTAACAACACAGACTTAAGAAATGAACATAGGTTTCTAGCATTCAGAAATGTTCTGATTATAAATTTTTTCTGATTCTAAAACTTTCAATTCCTTATGTATTTACTACTGCTCAGAATTCTCTGAAAAACACACAAGGCTGTGGAAAGGGGGATGACAGTCCCACAAGAAGTAGAAAAAGTGCAAAAAGAGTGAGTTACTAGTAAAGCTAACAGGTTAACACAGGTGGGTGAACAGAATTCAGAAGCAAAATAATATATTAGCTTGATTCAATACAAATCAGTATCCTAGCATAATTATTTTTTGTATTTGACAAGCTTAATTCTAAAATTTATCTCTAAGAAGAAACAGGTAAGAAGAGCCAAGAAAATATGTTATAGAGAACTCACTCAGTTTTTGCCACACAATATCAGAATATACTCTAAAGATGAAATCATGTGAGTAATGTGATAATGTTGCAGACATAAGAAAGTAGGTCAGTGTAACAGATTGTAAAAATTCATAAACGTACCCATGTAAATATAGGATAAAATAATACATGATACTAGAAAACCACACTGTGGAAAAGTTAGACTTTACTATGCATCATAAATAAAATTTTAGGTGAATTAAGGGCTAAATACAAAAACTAAAAACTGTTAGAATAAACTTAAGAGGCTGTACAGTTTTGGGAGAAAAGTTAGAAAAGCTTGCTAAGTCAGACATCAAACTTAGGAAGCAGTAAGCAAAAGTCTAACAAATTTTATCCCATTGGAATATTTAACTGGTTTTGTGACTTCTGATAAGGCTACTTTTCTTCCATGTACAACATGCCTGCAGCACTGTTTAAGGAAGCCTCAGAAATCTCACCTTATCACTATCACATTTTACACTGTGGTGTAGGAAGGACATGAATGAGCTCCAAGTGCCCTTGAATCCAAGTGAGGCCCCATATGCTCCAGAATGGGCCTCCTGTTCCTGATCCAAAGACCAATAAATGATCCCTAAACCCTGCCTCTCTCTAGCACCGACATCTCCACCTTACCCTTGTAGGAAGGCTTAATTAAGACTGATGAATCATTGTTCCCTAAAAGACCACTAGTAATAATCTCACTGGAATTATATCACTGGATACTGTAAACATAGCTAGAAATTCAGGCTTCTCAGCACATGATAGTTAGTCTCATCCACAGACAGATCTGTAAATTCTCTAGTTTTGCATAACTCAAACTTCTACATATCTCTGACTTTCAACCATGTAATGCAGTCTGGTTCAAAAGGAAAATGTAGAGCTCCCTATTAGAAAATTATTAAGAACTTCAAGATGGTGTCAGCAAAACATTAAACCATGCATGGATCTTTTCTAAGAGACTACACAGGTAATGAAGTCAGCTCCCTCCCCCAAACCTTTTCTTTAATGCCTCATGCTCTGTAAATTGCCAAATCCCTTGTATTCCCAATTTCTTCTCTAAATGTTTAAGATAATGCTTCTTAATCTAACTAAAACATAGTGGCCCATGAAGACACTATCAGATTGCCATATTCCATATAACACAGTGCCTGAGGATGGAGTAGGTGATTTCTTTTTTCCCCATTGCTTTTCCTTTATAGAACATTCTCTTTCTTCCTTAAAACTATAGTTCCTTTCAAGCCCACATCATCCATCTTTACTACCCAGAATCCCTCTTTGTTCCTGTCATTGACTTATCTCTGCATTGTGTAGCCAGTACATAACAACTCCTCTGAGATCTCAATATATGTATTAGGAAAGTTACTAAACAATTTATATCATTATTTTAAAAAACTGTGTGGAATATTAATTCTATTTGTCCAGTTTCATAAAACCAGACACACCTCAAGAAGTGTTTTGCCTGAATAACTATATACTTTCTGTTCACAATATCTAGGTATTTGTATTCTGTGCTTTGTATACATTTTGTTAGAAAATAGGCCAAAACATAGCCTGTTATGAAGCCAAGTTGAAATATATGTTCTAAACACTTATGATTATTCCTTTAAAAAGTTGGCAGGGAAGAGAAAGATGAAAGAATCACTTGATATGACTTCAGGAGTAAATACATACAGCGTGCTAGAAAATCTTGGCCCAGAAATGCTTGTCTGAACTTTGTCCATTGCTTCTAAATACTGCCCTCTTCTGGCTAGAGAGTGCTAAAATGCTCATTAACGAAAGAACTTGCATATGGAAAGACAAATAGATGGAGATAGAGTAAATGATACTGTGGCAAACTGAAAAGTAAGGAAGAATAAATATGGGAACAAATCTGGAAAGGTAGATTTGTATCCTTCCCAGCCTTTTTGCGTTTTGCCCATGTTTTTCCTGCAGAGGACATCTTGTCCAGTGCCCTCTTGAAGAAAACAAGTAAGTTATACGTGTCCAAGTGGCATTAGTACCTACTGACATCTGGGGGCTTGGGAAAAATGAGGTGACATTTCCATTGTTGACACCTTTCTCCTTCCTCTCACACTAATTCGGCCTCCATCCTTCACCTCTGCTGCAGCTGTTCCTCTGATTTGCAGTCCCTTGTTGTTTTCTCTAGTAAGCGTCATACATAAGTCACCTTCTCTTAAGATACTCCAGATCTTTCCCTGATTACCACAGTTACAAATGGGTTTTCTTTTCTTATTAATAAAAGGTATATGATATTGTTCTACCACCTCCTGGATCTGGGTTTTCAACTTTCTTGAAAAAGAGCATATTAATGATAGAATTTGGAAAGAAATAATGTAAATAAAGAGAGGGCGAGAAACAGTAACTTGAATCAGAGAAAATAACTAAAACAATGACTTTGATGACTAGTTTGAAGTTTATCTCCTAGTCTAGTATGCTAAAGGCTCACAGTTGTCTTCCCTATGATCACTGTCACTAACCGGGACATAGGCTACAGAGCTTCCCACCGTGTTTCTTTTTACATCACATCTAGAAAGTGCTACTATTTATTGGCTCTGCATGCTCATGTTAACCAGTGAGGCTGCTTACAGCCAGAGTACCCCAAGCTCTGGAACACAGTCTGGAGGACTGGAGGAATTCAGTTAGCAGACCAATAATGGGCACATTCAAAGGAAACTGTGGTCTAGAAAACACAGCAGAGTAAGGAAAAGTAACACAACTTATCAAATTATCAGGAAATTCTGTGAATAAACTCCAGGAAGTAACAGAGAAAAACAGGACAATTAGAGTGGAAACAAAACATACCCAACTCTGCAATCATGGGAGTAACCCACAGTTCTTACAGGCTTTTTGTACTGGGCAGTCCTCTAGAGCCCTAATGGCTCTAACGTTTCACTATTGCAAAGCCAGCTCCAAACTTCCTTGGCTGAAAGGTTTCCTAAGGACTTTGGTGTTCCCATCTGCATTGGTGGCAGCATTTACCACCTATATAACACCAATTGGCACCATTACACTCAGTCTTGTACAGTTCACTCATGTTTTATTTGAGCACATTTAACCATACTTCCATGTTCTCTGGCCTTCAGAGTTCTGTACCCCTATCCTGGCCAAAATAATCAAGGTCCAACCCCCGATTAGATGGGGTCAGGAATTCCAGTCTTCTCCTCAGATGATCCTGAAGATTGCCATGGAATATATATGTACATCGGTTGTTGTTTGCCATTTGTTGCTTCTAAGTGCTATTTGTTCCATGAAATTTCAACTGCTTTCTTTGTGTGTCTTTGTGTAGACCTTAGCTCTTCTCTTATTTCCCAAGTCGTTTTCATGATTCAGCACAGCTCATACATAGGCCAGAGGGAATGATAAAGCTTTACTGAGAGCTTGAAGATAAAATACAGAATTAGAAGCAGAACACAGAATAGGAACATTTAAGACTTGGTTACAGTGGACCATGCTTTTATGTTCACCAGTCTTATCCAGTGTAAGAAGTCCTCACCTATTGCCACCCATTTCAGTCAGTCTTGCTGACCAGTTGCAATGCTTTTGATCTTTCTCATATAGATGGATCTTTCCTTGACCTACTCCTGAGTCCAAATTCCATTTTTCTTTTTGGTCCAGCTCTAGCCAGAGGATAACAAATTGGTTTGTTTCATAGTTGCCTAAAGTTGGGGCTCTGCCCACTATAAAGGGGATCATCCATTCCTTTGCAAAATGGTCTTAACTTTTTACTCTAATTGCCCTTATAACTCAGCATATCAAAAAATCCTAAAAGTATTTCTTTAAATGTTTTAAAAGATTCTAAAACTGAATATACTATCATTCCTAATATCTGAATATAGTTACAAATTTTTAAACTTTCACCTTTTTTATCCTAATTTAGCAAATCTGTCTGCCTTTATGGCAAAAACAATATCTTATCCTCCTGGATTTTGACCCAAATATTGTTGATTTTCCACAAGAGGGAAAGTGGTCCAGTAAAAAAATTCTGGAAATACATTTACATTTGAGTCTTATGGCACAAGCTACTAAATTACCTCCCAAATTGTTTTTACCTCCTCTTGCTGCTGCCGCAGTAAAAACACAACTCCAAGCCCACCTTGCACTGAGGTACAGCCATATGGGTGAGATTTTGCCAATGAATGTAAGTGGAAGGATGGGAATTTCTTCCAGATCTTTCCTGTACATCCTGCTCAGTGGGTAACTCCTTGTTCCTTTCTCTTTTAAACTGGTCTGAAAGCAGAGCCCCCCTGCCCATTCCCCAGGGCAACTTCTGAGGTCCACATGCTAAATGTTGACAATGGCACAAGTTCATCTGCAGGCCAGAGCTTTGCGGATAATTCTATCAAGGAAGCACCTCACTATACTGCTTACTTTCCCAGTGCTCTTTTTAGAACAAGAAACAAATTTGTCCTATTTAGGCCATTATTCTGATTTGGGTCTATCTGCTATATTAACTATTCAACCAAAAATGTCCCTACTCAGATGTGATGTTCATATAGTACAAAAAAGCATACTAATGATTAAAATGAGGCCCACTTCCCATGCTCTCTTGACCTCCATTTCCATATTTACCTAAAATTCTGCCAGATGGATTTCATTATGTGGATAAAGACGTACTATTTTTAGTACTCTTCTTTTAAAATAACTATATCACCTGGAAGAGATTGTGAAATCATGATCTTCAGTGAACCTCTCAGCAAAGGAAAGTTTGTCAGATTCTTTCCAATGGAATAAATACCTTGTCAAAAATCGAGAAAGGGACATAGTAAAATGAAACAGCAGATTGGGGAAGATGGGAAAATATCTGGAGCACAGAGTACTTTTGTTCCTGCAGAAAGAGAAATCTGAGAAGTTGGAATTGGTCGATGGGAGTGGGACCAGTAGGGGAAACTTTGAAGGGAAGTACAGAAAACAGAAATTTGAAAAATGGGGAGATTGAGGAACGAAAGTAAATATACTGGTTGGTAAATTATTAAGCAGCAAGTGAGGGGACTTTTGTCCATTCCTTACCTATTACTTCAAGCAAGTAATTTTGATGGACAACACTACTTTTTAGATCTCTACATTGATTTTCAGAAAAGCCCTGGCAAAAGTCATGAAAGAATTTTGGAATTTTAAAAAATAATTGTCTTAGCTATTTTGCTCTCATTGCTGAGACAAAATACCTAACACCCACAAGTTCTTGGAGGAAAGGTTTATGTAGCTCACAGTTTATAGAAGTTTCAGTCCATACTTAGCTGGCTCCAAGACAGGGTGGCATTGCAGACACCATTGCAGAGGTGAAAGAGTTCATGGTTGGCAGAAGGTAGCAAAGCAAGACAAGGCTCTTTCTGTCCCTTATGCTGTATCCAGGCTGCTGAGACTAGGGCAGTGCCAAACCAATCAGTGGACTGATTTAGTAATTACCCACTCTTAATCCTATCACTCTTAATTCTAGCATTGTACCATGAATCAATCACACACTCTAGATCCGGCCACCCCTGAAAATGCCCCACCTATGACTGTGTGAGGCTTTGAGGGGACATCTAGATATAAGCATAACAATAATCTACATATTTGGAGTTCTCATGTGTTGTCATATTTCAATCAGTAGCTTACTTAGAAGTACAGCATCATGCCATTTGCAGGAAAATGGATGGATCTTGAAGGCATAATGTGAAGTGAAATATATCAGACACAGAAAGTTAAATATTACATGGTTTGTCTTATATGAGAAGCCCAAAATATAAATTAATTAAAGAGTAAAATAAAAGAGAGATCGTGGGAAGCAAGGAGGCAAACTTTTTTGAGAAAGGGAAGAGGATCAGGGGAGGGGAGGGAGAGGATAAGGGGGATAAAAAGATAAAAAATGATCAAGAATATATACATATATATATATATATATATATTCCCAAACAAATGTAACTGTTATGTACAACAACCTCCTATCATTTAAGACTGTATAACTATTTTCTTTCTGCTACTCCTGGAGAGGAATACAATTTCTAGTATAGATATACAGGCAGGCAGGGCAAGGCCATGGAGCTACTGATGCCAAAAACCAATTACCAAATAAGTAAACTGCATTTGTCTACTTACTTTAAAAATAAGCATTATATGTACATGATAGAATCAGTTTTATGTTAAGAATATCAAAGACAATATATACCTTGATAAAACATTTAAAAAATCTGCTTCTAGAATTTATATACAGTATATTGCAAAATGGTTGCATATTCATGGATGAAAAATCTTGAATCCAGTTTTTCTTAGAATATCTGTCGCAATAAGCATTGTCTAATTGCCCTTTCCCTAAGCATGCAGTGGAGGTGACCAATGTCCCTTTTGAATTGGGGAGCTCTGCCTCTCTGATCAACAGGAAATTTTATTGGTTTTTTCTCATCCCGCATAGATACATTTTTTTGTTGTCTATTGTTGCCATCACAAATCATTAAGATATTAGTGATTAAAAACACAAGGATTTCTTTCATTTCTGTAGGATTAGAAATTCAACCCTGTAGTCACCTGATAAGAACAAGGTATTGTTGTGGCTGCATTCCTTTTTGGAGGCTCTGGGGAGAATCCATCTCCTTATTTATGTTTTTAGAAGAATTTAGTAGAGTCTGTTCATGAGACTGAGGTGTCAGCTTCTTTGCTATCATCTGAGAGCCACCCCTAGATCCTACAGACCTCCCTTAGCCCTTGCATATGTTTTCCTACATCTCAGGACAAGCAATGTGGTGTGAAATCTTTCTTGTGCTGCCTTCTCTCTCACCCACTCTTCTGCCTTCTTCTTCTTCTACTTAAGGACTGATATGATTAAATTGCTCTCTCAGGGTAACCTAGGATAATCTTTCCATCTCAACATCCATAACCTCAATCACACCTGTGCAGTCCCTCTTGTCCTATAAGGGGCATGTTTTCATAGCTTTTGGAGAGTAGAGGCTCAAAGATTTTGGAGATTGTTATTTTGCATAATACATTCTCTTCTAACCAGGAGACATCTGAAAGACCTTGACCTATATCAATGTGAATCAATGATAGGACCTAGCTTCATGATGCTTAGACCATTTCTTTTTTTATGACACTTGTATGTAAACTTATATCCATGGGCCGGGGATTTAGCTCAGTGGTTTCACCACCTGTTGCGCAAGCACAAGGACCCAAGTTCAATCCCTGCTACCAAAAAAGACCCAACTTATATCCATGATAGCTTAATTTCATGTTTCCATAAGTAGAACTGAGAGGCATTATCACAGGTGCCACGGGCTCTTGGCTCCCAGCACCTCTCCTCAACATCTCCATCTTCCTTTTAATCCAAAAGAATAATTTAAATTTTTAAACCATTAAAATTCAATCTTTTTTTTTTTTTTTTTGGTACCAGGGATCAAACTCTGGTCCTTGCACTTGTGCAACAGGCTGCGAAACCACTGAGCTAAATCCCTGGCCCTAAAATTCAACCTTAGTGGGATGTTAAGAACTAAATTTATTTGGATATAGAGAACATGAGACTTCATTGTACTTTTCTCTTTGAATGTATCTATTTGAATATTTTATTTTTGTGACCTAGTTTTTTGTTTTGTTTTGTTTTGTTTTACCAGGGATCGAGCTTGGGACCTTGTGCTCATGATGCAGGCGTTGGAACCACTGAGGTAAATCCCCAGCATGATCTACTTTTTAAAAAACTTTGAATAAAGGTGTATCATGATATCTACGATAACTTAGCAGTGTTTTTCCTAGTGTATATTCCCTCTACACCACCCAATTTAGCCTGTGCTGGAAACTTGACTGCTTTTCATTTGTGATGTTTCTTTCAAGTGCAGGAAAAGCTCATTTTTCATATCTCACTCCAGAGAGCAGGGCAAGGCCAGCAGAAACAGGCACAGCCATTTGTATGAGCCAGACAGTGACTCAGTATGCAAGTCACAATGATAAGGAAAGGTGGACTATTGCCAGAGTAAGGAAAGGACCTTACAGGACTGGGAAAGGAAAGGGCTGAGCTTCCTGACCTGATGTGATATGAGATTCAAGCCATATGAGATGGTTTTGGACAGGAGTATACAGAAAAAACAGTGCTAGTGTCAGAAGCAGACAACTGCAGAAAGACAAAGGGGTAGAGGACTTTGGATATTGGATATCTGCTATTTCTTTCTTCCTCACAGTGTCTCTGATTGTCAATGGCATCTTCGTTTTCATTAAAGGGACTCAGACCAGTTTCCCAAACCAAAGCAGTCAACAAGGAGTCATTCTTGGAACTCCATTTGGAAGTATTTGTTATAAAAATACTATAATGAAGCTGCCTGCCATAATAGATCTGAAGGGTTTATGTACATACACATAGCAGAGTCCCTCTCCCCGTATGCCTTACTAAAACGTGCTTATTTACTACCTTTACTCTGATGGCCTGACACTCTGATGTGAATTCACTGTGTTAATGAGCATCAAGATATCCTGGAATTCTTCCCATAACCTCAACCAGAGGAGAATTCAATTAAAGTTTGTGCAGCACCAGGTACCAGGGTGGAGAGGAAATTGCATTGTTATTGATGCCTGTAATAACATTACAAACCACACTAATGGCTGCCCAAATGAGTGCTGTGTGCCAAGTATTTCATGTAGTATCTGCTCTTCATCTTCTAAGAGATTATTTATGAGAACTATTTCAAGGCTCAAATTCCTAGGACATGGAAGTGCCAACAATTGTTTAAAAGACTTTTCTTTTGAGAATTAGAAAGATCCCCACAAATGTGAACTCATTAAGTGGAGGGCTGTTGGCAGACAATAGGTGAGCTCTTTCCTATTAATGTAAGATTTTGATGTGCCTTAATAATGGGCCATTAATCTTGGATTGATGTCATTCCAATGAACTTACTCCAGATTTAATTCTGTAGAACATTTGTAGGCTAGCTGAGGTGGCGACATACATGGAATCCCATAGTCAGCACCCTGATATAGCTCAGGTTGGCTCACAGTTCTTCCTGGAAGTTATGATTCCTGGGAAAATCCGTCTTTTTCAATCATACTACAAACTCATAGGCTTAATTTATACAGATAAATACATTGTTGTTTTTGGTGTTTTGTCATGCCCATGGTTTGACATCTGCCCATGGTTTGACAACCATCTTTTTATTGTTCTGAGTGGCAACTCATTTCATAATTGAGGCCAGAATTTTTGTTTTATCTCCCATGATATTCTGATTTTCTGAAACATCAGCACAGCAAAGAAGTGTCTTTTTGAAGCCCCTAATAGTGCAGTTCAAATTTATGTTTTTATCTCAGTCTAAGACAACCCAGACTACTAGCAAAACTATAACATACCCATTCACCTTAATAACTAGACTAATTCTTGTGCAAGAATTTTCATTTTTGTCAAATATTTGCTAATATGGCTAATCTTATTGATGATGACATCTGGAATAAATAACAACACTTGTAATTTTGGGTTAGAAGCCCAACAGTCCTGAGTTGGCGTCCCTATTGACCCCTTAATTCAAAATCAGTGTGATATTGAGTTACCTAGTCTAAATGTCAGTTTCCTGACCTGTAATGTGAGGGTAATGGTATCTACTTGTAGGACTGATTAAGATGTATAGAATCTGATATACACAAAGCACTTGACACAGTCTTTGACCCATAGTACACTCAATGTAGTAAGAGGCTTTCATCATTTTGATTAACAAGATAAAAAACAAAAAGCTAAGCCATCAACTATGAGTCATTCAAAGCCATGATCTTCACAAGATTCTTACTTAAGGATGTTATGGTTTGGATCTAAAATGTCCACCAAAAGCAAGTTGATGGGCTTTTTAGGAAGTAATAGGATTGTAAGGGTTCTAACTTCGTCAAGTCAATTAATCAATTGATGAGATTCATAATTTGATGGCATTAATTGGAGGTGATGGAAATAGGGGGTAGGCCCAGTTGAAGGGAATGAATCATGGGAACAACACTGGGGACAATATTTTAGCCCCAGTCCCTTTCCTCTCTGGCTCTTTCCTCCTTTCTCTGCTTTCTGGCTACCATGAAGTAAGCAGATTTCCCCTGCCACACCTTTCTGCTATGATGTTTCTGTCTTACCACAGGCCTAACGCCATCAACTGGCTGACTGTGGACTGAAATCTTGGAACCATGAGCCAAAATAAAACTTTCCTCCTTTAAGTTGCTTTATCCCAAGTATTTTCCCACAGTGACTGAAAGCTGACTAACACAGTGGGTAAGTACTGAATTTTTAAAAAGTTCATCTCTTGCTTCCTTTGGAGCAGGCAGGAAAAACAGAATGATTAGTACAATTATACTAATCCAACCCTGTAAAATATGTAGATGTATGACCAAAATATTAAATTGAATGAATTTGCCTGTATAATTTGGAGCTCATGGTGTCATATAAGGTCATGATGTGAAGCTTATAGGCATCTAGGGACCAAGACGGTTCTGGGATTTAGCCATAAAATGAACAAAGACCTCAGGCAAGACTGCTTGGAGTCCAGGTGAAGCCACACTGCCTGGAGAAGTAGAATTTCCTGGGCAGAGCACTTCTGTGGCCCTGGCTTCCTCCCAGGAGAGGCCCACCTCAATAAATACACATTCAAAGACTGAAATGTAGAGCACTTTCACAACCCACTTACTGTGAATAGGCCTTGAGTGGGGAGGCACAAAATTTCCTGGCAGGTTTTTAGACCTGAACAATGAAACACCTATAAAACCCTATGAAGGCATAAAGACTGGTTGCTAGACTTCTCCTATAGGGTGGAGTTGACCACCTATTTTGATGAATTGCATTGCAGCTGTTTCCTGACACATAAATCTAGACCTGGCTGAAAAACTCTGTGGCATTTCTTGCTGTTATAAAGCAAATATGCATCAGATATGGTTCCAGTACTTTAAGTCCTCAGCCCACTTATAAAATGTCTTTCCTATGGAATGATCTTACAGAGAAAAGAAATTTTTCAATCAATAACTCAATATAAACATGTCCTGGATAAAAAAGCACAGGAATAAAAAGAAATTCACTTCTTCCTGGGACTAAGGAATTGCTTCAAGTTGTCCCCAAACCCTCTGTTCAATAATCTGTGAGATTCAAAATCTTGCTCAGGAAAATAGAGTAAAGAAAAATGGCAACTATTGGCTCAGAAATTTTATTTAGATAAAAATTCCAGCTCTGATAAGAAACAATCTGCTTTTAATTCTGCCTGATGAAAGTGAGATATGGTCCCCCATGTGCCTTAAGCATAAGAAGCTGCTTGTTACCCTGTCCCACAATGGTGGGCAAACAAATTCTCACCACCAAAGCACTAAGCCAAACCAATGCTCAGTCATTTCTACTTTTCTTCTTTCTTCTCCTCATCTCCCTTTTCTCCTTCTCACTATATCCTAATCCCTTTCAAATGAATTAATTCATAACACTTTAGTGAAGAGAAAAGGGCTTTACTTGGCAGCTTTTGGTTTACAAGATCGCTGGTGAACAATCAGTCTCTCTGGCAGGAAGGTACGTCCATAAATATTGCAGGGAACCAACTGGCTCTGGACACTTGTCCAAGCAGCTTCATTTAAGGCATCGAGATCATAGAACCCTTTGGCTGGGAAGTTAAAGAAAAAGAGAAAAATGAAACAAAAAAAAAAGGAAGAAGAAAAGGAAAACTGGATTAGTTTTTTTTTTTAAGAACCATATTCTACTGTTTATGAAAAATATTTCCAGGAAAGATCTCTTAAGCGATGCTATTAAATAAATCCTATGATTTTTACAAAATAAATTAAATAAATGATGCTGCTCACTCAACAGTTGGATCAAGTTAGCTATGAACCAGAGGCTTTTTACTCTTTGGACCTTAAAAAGGGGAAGACATTGTATTATGTGTTTGATATGCATTCTTCACTAATTATTAACATCTTCCCTTATACATTATTATCTTGCAAATAGAACTTTTGGCTTTCTTTCAGTTGACTCTAAATATAAGCTTACAATGGGAGAAGAACATGTATTTATGTTTTCCTCTTCTGTAATCCTTCAGTGGAATGTTTTCAAAGGCCAAAATTGACAGTTAAGGGTGAGTTTAAGATGAATTATATCTTAAAAATTTATCATCTCTTCATGACCATAAACTTGGAGATTCCTTAAGTAACCATAGTGAAGAATGAAAACAGAATAGTTAATATGATGAAAAGAAGTACCCTTAAGAGAACAAAACAAACAGCAGAGAAATGTATAATCTTCATTGGCAGAGCATGAGGGAAAAAGGCATATGGCTCTATTTTAGAGAAACAATGTGGAATTTAGCTTTAATAAGCCAAATTTAAACACAGTACTTTTAGTACATTAAATTGATTATGTCTTAGACTTGCCCCAAATAGGCCCCCAAAATGTAGCTACACACTCAGAAATGTATCATTTTTTAAAAAATTTTATTTTATTTAATTTATTTTTTTCACTTAGTTTTTATCATTGGAATAGCATGTGTTACACATCATTAAAAACTAGGCAAATTTCATATATTTTCTATACAATGAGTCACACAACTGTTATAAATCTTAGATTCTTGACATACTTGCTCCTAATTTTCTTTTTTACCCTATAAGAATTTAAACCCCTAAATGACCTAGTATTAGTATTAGTAAAGGAAATTTCACTTTCTATGCAAGTTATGAATATGTATTTTGAATGCTTTGAAAACTCTTTTGAGAAAAGAATAGCACTGACTTTCTCATACTTATATAAGTTTTAATGCAAACTAGAAAATTCTAGAGCAGTCACTAACTCAAAGGTGATTCATCACATTTCTAAATGTTTTTGCTTAAGGCTTTGATTTTGGATCTGGAGAAATGGTTATTTGAATGCTCTTACTACACAGTCCATAGAAGGGGAATGGTAATATGAGTACTGTTTACCTACAGACAAAGGACACCTTCAGAGGTAGAAAGTAGCATGGAATCCAGAGGAAATGTTTCTGCAGTTATAGGATCTACTTTTTCTATTATACTTAATAACAGGATGGTGAGCCCACCATGTGACAGACTCATGTGACAGCGTAGTTCCAGTGTCATTTCATTCTCACAGTGCTTTATAAATTTTGAATTGTAAACATCCATTAAATCATGAGGCTGGGGGTGTGGCTCAACAGTAGAGCACATACCTAGAATGTTTGAGGTCCTGGGTTCAATCCAAAGCACCATCAAAAAGAGAAAAATTAAATCTGGACATTTCTAGATTTCCAGTTTATTTTGTATTATTGAAGGATATGGCAACATTGGGGGTACATTTCCAATGATAACACCAGCTGGAACTGGGCAGCTGCTGTTTCCTTCAGAGGGAACTGGTCCTCTCCAGTTCACCTCAATCCCCAGCTTCCCTTTTTTCACATATGGACTAATTTATTCTATTTTATAATTTTACTATGAACTCAGTGAGCATTTGAGTTTGGTTCCTCTGCTCTATAAATGTCAAGATATTTTCTTACTTGAAAACAAGATTCTGGATATTCCTAGAGCCTTTTTAAGCTTTTTTTTTTTTTTTTTTTTTTTTTTTTTGGTACCAGAGATCGAACTCGGGACCTTGCACTTGCAAGGCAAGTACTGGAACCATCGAGCTAAATCCCTAGCCCAACTTTTTCTTTCTTTTTTTTTTTTTAAGAATTATGCTTGGTAATATATAAAAGTAATTAGGGTGACATACAGTAAATTCCAGTGAGTCCTTCTCATGTGCAGTGTTGCCAGGACATAGTGTCTTCATGTCTCAGTATCTGAAAACAACATTTTGGGCAGGCATTCCAGAACTGTTTGGCTGTAGCCAAGACAGTGAATGTTGATGATTTTAGCTATTTGGACAAGTAAAAGAACACCTCTACCAAAGTTTATACCACAGCTTAGAAAGAAAAGTCTCTCCTCATGTACTCAAGTCTTTTCTTTGGAACTTACCAGTAATGGTTCTTACTTCTGGCTTTTTAGGTTCTGGTCTCCTTAGTTCTTTAGGCAACAAATTATTTTCATTATGCCACTTTTTAAGGCATTGTGGCTCATGGATGCTAATGGACTTCGTCCCATATTCATGACCACAGATGTAACAAACAACTGTTGGTGGTCGCCTTATCATTGTTGGCTGCCAATAACATAAAATATCCATTAAGTAAAGCTTTGATTTGGAAATTATATTTTTAAATCATAGGGCACTCAAATTTGTTAGAAAATCAATATGAGTCTAATAAATTTCAACTAATCTGAGGGAATTTACCCTTTTTGCCAATTAAGAGATCAAACTATTTTATGTGAGTAGATGTGGATTTAGAAGGGCTCAAAAAATCATCTAGAATTCTCCATATTGATACTGTATAAGATATCCTTTCTTATTTAGTAAATATTAATTGTTTTCTATTTTATATCTGAGTTACAATGCTGGGAGAATACAAAGTGAAACCACATAAAAAGTCTCTCAAATTATACAGGACCTAGTATATGATATTTCTGAGAAATAAAAGTACCATTGAAGAGTTTAAAATAGATTTTTAGCCCTGCCCATATCCTCTCATATGAAACAACTGTGTTTCTCTACATTTTTGATCTGGAGTAGGCATCACCTGTGGGGAGGACTATTAATCAATCATAGATAAGGCTAAACCTGTGGATAAATGTCCAGCTTTTTCACCAAGGCTGATTTCATGCACTCTGCCAGAAGTTCCTGGTGAGACCATACCACAGTCTTCGTTGCATACTATATTGACTTCCTTCCTTTCCATGTCTCTTCTTCCATTCTTTTACTGGGGGTTCCTGGATCATTTCCCAAATAAACTATTTGAACCCAAATCCTTTTCTTAGTTTTCTTGCTTCTGGGGAGGGGGCATAATCTAAGGGAGAATTAAGAATAAAATGCTATAAAGAATTTCTTTCTCCTGTCTTAGAGATATAAAGGTACAAGTATTGATCCTACATAAGAAATGAAAGCAAATTTGATACCTTACAGGATCTTAATTTTTAAGTCCATTGCACTCTCAAAGTTGTGAAGCAAACTGGTAAACTAAAAGGCTTGCCTAAGGTTGAGGATGGATCTGCAGAACCAAGGAAAGAAAACCTCCGCACCACAAACTTTACATGAGTATCAGATAGCAGTTGTCTGCCACAGAGAAAAGATAAGGGAACCTGAGCACCAACACTTTGAAAGTGTAGGCATGTCTGTTTGTACTCTTCCACCCATCAGGCCTCACACAGTTACAAGAGGTAACAATCTGCTACTAGGAGAGGCAGAGGCATTGAGAGAAATCTCCACCAATTCAAAAATATAGGGCTGTCTAAAGTTGAGAGTAGAGCTGGAGAATTAGGCCTTTGGACTGAGTACCAGATAAGAACAGAAATAATATATACAGCCTTTCGGGCCCCTGAACAACTGTCCCCAGCACCGAGGAGCAGAGCCACCCCCACCAAGCCTCTCAGGTACCAGCAGCAACCCCCCCCCCCCCCGCCGTTCAAGTGAGAAGACACATAAAAAAGTCTCAAAACCAGATGTCCAGATCACCTAAAGCAACCCCGAAGGGAAATAAGATGGAACAATCTGATGCTCAACCACCTGGACTCCCTGAACTGGCAAAAAAGAGGATCTGGAAAAAATGAAATCAGAAATAATTTCTCAGATAACAGCAGACATTCTTCCCATGCTGCAAGGCACGATTAATAAATCTAGAGAGGACACAGATAAAAAAATAGAGGAGCTGAGGAACATGATGGAATCTCAATATAGGAAACAAGTAGAATCCATAAATCAGATGCAAACTGATATCCAGGAGATGAAAAATGCCATTGAAAGTTTACACAGCAGAATGAGCCAATAGGAGGACAGAATTTAAGACATAGAACATGAAATTGCAATTAGTGACCAGGAAAAGAAAAATTTCTTTAAAATTGTAAAGGGACCATGAGAAATCAATCCAGCAGCTCCTAGACAATGCAAAGAAGAATAACATAAGACTGAACAGAGTCAATGAAGAAACAGGAGAGAGTGCAGACAACTTAAAAAAAACTGTTCACAGAAGTGATGGCAGAAAACTTCCCAAGCAGGGGAAAAGAACTTGACATACAGATAAGTGAGGCATATAATAAGGACTCCAACTAGCCTTGATCAAAAAATATCTACACATAGGCATATAATAAGATTCCAGAAACCCAACAGAAGAACGAAATTCTACAAGCAGTTAGAGAAAAGAAACAAATCACATACAAAGGAAATCCCATCAGAATAACAGCAGGCTTCTCAACGCAAACCCTCAAGGCAAGAAGAGTTTGGAGTGATGTATTTCAAGCCCAACAGGAAAACAGCCTACAAACCAGATTGATGTACCCTGCAAAATTATCTTCCAAAACTGATGGAGAAATAAGATACTTTCATGACAAAGAGCACCTCAGAAACTTCATGAATACCAAACCAGCCATCCAAAAAATTTTAGAGAATATCCTAGGAAAAGACAATGAGGATCACAACCCCAGGAAGGCCAGCTGAATGAATCCATCTGGCATGAGAAGAACTTAAATTCAAAGGGGGAGAATCCAACAAAAAGAAAAAGTCATGACAATGATAAATCAATATGTATCAGTTATAACCATCATTGTTAATGGTCTCAATTCACCAATCATAAGAAATAGACTGGCAGAATGGATCAAGAGGCAAAATCCAACAATGTGCTGCATACAAGAAACACACTTAATTCAAAAAGAAACTCATAGACTGAAAGTTAAAGGGTGGAAAATAATACTCCATGTGACAGGAACCCCCTAAAAAGCAGGAGTAGCTCTCCTCTGTTCAGATCAAGTGAATTTCAAACCAACACTGATTAAGAGAGACAATGAAGGACACTACATACTTGTAAAGGGAACAATCCAACAGGAGGAGATGAGAATCATAAATATATATGCACCAAACACTAGTGCATGCAACTATATAAAAAAAATACTAACGGACATGAAAAGTCACATGTGCACTAATACAGTAGTAGTGGGGGACCTCAATACTCCACTGTCACAAATAGATAAACGAGACAAAAAATAGGCAATGAAATACTAGAACTCAATCAAACTCTTGAACAAATAAACTTAAGAGATGTTTACAGAGTGTTCCACCCCACAAAATTAGAATATACATTCTTTTCAGCTGCACACGGGTCATTCTCCAAAATAGACGACATACTCGTGCATAGAACATGTTTAAGTAAGTGCAAAGAAACTGAAGTTATCCCCTGTATATTGTCAGACCACAGTGCGATGAAATTGATGATCAATAGCAAAAGGAACTGCAAGAATTTCATAAACACATGGAAATTGAACAACACACTTCTGAATAGCCAATGGGTCACAGAGGAAATTAAAGAAGAAATCAGACATTTCCTAAAATTAAATGACAATGCCAATACAACATATCAGAATCTATGGGACACAGTGAAAGCAGTCTTATGAGGGAAAATCACAGCAATGAATACTCAGATTAGGAAAACACACAGAGCCCAATTAAACAAGCTTATGCTGAACCTCAAGCTTTGAGAAAAAGAAGAGCAGGACAAACCCAAAGCTCACAAAAAGGAAATTTTAAAGATCAGACCAGAAATCAATGTGATAGAGAGTAAGAGAATGATTTAAAAAAAAAAAATCAATGAATTCAAGACTTGGTTCTTTGAAAGAATAAATGAACTTGACAAACTCTTAGCCAACCTTATCAGAAAAAGGAAAGAAAAGGCCCAAATCCATGCAATTAGGAATGAAAAGGGTGAAATTACAACAGACCTAGGAGAAATCCGAAGGATCGTCAATACCTACTTCCAGAACCTATATGCCAATAAGATGGAAAACATAGAAGAAATGGACGGATTCCTAGATACATATGAATTACCAAAGTTGAATGAAGGAGACCTAAAAATTATAAACAACCCAATATCAATCAATGAAATCAAAAACATAATTAAAAACTTACCAACTAAGAAAAGCCTGGGTTCTGATAGCTTCATTGCTGAATTCTACAAGACATTTATTTAGAGGGGATCTACTGCCACTACTGTTCAAACTCTTCAATGAAATTAAAAGTGAAGCAATACTCCTGAATTCCTTCCTGGAAGCAAGTATCACCTTGATCCCCAAAGCAGAGAAAGACCCAACTGAAAAAGAGAACTATAGGCCAAACTCACCAATGAACATTCATGCAAAAATCCTTAATAAGATACTGGCAAATAGAATGTAGATCATCAAGAAGATCATACACCCTGACCATGTGGGATTCATCCCAGGGACGCAGGGATGGTTCAACATACGCAAATCAATCAGTGTAATACACTATATCAATAGAGCCAAGAACAAAAACCATATGATTATCTCCATAGCCACAGAAAAAGCATTTGACAAAATCCAACATTCATTTATGATAAAAACCCTATAAAATTGGAATACATGGTCTCTACCTCAATCTGATAAAAGTCATCTATGAAAACCCAACAGCCAATGTCATACTAAATGATTAAAAACTGCAAACCTTCACACTAAAATCAAGAACAAGACAAGGATGTCCACTGTCACCACTAATGTTCAACATAGTCTTGGAAACACTATCCACAGCAATTAGACAAGAGAAAGAAATAAGAGGAATAAAGATAGGAAAGGAAGAAGTCAAATTATAATTACTTGAAGATGACACGATACTCTATATAGAAGACCCCAAGGCCTCCACCAAATGTCTTCTAGACTTAATAACCAAATTCAGTGAAGTAGGTGGATGCAAGGTCAACACACAAAAATCAATAGCTTTCCTCTACATGAACAATAGACTCACTGAGAGAGAAATAGGGCAAACAATTCCTTTCACAATAGCATCCAAAAAACTGAAGTACCTAGGAATCAACCTAACAAAAGAAATCAAAGGCTTCTTCTCTGAAAACTATAACACTCTGAAAAGAGAGAATGAAAATGATATCAGAAAATGGACAGACATCCCTTGCTCCTGGGTAGGAAGAATCAACATAATGAAAATGGCCATACTTTCAAAACTGCTATATAGATTCAATGCAATCCCAATTGAAATCCCATCAGTATACTTCATGGACCTTGAGAAAACAATCCAAAAATTCATTTGGAACAAGAAGAGACCCAGAATAGCAAAAGAAATTCTAGGTGACAGAGACATGGCAGGTGGTATCACTATCCCCAAGTTGAAACTATACTACAAAGCTACTGGGATAAAAACAGCATGATACTGGCCTGAGGACCAGTGGAACAAATTAGAAGATGCAGAAACAACTCCAGACACACTCAGCCACCTCACCTTTGACAAAGGAGCCAAATCCTCTCATTGGAGGAATGATAGCCTCTTTAATGAATGGTGCTGGAATTGTAGGGTTTCACCTTGCCAAAGATGAAAACTAGACTTATATTTCTCACCATGCACTAAACTAAAATCGAAATGGATGAAAGATCTAAATATTAAAACAGAAATGTTGAACCAGCTGCAACAGAGGTTAGGTAGAACTCTTGAAGACATTGGTGTAGGAAAAGATTTTATGAACAAAACCTCAGTTGCCCATGAACTAGCACAAACAATCAGCAAGTGGGATCACTTCTTATTACAAAGCTTCTGCACAGCAAGAGAAACAATGAACAGAGTCAAGAGACAACCCACAATGTGGGAAAAAATCTTCACCTGCTGTTCCTCAGACAAAGGTCTACTATCTCGAATCTATAAAGAACTTAAAAAAAATCAGACCTCCCAAATTTAAAGACCCAATCCAAAAATGGGCATCTGAAATGAACAGACATTTCTCACACAAAGAAGTAGAAATAGCAAATAAACATATGAAAAAATGTTCAACATCACTGGCCATTCGAGAGATGCAGATGAAAACAACACTGAGTTTCTACCTCACCCCAGAAAGAATGGCTGCTATCATGAAATCAACCAATAATGAATCCTGGCAGGGCTGTCGGGAAAGAGGAATACTGCTCCGCTGCTGGTGAGAGTGTAGACTGGTGCAACCACTGTGGGAACTAGTATGGAGATGCCTCAAATAAGTAGGACTGGATGTCCCATTTGACCCAGCTATTCCCCTACTGGGTGTCTTCCCCAAAGAATTAAAAGAATCATACCATAGCAATATATGTGGATCCATGTTCATAGTAGCACAATTTGTAATAGCTAATGCTTGGAAGCAGCCCAAATGCCCATGAACTGGAGACTGGATAAAGAAAATGTGTTTTTTTTTCTTATAAAATGGAGCACTACTCAGCCATAAAGTATGAGAAATTAGAGACATTCATAGCTAAATGGATGCTCATTGAGGTGATACTCTTAAGCTTCACCTTAAATAAGACACACGTGTAAATACCAAATAATTTCTCTAGTGTGAGAAACTGAAGGTGTAAATAAGGACTATAAGGTATATTAGATAATGTGAAATAGGAAGAAAAGGGGCAAAGGGGAAGTGGGAGGGGTAGGGGAAAGGAAAGGAGGGAATGGAATTAATATGAGAAAATGAAAAAATGGAAACAAAGTCTTTGAAAATGGGAAGGGGTGGAGGAGTTGAAGGGAGGGCAGGGGACTGGGGAAAAAAATAACCAAGAGAGATTATGTAAAGGTGCAAATTTCCAATGATGAATGTCATTATATTGTTTGCCTAAAATGTACCATTAAAATTAATTTTTAAAAAAGAAATATTATATACAAGTGAACAATAATATTTATGTATGAATTAAGCAGCCTCCAAGGAAGGGTAGGAAAGGAAGTACAAAGAATCAAAAAAAGGAGGGTTGGTGGCAGTGGGAATAGTGATAGTTAGACAAGTTCAAACTTATCAATAATTGGAGTAAATATAAATGGGCTAAAGAACACAATTAAAAGACACAGTTTCCCAGAGGAGATAAAAATGCAAGCCCCATTGTTTAGTGGCTTATAAGACACAGATTTTGTAAACATGAAGATGGCTCCAAGTTAAAGAATGGGAAAATATTTCATATAAATACTATGCAAAAGAAAGTGGATGTGGCTATGTTAATAAAATTGAATTGAAATTATAGATGTTAGAAAGGTTTCCTCCTTTTGTGAAGATCCAAGAAAGCTCTAAAAATATAGCATTTGAAGAATGGTAGAATTTAGGCCAAAAGGAATGAGTGGGATGGAGAAATATACTAAAGCCTAAGGAAACAAAATGAATATAACCTCAGGACCAGTAATCATAAAGTGAGTATAGAGAACAGGAGATAATTCTACTAGCCTGGTGTTTGGTGTAGCATCAGGAACTAGAATCAGACAGGTAAGGCAAAGTCATGCTGTAAACTACTGTAAATGCCATGATAAGATCCAGGTTTTATTTTGTAAATGACAGGATACTACTAAGTAGAGCACTAAGTTGTGTGTTAGGAAGGTCAATCTGGTAGTATAGGGCTAGCAGAGCAGCATATACACAAGAGCCCAAACATTCCTGGCTATGGGGGACAAGGAAATCACAGGTCTGAGAAGACGCCAATATTTTGTTCTGGTGACAGGGAAGTTGATGATGTCATTTACAGAAAAGGAAATCAGGAAAGGTGAATTGGGGAGGGAGAAAAACTGACTTTGTTTTGAACCTGTAGAGTTTGTCATACTAGTAGAATTTAATGTGAGTACATCCAGCCAAACAGGAAATACAAGCCTGTACTTTAGGATTAATAGACTTTCGAACTACTCACACAGAAAATGATGTTTAAAATAAGAAAATTCCAGAGAAAGAGTGTATATCAAGAACATGTGGAAAAAATTCCTGGTAGAATATCTATAATAAAGATATTGGACAAGGGAAATTGCCGGCAGAAAACATAGAGAATGGTTCAAATTTGCAGTTAAAGAAATGGCATGGAGAGACATGATTCTATTCAGAATTCTGGAAACATTTATTTCTGGTTTCCAGAAAGATGTTTTCATCCACTCTGTCAAATGCTACAAAAAGTAATAGGTGATTTAAAAAGAGGACATTAGATTTAGGTACCAGTAGATCACATGTCAGTTACTTTTGAGAGTTTAGGCCCAATAGAGTGATGTAAAGGGTAAAAATTAAATTGTTAGGAGTTAAAAATCAGGTCAAGGAAAGAAAGAACACTTTCAAAAATCTTGCAGAAATGAAACTTGAGATTTAAGAGTTGAATAAAGGTTTGCTGTATTTTTCATAGGATAGACTATCTTTGGCAGAGGGTGAGAGAATCGGGACCCAAGATAAAACAAGATAATCTATAGAGAAAAGTCTCAGAGGAGGTGGGAAGATGCTATCAAGAGTGTAACTGGAGCAGTTAACCTGAGAGGAAAGGGAAGAAAGAGGAGATAGAAGAATTGTAGAGAAAGGTGGTTGTAGAGAAGTGAGGAACTCGGGTGATCTTCAGAGAATGAAAGGATTTATATTCCGGGAAACAGTAGTGAAAAATGATGGCATTAGGCATTGTGGAAATGTGATAGTGATTCAATTAAGGAAAAGTACTCACCAATTAATGGAAAAGACCTACTTAGGTAGAGCTGCAAGACATTTCATTAGAATTAAATGACCTTTTCCCAATGTTCTTTAATAGCTCCAGGAGGCATGAAAACAAACAAATTAAGTTGATGGTATGGTCTCCTTTGGGGGAATAAAACATGGTAAAATACGTAAGTTTTAGATCGGTCTGCTTTTAACTATGACTGTTGAGAATTACTTCTAAAATAGAAAAGCACAGAACAAGATCAAAATCAGAAGGAAACACATTTATGATTTCTACCTACCAGAAATAAAAACAGAATAAGGCCACAATTATTACAGACCAAGTAAAATGGAAATCGTAGTCACTCCTTGAATGATCCAAGATTTTTTAAAGCATATTATTTGATGTAGAATATTTTTATACTAAACTATGCCAATAGACTATGTAGATTCATGAAAATAACTAAGTAGTTGTTTACACTCTTTTTAAAAGCCATGGAGTAAGGTATAATACCTGAAAAGTGACTTTAAAAATATTTGGTGAAGGGCGAGGGATTTAGCTCACTGGTTTTGCCACCTTCTAAGCAAGCACAAGGACCAGAGTTTGATCCCTGGTACCAAAAAAAAAAAAAAATTGGTGAATTCAAGACCTAAGAGGAAATATAAACCCCAAACAATATTTTTCAAGTTATCCAGAAGTTCCTTGTTATTTTCTGCATGTTTGCTTACTTGAAAGGTTAATTAAATACAGGTTTTTCAGTTGAAGAATGAAAAGTTATTCTTTTTTGCTTTAATAATGGTGAATTTATTAAAATTCCATATGGAAAGTATGAGCCACATCTATTATTTAACCAAGCATGTAATCAAAATAAATGATATGGGCCATAAATGGAGACATTCGTGTCAAATTGTCAGAAGGTTTCCCTTGGAGGGGAAAGTTACAAGAAAATAGGCAGGCATGAATGCCAGAGGATCCAATAGAACAACTAAAAAGGATGTGAGGAAAAAAATTAGCAACATAAAAAGGCTAAGATGTTCTATATTATATTTTCCAAAGCTTTCCCTATGCTCTATATTTGTGGCTGAACTTCAGTTGAACCTGAAACATATTCCATATTCTTAGGTTTTGAACCTCTGACTTCTAAGCCATGCCCTAGGGAAGGGTAAGCAACCCAGCTTAGAGGAAGAGAAAAATGTATCCCTGTGGGTCTGAACATAGGTAAAAATAACCTATTTGACTTTTCATTAATTGTACAATTGTTAGTGTGAAATTTCCTGGGAGAGCTGAGCAATCTCCAGCTTGTAGTTACTGCCACTATTCCAACTGGCAAGATTTTACCATTTAGGTTCTTTCCACAGTGTTTCCGGACAAAAGTGACTATTCAACAGAGATGCTGCACAGGAAGAAAAAACCCTATCCTAGCAGAATCAGAGGAGCTCCTTCTTGGCTAATGTACAAGCAGTTAGCTTTCAGTGACAGGGCATGACACAAGGCAAGGGCTGGAGAGTTGCCCTCAAGGGTTATGTGAGGAAAGGGATGTGGTCCATGTGGAGCTTGCCACACCCCCAACTCCAGAGAAGTGTAACCCAAGGAAGACAAAGAGGAAATCGACAAGTCTGAAGTTTCTGCAGAGCAAAGGATTAGGGTCAACCATTTTCCTTTTGCCATTTCAGATGATATAGTGGTATTACTTTTTAATATCAGGGTAAAAGATTTTTTAAAAGTTAATTGATAATTTACATTAACACTATTTCAAGTGTGAGCAGTTTTATGGGAGAGGGGAAGGAAATGTCCTTACACACACAAGTCTGTTTGGGCTCATTCCAAATTTGCTTATGTCCTTTCAGTTGCTGGGAAAGTCACTTCAGGCTAGACATTTACAGGGGCATTTGAACATTTTAGGCAAAGCTTTCACAAGTATGTAGTTCATTTAACTTGACTCCACTAACTTTTCATATGTTTTTAATAATTTTGCTGGCCACTATTGGAATTATAGTATTTTCCATGCTGCATCTTTTCATTTTTATTAATATATTTTCTTTGTCAGGAACACCTCACCCTTGATGTTTTAGTCCAAGTCTGCATAATACAGTGAAGTATGCATTTGACAACTTTTCTTCTAATCAGTATAGGTGACCTGCTATCCGTCAGTTCATTTTTTTTTTTTCAGTACTGGGGATCAAACTCAGGACCTTGCACTTGAGAGGCAGTCGCAGCACCACTGAGCTAAACCCCAGCCCTTACCAGCTCATTTTTGTAGTTTAAAATAAATAGTTGAAACATTACCATGAAAAAAGGAAAGAATAAGGGCAAAACCCCCAAGAATTTGGTGGAGAACTTTAAAAGAGGTTTTGCTTCAAGAGGAACGGGTACTGTTGTTTTGGAAAACCTAGACTAGGACACCTATTTCACATGGCTTCCAATGTTCCCTTATGACCCCCAACTACCACCATATCTCAGCCTAAAAGGAAACCATGGTAAAGGGCACAGCTTAATAGTTAACAGAGCTCATAGAAGAATGGCAATTGATCAGAAGGAAAAGCTACGGCTTTTCCATTGATTAATACTACTGTTATTTCATGAACCTTAATGAAAGAGATACTGAAAACTAAAATGGAAGTCATTACTAGCGGTATTACAAAAGATCAGAAACACTTCACATTTGTTAATATCGTCTATTAACACTACAATAAATGCTAAGTGAACTTATAGAGTTAAAGTATAGCTGTGACAATATCACTTTTTAAAAGTAAAACCTTTATTGGCACAGTTCAAATATACATAATGATAGCATTCATCATAGGGAATTTGTACCTGTACGTGTTATATCTTGCTGGTTCTTTCTTTCCCATGCCCTTTCTTGACCCCTTTTCCTCTCCTTATTTGTAAATGCTTTGTTTCCATTGTTCCTTCTGTTCTTTTCATCTGGTCCCTTTTTTCTTTTCCCACTCCTTCCTCCTTTGTTCCCCTTCTAATTGGAACATCTTCTTCCCCTTTCCCAATATCTGTTATAAATTTTGGTCCTTATTTTCACTTTCAGTTTCTCACACCAGAGAAACAACGTGGTATTTAAACATGTGTGTCTGATTTATCTCACTTAAGAGTATGGTCTCAAGGTGCATCCATTTAGCTAGAAATGTCTCAAGCTTATCATTCTTTATGGCAGACTAATACTCCATTGTATTAAAAAAAAAACCACATCCTTTTTCTCCATTCATCAGCTAACGGGCATTTGGGCTCTTTCCAAGATTTAGCTATTACAAACTAAGCTGCTATAAAATGGGTATACATATATTCTTGTGGTATGATACTTTTAATTCTTTCAGGAAGATACCAAGAAGGGAAATAGCTGGGTCAAATGAAACACTAGTTTTAGGGTTTTGAGGAATCTCCACAATGATTTTCACAGTGGTTGAGCCAGTTTACATTCCCATCAACAGTAGAGAAGGGTTCCTTTTTCCCCACAGCCCTACCAGCATTTGTTACTGGCTAATTTCTAGATAATAGCCATTCTTTCTAAAGTGAGATGAAATCTCAGCATTATTTTAATTTGCATCTCTTGAATGACCAGTGATGTTGAACATTTTTCATGTATTTTTTCATATATTTATGAAGAAGTAGAAATGGCAAATAAATATGTGACAATTTTATTTCCAGAGGATTTAAGAAACCAAGTATATAGCTTTTTGTAAATTTTTATGAAATAGAAATTAAGTAATGTTTATGGGATGATAGGCCCCTTTGAAAATCCTATATAATGGTAATTTCACCAGAAAAATGAGTATGTATATTGTGGATATGATTGGAGCTGATTGGTGTACTCTCTAAATCCCATCCATCAGCTCCAGAAAGTGAGCCTTTAGCCAGAGCCAAAGTATTTCTTCAAACAGATGATTTTTGGCTTAAAGAGCCATTTGGCACTATTGAAATGTCTCCAAAAGTACTGAGTTGAAGCATGCAAGAACTTAAGAAATATACTACTCTGGTTTTAGGGTGACCCTAAGTCCTGATTTGTCTAGAACAGTCTTTATCATGTATGCTGTCTTGCCTGAGTATTAATAGCTCCTTTCACTTTCTAAAGTATCTGTTCAGTCAATAAATTATATAGTCACCCTAGCTCTGATTCCCTTTCAAAAATATCAATTAATAAACAAGCTCAAAAGAACAGAAGATATGACTAAAAGACTGGCAATTAATTCATTTAAACATTCAAGGCAACACAACTATAGAAATTGAAGTTAGAAAAGGCATATATCTTAACAAATAAAAATAGTTATCATGATGGGGGGAAGGAGAGATACAAAGAAGTTAATATTGACCTCCTCACCTTTTAAATCAGTCAATTAAAGCCGTGTAAAATTAAAATATGAAGCTTTCAATTTTCATTTTATTCTTGTGCCATTTTATAAGAATGATGAAATAATAAAGACTATAAACTACAGAGTCAAAACTTAGAGATTAAGGACTTGAAATCAGTTATAAAGGTAAACTTAAATTGCTTCCTGAAAATTAAGTAACTCATAAGAGATGATCAAAAGGTATAACACAGTTAAATGTTATAATAATTTGTAATTAGAATTAGTATTAGGAACAAATATAGCTTCACATAGACTATGCTGGGATATAATAAGAAATATATATTTGGTCTCTATCCTCAATTCCCGACAAACACTTCCCCAGTTGAGGTTCTCAGAGATTTTTTTGTTTGTTTGTTTGTCTGTTTTTGGTCTTAGTCCCATGTTTGTCACACCAGACCTTGTAAGACCCTCGACTGTTTTAGTGGTGGGTTTTATGTATACTAGTGTGATGATTGATGGCTAGGGTCCTTATACAAGGTAAAGATGTTAGCTTGTTATAAGAAAGAGAAAGACATGATCAGAGGGTTGAAATTTTAACCCACCCCCTAAACTCCAGGGGAGGGAGAGGGGCTAGGGATTTGGATAATCAACAATGGTCAGTGATTAAATCAATAAACCCTATGTAATGGAAGCTCCATAACACATTTGATGTATTCCTTGGTTGGTGATTGCTTTGAAGTGCTGAGAGTGTGGTACACCCAGAAAAGGCATGGCAGCCCCATGCTGCCCTACATAACTTTCCTTATGTTCTTCTTCATCTGGTTGTTTATCTGATCCTTAGCCATGCATCCATCAAGAGTTGAGTAGATATCTGACAGATGAAACTAGAAGGAAAAGCTTTCTATTCCAAGAGAGTTGCATTAGCCAGATTAAAGCACTGTTGTCGTGAGAGGTACAGAGAGAGCAAAGAGAGAACATAATGAAGTGTGTTTGGGAACTGTGTTAACACCTACATGCAAGAAGGTGGACTTAGATGCAAAATTAGTTTAAAGAATGAGCTAGATGGGAAAATTTATAATTTTTATATACCAAAACACCTTGTCAATCCCACATTGGAAAAATGCAAATTAATTCTGCCTGCATTAAAATATGCAGAAGTCTCAAGTTAAAAATACTAGCCACTGGAAATGTCCATGAATAGATCAACAAAGTGTCATACAGTCATTCAACACAGTATTATCCAGCAACAACAACAATAAAAAAATTATTGCTAGTTGTACAAACATAGGTGAAACTCAGGATCATCCTGCTGAAAAGAGCCAAACACAAAACATTTTCATATTTCAGGATTCTATTTATATAAAATTAATCTGCTGTAGGCAAAGCTCAAATCAATTTTCTGGAGGCTGGAGTTGAAAGGTGGGACAAAGCACTATAAAGTATTCTGAAGGATGAGGAAAATATTCTGTATCTTGATTATGGGGATTATGTCACAAATGTATAAAGCCAACACAACACACTGAATCAGAACACAGTTTATTGTTGTAAAGTACTTCTCAATAGCTGATTAAAAAATGCTGATGCAGAGTTTTGTGGAGTATTTTTCCATTGCTATGCTCATGCATAGCACTCAGCTCAAAGGCAGCATTACACACTGTCAAGAAAAATCCCAAAATCAAATAATGTGTTTTAGAGTCACTTTTTCTAGGATTTAGGGACTATTTTAAATCTTATGGATTCTAAACTCTGTAATTTGTCTCCCAAGAAATTTTCCATTCAACAAAATCACACACACACACACACACACACACGGCCTAAAAAAAGAAAAGACCTGGAGATAATTAGAAAAACATTTATTGATTTTTTTCAGGACATTATTATTATTATTATTATTATTATTTTTTTTTTTTTCCAGAGAAAGAGCACAAACTTCATCACATAAACTTTCACTAAGAAAAGTCCAATCTGGAGTGTCAGGACCTCAGCCCTATAGGTAGAGATGAGAGACATAAAAATAGGATTCTCCCTCAATGTTTATACACAGGAAACTTCTCTGTTGGAAACTCACTGGTTTTTCATCTTCCAGTATGAGGAACTTGAAGGTATGTGCACACGTACGTGTGTGTGTGTGTGTGTGTGTGCACGTGTGTGTGTACAAAACATACAGTCACTATCTTCAGTTAATTGTAAGATTACTAAAAGGATCCGCTGTCCCTTAAACTGTTCATTCTTTTACATTTTTCTTGATTTTGCCCTTGTCTTCATGCCATCCTACAATTATCTCTTTTAGGGTCAGTCAGCTCAGGAAGAGAGAGAGCGCTGAGAACTTTGGCTCTAGAAAGTGAGAACAACTATCCATTTGCTACCAGGGTAAAGGAAACCCCTCCACACACGGGGCAGAAGTACTGTAGTCTGCTGGATTTATTTGATGCCATTGAATCCACTAGCCTGTTCTTTTTCTCTGAGACCATTTTAGTGAGGCTTTGACAAAGCAATCATATAAAAAGTAATAGATATAAACATGCAGGCAATGAAATGTCTGGCTCCTTCCCCTCAGTAACATGCTTTGTGTGTGACTTAGAAATATTTTTTAATAGAAAAAGTGTAATGGTCTTTTTTTTTTTTTTTGGAGGTTGCATCACAACGTCCTTGCAACAAAACAGTCATATTCCTTGCGTTCCTTTGAGGCTGTTTATTAACCTAAGAGTCAAAGGGAACCCAGAGAACTCAGAGATAGATGAATATCCTGACAGGGAAACAGCCTCTGCCAGCCTAAATCACAACTTTCAGCAAATTAGAAAAAGGCACACCTACTTTCAAACATTTTTCAAATATATAATTGTAATCATTAATCTATAATAATACAAGTCACAACTTGTACAATTAACAATTTTTTAAAAATAAGGTGACCATAGTAGAGATAGACATGAAAATTCTTACTCTGTCTTACCATTGGTCCTAAAACTGGCCCTATATGAAAAGGAGCAGGACTGGTTGGTTACCACCATAGCTAGTCTATGAATATCTAGGTTTAATTAGGTATTGCTCAATTTCGCAAAAGCAAAAAAAACCAATGAGATTCTAAATATTGATAGTGCAGTTGCACTGTGAGCAGAAATAAAGCAGACACCTGCTGTAAACACAGCTGACACTGATTCAGATGAGACTTCCGTTAAGTGGACATGCATCTGAAGGGCTGTCTCTCAGCAAGTGGTACAATTACAGCCCAGGTGCTGTTGCTCAGAAAGTATGTTCTGACCGTAGGCTATGTGCCTGGCACTGTGCTAGGGTATAGAACCCAGAACTAACTCTAAAACTAGGAATGGCCACATTCAATTCATCACACGTATTTGGGGAGTATATTTTACATTTTATTTCTGGAGAAATATCAGGTTGACATCCCTATTTGGAATACAGAGAGCCCAATCCCCATGAAATTAGTCAAAAAGTGGAGCAAGGGGAGGGTGGGAAAGGCCCTGCTGAGTGGAGGAAGGGCTTTCCTAACTTCTCTGTGCACTGACATGTTTGAACTCAGATGGGTTAGAGGACTAGAATCCAGGCAAGGAAGATTTCCAGGATGCTGAACTTTTTGTGGGCCTTTAAAATTCTTAGAAGATTTGGTTCCCAGGTCCCTGACCACAGAAATAGCCTCATGTTTTGCAGACCCCACAGGCAATCCACATGGTATTGGCAGCAGGAAGTTACCCACACTCAGCATGAAGCTCGTATGACCTCAGCCCTGCCCACACCTATCACACAACTGTGCATCCCTTTAGCATCCATTTCAGAGCCCAAGCTATCCTCTTCATGGCATGTCACCCTGGCTACTCTGAAGCACTGCTTCCCCTTGGCTTCATACTCCGTATCTCAGATTGTAAACTGATGGACCAGCAGCCATTTAGCTGATAGGCTTGTTTGATTTGGCCAGCCCAATAATCTCATGTGACCAAAATACCACAGGCTCCACTTTGCCCTATTGGTCTCTCTGCAGCCTGAAAGTATTTATAAATTGGAGCAGCCTATTTTCCCTAACCCTCAGTCTCCCTGGTAAAATATAGTAGCCTTTTATCTCATTTCTAATACATTGTTGTTTTAACGGGTCAGTGGTTAAAAGATTTACTATCTCTCAAGGAAATTTTTGCATGTTTACCTATGGTCCCCTGTGGAGTCAGCACCTTAATTCAAAGGACTGAATCTCTCACTGTGAAATTTAAAAAACAAAACTGTCCAGATAGGAGGAGAGTTTTTGTAGAGCAAAAATACACAGTGAAGACTGCCTGCTCTAGCTGAATTTAAGCATGATTGTCTTTGCAACAGAATTTAACAAGGGACTTGAAATGTATCTTAGGGAATAAGAGCTACTACACTAAGGAATGAGACTGATTTCCAAGATCATATGTCACAGTAACAGTGGGTAATGCTCACACCATTTACTTTCTGGGGGATTTTTGCTTTCTCCACTCTCAGCTGGAGCCCAGGCTGTCAAAAACAGGGTACAACTTGCCACAGTCTGAGGGAATTATGTGATTTTACAGCTGTTTGAAGAAGGGTTTCTCTTTCTGCATGACAAAATTAAACATAAAGAATTTGGACCTTAGCTGCTGTTTTAGATTTTCCATACTCCTTATCCCTTTCATTAGTCCAAATTATTAAGATGTCTGTGGTAAGTGAATAGAGCCTATCTTAAAATGCAGAAAGTAAGAGTGGGTGAAATGGGGAGAATTCTCCCTTGCCTTACAAGGGGGAAATGGTAAAACTTCTTTTATAAATATTTGTATATACAGCAATATTATTGAAAAATGTCTGATTGAATAGGATTAAAGTAGATAACAGTTACTTAGAATTTACTAAGTAGTAGGCCAGTATTATATACTTTACATGTCTTACTGCATTGATTCTCATAAGAATCTTCTAGGCAGAACTCAATACTAACATTTTACAAACCAGGAAACTGAGGCACACAAGGATTGGTTTTGCTCCTGACAGCAGGTCCTCTGACCCTGCTTTCACCACAGGCAGCCAATGGCACCTTTCCAGGCATCATCCTGGCTCCTCTGCAAGTGTTCTTTTACTTTTACCTCTTGGGATAGGAGAACTCAGGCTTGGGGAAGTTTGGGAACTTGTTCACAGATACACGATGTTGTTGTGCATCTGTTATCTAATTCCAAGTCAGTTTGGTTCTGGCTGGTTCTATAAACATGAGGAATATGGTCACCAGTGGTCAGTGGAGTACTGTGCTCTGCCTTACGTGTTCACGGACAAGGCATTGGTAGAACCATTGCGAGAAAACAGGAAAGCTTCTATTTCTGTTCTCAATTTAAACATTTATTTTTCCCATAAGAGACATTTTTCAACAAAAGAGTTAATCAGATTCTTTCAACCCCCTTCAAACAATGTGGGGAGGGAAGCTGGGGTTGAGAAGTGTGCAGTTGCAGAGTGTGCTAAAAGGAAATGAATCAAATATGAGGCCATACCACCAAAGACTTATTTCTCAAGTTAGAATTTTGTCTGTATCCATTTAAAATACAATTTCTATTAAGTTGACTGAGACTGAATGTGTACAATGAAGTTTCCAATAGGAAACAGGAAGTTTCCTTTAGGCGTGTACTACATGTGCAGATAAAATATAAATAGTACTTTAATACATAGGAATAACTCCATATAGTTGAGTAGCAAACTTCAACAATTGTAATATTTGATTGTCTAGAAACCACTGGTATTTCACATTAATTCTGGTGTTTTCAAACAATTCTACCAAATGTCACATCTGGAAGGATCACTGTTTGAAATTAAATTGTTTTTGGAAATCACTGGACACCACAAAAAGGAATTTTCCAACTGAGCCTGTCTATTGGCCAACTATGAGACTCTTACTTATGACAAAGTTTTGTTTCACCCCTTTAACAATAAGACTTGTCTATTCATTTGAAAAATATTAATATTAAAATATATTCATATACCTGATTTTAAAAAGCCATTGGTACTTTGAATAGATGCTTGACATTTAATTTGTTTATCCTGAGATACAAAGGTGGGAAATACAGGCCATAGAATTAATTCTAAACTTGAGTCTATGTTCCTGAGTGGAACACTGCTGGGAGCACTGCGCTGTAGATCAGTATGGCCAGGCCTAACACGTCCTCCCACAGATGAGGCAGGAAACAAGGAACACGCATCTAGTTCGCTTCCTCCAGCCATCTAGGCAGGGCCCCGCTGGAGGAGAACAGGCAACAAGAGGGCGAGGTGGAGCAAGGCTTGGCCAAGAAGAGGACTGTCTGCCTCCCTGCCCATTCGCCAGAAAACCATTAACCACATGCCTGCAGACCTTAGCTACTCTCCTGGCTCCAGTTACAGACCAGCCCCTTTTACTTCCCCCTGCACTTCCCTTATCTCTACTACTATAAATAAACTCAGTCCATTTGCCTGGGGTCTTTTTCTCCCATCAGGAGTTAGAGCCCCACCTGCCCCCACCTTATATCTCTTTGTCTCTTTCTTAATCTCCCATCCTCTTTTCTCACTCTGAACCCTTCAGCCACGCAGGCCATGGCAGAACACAATTTCTTAGCTGGAGTTTCCTTATTTTTTTCCTTTCTTTTTCTTTCACATTTGAAATAAAACTTTTTTATTTTCCTTATACCTTAGAGGATATTGGTTGATTAAATTTCTTGTCACATTCTTGTCAGAAATGTTATACTGAAGAAAATGGATACAGGATTCTTTGATGTTTGGTTCCTATGCGCATCAGTTGAGCAACAGGCCTGACTCTCATGGTCAGGTGGCTTCTAGATCACAAGGTAAAATGAAGCAACAGAGAACAATGGGAAAGACAGGAAAACCCATAAACTGAGGCAGCCACTCAAGTTGTCCAGTGTTCATAAACAGATAAAAGAAAGCCTAGCCTCTGTCTAACCTGAATTTACATTATATTCTTATCTACTTGTGTATAGTTTACATGCTAAATTGTCCTCAGCTCAGGGGCAAAGGCCAAGCAAGAGAGCTTTTGACAAAAACCAGAAGGCTGTCATGGTACTGGCAAAGAAACAGACCTGAGGATCAGTGGAACCCATTAGAAGATTCAGAATCAACTCTAGACACACTCAGCCACCTCATCTTCAACAAAGGAGCCAAACATCCTTACTGGAGGAAAGATAGCCTCTTTAATAAATGGTGCTGGAAAAATTGGGTTTCAACTTGCCAAAGATTAAAACTAGACCCGTATCTCTCACCATGCACTAAACCAAAATTAAAACCAGATTAAAGAACTAAATATTAAAACAGAAACACTAAACTGGCTAGAAGAGAGGTTAGGCAGAACTCTTGAAGACACTGGTGTAGGAAAAGATTCATGAACAAAACCTCAGTTCCATGTGAATAGCACAATCAACAATTGGGATCTCTTCTTATTAAAAATCTGCTGGACAGCAAGAGAAACCACCCACAGTGTGAAGATAAAACCCACCATATGGGAAAAAATTTTTACCAGCTGTTCCTCAGACAAAGGACTACTTTCTAGAATATATTAAAAAAAATTTAAAATCAGAGCCCCCAAATATAAAGACCTAATTCAAAAATGGGCATCTGAAATGAACGGACATTTCTCAGACAAAGTAGTAGAAGTGGCAAATAAACATATGAAGAAATGTTCAACATCACTGGTCATTTGAGAGATGAGATGAAAACAACACTGAGATTCCACCTCACCCCAGAAAGAATGGCTGCTATCAAGAAATCAACCAATAACAAATGCTGGCGGGGTTGTGGGGAGAAAGGAACCCTTCTCTATTATTGGTGGGAGTGCAACCATTGTGGAAATCAGAATGGAGATACCTCAAAAAACTAGGATTAGAGGTCATTTGACCCAGCTATTCCTCTCTTGGGTATCTTCCCCAAAGAATTATAAGAATCATACCACAGCAACATATGTGCACCCATGTTTATAGCTACACAGTTTTGCAATAGCTGGAAACAGCCCAAGTGCCCATCAACTGGAGACTGGATAAAGAAGATGTGTTGTCTTTTTTTTTTAATAAAATGGAGTACTACTCAGCCATGAAGAAGAAGAAACTAGAGGCATTTATAGCTAAATGGATGCACATTGAGGCCATCCTCTTAAGTGAAATAAATAGGACACACATGTGTAAATACTGAATAATTTCTCTGGTGTGAGAAACTAAAAGTGTAAATAAGGTTCAAAATGTATAACTGATGATGTGAAATAGGGAGAAAAGGTCCAAAGGGGTAGGGGAAGTGGGAGGGGTAGGGGAAAGGAAAGAAGGGAAAGGAAAACATATGAAAAAAAGGAAAAAATGGAAACAAACTCTTTGTAAATAGGGAGGGGTGGAGAGGTTGAATGGAGGTCAGGGGACTGGGGAAAAAATAAGAACCAATATCTATCATGTAAAGGTACAAGTTCCCAATGGTGAGTGTAACTGTACTGTATAGCTAAAATGTACCAATAAACTTAATTAAAAAAAAACACAGATGGCTGTCACCTTGGATGGGGCAGAAAGAATTATAACTTTGAGATTTTTCTTTTTACTATCAGGGCTGATGGCCTCTATGCATCACTATCCTTTCTCTCTGCTCTCTACCTTCTACTTTCATTTTTCTGAATCTTTAAAATTGGGACTATTGATTATTTTGTTTCATGTTCTCTATTTAAAGGTAGCATGGAACATGTGTGCATCTTAAGTACTTTAAAGATGATACATGGCCCCAGAGCAGGAATGTTTGAAACTTATTGAGTTCTCTGACTAATTAGGCCCTTCTTTAGTCTGTAGGACATTTCTTTAGATTTAAGGCAACCTCAAAAGGTAGGATAGAGAGATAATGGATGTAAGGAGGAGTTTTATATAACATAGAGGGAAAGCAAGAGGTGAGTTATAAGTAAACTCTCTCAATTCCTTTTGGTGTTTATAAGGAGAACTTGTGCCTTATATCAAAGAATAATATTTCTGTTCACAGATGGATCACTTCTGTTTCAATAAGTACTCTTTCCACAGTGTGTTGTATTGACTTTGGCAGATCTCAAAGAATCCTGGGAGATATTTTAGCTGTTGACATTGGAATTTGGACTCCTAAGAACCAGAAACCCATTTGGTCCTTATGTAAAGATTTACTAAGCATCTATCACTAGGAAATGTGGATTTATGTTTTGTGCTGGAAGCAGGGAGCCAGAATGGGAAAAAGAAGGTCTATGAAGACATATAAAATCAGTTAAGCTATCTTAACTTTTTTGAAAATATAACCCTGTTGCAGCTTTTGTCAACTTTAGGAATGAATAATATGTTTATAAAATGTGATCCTGTTTTCTCAGAAGTTACAATTAATATTTTTCTTGTAGAGAAACACAAAGCCTCTGGTGGAGCTCCAGTGCAAAAACTCCCTATTCTTGCTTTGGGCTGTGCGTTTTGGGAGAAGTAACAGTATCTATCATAGTCTCTCACAAACTAATACTTGATTTATAATTATTAGTTGAGGATAAACTTTAAAATGTAATTGTTAGATTATAATCTGTACAGGTGAGCATTACCTTTCAAATATTTTTATGAAGAAGCTGTACACCAGTTTTATTGCTTTTTGGGGTTTTTTGGTACCGGGGATCGAACTCGGGACCTTGCACTTGCGAGGCAGGTGCTGGAACCACTGAGCTAAATCCCTGGCCCATCACCAGTTTTACTGTTGATGCTGCTGCTCCAAAATGAATAACTTCCCCTTCCCCAATACCCACATATTCTACACATGCAATATATACACACAGGTTTCCCTGGGTTGGCTTTACAACCAACAGTGTAGAAAAGAACTGCTCTTGTTACCTTAATATTGTATCTTGTACACCTGAGAGCCACGAGATCCTAGAATGCTGCCCTTATATTCGGGCATGGTTAGGCCCAAGCAAAGATGAAGAAATGGCACAGTAGTAGTCCAGGTGCCAGCATCATCAAGAGGCAATTGTGAGGTCAAGGCTGGTTTTCATGACATCAGCATGGCTGAGCAAGAGAACTAGAGCCACTGAAGATGGTGAAAATGGTGAGAACCTCAGGGAGGACCCCCCTGGATATTTTATCTACAACCTCCAAAGCATTTTAAGTCATTCTTGGGTTTAGGGTTTATAGAGGCAAATAGTTCTAGAAGCTTTGGTCTTCATTTCAAGAACTCACCATAACAGAAGGCATAATGAAACAAAGGACAAAGAAAGCTCTTAAAATTATCTCTTTTCTGTCCCTTTCTACTTCCTTTCTTATCTGATAGGCTTCATAAGCTTGCCGAATATTCCACCGAGAATAACATATTACAGCTCCTCCATCTTCCCTCCGCTCATCTAAAACACTCCTTCATCTGCATTCAAAATCTTACCAAAACAAAGCAGCACTGGTCCTCTGTCTGCACACTGCTGATCCCATTCCCTGTGCCTGTTTTCTCTCCAGGTTTCTCATGTTCCCTGGTCACCTCTCCTGCTTCTTCAACCTCCTTCTCTTCACTGGATAATTTTCCTAATCAATCAAATATAGTCTGAAAGCTCCTGTCATTTAAAGAAACCTCTCTTAACCCAATTCTCTATTTCTAGCCTACTCTGTATTTCTCTCTGAGTTTTTAGAGCCAACTTCTCAAAACACATCTTATCTTTATCACCCAACACTCTGTAGCCTCTACCACTACATTGAATGCATTCTTTCCAAAGTTAACAACTAAATCCATATGGATAAATCAATGGATTTTAAAAAATTCTTGTGTGTCAGACCTCTCAGCTCTCTACACTGCTTTCTATTCTTGTGTTCCTGATATTTTCTCTGATCTCAGCCACATACTCTCCGGGCATTTCTCCCACATTCCCAGGTTCTCATTCTCTAACTCATTCAGGGATCACTGCTGACTCAGTATTCATACTGATTTCTTTAAATATATGTTAATAATCCACAAATGGCCATCGTAGCTCAGGCCTCTCCTCTGAGTTCCAGATCCATATATCTGGTCTAATTTAATTAAATATCTCAAGAGCATTTTGAATTTGATATGTCAGAATGAAACTACTGACCCTAGTCCCCCAAGGATACTCTTAATCATTTCTTCCTCATCTTAAGAAATGGCACAACTAGTGCCATTGCTTAAGCTCAAAATGTAAGAGTCATTTCTGGCCTCCTTTCTCACCCTCCATATCCCAGTTGTCATCAAAGATCTGCCCATTGTACTTTACTGCCATCTCTGCTGCCAATGACTTTGGCCAAGCAGCTGTCAGCTCCCATCTGGGATCCTTGAATAGCCAAGTGACCCAGCTGGAGGGAACACTACTGCCTTGACAGCCTCCTGTTGTGTCCCTGCTCCTGTCTCACCCAGTGGTGGCTGCCTGTGGACCTTTAGGTGTATTGTAAGATCTGTCTCATCTCAGGGCTTTCACACATGCTACCCTTGGCCTGAATGTTTCCCCTTGCAGCCACTCCTTTCCTTCACCTCCCTGCCCCTGGTTAATGCTTTCATACTTTTTATGTCTCAACTGAAAAGTCTCCCTCCTTGAGGTTTACTGTAGCCAAATCCTGAATGTCTACCTCAACCTGTCAAATGGCAATTTAAAATTGTGTCTATGTGTATTTCTATATTCATGTTTCTATATTCATATTTTCTCCACAAGACTAAAAGCTCCATGAGGCCAATAACTGTCTATATACCTTATGACTATATATTTAGTCTTTAGACTAAGCCTAATGATAGATATTAGTGAATAAACACATTTCCTTCCTCCTCCTCCCTAACATCCAAGATTTGCAGGATAACCACTCCATGTTTCCTAGCTCTCCTTTTCTCTCACACAGGGACATGGAAAGATGCAACTTTACTGCTGGACAGACTGTTTCATATCCACTCAGGAACCCATTGTGTGACTTGGCCAATTGTTTAACCTCAGTCTTCCCACCTAGAAATTAGAGAAAATAGTATCCATCTTATAGTAATATTTGTGAAGATGAAACTTATATAAAATGCTGATAATAAAAGACTGTGGTTTGAATGACGTCTTTTCCAAGATTCATGTTGAAACTCAATCTCTGGGCCAACACTGTTAATTGGAGTGGCCTTTGGGAAGGGATTAAGTTAGGAGGGCTCCACCCATATGAATAGCATAAACACTCCTATAAAAGGGCTCAAAGCTGAAGGGACCATTCTCTTTTTAAAAACCAATTAATTAGGCTTCTGAGACACCTTCCCACCACTCTGGAATTTCTCTCTCAATGGGTCTGCTATTTGTGTATAAGAAGGCTATTGTTTTTTGAGTGTTGACCTTGTATCCAGCTACTCTACTGAATCTGTCAATTCAGTCTAGAAGACTTTTCACTGAGTTTTTTGGATCTTCTATGTGGAGTATCATATCATCAGCAAATAATGACAGTTTCAATTCTTCCTTTCCTATCTTTACTCCTTTTATTTCTTTCTCTTTTCTAATTGCTATGGCTAATGTTTCCAGAACAATATTGAACAGGAGTGGTGGTAGTGGGCATCCTTGTCTTGTTCCTGATTTTAGCATGAAAGTTTTAAGTTTTTGACCATTTAGTATGATGCTGGCTGTTGGTTTTTCATAGATAGCCTTAATCAGGTTGAGATAAAGCCCTTCTATTCCAACTTTTTGTAGCGTTTTTATCATGAATGGGTGTTGGATTTTGTCAAATGCTTTTTCTGCATCTATTGAGATGATCATGTGGTTTTTGTTCTTCACTCTGTTAATATAGTGTATTACATTTATTGATTTATGGATGTTGAACCATCCTTGCATTCCTGGAATAAATCTGACTTGGTCAGGGTGTAGGATGCTCTTTTTTTTTTTTTCTACTTCATAGCATTCTTTTTTTTTGTATTAAATTCTTTTATTGGTACATTATAGGTGTACAACACAATTACATTTCTCATTGGGAACTGTACCTTTACATAATGCATCTTGGTTCTTATTTTTTTCCCTATTCCTAGCCCTCCCTTCATGCCCTCCACCCTTCCCTATTTACAAAGACTTTATTTACATTTTTTCCATTTCTCATCATTTTTCCTTTCCCTTCTTTCCTTTCCCCTGCCCGTCCCACTACCCCTACCCCTTTGGACCTTTTCTTCCTATTTTACATTATCGATTATTTAATCATTGGTACATTTTAGGTATACAATATAATGACATTCATCACTGGAAATTTGCACCTTTACATAGTCTCTCTTGGTTCTTATTTTTCACCCTTGCCCAGCCCTCCCTTCAACTCCTCCAGTCCTCCCTATTTACAAAGATTTTGTTCCTATTTTTCCATTTTCTCATATTAATCCCATTCCCTTCTATCTTTTCCCCTAGCACTCACACTTCCTTCCACTTTGCCCCTTTTCTTCCTATTTCACATTGTCTATTATACATTTAGTCCTTATTTACACTTTCAGTTTCTCACACTAGAGAAACTATTCTGTATTTACACATGTGTGTCCTATTTATTTCATTTAAGAGTATTGCTTCAATGTGCATCCACTTAGCTATAAATGCCTCTAATTTCTCATTTTTTATGGCTGAGTAGTACTCCATTTTATTAAAAAAAAAACACATTTTCTTTATTCAGTCTCCAGTTGATGGGCATTTGGGCTGTTTCCAAGTTTTAGCTATCACAAACTGTGCTGCTATGAACATGGGTGCACATATATCACTGTGGTATGATTCTTTTAATACTTTGGGGAAGATCCCCAGCAGTGGAATAGAGAGGTCAAATGGGACTTCCAGTCCTAGTTCTTTGAGGTATCTCCATACTGATTTCCACAGTGCTTGCACCAGTCTACACTACCACCAGCAGTTGAGCAGGGTTCCTCTTTCCCTACAGCCCCACCAGCATTTGTTATAGCTTGATTTCATGATAGCAGCCATTCTTTCTGGAGTGAAGTGGAATCTCAGCATTGTTTTCATTTGCATCTCTCGAATGACCAGTGATGTTGAACATTTTTTCATGTATTTATTTGCTATTTCTACTTCTTTGTGTGACAAATGTCTGTTCATTTCAGATGCCCATTTTTGGATTGGGTCTTTAAATTTGGGAGGTCTGATCTTTTTAAGTTCTTTATAGATTTGAGATAGTAGACCTTTATCTGAGGAAGAGCAGGTGAAGATTTTATCCCACATTGTGGGTTGTCTCTTCACACTGCTGGTGGTTTCTCTTGCTGTGCAGAAACCTTTTAATAAGAAGAGATCCCATTTGTTGATTGTTTGTGCTAGTTCACGGGCAACTGAGGTTTTGTTCATAAAATTATTTCCTACACCAATGTCTTCAAGGGTTCTATCTAACCTCTGTTCCAACTGGTTCAGAGTTTCTATTTTAATATTTAGCTCTTTAATCCATTTTGATTTTAGTTTAGTGCATGGTGAGAAATATAAGTCTAGTTTTAATCTTTGGCAAGTAGAAGCCCAATTTTTCCAGCACCATTTATTAAAGAGGCTATCTTTCCTCCAGTGAGGGTGTTTGGCTCCTTTGTCAAAGATGAGATGGCTGAGTGTGTCTGGAGTTGTTTCTGCATCTTCTGATCTGTTCCACTGGTCCTCAAGTCTGTTTCTTTGCCAGTACCATGCTGTTTTTATCACAGTAGCTTTGTAGTATAGTTGCAGGTTGGGGATTGTGATATTCCCTGCCATGTCTCTGTTATCTAGAATTGCTTTTGCTATTCTGGGTCTCTTCTTGTTCCAAATGAATTTTTGGATTGTTTTCTTGAGGTCTATGAAGTATGCTGCTGGGATCTCAATTGGAATTGCATTAAATCTATATAGCACTTTTGGAAGCGTGACCATTTTCACTCTATTAATCCTTCCTACCCAGGAGCAGGGGATGTCTGTCCATTTTCTGATATCATCTTCAGTCTCTCTTTTCAGAGTGCCATAGTTTTCAGAGAAGAGGTCTTTCATTTCTTTCGTTGGGATGATTCTTAGGTATTTCAGTTTTTTGGATGCTATTGTGAAAGGAATTCTTTGCCCTATTTCTCTCTCAGTGAGTCTGTCATTGGTGTAGAGGAAAGCTATTGATTTTTGTGTGTTGACCTTGTAACCAGCTACTTGACTGAATTTGGTTATTAAGTCTACAAGACTTTTGGTGGAGTTCTTGGGGTCTTCTATAAAGAGTATCATGTCATCTGCAAATAATGACAATTTGACTCTTCATTACCTATCTTTATTCCTTTTATTTCTTTCTCTTGTCTAATTGCCATGGCTAATGTTTCCAGAACTATATTGAACAAGAGTGGTGATAGTGGAAATCCTTGTCTTGTTCCTGATTTTAGTGTGAAGGATTTCAGTTTTTGACCATTTAGTATGATATTGGCTGTTGGTGTTTCATAGATGGCTTCTATCAATTTGAGGTAGAGACCATCTATTCCAATGTTTTGTAGGGTTTTTATCATAAATGCATGTTGGATTTTGTCAAATGCTTTTTCTGCATCTATGGAGATAATCATATGGTTTTTGTTCTTGGCTCTATTGATATAGTGTATTACATTGATTTATTTGTGTATATTGAACCATCCCTGCATCCCTGGGATGAATCCCACTTGATCAGGGTGTATGATCTTCTTGATGATCTTCTGCATTCTGTTTGCCATTATCTTATTAAGGATTTTTGCATCTATGTTCATTAGTGAGATGGGACTATAGTTCTCTTTTTCAGTCGGGTCTTTCTATGCTTTGGGGATCAAGGTGGCACTTGCTTCCAGGAATGAATTTGGGAGTATTGCTTCCCTTTCAATTTCATTGAAGAGTTTAAACAGTAGTGGCAGCAGTTCCTCTCTAAATGTCTTGTAGATTTCAGCAGTGAAGCCATCAGGGCCCAGGCTTTTCTTAGGTGATAAGTTTTCAATTACATTTTCACTTTCATTGGTTGATATTGGGTTGTTCAGAATTTTTAGGTCTTCTTCGTTCAACTTTGGTAATTCATATGTATCTAGGAATCTGTCCATTTCTTCTGTGTTGCCCATCTTATTGGCATATAGGTTCTGGAAGTAGGTATTGATGATCCTCTGGATTTCTACTGGGTCTGTTGTAATTTCACCCTTTTCATTCCTAATTGCATGGATTTGGGCCTTTTCTTTCCTTTTTCTGACAAGGTTGGCTAAAGGTTTGTCAATTTTATTTATTCTTTCAAAGAACCAACTCTTGGCCTCATTGATTTTTTGCATCATTCTCTTAGTCTCCATTGCATTGATTTCTCCTTTGATCTTTATAATTTCCTCCCTTGTATGAGCTTTGGGGTTGTCCTGCTCTTCTTTTTCTAGAAGCTTGAGGTTCAGCATCAGGTTGTTTAATTGGGCTCATTCTCTTTTCCTAATATGCATATTCACTGCTATGAATTTCCCTCATAAGACTGCTTTCATTGTGTCCCATAGATTCCGATATGTTGTATTGTCATTGTCATTTAATTGAAGGAACTGTCTGATTTCTTCTTTAATTTCCTCTGTGACCCATTGGTTATTCAGAAGTGTGTTGTTCAATTTCCACATGTTTATGGAATTTTTTGAGTTTCTTTTGCTATGGATCTCCAATTTCATTGCACTATGGTCTGATAATATACAGGGAATAACTTCAATTCCTTTGCACTTACTTAAACATGTTTTATGTGTGAGTATGTGGTTCATTTTGGAGAATGACCCCTGTGCAGCTGAGAAGAATGTGTATTCTGATTTTGTGGGGTGGAAGACTCTGTAAACATCTGTTAAGTTCATTTGTTCAAGAGTTCCATTGAGTTCTAGTATTTCATTACTTATTTTTAGTCTAGTTGAACTATCTATTTGTGACAGTGGGGTGTTGAGGTCTCCCACTACAATTGTATTAGTGCATATATGACTTTTCATGTCTGTTAGTATTTGTTTTATATAGTTGGGTGCACTAGTGTTTGGTGCATAGATATTTATGATTGTGATCTCTTCCTCTTGGATTCTTCCCTTTACAAGGATGTAGTGTCCTTCTTCATCTCTCTTAATGAGTCTTGGTTTGAAATCTACTTGATCTGCCAAGAGGATAGCTACTCCTGCTTTTTTTCAGGTTCCTGTTGCATGGAGTATTATTTTCCACCCTTTAACTTTCAGTCTATGAGTTTCCTTTTGAATTAAGTGTGTTTCTTGTATGCAGCATATTGTTGGATTTTGCTTCTTGACCCATTCTGCCAGTCTATTTCTTTTGATTGGTGAATTGAGACCATTAACGTTGATGGTTATAACTGAAACGTATTGACTTGTCATTGCCATGACTTTTTCTTTTTGTTGGGTTCTCCCCCTTTACATTGAATTTCTTGTCATGCCAGATGGGTTCATTCTGCTTTGCTTCCTGGGGTTGTAAAATTCAGCAGTGAAGCCATCAGGACCTGGGCTTTGCTTTGTTGGTAAGTTTTTTATTACATTTTCAATTTCCCTCATTGTTATTGGGGTGTTTAGAATTTCTACATCTTCAATTTTGACAATTTGTATGTATCTAGGAATCTGTCCATTTCTTCTGTGTTTTCCATTTTATTAGAGTACAGGTTCTCAAAGTAGGTATTGATGGTTCTCTGAATTTCTGCTGGCTTTGTTGTGGCTTCACCTTTTTCATTCTTAATTGCATGGATTTGAGCCTTTTCTTTCCTTTTTTTGATAAGGTTGGCTAAAGGTTTATCCATTTTATTTATTCTTTCAAAAAACCAACTCTTTGATTCATTGATTTTTTGTATCATTCTCTTAGTCTCCATTGCATTGATTTCTGCTCGGATCTTTATAATTTCCTTTCTTGTATGAGCTTTGGGTTTGTCATGCTCTTCTTTTTCTAGAAGCTTGAGGTTCTGCATTAGGTTATTTAACTGAGTTCTCTCTGTTTTCCTAATATGTGCATTCACTGCATTCACTGCTATGAATTTCTCATGTAGAAATGCTTTCATTGTGTCCCACAGATTCCTATATGTTGTACTGGCATTATCATTTACTTGTAGAAATTGTCTAATTTCTTCTTTAATTTCCTCTGTCACCCATTGGTTGTTCAGGAGGGTGTTGTTCAATTTCCATGTATTTGTGGGAGTTTTGCGGTTTCTTATGTTATTGATCTCCAATTGTATTGCACTATGGTCTGATAATATACAGGGGATAACTTTGATTCTTTCACATTTACTTAGATATGTCCTATGAGCTAGCATGTGATCTATTTTGGAGAATGACCTGTGTGCATCTGAAAAGAATGTGTATTCTGATTTTGTGGGGTGGAACAGTCTGTAAACATCTATTAAGTCCATTTGTTCAATAGCTTGGTTCAGTTCTAGAATTTCACTGTTAATTTTTTTTTCTAGTTGATCTGTCTATTTGTGATAGAGGGGTGTTGAGGTCCCCTACTACAATTGTATTAGTGATTATTCAGTTTTTCATATCCATTAATATTTGTTGTGTATAGTTGGGGGCATTTGTATTTGGTGCATATATATTTAGGATTGTCATCTCTTCCACTTGGATTGTTCCTTTCACAAGGATGTAGTGACCATCTTTGTCTCTCTTAATTAGTTTTGGTTTGAAATCTACTTTGTCTGCATATAAGATTGCTACACCTGCTTTTTTCTGGGTTCCTGTCATGTGGAGAACCATTTTCCATCCTTTTACTTTCAGTCTATGGATTTCCTTTTGAGTTAGGTGTGTTTCTTGTATACAGCATATTGCTGGGTTTTGCTTCTTAATTCATTCTGTCGGTCTATTTCTTTTGATTGGTGAATTGAGGGCATTAACGTTGATAGTTATAATTGAGAGATACTGACTCATCCTTGTCATGATGTTTTACTGTTGTTGGCTCTTTTATTTCTTATTTTACCCCCTTTCACTTTAGTGTCTTACCTTGCATGGTGCCTTCTCTCTGCTGGGCTTCATGGAGTTGTGACCTTCATTGTCTTTTTCTAGGATATTGGTTAAAATTGTTTGGAGTGCTGGTTTGGTGCTCATGAAGTTTCTCAGGTGTTCTTTGTTGTGAAAGTATCTAATTTCCCCACTGATTTTGAAAGAAAGTTTTGTGGGATACAACAGTCTAGGTTGGAAGTTATTTTCTTTTAGGGCTTGAAATACTTCACTTCAGGCTCTCCTTGATTTGAGAGTTTGTGTTGAGAAATCTGCCATGATTCTGATGGGCTTTCCTTTGTAGGTGATTTGTTTCTTTTCTCTAACTGCCTGTAGAATTTTGTTCTTCTGTTGGGTTTCTGGGATGTTGACTATTATATGTCTAGTTGTAGATTTTTTTTCGGTCATGGCTGGTTGGAGTTCTATATGCCTCACTTATCTGTACGTCCAATTCCCTACCTCTGTCTGGGAAGTTTTCTACTATTACTTCTGTGAACAGTTTTTTTTATGTCAATTGTACTTTTTCCTGTTTTTTCATGGACTCCTATGAGTCTTATGTTATTCTTTTTTGCATCATCTAGCAGTTGTTGGGTTGATTTCTCATAGTCCCTTACTGTCTTTAAGAAATCTCTATTTTCATGGTCCTTAACTGCAATCCTGTCTTCTATATCTGATATTCTGTCTTCAGATTCTCTTAGTCTGCTCTGCATGCTTCAAATGGAGTTTTTAATCTCTTGAATATCTGTTTGAATATATTTCATGGATTCCATTTCTTTCTTATGTTGGGAGATCATGGTTTCCATTTCTTTCTTATGCTGGGCATTCATGGCTTCCAGCATGTTTCTGATCTCATCTATTTTCTTGTCTGTTTCTGCTCTAGAGCTTCTAATCCTGTCTTTCATTCTGCTCACCATGTCTGTATTTATCTGGGAGATTATTTCTGTTTGAATTTTTCTAGAGCCTCATGCATCTGCTTTGTTACTTCCTGTGCTCTCAGTTCAGGGTGTCTAAGTGGTTGCTTGTCAGACTTTTCCACCTCATTTTCCCCAGAATTTCCTTTTTGTGGTGTGGAAGCCTGTGTTTGTGCCTTGCTTAAGTGTCTTCTCATTTTTGTTTTTGGTACTGTCCTTGGTTTAATTCCTGGGTTGCTATTTCAAAATTGCTTAATGTAGGTATCTTTATTGCTTGTGTTTAGAACCCTTGTGGAATGATTGCTTTTCAGAGGTGTCTTCTAGATATCGCTTGTGTTTGGCTATTTTATTTTCCTTATACCAGGTAGGAAAATGATTCTGAGGCTATTTTATTTTCCTTATACCAGTAAGGAAAACTAATTAGATCAATCACAACATGTTAGCCCAAAAGACATAGTCAGCAATACCATAGCATCAAACACAACTTAGAAAATGACAATTTGTGGTAGTTATTAATCTATCAATTTTAACTATGTGAGTTAAATTAAAACTGAAGACCAACCTAACATAAGTTTATAATAAATAAGCTATTCAATATAGCATCTTTCCCCTTCGGGTGGGGAGTTAAAAGGAGTTGGGGAGGAAGGGACAGGTTGAAAGAACAGGTAAGATTAGCAGTGAGGCCAGAAGACACAGAAAGACCACACAAACTCTAAGAAGTTGTTAAAGGCAAGAGAAAATGGCAGAATGAAAGAACGAAGATGTGACTAGAATCACCTAACAGCAACAGGGAGGCTAGATACCAAATTTACTTTCCTTTAAACCTAATGATAATCAAGAGAAGGAAAAAGAGAAGGAAAAAACAATAAGGGAGAAATCTGAATTCAGTGCAGAAAGGAACAAATGGGGAGATGAGGAGCTATGTGGGACAGCAAGAGAATGAGTGATAGAGAGGGAAAGAAAGATAAAAGAAAGAAAAGAAAAACTTTGAAGAGTAGAGAGAAAGTAAAAATTAAGAATTGAAAATAGGAGAAAAAAATTTTTTTTTCTTTTTTGCAAATAGCACTAGAAATTATGGGCCTCCTTCAGGGTTTGTCTCTGCTGTCACAGTAGGCAATGCAGGAATCCCTGTGCATATACAAGTCAATGAGTCTCAGCAGGCCAGCAGCAGACCAAGTACAGTGGTCTGATGTGCCTTTATTGTAGAGATTCTCTTTACTTTTCTGCTGAGCTTCAGTTTTCATCAAGGAGCCTGAGGAGCCCTCTTTCTGTTACTAACTTCTGCTCTATCTTGTGGCGCTCAGGACAAGGGTTTTTATAATCTCCTGTGCCTCTGTAGTGTGGGACCAGGTAGCAGAAAAGCCAGAAGGCCAGAGGACCCCCCCCCCCGCCCTGGGCGGGGGGGATTGGGACTTGAAAGGCGCCCGCGTGGCTAAGCAGACCTCACCGTGGCGTGGGCGGGGCCCGGGACGGCCGCATAGCTTCAAGCTGCTCCTCTCACTTAGCTGGTCCAGTTTAGAGAGCCAAGGCGATACTCTTAAGGGAAATAAATAGGATACACGTGTATAAATACCAATAGTTTCTCTAGTGTGAGAAACTGAAAGTGTAAATAAGGACTAAAAGGTATAATAGATAATGTAAAATAGAAAGAAAAGGGTCAAAGGGGAAGGGGAATTGGGAGGGGTAGGGGAAAGGAAAGAAGGGAATGGAATTAATATGAGAAAATGAAAAAAATGGAAACAAAGTCTTTGTAAATAGGGAGGGATGGAGGGGTTGAAGGGAGGGCAGGGGAAGGGGGAAAAATAAGAACCAAGAGAGATTATGTAAAGGTACAAATTTCCAGTGATGAATGTCATTATATTGTACACCTAAAATGTACCAATGATTAGAATGAATAATTGATAATGTGAAATAGGAAGAAAAAGTCCAAAAGGGTAGGGGAAGTGGGCGGGGCAGGGGAAAGGAAAGAAGGGGAAGGAAAAATTGTGAGCAATGGAAAAAATGGAAACAAAGTCTTTGTAAATAGGGAAGGGTGGGCAGGGAATGAGGAAAAAAATAAGAACCAAGATGCATCATGTAAAGGTACAAGTTCCCAATGAGAAATATCAATGTATTGTATACCTAAAATGTACCAATAAAATTTTTTTAAATGAATTAATTAAATTTATTTTTACTAGTGTATACTAATTATCTGGAATATTGAATTAATTATGACATTTTCTTGCACACCTATAACATACTTTGCTCTCCTCTCTTGCCCTTCCCTCCTCCTTCCTCTTCCTCCCTTTCCATCCTCTTCCTCTTTCCTAATAGGAAAGGGAGCACACATGGGTCCTCCCATCTCTCCTGTCATATGAGATCACAGGACTCTTTCCCTCCAGAGGATGCAGTAACCAAGCGTCATCCTAGAAGCACAGAACATCTCTCCAAAGACTCCAGTCCTGCTGGTACCTTGATCTTGGACTTCTCATCCTGGACTTCTCATCCTCTAGAACTGGGAGAAATTAATTTCTGTCTTTTACAAATTTCCCAGTCTTGAGTATTTTATTATAAAGGTATTCAACGAACATTAGTTCTCTTTCTCCCCTTCTTTGCCCTAAACTACATATTCTTCTTACCTAACAGATATACATGCAAACATACAAAATGTGAAAACATGAGAATATCCATTCTGTCCTGAGACAGGTTTCTGATTGGGACATGTCCACTGATAATTTGGCTTTAAAGAATGAGATGCTTTGCCAGTAAAGGGCATTTATAACTTTAAATCCAATATGTAACATTCATCCTAAATAGCTATATTTATTTATAGTTATAAACTTACAGTAAATATTATAAGGACACTGTTTCAAATTTATTTGGAGATAAAACAGAGAGGAGGAAGGTGTTTGACAGCAAAGAAAACATTGCTTTATAAGAAAACACCAGGTGGCAGCACCAGATGCTAAAGATGCAGCAGAGGAGCTTTTAGTTCAAACCTGGGCCCTGGGGATGCCAAAAGTGTTTACGTTCTGAGAAGATCATTTGTAGAAAAGATAGTGTTCCTTTAGAAAAATAATGCCTATTTTGCAATATAGGATGGAATGTTTAGAGACAGTGTTTTACATGTTACCAGCAGCAAAATCCTAACAAAATAACTTTAAGCATTACCTAATAAACAGTTATGAGGCAAAAGCTGTTTTGGTTTATAGTTACATTTATTTAACCCTGTCAACTTGTGTCCCAATTTACCTGGAAGGATCTAAAGTAAAGAATAAATTTGTATCAGCTTCTAGAAAAGGGCCAGATATCAAATGTAATTATTAAAATTTATTTGTTCACCCTCAAATAAGGAGTAATAATAATGACATCTATTATTATATTCCACAGTATAGCTTAGAAAATAATTTAGTAATAAACATCAAAGTTCTCATTAGATAGGTAAAATTAAAATTTAAAATAATAATCTATAGTTTTTTGTATTCTGCATCAGTAGTTCATCTGGAATTAACACACATTTTAAAATAAGCTAAATTCAGTGTTGTTCATCCAGGCTTTTCTTCTTTTCAAGGAAAGAATGGCAGCACCATGCTGCTCATTATGACATGTGGTAGGAGAGCAGCAGTCCCAGGAAAGTCACACCCTTATAAAATGCACGCTAGGGTTCTATTCCTCTTAAATACTGCTAGTATCATTCACAACTTTCTTGTGAGATCTGAAAGAGTAAGTTTGGCCTATATCTCAGATGCTAAGCAACAGGAAAATTTAAATCAATACAGTGGTTACAGAGCAAAGCAAATGCCCACCAAGATCTTGAAGGAGAGCTTGTCTTATCTGCCTTTATTTGTGTTTAGATATGATTGAAGAATAACAGAAGTATTTCTGTCAGAAGAGAACCAAGCCATTCTCTGTTGGAGGAACATTCTGAGCAAAGGGTAATGTACTCTGTCAGTAAAATGGTTGTTGTCACCCACCTAAACTGTTTTCCAAGTGCTACACTCATGATTCTGAAAGTATTTCCTTCACTTGAATTCAAGTTGAGCCCCTTGAGATAGCTGATTCTAAGAAGTCAGATCAAGAGTTCTAGAGGAAAACTGTTCAGACAAGAGAAGAAATGAAGCAGACATTGTAAAAGCAGAATTGTCAAAAGGAATGCACTTGCACCACCAAGAGCCAAAAGTCAGCCGTTGTAGGCAGATGCGATTCCGAAATGTAATAATGTAGCATAGGGCACTACTCTTTTTGGAAAGCCAGTGGATCACTGCACTAAAATCTGAAATTTACATGGTATGAAAAAGGAAAAACTTCAACTAAAAAACCCACAATACTATGAAGAAAGGGCCTTCTGCTGAAAACAGTGGAATGGGAAATAACTTCTCTAGGTTGGGGAGCTTATGATTTTTTGAATCCTAAGACTTTCTTCCATTTTAGTTAACCAAGCCTGTTTTAAATCTGGCAATGAAAACTTTTCATCTGGCAACTAAAAGGGCCCTATGTTGAATGACCTTTCTATGTCCTCCATTGATGCCTCTGCATCCCCCCAAAGCATGTCTGACAGTGTGGGTGCCAGGTGCCCACTGACAGGGGTGTTCAAGCCTGAGAGTGAGACTTGGGTGCTCTCTGACAGCACCGTGGCATCCACATGGCTCCCTGGCTCTCATCTGAATGCGCAAGTCACTAAGGGGCCATTGCTGTCCTTTTCTTCTGACATTTTCTCCTCCAGAGGACTGGGTGAGTCCAGAAGGTGTCATCTTGTGATACTGTGAACCCAATCAGCCTCTTTTAGCAGTCTTGACTGAGAGAGAACAAGCTGTGCTCAGCCTGTTGGCCCCAGACTTGGAGCACAAAATATGTATTACAACAAGCACAAGAATCCTGAGCCCACTTCTCCCTATCTCTAGCTCTCTAATGAGAACATTAGGTAAATGCATACAAACAGAAAACGGGGTTTGTGAGTCAGAATGCTAAGGAAGTTTCTGATTTGTGGCCTGAGACACAGATCGTTTTACTCTCTGATTCCAGACCCCACACATTTTGGAAGAAAAGCAATAGCCAGAAGATGGGAAAAACAGCTCATATTTATGAGACCAGCTTGAAGCCCATGCCGCACTTAAGAGTTTGGGTTTTCATAGGCAAGGAAACTAGCCATTTTTTTGTTCAATGTTCACAGGAAAACTTGTCCACCATCTGTCTCTTTGATTTTAGAATCATTGTCTTGGAATCTCCTACATCAGAAAATCCACAATCATTTCATTTAAACATGCAACTTAGGAAAAATGACTAGACCATCTCCAAAGAAATAAAATAAAATAAAATAAATTAAAAATAAAAGATGTCTTACCATCTCTCTAGTTTAATATTTTACAATAGTTTGAATAACTTTTGTTCTACTAAAACAATTTAAAGACTCAGCTCTTGAAGACTGTAGGACTCCTTACTACCAAGAACCTGTGATTTGGAGAGTTCTAACATGTTGGGCATTTAAGTAGTAAGCCATGAAGGAAAGGCTTCTCATTTCCTATTTTTCACCTTTTGGTGTTTTTTAAGGTGACACGGGAAACTGCATCCACTTCCTGGCTTAAGTACAGGACAAAGAGTATGGACTGTACCCTTTCTTGTGGGTAACCACCCTCAGAAGCATGCCTACCCAATCATAGTTGATAATGAGACTAAGAGTAAGAGCCAAATAGCTTCATAATTCAGGTTGGAGACACCTGGGATTGTGCTGGTTTAGAATGACCCATGTTCACAGTTAGGACCCTGTGATTAGCCCCACCTAGGGTTTAGAGCAGCAATAGGACTGTATTCCTCCCAGAACCATGACCATATGTCTAGTTGTTTCAGTGACTGTGCTGAGGCTAAAAAAAAGCATGTTGTATTTGTAGAGCATGTGTATTTATGAAAGTCTGAAAGTGTTCCAATGTTTAATTATTGTTAAAGCCATTTGAGGTTTTTGACACAGATTCTATTTTAGTAAGATAAACTCAGCATAACCCGGCATTGCCAAAAATGAGTTCCTAAGGTAGATGACTAAAATAAACCAACAATAAATATTGGCTGTTGGAATGAGAATTATATTTTGTTAATGTAGACAAAGCATTAATGACTCATTTTCAAATAACAATCTCTCCTAAGGGTTATTGTTATGAGGGATCAGAGAAGAAAGAAGTTCATCTCTCCTTTAGGCAGCAGGATTGAAGAAGAATATGAACCCATCAGGCAAGGATGTTTTTGTATTTACTTTGCCAAGAGAGATATAGACTCTGGAATCCAACAGGGGTCAGCTCAGAAAGGCTGCATTGAGGCAGAAATGAGATATCCCAAGGGCTGAAGCAGCTGATTCTGAGAACAGTTTTCTCTCATTCCCCTGGAGGCAGAATGCACCGCCAGGTACATCTAATGAATATTATAGAGCATGAATTACCTTATCAGTTACACTGGGTGTTGCCATGTTCTTTTGCTGCTTGGAATTGGTGGGAGCATTTAGGTCACCTTTACTTCTTAAGGTCAAATTCTGAACTTTCGGTATACTAGGTTGAGCTCGACAAACCCTCTGGTGTACCAGAAGGTGATCAGGGACAAAGGTCTGGCTACAGTTTGCACAGGGCACAAGCTGAGCTTGGCTTGAAGCCTCTTGGCTGGACTGTCCAGTTGCAAGGGTCTTGGGCTTCTGTGGGAGGGGCTGGCGGTGCTCTCTAGGGAGCCTGTCATTTTCCATTTTCCACTTTTCCAGGCATTTGGGTTCATGAATAGGAAGGGAAAGGGTGCCAAATTCCCTACCACAAATGTAGCAGATGAGAGTTCTCGGTCTGGCTGGGATACCACTAGAAGCTTTCTTGAAACCAGTAAGACTGTCAGAACTTTTGGGCTTTGTCATTCTAGGACCCTCACCCTTGGGCTTGCAGCTTCTCTGTTGAACAAGGAGACGATCTGTCAAGAACGTGCAGTCACAGGATTTACAGGGCAGCAGCTGAACCTGGGAATTCCGAAATGCTGCCTCATTGGCTGCCTGAAGACTGTAGCCCCCACTGCCACTGATGGGCTGGGGTTTAGAGGGCTCTGGTCTCCTCTGGTGCTTGGGTAACTTGCTGTTTTCAATATGCCACTTCTCCAAGCACTGGGGCTCATGAATGGCAAGTGACTGTGACCCAAATTCTCTGCCACAGATGTAGCATATGTGGAGTCCAGGCCTGCGGGACAGTATCACAGGGGGCTGAGGCTGTCCTTCAGACATCACTCTACTTGACCGTTTTGATAGTATCACTGTTCCAGGTCTATTTTGCTGAGCATTTGCCTTTATGTTTTCACTAGGATTGACAAACTGTACTTCTGGCAAAAGGTTAGAATGGGAGTCACTAGATAGTACAGGTTGGTTGATAAGGAAGGTAGGCTCTTTAGAGTAATAGAAAGTTTGGTGCAGGTTGTTGGAAATCCTCTTCTCTTTTTCTTTTTCCATGAATAAAGAAGGCTTTCTCTAGTGCCTGTCTGATTTCAGGCCAGACTCATTCTGGGCTCCTGCTTAGAATGAAGGGTGGTGAGGTCAGCTGTCCTGGGGTTCCAGGTCATTGCCAAAACCTTGTCCCAAAGACTGTGATTCAGAGCTTCACTGCAAAGCAGCATCTGGAGTGTCAGCAAGTCCTCACTGAACCTCAGCTGTCTCACAGATCTGTAGATTGAAGTGGGGAAATAAATTGAGAAGTTATTACACACACACACACACACACACACTCCTTAGATCATCACCTGTAAAGGGCGAATTTTTTCTTAATTGGCCTTGTATTCTCTTTGGCTAATCAGCCCATGTGATTTGTTCCACAAACATTAAAATAAACGTGAAAAATATCTTTATTTATGAATTGTACTGTTGCCATATTGAAAATATTCTTCTGCCCAAAGGCTGACAAGGCCAGCACACCACTGAGACAGACGGCACAAACCATGATTCTGAGTCCAGGGTGGTGAGGCTGGAGAAGAGGAAAATGTGAACTGGGAAAATTGGATTAATGAATTCAACAGATCATGTAAAAATACATCCTTCCAGAAGAGAAAGTGGATCTAAGGCCCCAGAGAATATCCCCATCTCAGAGATTCCCGGCTTTTAGTGATATGGATCCCTTTGACAGCTACGTAAGCCTATGGGCTTCTGAGGATGCTTTTGAAAATAAAAAAGTAAATTTTTGTGATACCAATTTTGTTGAAATTTGTTAAATATTTTTAGTTGTGATACACATTTTAATTGAAGTGTAGTAGTGCCACAGGCTTATAAGTGTCCATGAAGGCTAAGTGAAGAATCTTGGTGAGATACCTGCCTATCTTCCATGGAATGAAGATGCTCAGATGTTGCTTGATACAGTTTTTTGGTATAAAATTCACTTTCTTGTTTTCAATATGTATGTCTTCAAAGTACTTTTCATAAAAATTGGCCACTGTTTTTCTCAAACCAACCAGAAGAAAGGACTGATAAGATGAAAAAAATGGTGTTATGGGCAGAAGCCTAATTAGTTTTTATTTGTTTCTTTGTTTGGTACCAGGGATTGAACTCAGGACCTTGTGCTTCCAAGGCAGGCAGCAGCACCACTGGGCTAAATCCCCAGCCCCGTAATTAGTTTTTAATCACAGGGAAAGCCATGAGTAAATTTTACCAGGGGTTGACAGCCCCAAGGAACCCCCTTCTGGTTGATAGCCCCAAGGAAGATTGTTTTCAGAAGTCCCAACACCTTGTTCATTTCCTGGATGGCTCAGATCAGGGTTAGAGACTCTAATGCAGGCATGTCCAACCTGCAGCTTGCAGGCTACGTGTGACCCTGGACAGCTACAGTGGAAATGTGGCCTCACACGATCTTAAAATTTCAACATTTTCACATGAATTTTTAGTGATATTTTCTCAACTCAATTGCTAGTGCTTGAGCTGGGGCTGCGCATGTGAGGACAAAATGCTGTATACGGGAGGGTTCAGTGCATGCTGATCCCGACTCCTGTAACCACCACACTCAGTTATTTCAATTGAAACCTGCTTGTACCATGAATTACACGCTCTTGTGCAACTTTAGTGAGTAAAATTTGATCACAATAATTGTATTTCAATCTACCCATGTATGTACATGTGAAAACAGGCATTTAATGTCATTTGGCAGACATGGAAGCTTTCTTAATTTACATGAGGTCAAAGACAATTTCTTTCCACTTAGTGCACCCCAGACAAGCCAAAAGGTTGGATGCTTACTTTTACTAAAGCATCCATTTGGATGGCAGCAGAAATTGCACTTGAAGGGAGAAGAGGCTCTGCACCCCAACACAAACACAAGAACTCATAGAGAGCAAGCACAGCAGTGCTGCTGACATGGAAATGAGACACATCAGACTTACAAGGGATGAAAGGCTGAGATCTTAGCCCAGTGCCTATATTTTGGTGCCAAGAAAAGTTTGAATCTTTGCAGTCCAGAGTATCAAATCAGGTCTGGCAGAGAGAAGGAAGTTATTCTTCATTTTGACATATCCTAAAACAGTGATATTAACACATGTGGCAAAAGAATGTGTTGGCCCCAAGCAGTGGGCAACAAAGAAAGTGAAACTCAGAGAAATTTATCACTTGATCTGTACCCTCCAGAAGAGAAAGTGGATTGAGGGAACATAAGGGATAGAGTAAACATTTCACTAGGTTTTATCAGCACATGGGTAAAATAATTCCCAAGACACTATGCTTCATTGTTCTAGTTTCTTATTCACCAAGGCCCCTTTTTTTTTAAAAAAATTATTTTATTGGTACATTTTAGGCATACAATATAATGACATTCATCATTGGAAATTTACACCTTTACACAATCTCTTGAGGTTCTTATTTTTCCCCCTTCCCCTGCCCTCCCTTCAACCCCTCCATCAAAGACTTTGTTTCCTTTTTTTCATTTTCTCATATTAATTCCATTCCCTTCTTTCCTTTCCCCTACCCCTCCCACTTCCCCTTCCCCTTTGCCCTTTTCTTCCTATTTCACATTATCTATTATACCTTACAGTCCTTATTTACACTTTCAGTTTCTCACACTAGAGAAACTATTCGGTATTTACACATGTGTGTCCTATTTATTTCCCTTAAGAGTATCACCTCAATGTGCATCCATTTAGCTATAAATGTCTCTAATTTCTTATATTTTATGGCTGAGTTTTACAAAAAAAACACATTTTCTTTATCCAGTCTCCAGTTGGTGGCCATTTGGGCTGCTTGCAAGTTTTAGCTATTACAAACTATGCTGCTCTGAATATGGGTGCACATATATCACTGTGGTATGATTCTTTTAATTCTTTGGGGAAGATCCCCAGCAGGGGAATAGCTGGGTCAAATGGGACTTCCAGTCCTAGTTCTTTAAGGTAACCCCATACTGATTTCCACAGTGGTTGCACCAGTCAACACTCTCACCAGCAGTGGAGCAGGGTTTCTCTTTCTCCACAACCCTGCCAGCATTTGTTATTGGTTGATTTCATGATAGCAGTTATTCTTTGTGGGGTGAGGGAGAATCTGAGCTTTCTTTTCATTTGCATCCCTGAAATGACCAGTGATGTTGAACATTTTTTCATGTATTTATTTGCTATTTCTACTTCTTTGTCTGAGAAATGTCTGTTCATTTCAGATGCCCATTTTTGGACTGGATCTTTAAATTTGGGAGGTCTGACTTTTTAAAGTTCTTTATAGATTCTAGGTAGTAGACCTTTGTCTGAGGAAGAACAGGTGAAGATTTTTTCCCACATTATGGATTGTCTCTTCACACTGCTGGTGGTTTCTCTTGCTGTGCAGAAGCTTTTGAATAAGAAGAGATTCCACTTGTTGATTGTTTGTGCTAGTTCACGGGAAACTGAGGTTTTGTCCATGAAATCATTTCCTACACCAATGTTTTCAAGAGTTCTACCTAACCTCTGTTCCAGCCGGTTCAGCGTTTCTGTTTTAATATTTAGATTCTTAATCCATTTTGATTTTAGTTTAGTGTACTGTGGTGAGAGATATAGGTTTAGTTTTAATCTTTGGCAAAGTGAAACTCTATTTTTCCAGCACCATTTATTAAAGAGGCTATCTTTCCTCCAGTGAGGGTGTTTGGCTTCTTTATCGAAGATGAGATGACTGAGTGTGTCTGGAGTCATTTCTGCATCTTCTAATCTGTTCCACTGGTCCTCAGGTCTGTTTATTTGCCAGTACCATGGTGTTTTTATCACAGTAGCTTTGTAGTATAGTTGCAGGTTGGGGATTGTGATACCCCCTGCCATGACTCTGTTAACCTCTGCTTGCTATTCTGAGTCTCTCCTTGTTCCAAATGAATTTTTGGATTGTTTTCTCAAGGTCCGTGAAGTATGCTGCCTGGATTTCATTTGGGATTGCATTGATCTATATAGCAATTTTGGAAGTATGGACATTTTCACTATATTGATTCTTCCTACCCAGGAGCAAGGGATGTCTTTCCATTTTCTGATATCATCTTCATTGTCTCTTTTCAGAGTGCTACAATTTTCAGAGAAGAGGTTTTTGATTTCTTTGGTTAGGTTGATTCCTAGGTATTTCAGTTTTTTGCATGCTATTGTGCAAGTAATTGTTTGCCCAATTTCTCTCTCAGTGAATCTATTGTTTGTGTAAGGGAAAGCTACTAATTTTTGTGTGTTGACCTTGTATCCAACTACTTTACTGAATTTGGTTATTAATTCTAGAAGACTTTTGGTGGAGTTCTTGGGGTCTTCTATATAGTGTCATGTTATCTGCAAGCAATGACAATTTGACTTCTTCCTTTCCTATCTTTATTCCTCTTATTTCTTTCTCTTGTCTAATTGCTGTGGCTAAAGTTTCCAAAACTATATTGGACAAGAGTGGTGATAGTGGACATCCTTGTCTTGTTCCTGATTTTAGTGTGAAGGATTTCAGTTTTTGACCATTTAGCATGATATTGGCTGTTGTTTTGTCATAGATGGCTTTTATCAGATTGAGGTAGAGACTATGTATTCCAATTTTTTGTAGGGTTTTTATCAAAAATGTGTGTTGGATTTTGTCAAATGCTTTTTCTGCATCTATGGAGATAATCATATGGTTTTTTCCTTGGCTCTATTGATACAGCGTATTACATTGATTGACTTGCATATGTTAAACCATCCCTGCATCCCTGGGATGAATCCCACTTGGTCAGGTTGTATGATCTTCTTGATGATCTGAATTCTATTTGCCATTATCTTATTAAGGATTTTTGCATGTATGATCATTATTGAGTTTGGCCTATAGTTCTCTTTTTCAGTTGGGTTTTTCTCTGCTTTGGGGATGAAGGTGATACTTGCTTCCAGGAATGAATTCTGGAGTATTGCTTCCCTTTTAATTTCATTAAAGAGTTTAAATAGTAGTGGCAGTAGTTGCTCTCTAAATGTCTTGTAGAATTCGGTACTGAAGCTATCAGAATCTAGGCTTTTCTTAGTTGATACGTTTTTAATTATGTTTTTAATTTCGTTGGTTGATATTGGGTTGTTCAGAATTTTTAGGTCTTCTTCATTCAACTTTGGTAATTCATATGTATCTAGGAATCTGTCCATTTCTTCTGTTTTCCATCTTATTGGCATATAGGTTCTGGAAGTAGGTATTGATGATCCTCTGGATTTCTGCTGGGTCTGTTGTAATTTCACCCTTTTCATTCCTAAGTGCATGGATTTGGGCCTTTTCTTTCCTTTTTCTGAAAAGTTTGGCTAAGGGTTTGTCAAGTTTGTTTATTCTTTCGAAGAACCTACTCTTGGCTTCATTGATTTTTTTGTATCATTCTCTTCATCTCCATTGATTTCTGCCCTGATCTTTATAATTTCCTCCTTTCTATGAGCTTTGGGTTTGTCCTGCTCTTCTTTTTCTAGAAGCTTGAGGTTCAACATCAGGTTATTTAATTGGGCTCACTCTATTTTCCTAATATGAGTATTCACTGTGATTTTCCCTTGTAAGACTCCTTTCATTACGTCCCATAGATTCCGATATGTTGTATTGTCATTGTGATTTAATTGAAGGCACTATCTGATTTCTTCTTTAATTTTCTCTGTGACCCATTGGTTATTCAGAAGTATGTTGTTCAATTTCCATGTGTTTATGAAGTTTTGGGGGTTTCTTTTGCTACTGATATCCAATTTCATCACACTATGGCCTGATAATATACAGGGGATAACTTCAATTCCTTTGCACTTAAACACATTCTTTTAGTGAGTATGTAGTCTATTTTGGAAAACGAACTGTGTGCAGCTGAAAAGAATGTGTATTCTGATTTTGTGGGATGAAACACTCTGTAAACATCTCTTAAGTTCATTTGTTCGAGTTCGAGTGATTTCTAGTGTTTCATTACTTATTTTTTGTCTTGTTGATCTATCTATTTGTGACAGTGGGGTACTGAGATTCCCCCACTACTATTGTACTAGTGCATATATGACTTTTCATGTCTGTTGGTATTTGTTTTATATAGTTGGGTGCAGTAGCATTTGGTGCATATATATTTATGATTGTCATCTCTTCCTCTTGGATTGTCCCCTTTACAAGGATGTAGTGTCCTTCTTTGTCTCTCTTAATCAGTGTTGGTTTGAAATCCACTTGATCTGCAAAGAGGATAGCTACTCCTGCTTTTTTGGTGGGGGGAGTTCCTGTCACATGGAGTATTGCTTTCCACCCTTTAACTTTCAGTCTATGAATTTTCTTTTTGAATTAAGCATATTTCTTGTATGCAGCATATTGTTGGATTTTGCTTCTTGACCCATTCTGCCAGTCTATTTCTTTTGATTGGTGAATTGAGATCATTAACATTGATGGTTATAACTGATATGTATGGAGTTATCATTTTCATGACTTTTTCTTTTTGTTGGATTCTCCCCCTTTACATTTAATTTCTTGTCATGCCCAATAGATTTATTCTGCTGTGCTTCCTCTGGTTGTGATTCTCATTGTCTTTTCCTAGGATATTATCTAAAAGTTTTTGGTGTGCGGGTTTGGTATTCATGAGTTTCCTAAGGTGCTCTTTGTGATGAAAGTATCTTATTTCTCCATCAATTTTGAAAGATAGTTTTGCAGGGTACATCAATCTGGGATGGAGGCTGTTTTCCTGTAGGGCTTGAAATACATCGCTCCAAGCTCTTCTTGCCTTGAGGGTTTGTGTTGAGAAGTCTGTTGTGATTCTGATGGGCTTTCCTTTGTATGTGATTTGTTTCTTTTCTCTAACTGCATGTAGAATTTTGTTCTTCTGTTGGGTTTCTGGAATCTTAGCCTATATGCCTATGTGTAGATTTTTTTTGATCAAGGCTATTTAGAGTCCTATCTGCCTCACTTATCTGTATGGGAAGTTCTTTTCCCCTGCTTGGGAAGTGTTCTGTCATTACTTCCTTGAACAGTTTTTTTATGTCATCTGCACTCTCTCCTGTTTCTTCGTTGACTCCAGTCAGTCTTATGCTATTCTTGTTTGCATCATCTAGCAGCTGCTGGATTGATTTCTTGTGGTCCCTTACAATTTTGAAGCAATTTTCCTTTTCCTGGTCATTAATTGGAATCTTACCTTCTATATCTGAAATTCTGCTCTCACATTGTCTCATTCTGCTGTGTAGACTTTCAATGGAGTTTTTAATCTCCTGGAAATCTGTTTGTATCTGTTTTATGGATTCCATTTGTTTCCTATGTTGGGATTCCATCATGTTCCTCAGCTCCTTTATTTTTTTTTATCTTTGTCCTCTCTGGATTTATTAATCATGTCTTGCACTATGGGCACAATGTCTGCTGTTATCTGAGAAATTATTTCTGATTTCACTTTTTCTAGGTACTCTTTTGTTGCCCGTTTAGGGAATCCAATTTTTTGAATATCAGAGTGTTTCATCTCCTTTTCCTTTGGGGTTGCTGTACATGATATGGAAGTCTGGTTTTGAGTCTTGTTTACGTGTCTTATCATTTTGATGGGATGGGGGGGGTCCTGTTGGCTCCAGCACAGCTCACTTTCTATGGGCTGGGAATAGTGGAATGGCAGCCTGGAAGCCCCTTCCTCTGGGCTTGGAGTGGTAGGACAGCAGCTGGGAAGCCCCTTCTCCTGGGATGGGAGTGGTGGAACAGGGGCCCAGAAGCCCCTTCCTCTAGGCTAGGAGTGGTGGAACCCATGAAGGCCCTTTTAATTTGGCTTCCCTTTTTCCCTGATACCAGAAAGTTACAAACACTAAACATACTGAAGAAAACAGATTAGAAAAATCAATGCAATCAAATAACCTCCTTTCCACTAAGCTCTCTCTTTCACAAGCACACATGCACATAGTCAGTGCTGTTCCCAGATTAGCACCCTGACAGAGGCCTGTGACTGGCCACCAAAACTCCTCCATCTTCATCTAATGAGGCAAAAAGTAAAATCTATGTGCCACATACTGCACTAAATTTTTATATACATAATATCAATTAATTCTCATAATACGAGGAAGCAGGTATTATTATTTCAATTTTATAAACAAATTGTGACTCAGGAAAGTAAGTTTCCCAAGATACTCTAAATGACAGAACTGGAATCAATTCCAGTTCTCTTTGGCTCCAATATGTGTTTCCTTCCATTATTCATTCCACTTAAATTCCACCAGCAGGGCTTCTTCTGTTTAGTTTTTAAACCTGTTTTAATGTACTATTCATATGCCTTCTGGGAAGGTAACAAAGCTCTCACCAGCCTTTGTGCTCCCTTCTAGGAGAAGCAAGAGGCAGAAAGGAGGAGGGAGTAGACAGCACAGATGGAAAAAAAAAGAGAAAGGATTGAGGCTTCTGAAGACAAGGTTTTTTCCTATGTAATGGATCATTTCATTTTGCTACATATGTGGTTTGCTAGATGAAGTTGTTTTCCTCAATAAAATGCAGTACAGATCCTTTTCCTGATCTCACCAACATCTTAAGAAAAGTGGACATAACCAGATAGGGGGGAGGATTAGTGAGGCAGAGTGGGGTCATTTGTCTTTACAGTAGATGCAGGGCAAGCGTAAAAGCTTCCCAAGGTGGCCAGGTAGTGCTCACTTTGCAACCAAGGCTCCATTTGGATTAGGGGCAGGTCTTTATTGCACACAGTGCCTGTGTATTGAAAACATTCTCTGCAGCAAATGTGACAGAACATTTTAAAATTCCATTTGAGTCTTCATTTTGTCTTTTTCTACTATCCCATTCCTCCTGAAATTTATATCATCATGATATAAGGAATCGAAGAATAAAAGATGAGGTAGTGAGTGAAATTTTTGTAAGCTGTTATATCTGATGGAGAAATTTATGATGTTTCTTCCAGTGGTTTTCCTCAGGCAATGTGCCATGGCACAGCACGGTCAGTTGCTCTATTCTATAACTTAGTTCTGAAAGAAATAGTGTGGGAAAATACTAAATACATATACTTAAAACACTTAAGAAATTGGCCTGTCCCCTAGACACATTGTAAAGCAATGTTGCTCGTTTACAAGGAGAACCACTTTGCAAAGCTAGCCAGCCTCACTCCAAGTATCTGTGCAGAAATGTTCACTCAGTTGGCCTGAATGCTTTATTTTGACCATTTTTGCACATTGGACATTTAAAGAATGTCTTGAAAGGCTCACATTTTATCAATATGATGCCTTTTTTCCATTCCTTTTGGGGTTCATGGGAAGGGAAAGGCAAATTCACCAAGATGAATGTAATAACTATGTAAATCCAAAACCCATTTTGGCAGTAAGTCTTTTTTTTTTTTTTTTTAAAGAGAAAGGAAAGAATACACCAAAAGTGTGATTAAACCTTTTAAGAAATATTTGAGGCCTTTAAAATAAAATAAATACAATTGGTACATGACATGGCTCCTTTTTTGTTAGTGTGGAATTCAAGAATTAAGAATTCTTTTTAAATAGAAGAATCAGAAAAAGTTGAAATAAATAGTGCTTTGTTTTCAATATTCTTTTTTCACCCCATTCAGCAGCTTCACTTTCTCCAGCCTGGTATCCTCATACACTCTCTGGTCTTTCTTACCAATGAAATCTTCCAGAAAAGAGATGATAGATTCATTCTTTCCAGGGTTTATGAGCAATGATTCCCTCCCAGAGTCTGGTGGAGATAGTTTCCTACCGATAGTTATTCTGCCCAATTTCCTCAAATTAACACAGCCCTAAGTTTTAGCTGGGCACTTGTTTCCCAACTAAAATCTGCCAGTTCCTTTGTAGCTAATGTAAGTACTGGTGAGACTTGTAAGATGTTCTTGAAAAGTGGGGCACAACCAACTTCTCTCCCTTTTCTTCATACTGATGCTTAGAGCACAGAGGGGGAGCAGCCATCTCAGAACACATTATATCCATGTAACCCTAACATGACAGGGCAGAGACCCTGACAGTTTGGGCTCCTGACAAATGCGAAGGTCACTATATGAGCTCCAGAGTACCTTGGATTTTATTCACATAAGAGAAATGTCTGTTTGTATTTCATCTATTTATTAGAGGTCACTTACATGAAAACCCAATACTAAATGAGATTAAACTATGTTGTATTAATGCTCTTTGTTTTAGCACAAAATGAATTCTAACAGTAATATCGCAAATGTCAAGATCTTCCTTTTTAAAAGATCAGTTTTTTTAAAAATTTAGGGTGGTATATGTTTGGGGCAAACTATCGTATTGAAATATATAGTTTTCTCTGAAAATAAAATACTCGAGATTATAAATACTGAAACAATGGTTCTTACGGAATTGATTCACAACACTTCTCTTCTTAGAGATATTTTTCAAAAAATATTTAATGACGTTTTTCTTTAAGAAAATAAAAACTCTTTTTACCCATGGGCTTTATAAAGAACTAGGAAGGGCTACTGCTGCCCCAGTAATTAACTCAGTGTGGAGAGACTCTCACCTGCCCTCTGCATTCAACTTCCTGATGCCTCAGTGAGACTCTGCACACAGTGAGACTCCACCACTGTGCTCTGCCAATGCCAGCCTTGGAGGCAGCATGTGGACAGGAGGGAGATTAGGGATCACTTCCGGTTGAAGACTTCCTCCTACTTGTGGGCACCATGAACATCACTCTAGGAGCCCTCTTTATCCCTGCAGCAGCTGCTCTTTGCTGTAGCAGCAGCTGAGTTCCCTTTACAGTTTTTCCAACACTCTTAAAAGCAGACACATGGAGGGCAGGGGATTTAGCTCAGTGGTTCTGCTGCCTGCCTCTCAAGTGGCAAGGTCTAGAATTCGATCCCTGGTACCAAAAACAATAAAAGCAGACTCATGGACTCTCCCCCATCAGACACCCTCCTCAGCCTACCTCAGCTTCTCCTTAGGATCTGGCCTTTAGATCTGATTTTCAACTCTACCTGTGGCTCTTCTAAGTTTTAATAATTAAGCCCCTTTCCTTCGATCCTTCAGTCCTAGGGGATTGGAGCAGTCACGTCCCTTTGGTGCTTTTTAAAAATCCTGTTAGTTATTTAGGTAACGACTTCATTCCTAGTTAATAGCACTGTTGATTATATTCTCTTTGTTTAAATAACTGGTATTGTTTCTGTCTTCTGACAGATACAATCAAATGCAGAATATAAGTAATAAAACTCTGTGGTATTCAAGCTGCATATTGTTTTACTATTGCAATAAATATAAATGCCAAGGAATTTTCTTATAGGATCTGAGAAAATAAGATATTTACCTTTATGTTCACAACTCATTCAGCCACAAAAATAACATATTTTTTTAAGGTTTACACCATCACTATACTCTCAGAACTGGAAAATACTGCTTTTCTATTTGCCACTTACTTAACTAAATTATAAGGGGAAACCTGCCATTTTAAGCATATTTCTATTTTCCCTAATTTTATATGAAACTCTTTCTCTGCTGATTACTCAACCACAAGTCACTGTTGTTATAGAGGGTGATGAAGTACTGCAGTCCTGCTCACAGAACAGCAGTGCCCTGCAGGGTTTGGGGAATGGCCCAGTTCACACTGGCTGGTTGTCTAAACTAATTTCTGGGTCGTACTCTTCAGCACATCTGATGTGAGTGGACAAAAGGCCATGTGAGAACAACTGGAACAGTGTTTGAAAAGTAAAAAATAGAAACACTTTTAGAAAAGCCATTTAGCCTGAAGCATGGCTTTGAGGGAATATTGCCATTCCCAGACTGATTTTGAGTAGCTAATAAAAATTTCCCTTTCTTTTTCCCTCCTTCCTAGTAAAAAAATTACAAACCAAGAAAAGTTGTTTCACTCAAGCTAACTATCAAATGTGGACATAATAGTCTATGGTGTTAGAAAATCTATGGAAACAAAAAAAACCCTTCTAAATAGAGTCTTCTGCAAGGACACTTTCTGTCATTGAGGATCATAATATCACCCTACGAAAGCTATTGTTAGAGCAGGCCTATACTTTTCATTCTATTTTGAGTATCTAAATCACAGAGTACCCAAGAGTTATGAATGCCACACAGGTATGACCACGTAATTATTATGTTGACAATTGGAGTGGTGGAGAACTGGTTATGGAAACCATCAGTATAATCTCACTAGAGGCCTATAATGTATAGAACTTCAAAGGATAGGCAAAAAGAAAAAAAGAAGATGGTGGAAGATTGAGGAGTCAGTGGAATCAGGCTATTGAGTAACAAGTGTTAAAGGAATTTATTAACCACATTTTTTCATATTTAGGATAATTCTACCCAAGGTATTGGCTCGTAGGCCAAATATAGCCTATAGAGCCTACATTGCCATGTGGCAACATCCAACATAAGCTCAGGCTGTGCCTAAAAAAATAGACATGTAGACCAATGGAATAGAACAGGAGACACTGAAACAAACCTGTGCAATACTACAGCTATCTGAGTTTTGACAGCAAAAAAAACTTACGTTGGAGAAAAGACAGCTTCTTTAACAAATGGTTCTGGGAAAATTGGGCATCCACATGCAAAAGATTGAAACTAGATTCCTATCTCTCATTCTGTAATAAAATAAAATGAAAATGAATCAAGGATCTAGATATAAGACTGGAAACTTTGAAACTACTAGAAGAAAACAGGAGAAGCACTTTGAACCTACAGGCACAAGTGAAGACTTCCTGAACAGGACTCCAAAAAACACAGGAAAAAAAATATCAAGAATCAATAAATCAGACTATATCAAATTAAAAAGCTTACACACAGCAAAAGTAACAGTCAACAGACTGAAAAGACAACCTAAAAAATGGGAGAAAATTTTTGTTAGCTACCCTTTTGATAGAGAATATCCAGAATACATAAAGAGCTCAACAAACTAACACCAAAAAATATCCAATTAATAAGTGGGCAAATGAGTTGAACAGACATGTTTCAAAAGAAGTATCACTAATAGTCAATACCCATAAGACATATTCAAACTTCTCAACGATTAATAAAATGCAAATAGAAACCACACTGAGGGCTGGGGATTTAGCTCAGTGGTGCTGTGCCTGCCTCACAAGCACAAGGTCCTGAGTTCGATCCTTGGTACCAAAAAACCCCCGACAACAACAACAAAACCCCCAAAAAACCACATTGAGATTCCATCACATCCCTGTCAGAATGGCTATTATTAAGAACACACACACACACACACACACACACACACACACACACACACGCTGGTGAAGATGCAGAGATGCAGGAGAAATCTTCTACACTGTTGGTGAAAATGAAACTACTGCAGCCACTACGGAAATCAGAAGAGAATCCTTAAAAAGCCTAAAAATAGGAATACCATTCAATCCAGCTATACAACTCTTTTGTATATTCCTAAAAGATTTAAAGACTACAGAATTAAAGACCAAAGAAAATGTAGTATATACACAGAATGGAATATCACTCAGCCATAAGCTTTTCTGTAGATGAACAACAGACTCACTGAGAGAGAAATAGGGCAAACAATTACTTTTACAATAGCATCCAAAAAACTGAAATACCTAGGAATCAACCTAACAGAAATCAAAGACCTCTTCTCTGAAAACTATAGCACTCTGAAAGGAGAGAATGAAGATGATATCAGAAAATGGAAAGACATCCCCTGCTCCTGGGTAGGAAGGATCAACATAGTGAAAATGCTCATACTTCCAAAACTGCTACATAGATCAATGCAATCCCAATTGAAATCCCAGCACCATACTTCATGGACCTTGAGAAAACAATCCAAAAATTCATTTGGAACAAGAAGAGACCCAGAATAGCAAAAGAAATTCTAGGTAACAGAGTCATGGCAGGGAGTATCATAGCCCCCAACTTGAAACTATACTACAAAGCTACTGTGATAAAAACAGCATGGTATTGGCAAAGAAACAGACCTGAGGACCAGTGGAACAGATTAGAAGATGCAGAAACAACTCCAGCTACACTCAGCTACCTCATCTTTGACAAAGGAGCCAAATACCCTCACTGGAGAAAAGATAGCCTCTTTAATAAATGGTGCTTGAAAAATAGGGTTTCATCTTACCAAAGATTAAAACTAAACCTATATCTCTCACCATGCACTAAACTAAAATTGAAATGGATGAAAGATCTAAATATTAAAACAGAAATGCTGAACCGGCTGGAACAAAGGTTAGGTAGAACTCTTGAAGACATTGGTGTAGGAAAAGACTTTATGAACAAAACCTCAGTTGCCCATGAAGTAGCACAATCAACAACTGGAATCTCTTGTTATTAAAAAGCTTCTGCACAGCAAGCAAAACCATGAGCAGTGTGAAGAGACAACTCACAATGTGGAAAAAAATCTTCACCTGCTGTTCCTCAAAGGTCTACTATCTCGAATCTATAAAGAACTTAAAAAAAATCAGACCTCCCAAATTTAAAGACCCAATCCAAAAATGGGCATGTGAAATGAACAGACATTTCTCAGAAAAAGTAGAAATAGCAAATAAACATATGAAAAAGTGCAACATCACTGGTCATTTGAGAGATGCAAATGAAAAGAATGCTGAGATTCCACCTCACCCCAGAAAGAATGACTGTTATCATGAAATCAATCACTAACAAATGTTGGTGGGACTATGTGGAAAGAGGAACACTGCTCCACTGTTGGTGGGAGTGTAGACTGGTGCAACCACTGTGGAAATCAGTATGGAGACACCTCAAAGAACTAGGACTGGAAGTCCCATTTGACCCAGCTATTCCCCTGCTGGGGATCTTCCCCAAAGAATTAAAAGAATCATACCACAGTGATATATGTGCACCCGTGTTCATAGCAGCACAGTTTGTAATCGGTAAAACTTGGAAACAGCCCAAATTCCCATCTACTGGAGACTGGATAAAGAAAATGTGTTTTTTTTTTTGTTTTTTTTAAATCGAGTACTACTCAGCCATAAAAGAAATTAGAGATATTTATAGCTAAATGGATGCACACTGGGGCAATATTCCTAAGTGAAATAAATAAGACACATGTGTGAATACCGAATAGTTTCTCTAGTGTGAGAAACTGAAAGTGTAAATAAGGACTATAAGGTATAATAGATAATGTGAAATAGGAAGAAAAGGGGCAAAGGGGAAGGGGAAGTGGGAGGGGTAGGAAAAAGGAAAGAAGGTAATGGAATCAATATGAGAAAATGAAAAAAATGGAAAAAAGTCTTTAAATAGACAGGGATGGAGGGGTTGAAGGGAGGGCAGGGGAAGAGGGAAAAATAAGAACTATGAGAGATTATGTAAAGGTGCAAATTTCCAATGATGAATGTCATTATGTTGTATACCTAAAATGTACCAATAAAATAATATTTTAAAAAGTTAAGTGTCATATGTTTCATATGAGCAATCAAAAGAAGAGATGACAGGAAAGTGGAAAGTAGAATATTAGGGTTGAGGAAGGAGATCAGAAGCAGGGGATGAAGAGAGAAGAGGCTAATGGGGATGAAAATAATAAAAATGTCTTATATGCATGTGCCACTATACCAAAACAATCTAATTATTTTGTATTACTAAATGCATTAATAAAATAATATGTCAAAAAAGCTGTACAATAGAGGGATAGGGCTAAAAACAAACCAAAAAAGGCCGATCTCCAAAGTTTTTCACCAATCTGATTCATTCATTTATAGTTCATGCTTTATCTTCAGGGGCATTTGAGTTTGTGACCACTTTGATCCTTGCTTGAAACTGTTCCTTTCACACATTTTTCTTCTTAATTAAATATTTGATAATCCCTTAAAGGAACTGGGAATCCCAGCTCTTCAGAAACTGGAAAGTTATCCTATCTTTTTTTGGAAGATATTACTGAAAAACACAGCATATTCACTGTGAAAATTTAGAAAGGAACCTTTCTAATGAAAATAAAGTAAGGTTGAAATACAAGGAGGGAGGAAAATTCCAAGAAAAAAAGAAATAATCGGTGACTTAAGAGGAAATGTTCAAAGTTATTGGAGCATCATAACAGATGATGCTTGTAATTTCAAATAGAAGAAAAAAAATGCTTCCAGTGTTTAGAACATCCATACGAGACATCACAGAAGAAGAAAAAGGAAAACACAAAAATGTGTTTTGCAGGTCATCTGCATATTTTTGATGGCATTCGTGTAATTATTTATCAGTTGATATAATACGAGCAATTATTGTATCACAGCCAGTGGACTTACTTTACCACTGAATGACTCTCCAGATAAGAAATTCTAGATGTTTTCTATCATTTGTAAATAATCAATTAAAAGATTATAAATAAGCTATTAACAATACAAAGAATTGTTAGATTTTCAAGATTTGGTATGGAAGTACTTCCTTAGAGAACTATATTTCCTCATGGGGATTCAAGAATTTGGTGCACTTTTTCTTTCTGCCAAGCTGACCATTTTTGTCAAAAAGTACCTATAAAATATTTTGAGCTGAAAATGTATAAGAATAGTACAGCAACTCCATCTTTACCTAGAGTGAGATCTCCTGAATACAGCAAGTATCTAAAATTGGTGTATTATAATGAAAAAATTGGGTGAAATTAGATTTTCATGGTTTAGTATTAAAATTTAAAATTTCAAATAAATGTGTTTACTAGACCATTATGTGATACCTTGCACAGAGTCCCTGCTGTCTGCATTTCTTGGTTTACTGTCACTCAGTGTAACACTGTCAGCACAGACTCTCAAGCATCTGAGGGGTGGTCACTGGACAAGCGGGCCCAGCTGCAAGCAAACACAGTGAAGAACAGAGCTGCTTTGAAGGGAGCTGCTTGGCCAGGAGAGACTGGCATAAGGAAAGTGGAACTCACCTCTACCCACACTCACCCTGCAAACATCTCAAAGTTGTGCCTTAGTGCTATCAACCTCCAGGAGGTCAAGGCCTCCTGCAGTCTGGCTGACTTTTAAACTGATCATTATTATTGTTCATTACAGATATCAACACCCTTTGTTAATAATGCTCCTTTTACCCAAAGCTGTATCTGAGGACAATCCCTGGTTAGGAAGTAAAAAATAGAGCAGGGCCCATAAGGCAGGCTGGCTTTCTGGTGTGTGTGTATAAATGAATGCACTTCTATATTCTGGTTAAGTCGCTGTGACTTCCCTGGTGGTGACTCTAGAGACTTGGCAGTTTATATATGCCACAAGCAATGGCATTTCGTTTTTGATTTGTTTTCTTTTGGTACTGGGTATTGAACTAAGGACCTCGTACTTGCAAGGCAGGCGCGGTGCCACTGAGCTAAATCTCCGGCCTGCTATTTTTTTTTTTTGGTACCGGGGATTGAACTGGGGTCCTTCTGCAGGCGGCGGAACCACTGAGCTAAATCCTCAGCCCAACTATTTCTTAACCTGGGCTTTTTGTTGCTGTTCTCCCCATATTTATCATCCTTCTGCATAAATAAGTCATCAAAAAGCTATTGTCAGTCCAGTTGACATTGATGACTCTTACAAGCAATGCTTTACAGGCCATATCATTAGAGTCCATTCATGACTCAGAATCCTCAGCATTACATCTTTTCCTTTTGCAAGAGAGATTGCACAGAAAAGATAAACATTAGAATGACTCTCCCCACGTCTAGGAGGAACTTACTCATTCTGTGTCCTGGGACCCCAAGTAAAACATGAAATGTGGTGACAGCTCTTTATTTAAAAACTTCCATAGCTTATAATTTAACTATTTTGTGGTTTAAAATTTGAAATTAAAAAAACCTCATTTTACTCCATGTCCAATTACTACCAAACAGCATGGAAGTCAGTAAGAGTATCAGCTGCCAGTCGTTTTCCTATAGTAACCGAAAAGAAGAACCCTGTGTCTATTTCAAGTCACATTTAAGATTAGAAAGATTAGGATATTTGATTGGAAGAATTCAATTACAAATCAGTGCTGTGGCTACTGATTTTTCCTACCTTTCTTGTGTTTCCAAGGGACTCTTTCTGCATTTTGTTTTCTATGTTACATCGTTTCATTGTTTCCACTAGCTCCACCTTAAACCTTCCACAGCCCAACACAAATGAAAAAACACCGTTAGGAAGAGAATGAAGAATAAAGCATCCCATAGTTGACTCTACTGCTAATTTGCCCTGGATTTTCCATTTTTCTGGAGAGATAAAGACAATGGTAACCAGCTCACCACAGAAGTGTATGGTTTGCATATTAACTCATTATGTTCTGCAGAAAGCGAAACAGTGTGGATGGGTCCAGTCTAATCACACATATTCTTAAGATGTGGACTACCTTTCTCCAAGTTGCTGCAAAAGAAGCAGCAACAGGAGAAGCCTCTGAAGATGAGAGGGGTTCACCTGGGTATCTGTCACTGACTTTACAGATGGAGCAAGGAATCTACAGTACAATCCCAGAAATGTAGACTCCCTTTAGAAGCCGGGAAGAGCCAGGAAATGGATCTCTGTTAGGACCTTCAAAAAGGACATAGTCTTGCTGACCCCTCAGTTTTGCTGTATGAGTCCCATACTGGGTTTCTGACTTACAGAATTGTAAGATAATGAATTTGTGGTGTTTTAAGTCACTAATTTTGCGGTAATTTGCTACACTAGTGATAGAAAGCTGAATCATCTCAAGAGAAAGAAACCAGTCTTGTACATACAGCAAAAAAGTTGTTTAGCCTATTTTTTTTTTACACCATGCCCCAGAATTTTAACAACTAGAGCACAGAAACTTAGTTCAAGTCTCTCTAGAAAACACTGCACTGGGAAACTCCACCTCCTGCACCTTGCTGAGATGCCCCAAAGTCAGCCCTCCAGTAAGACCATTATAAGACAATTCACTGTGTAGTAACAAAAGCTAAGGGTCCAGTATGATTCCCTTGCTCTAAGAAGAACCTTCAACCAGTGGCTGAGGACAGAGTCCTTTCAGATTTTGCATTCTGCTCTGTGTGGCAGGCACAATTTGAGTTTGTTTCCCCTTCCCCTTTGAGGGACATTCTGTACATTCTTTATTTTCATCTTCATATTTACAGCACAGAGACTTTTCATTAACTGTTTTCTTCAGTAACTTGACTTAGATACACACTGCTTCTGGCAAACTGACTACATTTCTTGTTCACAGATTATGAGATTGCTGTGTACAGAACAGTGTTCCCTTTTTTCTCCCACTACATTCTCAGGACCACAAACAGCCTGCTCTAAGCATTGGAGGTGAGTGTTTAAAATTTCTACCAGGTGGAGTCACTTTTGACTTTGCTTCTAAGCTGAAAATGCATTTCCATCTTAGAATTATTAGAATCATGAAGTCCTGGCATGAAGCAGATCCTCCAACTTGTTGTGCTGTGGTAATCCCACTCTGTGTGCCTTGACATCAGTTCTTCATGTACATTATTATGCAGCTCCTACCAATGTGCATGGACTATATAAACATGAACAAAGTAAAGATGAAAATCAGAGTATATTGTAGAAATAGCGTAAGAATATTGGAAATGTTGCTTGTGGTGCTCAGAAAAAAGAATTATATTTTATTTTAAACAGTGGAGAGACTATTTTGTTCATAAGTGAGTCTGACTTAGATCTCCTCCACAGGTAGAAGAGGGTTGCACAGGGAAAATTACTGGCATTAACATGATGTAGCTGCCCCAAAGGTGAGACAGTTATTTTCTTGCCCGTTGGCTCCTTCGCTAACAGAACAAATATCATCTATGTGGTAATTCAGCTCAGAGCTTTTGCTTAAAGCCTTGGTGAATGATTGGTCTGTGTCTGTCACTGTGTCCTCAGCTCTCAGTCGTACCCATAGGGTTTCTTGCTGAGCCAAGTCTCCCTCTGTGTGCACTGATAGACTTGATTATTTGGATCCATTTGCAGAAGTTTTCACTTCCCTATGTGCATTTTATCTTGTTTCACTTTATCACATCATGGTCTTTAAAAATGTACCTTGCATCAAAGATATTAAGAATTAATATTATTTTTTAGGACTGCTGGTTATATCATAATTGATTTAATTATAATTGTATTGAGATAATTGTATATTCAAACACAATTGGGAGAATTATTGTGAAGATCCCTTGTATATTTGCCTAGTTTCCTCCAGTGGTAACATTTTGCAAAACTGTAGTGTAATAGCTCAGCCAGGATATTGAGATTGATACAATCCACCAATCAATGTTGCAGTACAGAATTTTGCTTGTGTTCTGTGCATCTGTGTAAGCTCTATTCAATGTTACCACTTGTATAAATGTTTTCCATGACAGTCAAGGAATTTAACAGTTCCAACACCACACAGATCCTGTTTGTTACCTTCTAATAACCACACCACCTTCCTCAATCCCCCATACCTTTCTCCTGGAAACCATTAAATCTGTCATCTCTAGTATTTTATCATTTAAAATGCTACCTAAATGGACTTATACAGTATACAACCTATGGAAATTGACCTTTTTTTCACTTGGCATAATTCTGTGGCGATCCATCCAAATTGTTATATGTATCAATAATTAACTGCTTTTAACTGATGAATAGTATTTCATGGTATGTTTGTATCATAATTTGTTTTGCCCGCTGAAGTAAATTTTGGAATGATAACAGTTTTGTTATTATAACTAAAACTACTATAGACACTCATATGTTCAAAACAGTCATTGAAGTGGTTTTTAAAGAGAATAGAAGTTAGGGGAAGAAGAAGGAAATACACTTCTAGTCAACACTGCAGCATATACAACAATATGGAAACCTTAAACATGACATGCTTAAAAATTGTGGGACCTAGTTTGTCAAGTGGGATTGGTATATACATGATGTGTGTGTGTGTGTGTGTGTGTGTGTGTGTGTGATTTTGTCTGAGAGGGACTTGAGTGTGTGTGTATACATATGAAAAGACTGGGAAGTGTGTGAATGAATGAATGTAGGTGTGTAATTAGGTGTGAGTGGATGTGTGTGTATGCATGGGTATGTAAATTAAAACAAGAAATCTGAGTAGATGAGGCTAGGGGTATGTTGTATGTGTGTGTAGATGTGTGTGAATGTGTCGATAGACACATGGATGAGTGTGTCTATATATAGGCATGAGGGAATGGGTGTGATGGTGTGCAGGTATAAATGGATGTGAGTGTGTAGATAAAAGTGCATTGCATGGATGTTATATGTGTATGGATGTGAGTGAGCATGTATGTGTAGCTAAGTGTGAATAACTGACAGGTAAATATGTGGATAGATACGATGGGGTGGGTGTGAGTGTGTACATAGTGTGAGTGGAGAGTTGGGTTTGTGTAAATGAATTCTAATTGATGAGTATGAGTTTGTAAATGGATATGTGTGTATATGTGTAGATGAATTGTGAGGTGTGGGTAAGAGGAGACAAGAAAAACTAATGATTTTTAGAATATTGGAAATAAATAATGGTAGGGAAGGTGTACTGCAAATCAATAATGAAAAGCCTTATAGCAAATCCCAGGACTTTTGATTATCTCTGGAAAATTGAGAAATTTGTGGGACATCTATACAAGCCATAAAAACACATACACGTTACCAGAAAAGGTTATGCAGTATGACAAAAGATCGCAGATCACATGAGACCTGGAAAATTTCAACATTTAATACTGAGGACCAAGCGAAGCAAGTTCTTCAGTTTCCTAAAAAGATGAAACTCAAGAGTTGCCTCTAAAAGCAAACTTTTAGTAAGAAAATAGATTGTTTGGATTTACAAAAGTTTAGCTTGTACCTAACTCCTTAAGGCTATGTTTGCTACATAAAGCTAGCCTTCTATGTTCCTTTCAACACTGAAATTTGTTCAGTTGTCAATCTTTATTCCACCTTATGATACCAGAAGCTGAAATATGTCTACATTTTTTGTTAAAATCTTGACAAACACCTCTGGACTATTTTACTATATAATTTTGCTGCATGGAGCTTAAATAATAATGAAAGAATTTATATTTGATGGAATCTTCCTTTGGGATGGGAAACCAATTCTCCATCTTTATCTGTGATATGGGTTCAGTGGACTCAGATCCTAATTTTGATTAAATTATCACATTGGAGGAAAAAGTCCAAGGTCAATAAAATTCTAAAATGCATTGATTTTGCAAAAAAGACTGCGTCTGTGCTTGGTACCACAAGTCTGCAATCCCAGGACTCAGAAGGCTAAAGGTAGGAAGATCACTGCAAGTTCAAGGCCAGCCTGGGTCATACAATGAGGCCCTGTCTCTTACAACAGAAAGCAACCCTTCACATAAGAAACTAGTCTTCTCTCCTGGTTTGTATTGATTTGTATAACCCTCATAAACTCAAACCTTGGTTCAAACCCTAACTTCAAAAATGCCTAATAGTTGTGATTTTTTTTTTCGGTACTGGAGATTGAATTTAGGACCTCATGCTTTGGGAGGCAGGCATGGTGCCGCTGAGCTAAATCCCCAGCCCGGTTGTGATTTTTTTTGAGACAAAGTTTCATTGTACAATCCAGATTTTGAATTCGTTTTATAGCCCAGGATAATGTTTTTTTTCTTAAATTCTTTTATTGGTACATTTTAGGTATACAATGCATTTACATTTATCATTGGGAACTTGTAGCTTTGCATAATCTACCTTGGTTCTTATTTTTTCTCCATTTCCTGTCCTCCCTTCAACTCTTCCACCCCTCCCTATTTAGAAAGACTTTGTTTCCATTTTTTCCCTTTCTCATATTTTTTCCTTTCCCTGACCCCTCCCACTTCCCCTACCCTTTTGGACCTTTTCTTCCTATTTCACATCATCAATTATTCATTTTAATCCTTATTTATACTTTCAGTTTCTCACACACCAGAGAAACTATTTGGTATTTACACATGTGTGTCCTATTTATTTCACTTAAGAGTATGGCCTCAATGTGGATCCATTTAGCTATAAATGTCTCTAGTTTCTCATTCTTTATGGCTAAGTAGTACTCCATTTTATAAAAAAAACACATCTTCTTTATCCAGTCTCCAGTCGATGTACCCCAGGATAATCTTGTACTCACAGTCGCTGCCTCAGCCTTCTCAGTGTTGGAATTACAGGCATGCACCACCAGCCCTGGAAAGTTGTATAATCTTTTTTTTTTTTTTTTTGGTTCCAGGGATTGAACTCGGGTCCTTGCACTTGTGAGGCAGGCAGTGGAACCACTGAGCTAAATCCCCAGCCCCTTAGGTGTATAATCTTGAGTGAGATATTTAATCTCTCTGCTTAGTTTTTCCCCTTGTTAAGTGGGATGTACCACTCACCTTGTAGAGTTGTGAAGGATACAAGTTAGATAAAATGTTTAGCATGCTGATAGATGTTAAAAATGATATAATTGTTATTATATACTTATCTTCTTCCACATATTTTGATAATGGATCATGCTAGAAAATATAATTAGTGACTTACTACAGATTTTTGAAGTTATATCCCTTATATTAAAATGTTCTGAAGAATTCAAATGTTTTCATTCTCTAACTCAAACCACATTTTATTTAGATTTAATTCACAGATATTTCAACTATAGTCTTGAAAGGAAAATAAATACTGAAAAGTTATGAGAAATATTTGTCTATTTTCTAACTTGTTAAATCAGTGTGAAATATTTTAATTGTGCTGCTTGCCACACTCATAGCCCCTGCTAATGATACTTGCCGCCATTCTGATTTGCTGGTGCTAGTGGTCACATCCTATAGCATATTAGCATATTGGTCAATTTGCTGCCTCCCATTGAAGCTGGCAGGAGCAGAGCTGGGCAGCCAACAAAAGGCTGATTCAGGGTGTGGCTGTGACTAGATCTGTTTCCAAACCCCTCCCACAAGAGGGAACAAGGTGAGCCTCTAGTTCTGCTCAAACTCTCAAGTAACTAGAGCAAGAAATCTTAAAGAGGTTAGGGCTGAACAGTCAGTGGGAGTAATGCCTGACTATTAAATCTCTACTTTGTAGAAATAAAAACAACTTAGTTGAAGTTCTTTTACTTTCCCTCTAGCATTTCAAAACTTTTAATTATTTTGGTATCTGGACCAGAGAACAAAGTCAACTCTTTGGCTAGGAATTCTTCTAGTACAAGTAGTCCCTGTGCTTGCTAAGGCTGGGAGGTTAAATTCCCTGTGCTTTCTTGTATATGTATCCTTATAATAAATGCCCTACTATTTGAAGACACTGGAACTGGATTTATGAAATCATTTTGTCCAGGATGCTGCCCTCTGGTAGTGCAGCCCAGAACAAATATTGGATGACATAACTTTTGCATTCCCATCACCATTACCATTTTATTCATTAGAAGTATTTCCATATAACCCAACATTTCCACTCATGGGTTGACAGGCTAATTATTGGAATATATTTATTTTTATTCTGTGTCTGTATGGATAATCCTACTCCCCCACATAGGAAAATGCAGGTGTACTTTTTCATCAAAGTAAGAAATCTGGAGTTATCAGAAGCTCAACAACACCAGTGGTTGGCCTTTCCCCCAGGACTGTAAATGCTGTGTTAGTACTACATTGTTTAAATTATATCATTCTTTTCCTCTCTCTCTCTCTCTCTCTCTCTCTCTCTCTCTCTCTCTCTACCAGGGATCAAACTCAGGACCTTGCACTTGCAAGGCAGGCGCCTAGTGCCACCGAGCTAACTCCCCAGCCCTCATTCTCTTCTTTTAGTGCAGAGCAGACAGACAATATCAAGATCTTCAATCCTATGGTCTAGTGTAGCTCTTTACCTGTGTGACATTTCCTGTGACTGTTTGTGATTAGCCCAGCTCTCAGGCAAGCTTTTCAGAGAACCCCATCAGTCTAGGTCCATGGGACATCAACAGTAGGCATTGTGAACCTCCTCTTCCCTTCTTTCTCCTGTTTCACTTTTTCTGACAAATCAGGCCCAAAAGTTTACCCTACTCAAGGTGACCCTCATGCTCAAGGCTGTCTCACTAAATGACAAAGATGCCAAATAACTCCTAAGCTACCTAAAAAGCAGTTTCCTTCTCTATCTTAGAAATAACTTCACTATTTCCCATCCTAAAGTACAGATGAGAAGTACCAAATCAAGTCCTTTGCTTTCAATGGGCTTTGACATTTCTCAGTGTTTTTATTTTGTTCAGTCACTGTTCCTTTTCCAGTTGTCTACTTTAGTTTCCTTTTAAATGTTGTAAGCTGATTTTCATTTACTTGTTCACATTAATATGTTCCTATTTTTCTAATTTTTCACATATCAGAAGCTTATAATTCTATTATTACATGGGAAAAATACATGGAATAAGGTGAACTTTCTAAAGATATTATAAAATTGGTATTTTTTTTGCTATTTATCAGTATTGCTTTTCCTAAGAATCTCTATTGAAAACTTTGTTTGGCAACATTTTATCATCCATATATACCCCAACAGTTAAGATAATTAAATTCCATTTGATATGGTGTTTTATATAGGAATTAGCCTAAATGAAAAGTGTAGTTTTAATTTTTTATTGAATTTTATGTGTTTCATATAGAAGATGGTTCACATGGAAATAAGTACATATAGTTTTACTGTACATTATACATATATATACTTCTATCCCTTAATGTTACTGTACATTATACATATATATACTTCTATCCCTTAATGAATAATATATACTTGATTAGCAATAAGCTGGAATTGTATTAATATATTATTATCATACTGAGTATTCTATTTGCAGTTGTACACACACACACACACACACACACCCCTATCCATATCTCCCTCTCCATGTTTCTTTTAGGTGAAATGAATGTATGGATAATCACTCTGATTGTCATTTGACAATTCATGCCAGGATGCTCATCCATCTAACACTTCTGTGGTCATCATATACTGTATTGTAACTAGGTCAGTTGGTACTAAGGACATTTGCTGGCTGAAAATACAAATGAAAATTGAGTGCTGAGTCTTTTTCCAGTTATTTATTTCTTCAGTCTCCAGTCCTTGCTTCTGCACATTTAATAATTGGTTTATTTTAGAATAATTTCACTAAATTATCTTTCTGACCATATCTTTTTACTTGGGAAAAGTCACGCTAGAGGTGAGGTCATACTGAGAGGATAATGAGGATTTTTTTTTTACTTTGCCCTATGTCGCCAATTAGATTTTCAGTCTTATGTGGGTCTTGTATGTGGGAGGCAGGGTCAGGAAGAAGCAAGCAGAAAAAACGTAAAAGACACTAGCACACTAAAAACATTGAGCACACCTTCATTCTCTAGGTGATTGCCTACTAATAATCTGGGAGAAAAGAAAATATCCTACTCTAGCCATCTTCTTACTGTTACTTTCTTACTGTTCCCTTTATCATCTTCTGTTTTTCCTGCTTTTTGAATCTCAGTAAATCTCCTTTCCCATATTCTTTCACTTTTGTCTTCATTATACCCAGGTGATGTTGGATAACCTCTTATAATACTGCAGTAACTCACTTAGGAACATTTCCACACCCATCATTAAAGTGGCCATTCATTTTTTTTGGATGTGCGTCCACAGTCATAGGGCTACTGCTAGGTAGGTGTGCCTTACTTGCGTGTGCTATGTCAACCATGGTAGGAAAATGACCATTTCTACGCTGGACCCCTCTAATCTGCTTTAATCAGAGAAATCACATTAAACCCCCAAATTATAACCAGGACCTTTGTTGTTTTCCCCTATTCTACAAATAACACCCAACTCCTGACCACAAAAGGAGTCTGTAACCTGGAACTTCCCCCTAAATCTCTGCTTTGGTTTCCTTTCAGTCTCCTTTTTCTGCACTGTGCTTCATTCATTTCACTGCTCAGTTCCTCAAACAAGGCAAACTCTCACTCTGGGGCAGGTTAGGGGAGGGACTGGAAAGTGGCTTCACATATAATCTTCACACTGTCTACAGTCTTCCCTTCCTCCTTTGCTTGTCTTTCTTATGTCATCCTTTCTGAGTCCATTTAAATAGTATCAATTTGCAGAGGCCTTTCAGAGTATTCAAATAGAATACTCAGTATGATAATAATATTATTCATATATTATCTCTCTTGACCACATGTTATTAGGAATGCTGATGACTTTCAAAGCTTAAATCTCATTGGAAGTCATTTCTCTTCAGAGGAGGATTGCCAAATCCTAGGCACCCAGGTACGGACAGGCCTCTAAATATTATTGCATGATTTTGAGAAGATCTTTCATACAGATTCCTTGAACAAAAGTTAACAATGAACCATCAGCCAATCTGGCTTCCTTTTGTAAAGTTTTATTGGAGCACAGCTATGAGTCATTCATTAGTCATTATTTGGTTTTTGGTTGCTTTTTCTCCATAATGGCAGAGTGTGAGGCTTATAGGCCTAAATCATGTATTATTTGTACATACATGAGAAAAATTCCAATCCCTGCATTAAAACAGAGAGGATCCCATTTTAATACTAAAATATTAATTATTGATCAATATAAATTTTTAAATCAAATTCAATGCAATCAGAATCCTGTTAAGTTTTGTTTGCATGCAAATTGCATATCATCAACTCACTCCTTCATATTCTCCCTCTTTACTATTCCCAACATAGTATATTTCTATTGCCATTTGACAAAATACCTTTCTGTGTTTTTTAAGACTACACAGGAATTATCACTGCTCCCTCAGTAAGGGTTCTGGAATTCTGCATTTTCTACCATTTACAACTTATTTCTGGAATTGCATATGCCTCTGAAAAATGTATTATTTACCAGAGAGTTTGGAGAAATAATTTGAAGTAGGATTACACACTCATTTAAATTATGTAGACCCAGGAAAGAGGCAGTCATATTGAGCCCTAATTTCTAAACAAATTTCTCTTAGAAAAATACGTAAGATTCTAATTCTAAAATAAGCTAGCTGTAAAATGCAACAGATAAAAATGATTGTTCACATTTTCAGGCTCAAAAATATTTTATGATATTTTGTGACAGTGATATAAAAATGGGACAGGTAGAAAATATTTTTCCCTAGGAAACATTAGGGTTTTGATGATTTTTGTCTCGATTCATAGGATTATATGAAGACATTTAACTGGATGGGTTTTTTTCCAGGTTTATACTTTTCTAATTGTGAGAAATACATTATGAAATAAGCAACAATGTGCATATTATAATGTCTTTGAAGAAATTTTAAACCAAGAAATATTTTCTTCCTCCATTCCCTGTCTGCAATATAGTAGATATTCAATAATTATTGCATAAATAAAAATTAAGTCCAAGATATTATGTTTAAATGGTTCAAAAACACATACTTTTCACTGGGATTATGAGTCTTGAATAAATTTATGAGTTTATTTTTGTCTTTTGCTTAATAGAGAACCATTTAAAATCAGTTTACTGCCTAGAGAAATATTCGAGCAACATGCAAGGAAGAATGCCCAGCTACGCCTGCTGCACAAGTGCAAGGACCCAAGTTCGATCCCTGGTACCAAAAAAAAAAAAAAAAAAGAATGGCCAGCCTGATTCAAATTTTTGTATATGGCTCCACTGGCAAGCAGTTTTGGAAGGACTCACTTCCCATATTTGCTCTGAATATTTGCTTCATTACCTATAAGCCAAGATACGTCAGCTTATTAAAATTAATGATGCCAATAACAATATACAAAGAGACCTATGTAACAGAATAGTCTATAAATATATGGTCAACTTAAATATGTGCTCAGTTCATTTCTTTACAAAGATGCCAAGACAGTTCAACAGAGAATGGAAAATCTTTGTATCACGTAACAGTAAAACAACTGGATATGTGCCAGGGGAAACTTAATATCTACTTCCTACTTTCACTACAAAGAAAATTAATTTAAGAGGGGTCATAGAGCTAAATACAAAAGCTGAAACCATGGATATTCCAGAAAAAAGCATAAGAAAATATTTTTATGATCTTGATATTTTCAAAGACATCTTAGAAAAACACAAGAAATACTAAATATAGAAGAATAATATAAATAAATCATATGTTCAATATTTTTGCTCTTCAAAAAACACTGTTAAGAAAATTAAATGTCAAGCCACAGATTTGAACAAAATGCTCTCAAGATAAATATTTAAAAATAAATGTTTTACATATATGCATGTGTATATGAAATGAGACAATCCAAATTTTTAAAATAGGCAAAAGCTTTGAATAAGATCATCAACAGCAAAAATGGATAGTTAAAAAGTTTATAAAATAATATTCAACATTATTCATTGTTAGTCATCAGAAAACTGTGAATGAAAGCCACAAAGATATTGCTAGATACACACACTAGGATGGTTAAAGTAAAAGATTGCCAAGTATTTCTGGTGGGAATGTGAAATGTTACAGCCACTGTTTGGTAGTTTCTCATGAAGTTAAACCTACACCTACTCAAATAGTATGAGTATTCCAAATAATTACCTAAGAGAGATGAAAGTATATATTCACAAGATGTCATATACAAATATTTGTAACAGCTTTACTCATAATAGTGAAAAATTGGAAATAATATAAACATACATCAACAAGTAAATGATTTAAAATTAATTATGGCATATTCATTAATAGTATTGCACCACAATAAAAAAGAACCAACTACTGATACACAGAACAATACGTACTTTCCCCAAAATATGAAGCTGAAAATACCTGCTATAAAAGAGTTGATACTGAATTATTCCATTTATACAAAACTCTAGCATAGGCAAAGCTAATCTGTAGTGACAAAAAATAAGATCCGTGCTTGCTTGGTGGGTAGATGTGGGGTGGAGAATTGACTACGAAGGTGAGTGAGCACTGACATCTTTGGTGATTACACTGAGACAATCATTTGTCAAACTCATTAAGTTGTATATGTAAGATGGATGGGTGCATTTTGTTGTCTGTGAATTTACAAATTCATAGAAAAAAGCCATTAAAATGGGCAAAAGCTGTGAGCAGATAATACAAAGAGATACAAATCTCCATGAAGTCCACATAAAATTTCTCAACTTAGTCATTAGTAAATAAAAATTATTACCATAGTGACATATCATTTTATCTGCACTATAGCCTATTGATTTTATTCCTAGGTCTGCACCCAACATAAGTAATCTATATCTACCAAAAGACATACAAAGCTTTTTTAGACTCCACATGTAAGTGATATCATATGATGTTTGTCTTTCTCTGTCTGGTTTATTTCACTTAGCATAATGTCCTCTAGGCTCATCTATACTGATACAAATGGTAGAAACTACTTCTTTTTAAAACTGGAATATATATATAAATCATATATATTCATATATATCCACACATATATAACATATAATATATAAATATAAAATATATAACATAAATATATAATATATAAATATATATAAATATATATAGTGAATATATATTCATATATATATAGTGATATATATCACACAATTTATTCATGCATCTTTGATGAACACATGGACACTTAGGTAATATCTTGGCCATTAAATAATGCTGCAGTGAACATGACAGTGCAGATACTACTGCAATATGCTGATTTTGTTGTCTTTGGATATATATCAGAAGTGGGATTGCTATCCATCTTTTTTATAAGAGCCATTCTAATAGGTTTCAGGTCATAACTTACAGTTTTCCATTAATTTTTTTGTTTTTGTTTTGGTTTGGTTTTTTCCATACTGGGGATCGAACTCAGGACCTTCCTTTTGCCGGGCAGGCATGGCACCACTGAGCTACATCCCCAGCTCTACTTGCTGTGGTTTTGATTTCCATTTCCTTGAGGATAAGTAATGTCAAGTATCTTTTATATATCTGTGGGTCAGATGAGTAGAAGGTGGTTACCAGTGGTTGGAGTTAAAGGGAAAACATTATCAAAGGGTACAGACCTTCAGCTGTATGACAAAGAATTACTTGGAAACCTACCATACAACATAATGATTATAGTTAATATTAATGTATTGTCTACTTGAAATTGGTTGAGAGTAGATAAGTGGATCACAAATATTCTCTTTAGAAAGAAAGAGAAAGGAAGAAAAGAAGAAAGAGAAAGGGGAGAGGGAGGGAGGGAAGAAAGAAAAAAAGAAAGAAAGGAGAAAGAAAAAGAAAGGAAGATGAAAAGGTAATTGTGTGAGATGATAAATACCTTTAATCAGCTTGATTGTGGTAATCAATTCACAACACATACATGCATCAAAGCATCTCATTGTATTCCCTAGATATATGCAATTTTTGTCAAAAATACTGATAAAGCCAGAAAAACAATTTTTTAAATGAAATTGGGAGGAAAAAAGACTTGCACAAGAATATTTATAGCTGCTTAGTTACAGGAGGAACACACTGAAAGCACACCAAATGCAAATTGCTAGAATAGATAAATGTGAAATAATTACAACTGCAACTATACTAAGTCTTAAAAAATTGAAACACTAATATACAAAGCAACACGGAAAAATATCAAAACACTTATCTGAGTCAAAGAAGTCAAAGATAGGAACATATATTTTATGATTTTTATGGCTTGTGTCTAGATGTTCCTCCAAAGCCTCATGTGGTCATAGGTGGAGCTTTTCAGAGGTAGCTGGATCTGGAATGTGTGATTCTGGGATTGACTTATGGAGCAATGCTAGGCTCAAGGGCACTGGGATTAAGAGGGAGTACTATCCACCCTAAGAGCAGGTAGCCTAGATAAGATACAAGGGACAGAAACAGGCTTGTTGCTGATGCCTTCCTTTCTTGCTTTGCTACCTTGTGCCTGCCATGCACTGTTTCCCCTCTGTGATATCTGTCTGGCAGGCCACTCTGCCTTGGAGCCAGCCAATTATGGACTGAAACTTCTACAAACTGTGAGCTAAATAAATCTTTCCTCTTTTAACTTTGGGTGTCAGGTAATTTGTCTCAGCAACAAGAAAAAGTAACTAAGACAATTCTATGTATATTCATTTCATGAATGGCCAAATTATTCTTTGGTGACAGGAATCAAAACAGTAGAGGCGAGATTGACCAGAAAGAATGTGAGGAAATTATCCAGGTTGCTATAAATGTCATATGCCTTGATTTAGGTGATGGTTGTATTAAGCTCATTGATTTTAGGAACTTGAATATAACAACTCAAGATTTGTTATATTTCACTCCATGTAGATTTTATCTCAATTAAAAACAGCCTACCCAACTGAGATAACTGTAGTTTTTATCACCATTTTGCTTTCATAGATAAGCTAGCCAATAAACATATAGCATTGGATTAATATTAAAAGCCTATTTACTTTTCTTTGAGAAAAATTATTTAAAGCATTATCCCTTTAAATGGAATTTGATTATCTTTTGGCCATAAGAACATTTAATCTATAGTTCATCCATCATTGCCCTACTATCCAGTGAAGTAAAATGATATCATTTAGAGTATTTGAAGTTCCTTACTTAAGGTCTAATTATTTTTATTTTCAATATTTTAAAAATATTTATTGCCTACTGATGAGAAGGAAGTAGAAGAGAACAAGAGTATCTGAAGTAAGCAGTTGTTAGTTGAAAAGAAAAATCTGAGAGCCTTACCTTATAACATTTGTGTTTTATCTTGCTATTTTGCTTTAACCATGGCCTGCCAAGCCCCTCTGAATATTCAGGGAGAAGGCTGGTAGAAACAGGGGCAGAATAGTTGGAAGCTCCAAAATTTACATCCCTCTTGTGAGAGTTTGTTTTCGTATATAGGGTTGCTGGGTAACCAAAACCCCAGCCTTTGTCGCCTAGATATATCATGGTAACCTGTCAACAAAAGGGATAGGACTGGGTTCTCTAGTAACCAGTCAGAGAAATCCAAAACAAGGACAAAGGAATCAGAAATAGACAGCAAAATAGATATGAGCCTCAGCTTTATTTGAGGTTGGCTCCCAGAACTTTACTAATGAACCTAGCATCCAACAAGGAGGGACAGATTAACTTATGTCATGAGGTTCTTCTGAGTTGTAGGAATGGAATGGGGTGGAAACACAATTTGCTTTTTTAAGGAAGAAAAAAGAAAATCCCATATTTAGTGATTACTGATTTTCTTTTCTATGTATTTTAAAAATTATTTTTTAGGTAAAAGAGCTGGAACTTTCCTAGAACAGAAACATGGATACTCTAAATGATTCTCAAAGGTTACTCTGTGTGTTGGTCTAAAATGTATGCAGCTACCCACTGTAGAAGCTTTGCTTAGTTTATTTTTTTCTAACATGTCCTAAGATATACAAAACACTTAGAAGATCAACATTTAAAAATACATTTGAATAATAATTTTTTAAATGTCCATGTTAAAAATACTTTGCTACTTTAAAATAATTGTGGTACAATACCACACTGAAATTCTCTGCAAGTATTAAAGCTCATAAGGCAAGACAGTTTATTACTATAATTGGAGAAAAAGTTCACACTGTATAGCTAATAGAGAAGCTACACAGCAGGGGTCTCCAACCAGGACACTGGGTGGGTCTATGATCTGTTAGAAACCAGACCTCACAGGAGGAGCCAAGCAGTTGTCTATCAAAGCTACTCCCTGTTACTGGTGATGCGGCATCAGCTCCAGTCTCTTGTCAGATCAGCAGGGCCACTGGATTTTCATGGGCATGCAAATCCTATTGTGAACTGTGCCTTCCAGGCATCTGGGCTGCGGCTCCTTTGAATCATCCCAAACCCACCATCCACAAGGAAAAATTATCTTCTATGAAACTAGTCTCTGGTGCCAAAAAAGTTTCAATCATTGCTACATAAATAATGGGATCTCATTAAACTCTGATTATGCAAGCATGCTGGTGTGTATGTGTGTGTGTATGTGTGCAGTTGCATTCATCCACATACTTAACTTATAAGGCACATACCAAAGTTACCAGTGAGTGTGTATGTGTTATCTATGTGTGACAAAGATAAGGAATACATTATTAAATGTTTCTTAGGGTAAAGGTTAAGAAAACAAAAATCTTTATTCTATTTGTTCTTCGAAAGAATAAACAAAATTGACAAACCCTTAGCCAAACTTATCAGAAAAAGGAAAGAAAAGGCCCGAATCCATGCTATTAGGAATGAAAAGGGTGAAATTACAACAGATCCAGCAGAAATCCAGAAGATCATCAATACCTACTTCAAGAATCTATACGCCAATAAGATGGAAAACCCAGAAGAAACGGACAGATTCCTAGGTATGTATGAATTACCAAAGTTGAACGAAGAAGACCTAAAAATTATAAATAACCCAATATCAACCAATGAAATTAAAAACATAATTAAAAACTTACCAGCTAAGTAAAACCTGGGTCCTGATGGCTTCACTGCCGAATTCTACAAGACATTTAGAGAGCAGCTACTGCCACTACTGTTTAAATTCTTCAATGAAATTGAAAGGGAAGCAATACTCCTGAATTCATTCCTGGAAGCAAGCATCACCTTGATTCCCAAAGCAGAGAAAGACCCAACCGAAAAAGAGAACTATAGGCCAATCTCACTAATGAACATACATGCAAAAATCCTTAATAAAATACTGTCAAATAGAATGCAGAAGATCACCAAGAAGATCATACACCCTGACCAAGTGGGATTCATCCCAGGGATGCAGGGATGGTTCAACATATGCAAATCAATCAATGTAATATACACTATCAATAGAGCCAAGGACAAAAACCATATGATCATCTCAATAGATGCAGAAAAAGCATTTGACAAAATCCAACATGCATTTATGGTAAAAACCCTACAAAAAATTGGAATACATGGTCTCTACCTCAATCTGATAAAAGCCATCTATGAAAAACCAAAAGCCAGTATTACTTATTATTTTGACTGGTAAATGGTCAAAAACTGAAATCCTTCACACTAAAATCAGGAACAAGACAAGGATGTCCACTATCACCACTCTTGTTCAATATAGTTTTGAAAACATTAGCCACAACAATTAGACAAGAGAAAGAAATAAAAGGAATGAAAATAAGAAATGAAGAAGTCAAATTGTCATTATTTGCAGATGACATGATACTCTATATAGAAGACCCCAAGAACTCCACCAGAAGTCTTCTAGACTTAATAACCAAATTCAGTAAAGTTGCTGGATACACACAAAAATCAGTAGCTTTCCTCTACATGAACAACAGACTCACTGAGAGAGAAATAGGGCAAACAATTCCTTTCACAATAGCATCCAAAAAAATGAAATATCTAGGAATCAGCCTAACAAAAGAAACCAAAGACTCTTCTTTGAAACCCATAGCACTCTGAAAAGAGAGATTGAAGATGATGTCAGAAAATGGAAAGACATCCTTTGCTCCTGGGTAGGAAGGATCAACATAGTGAAAATGGCCATACTTGCAAAACTGATATATAGATTCAATGCAATCCCAATCGAAATCCCAGCAGCATACTTCATGGACCTTGACAAAACAATCCAAAAATTCATTTGGAACAAGAAGAGACCCAGAATAGCAAAAGAAATTCTAGGTAACAGAGGCATGACAGGGGCTATTACAACCCCCAACTTGAAACTATATTACAAAGCTACTGGGAAAAAACAGCATGGTACTGGCAAAGAAACAGACCTGAGGACCAGTGGAACAGATTAGAAGATGTAGAAAGAACTCCAGACACACACACTCAGCCACCTCATCTTTGACAAAGGAGCCAAACACCCTCACTGGAGAAAAGATAGCCTCTTTAATAAATGGTGCTGGAAGAATTGGGTTTCAACTTGCCAAAGACTAAAACTAGACCTATATCTCTCACCATGCACTAAACTAAAATTGAAATGGTTGAAAGATCTGAATATTAAAACAGAAACGCTGAACCAGCTGGAACAGAGGTGAGGTAGAACTCTTGAAGACATTGGTGTAGGAAAAGATTTTATGATTTCAGTTACCTGTGAACTAGCACAAACAATCAACAAGTGGGATCTCTTCTTATTCAAAAGCTTCTGCACAGCAAGAGAAACCACCAGCAGTGTGAAGAAACAACCCACAATGTGGGAAAAAATTTTCACCAGGGGTCCCTCAGACAAAGGTCTACTATCTCGAATCTATAAAGAACTTAAAAAAATCAGACCTCCCAAATTTGAAGACCCAATCCAAAAATGGACATCTGAAATGAACAGACATTTCTCACACAAAGAAGTAGAAATGGCAAATAAGCATATGAAAAAATGTTCAACATCACTGGTCATTGGAGAGATGCAGATGAAAACAATGCTGAGATTCCACCTCACCCCAGAAAGAATGGCTGCTAGCATGAAATCAAACAGTAGCAAATGCTGGCAGGCTGTGGGGAAAGAGGAACACTGCTCCACTGCTGTTGGGAATGTAGACTGGTGAAACCACTGTGGAAATCAGTATGGAGATGCCTCAAAGAACTAGGACTAGAAGTCCCATTTGACCCAGCTATTCCCCTGCTGGGTATCTTCCCCAAAGAATTAAAAGAATCATACCACAGTGATATATGTGCACCCATGTTCACAGCAGCACAGTTTGTAGTAGCTAAAACTTGGAAGCAGCCCAAATGCCCATGAACTGGAGACTGGATAAAGAAAATGTGGTTTATTTACTCAGCCACAAAAACGAGAAATTAGAGACATTTATTGGTAAATTGATGCACATTGAGGCAATACTCTTAAGTGAAAGAAATAGGTCATGGGCAGGAGATTTAGCTCAGTGGCACCGCGCCTGCCTTGCAAGTGCAAGGTCCCAAATTTGATCCCCGGTACCAAAAAAAAAAAAAAAAAGAAAGAAAAAAAAAGAAAGAAATAGGTCACACATGTGTAAATACCAAATAGTTTCTCTAGTGTGAGAAACTGAAGGTGTAAATAAGGACTAAAAGGCATAATATATAATGTGAAATAGGAAGAAAAGGTGCAAAGGGGAAGGGTAGGGGAAAGGAAAGAAGGGAATGGAATTAATATGAGAAAATGAAAAAAAGGAAACAAAGTCTCTGTAAATAGGGAGGGATGGAGGGGTTCAAGGGAGGGCAGGGGGAGGGGTAAAAAATAATACCCAAGAGAGTATGTAAAGGTGAAAAAAAAATCCTTACTCTAATATTCCAAAGCCCTGCCCTTTGTGCCCTAGATAATTTAACTGGGATGTATAGATCATTCAGGAGACTGTTGATTCTGATGAAGTCACATTGGACCTCACAGTATGAAGACCCGCATAAGTGATCAAGTTCCACACAACAACTTGCTTTGATGCTGCAAAAATGAATAAAAGTATCTTCTACAGAGATTTAAAGATAATTCTTTTATGCTATTACATAAAGCATTTCCAATTTTAATACTTAATGCATGATTAAAATGACATAAGAACTGTTTTAATATTCATGAGTAAATGTTGATATGTTATAAGAAAACAGTTTTCATTTGGCATTTTACTAATTTATGAATCCCTAGTTAACATATTTCTCACATTACAGAAACTGCATGTTTTATCAGCCCAATTATGAGCTAAATGAGATATTTCTCTAAAGAAGTTGGCCAATAAAGAATACCACCCTAAACGCACACACACTATTCAGTCCTATGGCAGGCTATTTGTGCCAAAGGGCAGGAGGACAGAAACACTGGCCTGAGACAGGATAACTTCAGAAAACATAGTGAAGAGCAGATATTTCTTTGTTAAAATATGTCAAGGAGTTCTTTACCCTGACTGGAACTACTGCTTTCAAGAAGCCCGAGAATAACAGCCTATAGCAAGGAGTTAAAGACTGCTTTAACTGGGAGTTAAAAACTGCTTTTCTGCATTCATCCAATCAGCTTTTAAAACTGTCTGGAGAAGAGCTTCTGTTTTTTTGCAAATTCTGGACTTACTTGAAAATTCATGCATATGTAGTTTTATCCTACACTGAACATCTTGGTCTTCAAATTTATCACATCTCAGAAAAATAGGCCTTCCTAGGTTCTCTCTGCCTTTCTCCCTCTCATCTTTGCTCTCTTTACCTTTATTTTTTTAAAGGACCAAAGCTCTTAAGCTGCTTTATACTAGGGGAGGAGAGAAGCAATTGAGCTCAGAAGACATCTTGGACATCAAATAGCTCTTACAACACACAAAATTTTGATTATTTAAGTGTAAATGAAGCAGAAACATATGGATTGTATTTCCCATAAATCACACGGAGTTCTAAAAAAGTCCAGCGAGAATGTACTCTGCACGATGTGCTCTGTTTGGGTGAACCAAGAACATCTGAAAAATACTTAGAAGCTGATGAATCCAAAATATTTACCCAACCCTATTTATAAAATTGGGGGGAAACCCTTGATTTATGGTGACATCTAAACTGCTCACATCTGTTGGGCAACCAGGAACCAGTGTGAGCCTCCAGATAACCTTGTTCCTTAGTCTGTCGTCTGTCGGGGCTCCAGACACTTAAGCTCAGATCAAAGGACTGAAGCCCTTACTTAGACAGAGCTACTCTGCTTTGCTGTTGCTAGAGATTTTCTCACCTAAAAGACTTGCAAGTTACCCCAGATTAAGTGATAAGCAATCACATTTGTGTCAATGTGGAATGATGCCAAAATTTACCAATGATCCAGATCTGACTCCTTGCAATCCACCACAGGGAGTTCTGGTTTATTTTCCCTTCATCGACCACAGCTGTTATGCCTGTGCCCAAGCCCCTGACTTTCATTCAATGAATAAATCGTTGTGACATTTATGGGAAGCTTTCTCTTGGCTGGTATTTCTGACCATCCTTGTGTCTTTTTACTGATAGCCTGAATCATTCTCCATATGTTACTGATAATTCTTTCCAGTGTATTTAACTTGGCAGAGGCTACATCCTGTGTGCAAGGATTTTTTTAATGGCAGCAGCAGAATCCAAATAGGATGTTTGTGAAATCTGGCAAAATAGGTCCACCGGGGCCCTTGTTCTGTTTTACCTTATTATTATTTACATCATTCTTATCACCTAGCTCACAAACGGTGCCAGCCACTTTGCATCTGGTCCTCAAATCCTTTGATGATATATGGGGTTAGATTTAGTTCCCTTGTTTGATAGTCTAGGAAACTGGGGCTCTGGGACATGATGGGACTTTCGCTTGATTGCCAGCTTAATCCAAAGCATGTCTGGGCTGGAGTGCATGTTTTTCTGGTGCCCAATGTCTTTCCTTCTACTATCTCCTGGAAGATCTCACTGACAGCACAGAGAAAGGTCTGATCTCAAAAGAAAGGATTGTTTTTCAAAATTTCTTTTGTCCCAAGATCAGCCTTTGCATAATTGAGTTTTACTTACTGCACTGAATTGAACATGCTTAAATTTAAAGCATTACCAGAAATGTGTATGGTAGATTAGTAAAGAAGGAAAATGGATGCACTCTAAGTACAAACTAAAAAATTTTTTAAAAATCATTGTACTTGACACACAGAGTCCTGTCCTATACAGATCCTGTCTCTAGGATTTCTTGCCCTGGGGCAAGCTTCTGAACCTTGGTTGTGATTATTAACCTCCCCCTGTCAAGACACTTTAGAGTTTTTCCTTACTCCTCCTGCTTCCATCATGAAATTTTAATACCACAGATATACTTTGTATTTGTTTATGTACTCAATGATTTGAGTGGGCCACAACCAATATAATATCTAAGGCTAGGCCACCTTGTCCCACACCTGTGCTTACGGCCCTTATGGAGATGATGTCAAGGCACATATATCTAAAGAGCTTAGAGTGGTGGCCTCACATGATCTCAAGGTCAAGCTCATTTATAGTAAGTGATCAAGAGGCCACAGAAACCATGCTAACCCTTTGCAAATTATCCTATCAGAGGGCCAAGAATTTAGCTCAGTGGTTCTGCCACTTGCCTCAAAAGTGCAAGGTCCCAAGATCCCCAGTACCAAAAGAAAAAAAAAAGTGCAGGGCCAAATTGTCCTATCAAAAAAGTACAGCAGGGGCTGGGGATTTAGCTCAGTGGTGCCGCTGCCTGCCTTGCAAGTGCAAGGACCTGAGTTCAATCCTGTGTACCAAACAAAAAACAAACAAAAAACCCCAAAAGTACAGAAAGTTTTCCCTTGTGTTCAAGAGAAAAATAGTTTTGTTTGAAAAGAGAGTATAGATGTATTGTACTTTTTTTGCATCTGAGCAGTTTGATATTTAGGTAGAACTTTTGGAACAAAATAGACTTTAAAATAGTATCTAGTCCAGCTGGATGTTTTTAGGTAAAAAAGGAGCAATTATTAGTTTTACTTTTTAAAATCAATAAGGCATCTAAATTATTTGCTTATATGGCACATATTTAAGAGAATTCTACCACTGAACCACCCATGCATCAGCAGGCACATATTTAAATTCAGTCTCCAGTAAAAAAAATTTTCCAAAGATTCGCTTGCTTTATTTTTGGCATAATGAAAGTATTTCCAGAGCAGATAGAAGGATTTCTTTCTTTTGACCTCCCTTCCTATGGATGGGACTATTCCTCAGTATTATATTTAATGTTCCACTAATAATAAAATATTTTGTATATATTATGAGATAAAACTTCCTGTTTTAGGTTTTAGGTTTTAAATTTGTCCTGTGTGTCTGGACAACTCATGCCAGTTCTGGCACAGTTGTCCATTTCTTTTCCCAATATCCCTAAATTGTCACCAAACACAGCATTTGTACCTAGCTGGTGCACAGTTAATATCTGTCCACTAAGCTGAACACACACCTTTTGGGTAAAAGAGATAATAGAGAGATAACAACGGTGAGCAGTTGCTGAAGATGATTATGTTACAAAATGTTAAGGCCAGATTAGTACTTAAGGTCTGCTATTTAATATAAATATTTTGACATAAATTGTGCCTCTCATTTCAGGGAGTTGGCATATTTCCAAAGCTTTATGACATGCGAACAATAAATATTTAATAAATACTTAGTCATAGTTTATTACCCCAAAATTTCTAAAAGTGGTTTAAATTAAAGGATTATAGCTGATAATAGTCTAATTTGCCTATATGGGCATTTTATGTAAGGCATTTCAATTTTTTAATTGAAAACTGTGTTTTCCCTGAAAGTCGAGGATTTTCTTTTTTTCTTCTCCTTCTCCTCCTCCTCCTTCTTCATCAGTGTATGTGTGTGTTTATGTGTGTGTATGTCTGTGTATGTGGTCCTTGGGAGTGGACCCAGTTCATTCACAGTGATTTACATACCCATCCCTTTTTTATTTTTTTTATTTTGAGACAAGGTCTTGCTAAGTCACTAAGTTGCCTGGACATTGCTATCTTCCTGCCTCAGCCTCCCAGAGTGCTTTCTGCCATTCTTGGAGAAAGGGATGTTTCTTCTTTCTGGTAATTTCCTTCCCCCACTTTTTAATTGCACTGGATTCTTCTTGTTCATTTTTATTTTTGCAGTACTGAAAATTGAGCCCAGGGGAGATCTACCACTGAGATACATCCCCAGCCTCTGATTTTTTATTGTTGATACAGTCTCCCTAAGTTTCTGGGGAAGGACCTGGACTTGTGATCTCTACCTCAGCCTACCTCAGTGCTGGGATTTGGCTTATTCCTCTTAACGTTCAAGCAGACTCAAGTATCCTCTCTTTTTTTAAAAAAATGCACTTGACTTCCTGAAGAATGTCTTCCAGAAGAAGAGTGTAGCCACTGGCTTCATCCCCATCACATCTACCTTCGTTTCACACCAACACTCTCCCCACAGGGTAGGTTCGACCTCTTCTCTCACGGAAGCATCCTCTTAGAATACCACCAGTGAGTCCCCATCAGCTCTTCCAAGAGTTTTTCCTCATTTTCATCCCACAGTGACTTTGCTCATTTACAACTGTTGCCCCCTTTCCCACTAGAAATGCTCTTCTCCATTCACCAATCCATTGTGTTGGAGGTGGGGAGGATAAAAATTCCTCAGACTGAGTTCAAGGCCTATAAACATGAATGTGATCCAAGAAATAAGGAGACCAAAACCTAAGTCCCAGTCCCAGTTCCTGTTTGGCAGGCTGTTTGTCAACCCCTCATGAGAGCAGGCAGAGAGATGGTAGCTGATTTGCACTGTATTCTGAGACAGAGAGAGAAAGAAAGAGCTTTTTCTAGTTGTATGCTAAGCCTTGCACAAGGTAATATGCTATTGAGATCTCCCTTTGCTGTGACTAGATGGAGTTTTCCTCCATCTCTCTTCACTTTCTGATTTTCTGCAAAATCTATGCTATAGTGGAAACTAGATTAGAGTAATGCCATAAAGGTTTTACCCAAGAGTTTAACCAAGAGTTGGTTGATGTTAGCAGGGATTGGCTTGTTTACCTTGTAGAAGCTCTAACAGCCTTCAGATTATTTGTGTACAGACCTGCACCTTGTCTCTCTTTCTCTGGCCAGCTCCCTAATGAGGTGTGGTTGAGAGCAGACAGTAAAAGATGAGGATGCCAGAAAAAGACAATATTACCAAGACACCTACCCTATTCCGACAGCCTATGAGCCACATGAAACTTTATAGGAAAATCATCCTGTAGATCAGTTGTTCTCAGCTGGTGGTGATTCTTCCATCTCCAGGGACATTCGGCAATGTCTAGAAACATTTTTGGTTGTCACATGTGGAATAAGGGAGAGTGCCACTCATTGGTATAAGCCAAAGTTGCCCCTAAATATCTTTAAAAAGCACAACCAGCTCTGCACAAAAAGATTTATATCATCCAAAATATCAATAATGCCAAGTTTAAGCCTTATGCTTTGGATTCTGTGAAATGGGATACAAGTGAAAAGGCTTTCTTTCTAAAATATGACAAATCAATGAACTCTTTCTAAATTCATGATAAGGATCTCCATTACAAATGAAGTAGCAGACACAGAGTTCATGCAGCTTACTCATATTTGCATAGCCAATCAGTGAGGACACCTCTCAAATGTCAGTGAAGGCCCTACCTGGCCCACTCCATGGTCCATGCTCTTTTTGCCACTAACTTCCCCAAGCAGCTGAGGTGTAGATACTCAGTAGTAGGTTTCTGAAGCTAAAATCACTTGAAATTATGAAATTCAGCCAGGAAAAGTTCAGGGACAGAGAACTCAGGCCATAACTTTCCAGGGACAATTGTGGTGGAATTAGAGTGGGGAAGAATGAAGGGAGGGTCTATATGATGTGTGAGCAAAGCAGACTGGAAGGCGTGAAGCCAGAGCCAAGTTGCAGGAAAATGAGAAGACAAGGTCAGCTGAGCAGTCAAGGGCCTTTGCATCAGAATCAGTTGGCTCCTAGATAAAGCACAAACTGGCAGAGACTCTTGTGTGGTAGTGCTGCTAACTGTACCTGGTCTTCACTAGATTCTATACTTGAATATGTCCTATCTGTTAAATCCTCCAGACACTGAATAACCCAGCTCTCCTGTTCTCCTCGACTTTCATCCTAAGAAACTGTTCCCTTCCCTCCTACTCTTCTAATGCAGAGCAGTTGTCCAATAAACAGTTAAATTTTTAACTTTTTGGCTAGTAAGGTACTGTTTATAGTTCACATTGTTATTATTAATAATGCTATTTTCCAATATCAGATCAGTCTCAGAATTTAAAGGTATATTTCTATGATTGTAGAGTCACTGCTTTAAGAAATATCAGCTATTTTTGGAGTCTGAACTCTATTCTACTTTATTTTACAAAAGAGACAACTGAAGCCCAGAGAGTGAAAATATTCACCCAGTTTAAAGTAGAGCCAATGAAAATACAGTTTTTCTCACTGTCATCTATTATTATCTGTTTTCTTGGATGGGCACTTTGTCTGTCTATATATCTACGTAGTACCTACCTTTCTGCTATGAACATACACTCACACACACAATAAAATTTAAATACAAAAAACTGAGTTCCATTTTTGCCCAAACTCATCAAGTTCCCATTCTGGAGCTCTCCTATTACCAGTTTCTTGTGTGTCATTTCAGAAAAAAGCTTTATGATTATATGGATGCATATTGATATGTGGCTGTTGCCTCCTGATCTGTGGACCAGTGCCCTTCCCATCCCTCTTTGTGGCCGCTATAGCTTCTATTTCTCAAGATGAGACATGACAAACAGATGACACATTTGTGCTGTTGAAGGAAAACTCAATGACTCAGATACAAATTCCATGCACCTTTCATCCTCAGTAACCGGGATGTTTGCCAAGGTCAAGTGGTGACATTCTGATTTATCACTAAACTGAATGGATGTAACTCACATTTGATGAGAATCTGAAACTCAGAAAATAAAAATATGTATTACTTTTTAAAGATTTTCAGTTTCTTATTCAAACTTGCCTTTTTGCTTTGTTGAGAATATTGTTTTCCTTTTAGTTCAACAAACACAATCTATCTGAAAAAATGAAGATAGGATTTATCCCAAATCACCAAACTCATCAAATATTTAAACTTAAGATCAAGTATCACCAACTTTCTGAAATCTCTATTTGGTGTCTTATAGAAAATGGCCAAGGAGCCTCATTATTTTCGCTGGTCAGATTAGGCTGGGCTGAATCCAGGATCCAGCTATGAAATGCACATTTGGCTCACTGTGGCTTTGCCACTTACAAGAACTGGTATCTGAATAAATCAGGAATACATGTCTCCTGGCTCTTATAGAACCCTTTAAATAGTGACTTCAGTCTTCCTAGGGTTTTTGTCTGGGTTGCTTGAAAGTGAGTTTTGTGAGTTTGCTTTGGCAGCCATGGCATGGATTTTTATTGAAAGTCACAGGTGTTTTAGCCGGCACCACAGCCTGCCAGCCAATCTCTGCAGGGGCCTCCCAGCCAATTCGATGAGAACTATGTGCACCTAGCTCATGCCAAGCAATGTAAGAAGTGACCTACCTGCACCGAAGTCTTTGCTGTCCTGCACATGACCACTGCATCTCTACTTCCAATTTACAGGGTGTGTTTGTATCCTTTCTGAGGCAGCCCTTTCTAAACTGAAGACTCCTCTGATATTTCATGACAAGTATGCCATTTTCTCCTGGGGTTATATGCATTTGGTAAGGCAACAATGAGATAGGTTAATTGGGATATGCATTTTTCATGGATGAAACAAAATTAGAATTTGGTTGAAAAGAGGTGAGAATGTAGCCTAAGAATGATTCTCAAAAGTGTCTTTTACCGCCTGCCTTGCAAGCGCAAAGTCCAGAGTTCAATCCCCGGCACCCCCAAAAAAGTGCTCTTGAGTCACCAAGGGGACTGACCACTCATTAGGAATCTTCTAAATAATTGTGCAGAAGTATTTATACCATCACACATAAATCATCGCGTACTTACCACGAGGCAAACCAAGAGTGACTTTAATTGAAGTTTAGAAGATCTTTGCCCTAAGATTAAGTACCCTACATTTCTCTTTTCTTTTATTATTCTTTCTGTATACCATTTACCCTAGTGTTTTATTACTGTGTATGATTGGAAAGCTTGTCACAGTTTTACTTTATGAAACACTTAAGATTTAGTTAACAGCTCAACCTTGAAACAGTGCGATTCTAATTTTTAAAATTAGTCTAAAATGTGCTAAGCCAGTTATTTTATATTTTTAAATAACCTTCTTTGTAAATTTTTTCAATGATGCCAGAAAACTAATGTATTACAGAGGAAAATAATGTACATGAGAATATATTTTATTGGCTTTTCTGGAGAAAAATATGCTTCTTACAAACCAGAGCTGCAAATAAACCTGTTATTTTACAATCTTCACCTTCCCTTCAATTATACTAGCTTTAATGTTTTTCCTTTGAATTCCCCTGGGTCAGACACTACTCTTAAACCTCAAGATTATAAAAACAAGAAACTTTTCCAAAATCACATGGGTAAAGTCTTAACCTGCTGTTAAAAATACTACTCATGAAGCCAGCTCTTCATTCTCTGGACAGTGTGCACAGGCTGTATAACTCAGAGTCACAGGGGGCACAGTGCACTGTAGGGAGCCTGGTGTTTGGTACCACTCTGACCATGGAAAAACACCATGGCTGGCTGGGGATTATCCACACACCAGCCGTTTTTTAACTCATTTTCCCTTTTCTGTTTCCACTAAAGAAACTGAGAAAGAAAGATTACTTTCCCCTACTCCCTTTAACCTGGGAATAGTCCTGCCATCAAGTTCTGGCTAATAAAATGTAGAGAAACATGTATTAGAGCAGGGCTTTTCAGACTTTTCCATGTATAGGAATCACCTGAGTACCTTGTTATGACACAGAATCTGAGCTAGCTATCTAGGTGGGTTTGTATGTTGCATTCTAATAAGTTTACCGGTGATGGGTGATGGTGTGACTTGAGGATCATGATTCGAGTAACAAAGTATCAAGGATTCTTGGCAAGGATCTTCCTCTTTGATTTGCACATGTACATAATACATTTTAATTCTTTTCTCATCCCAGTGGCATAAGAAATAATACCAAGTAGATATCCGAAAGGTAAGTGGAAAATACCTTTGATACCTACTTCTTTTTTTTTTTTTTTTGGTACAGAGATCGAATTCAGGTCCTTGTGCTTGTGAGGCAGGTGGTGGAACCACTGAGCTAAATCCCCGGCCCCAATACCTACTTCTTTTAAACATTAAGTGTGGTGCCTTATTTCTGAAGAAATACTTGCCTGAGTTCATCAAGTTCCTATTTGTAAAGGAGCCTAGGAAACTTCTAACAGAAGTAACCTGAAAGGAGCGGAAGTCTAGATGAATTGGTTTATTTGTAGTACCAATGGGCAGGACAAAAGGTAAGAATGATTCTGAGCATAGCCCCATTTCTGTGTTTCACTTAGGTCTATCAACTATGACCTTATTTTGAGCTCAAAATCAAAAAGGACTACAATTTTAAAAATTAAAACAAAATAAATGAGACTGTTTAGATTGCATGGCATTGTTATATTTGTACAAAAGCTTCGATGGCACTATAAGGGACAGTTGTACTAATTGTGATAATAGTACAGTTTAGATATCACTGTCCTTGGCGTATGACATTGCCATTTGGCTCAGCAATACCACATATAGTAGTATGGACACCTCTGGGATACATTATTGAAAAAGCTGCTGCTTTGTTCATTACCATTGTCACAGTGATTTGGGGCAAAAGAGAAGATCACAAATGATACAGGGCAGCCAAATGATTCAGCTGCCGAGCACAGCAAGAGTTTCCTGAGAACTTTCAGAACTACTTTTGGAAGAATTTGAGGGATATTGGCTTTTCCACAAAGCAGATGGAATATAACCAAAGAAACACTAACTTGTAATTGTCCTTTTCCTCTCTTGTTATGATTATTATGAGGATTTATTCTTCATTCAGTAGTCCTCATGATTCTACATTTTCTAATAGTTATGGAATGAGTATGGCTAGAAGAAAGTCCATTTGATCCTATCTTCCAGTGGCTAATGCTTCACATTTCCCTTCTTTTCTCATTCTTCAAAACAGCCACTACTTTGAGGAAGCTGGGGAATGACAATAACTACTATATGTTCCTAAACAGCCACACAACCGCCATAGAATTTAGTGAATTGTATATCATGTGACAATATCACCACTATTGTTATGATGATTGTTAGAATAATATAGAAGTTAAATTATTTTACCTAATTTTGATGCCAACAATTGCATCAATCACTGTCTTCTCCCATCTAGTGTGATTCTTCATGACTTCCTCAGATACAGAATGTGCCACTAATGCATGGCTTAATAGCCAATGAGTATAAAGGAAACCATCATCTGTTGACATAGGTGACATTGAGAAACTGGCCATGCAACAAAAAGATATCACATTTAAAGTTTAAAAGTATGCATCAAAGATGTTTTCCATTTTTCTTTAGAATATCTTCTTGGTATTATTTCTTGTGCCATTGAGATGAGAAAAGAATTAAAATGTATTATGTACATGTGCCAATTCCTCATGACAAACATAATCATTATGTACTACAAACATGTACTCATAAAAAAATAACTAGAATATGCCCTAAAAGGAATGATTGTATGTGGGTCTTGGTCTAGGAAAATTCTGTGACTAGATTATTGATGTCATTCATATGCTTCCATGAGTCTAATACCCACACCTTAGTGTTCACTTTCCAAAGAGAAAAGCTTGTTAGAGATGATTTCCATGTGAAACTTCATAATCAAAACTACCTCCACTGTGACTCATTCTTTAAGGACACAGGTCTTTGTGAATGAATATGAAAATATAATTTATAAAGTATTCACAGATGAAAGGAATTGAATATTTAATCCTCCCTACTAATAAACTTACAGATTAAGAAGAGATTTCCAAACTCGAAGCCAAAAGAGAAAGAAGTAGAATTTCAGAATTTATGAAAAAAATTATGGGAGATCTCTTTGAATGGAGCTTCCCCTGATGTTTTTCTCAGGTCATTCCATATGCCTTGAAATGGTAGTAACAGATAAATAATAGATCTACTTTACTCTCCTGTTACTGAAATTATGTCATCTGATCCCAGAAGAATTCAGTTTAATTTACCTTCTAAGACACTGCCTTAACTGGGAGTGGTGGCACACCTGTGATCTCAGCACTCGGAAGGCTGAGGCAGGAAGATTGATGTGAGTTTTAGGCCAGCATAGACCTGAACTACATAGCAAGCAAAGATTGTGAATTAAGTATGATTGCATTAATCAAAATGCAAAAAGAAACATTCTTAGGCATGACCTTTTTTCTGGGCACACTATCTTCTTTTAGTTCCAGGTATACATACATGCTGCCTACATTTCACTTGTCATTTATTCCCCCTAAAATGCACTCACTCCCCTTCTCTATCATGCTCTATGGTTTTGATGACCAGTTCTTCATTTGCTAGGCTTTAATTAGGTATTATTTCTTCCAAGAAGCCATTCAATGTTCTGAGAGTAGGGGATTCAGTTGTGCCTATGTGTTCCCATGGGAACTCTATTTCACCAAAATACTGGTCACTCAGATGAATCAACAATGCCTTTAATAAAGAGAGAGTCATCAAGACAGAGATGGTGCCTCCCTTGGTACTGTAGTCTGATATAGTCATGCTCCAACTCTCCAAATTCACATGTTGCAATTCTAACCTTCACACTTACTAGGAAGTGGGCCTTTGAGAGATCAGAGCCTCATAAACGTGACCAGAACCCTTATAAAATAGACCTAAGGGACTTTGATTGCCCCTTCCACCATCGTGGACATAGTAGAGAGACAGCAGTTTGGAAAAGGGCTCTCACACGAGCCAAGCCCTGCTGGCACCCTGATCTTGGGCTTCCCAGTTTCCAGAACTATAAGCAAAACATCTCTGTTGTTTAAAGTTACCCATTCTATGACATTTTGTTCTGGCATCCTAAGGAAACTAGGATACATGATCATTACTATCTAGTATCTCAGGAGTAGAAATTTATATAGTTTTCAGAAAGTATATGTAAATAAATTAATATATTTAGCACTGTAGGAAATTTTATCTTCCCATTACTTTTTGCTTTTGTCTGCTGTTAGGGTTCCCAAACTTAACTATTGCAGAAAAGTAACTATAGGTATAGGAAGATATACTCTATTAGATATAAATCTATATTGATAAATAGGTTTTCTAGAAATAAAGAATCTCACAGGTAAAGAAATTATGTAAACTGCTATAATGCACAAAGATGCTCTAGCAGTCTTGCTTATCAAACTCAAATACCAGAAGAATGTTTAAATTAATTATGAGGCAATGCTTGAATGGGATAATCCATAGCTATTAAAATGATGGTTGTGAAAATAGAGAGTTGAGACCACGTTGCATGTGGGAAAACTTTATACTAAAAAGTTAACTTATTACAAAGCAAGACACTAAATCTTGTGGATATCATTATTATGTCTCTGTGAAAATATGCATATGAAAAAATAATAATTGTGTTAAAATGGTGGTTGGATTTTTTTCTTTAGCTTATATTTTTATTTTCTAAATTAAAGATAAGATAAAGATATTTGCAACTTTAAAAGCTAAATATCATGTATCAAAGATGACAATATAAGAGTTTGCCTAATCATTATGAGTGAAAGTTTAAAAGACAAGGTGGTAAGAACAGAAACTAGATAAAGGGTAGAGATTTAATTTAATGTGATGAACTTATGAGAAATAAATTTCTAGTCTTACAACAAATGTTTCTTTTCCAGAATTCCTTGCCCAACAGTATGCAGATAGCTGCACTGCCTCACAAGCAGGGAGAAAGTCACACCCGAGAGGAGGTAATGCTTATTTAATTCTTCTCTGATCTTTGTAAATATAAATACTAAGTTTTTATATGAAACACTCAAATGATAGAGTGCCAAACATGGAAGAAATATAAAAGAAAAACAAGGAAATAGCTAAGCACAGGAGTGTTTCAGAAAGGAAACATCGGTCAGGCCTTGGCTCAAAGAAAACAATCTTTTCATCAGGAAAGTGTTCACAGGAATTACTAAACGCATACTCAGTCTCAAGAATAAAACCCAGCTGTTTAAGATTAACATGTGTAATAAACATTTTAAAGAAAGGAATGTAGAATGCAAATATATATTGTAAAACAAAAATCTTTACTCTCGGGATAAGTAAAACTTTCTCTGAGAGAATAGTACTATTTGAGAGCTTACTCTCTATACCAAATGCAACAGCAGTAAGATGCCTGACTCCACAATAGCACAGGCATACAGTATTCTGTTTGAGAGAAAAAGGATATTAAGCTGAAAGCCAAGCCTATGATCCATAGTATAAAATGCTTGAATAAAACTGACTAAAGAAAAATTATATAGCTGGAGTTATCCTAAAATTTAGTAATAAAAATGGAATATGTTAAAATCATGACTTAGGTAGACTAAATATTTGACTACAATGAGACTTTGTCAGGTACTTCAACACACAGTCAAGATCTAGTAATTTATATTTGGGCACTGGCATTTAATAAATGTATAAGCATATAAAATAATGTGCTTGAAAAAGCAAGCCTAGGGTACTAGAATACTAACAGCTACATTGAAGGCTGCTTTTTTTATGGCTAAGATTCATGCAACCAGAGACAGATCTTATCAGAAATTGCTAACTGGAAAGAAAATATCAGATGCTATTGGAGAAAGACAGAAATATTTGCACCTGTATTAATAACCACACTTCATTGAGTCTATCTAATTTGTCAGAAGTTGCCTGCCAGTCCATATTGGGTAGCTGTGCCACCCAATAAAATGAATACCAGTCACAGGTAGCTATTGTCATAAAATGTAAATTAAAATTAAATTTGACATTTAGTTCATTTTAAGTGCTTAATAGCCACATGCAACTAGTGCATGATAAAGCAGATAAGACATTCCCGTCACCTCTGAAAGACTTGTTTGAAGCACTGATTTGGGCAACTGTAAGAGATAGAGACACTACAGCAATCTTGGATTTCAGGAGTAGTAAAACTTTAAAGTAGCAAAGAGATCTGAACACGGAGGCCAACGTTTCAGTGTAAAGAGAAGCTAGATCTCATTAGAAAGGAGGGTCCGCTGGTTATGGAAGTGTCTGGAGGAATTTTCCAACATGAACCCTAATATTCAGTGAAAACTGCTCCGCTATGTCTCACCGACACCCTTTGTTACAAATATTCAGAAAACTGTTCTCACATTGTCATGTGTCAGTGGTATTTAGGACAGCATAAGGCTGTGTGATACTCTGGAGGTGAAATGATGAGTAGAGATTAGAAATTCAAGAGAAGCAAGAACTAAAGATCGCAGGTAACCAGGAAAAAAAAAAATGAGTTATCCTAGTAGCCCCATTAACCTAACCTCCCCACAAGAAGGAATCCCCAGAAAGGGGATTGAAAAAAAGTTGTTTGAAGCAACTTTTATTAGGATTAATCAAAAGTGACCCCAACTGATTACTTCAATTTTCCAATTGACATAGTTTTATATATGTGAAATAAATTAATTACCGCTCCTTGTATTGACTTTCTGAGCGACATTTTCTTAGGTATTAAGATGAATAAAGAACTCAAATACATTTTCCTCTTTTTATCCAGTTTAGAAAAGATTTAAATTTAAGAGACCTAGAGGTAATTTCTTTTTTTGGGGGGGGGATACTGGGGATTGAACTCGGGACCTTGCACTTGAGAGGCAGGCTGCGGAACCACTGAGCTAAATCCCTGGCCCCCTAGAGGTAATTTTTATGAAGTAGGAATTTCTCAATTTCCAAAACAAGATTGATTGTGAAATTGTCTCTTAGCTTTCCTTTAACTCTCTGCTTGTTCTTTGCTGCTACTTTCTGAAATATTAGGAATAGAAAGGGCCTTCCTGCAGTTTAAATTTTGAGATAGATGTTTCAAATTAGAATAAGATAGAAGTTGGTGTCAAGAGACTTCTGAGTTGTTGACACCAGAAAGGCCTCTAAATTTCTAGGGTGGGTACAGGAATGAGTGACTATGCCTTTGTTTTTCAAAGACCAATAACATTCACCATATTAAACAGGAATTTTGTGTTTATTTGTAGATTTTTTAAAGTTCTTTGGTCAACCTTGCAAATAATAAAAACTTCCAATATTAAATGAATACGAAAATAACTATGGCATTTCCTCAGTTGAGCATAATGGTTTCTTCAGAGCGGATTCACTGCATAAACACTCAACATTTTTTTTCCCTTCAGTAACATCTGTGAACAAGTTTACCACTTGGGAAAACAAGAGGCTAATAACTATGTCCAGACATGGGTGGGCACAGGTGCTTCAGGAGTTCCACAAACACATCCCAGTCCCACCAAGTGGGCTATTTCTGACTGACCCCTGGAGACCTTCAGTCACACTGTGTGTCTGGCACGGGAAAAGGGAACTCACTGGCCGGGGGTCAGCATACTTGTCTACAGGAACTGGCTTTCCTGGCAGAGTGCATTCCTTGAACATATTGACTCTAAACACAGAACATTGGCCCATGATTTATTAAAAGCAATTGTGAGTTTCCTAGGTCTAGCCAAACATTTGGTGCATGTTACACAACTCTCCAAGACCAAGCTTCAGTTGTACTCTTCTGAAGAAATCCTTTTTTCCCATTAGCTCAAACTATAATGAATCTCTGACATCCTGTATCAACCATTTTCTGGAATATTCATGGGATACTTAATCATGCACTTCTTTGTGAGAAGTCCTCCTTCCACTTGTAATGAATAGTCATTTTAAGTTTTTATTCTATGAATTTATCTCCTTTAACAGTTTTGCCTCTTACCCCTAAGTATATTTCACACACTTTCATGGCAACAAATAGTTTTGTTTTTATTTGTGTTCCTTATGTATTTTTTGTTAATTTTTAGCTTTTTTTAAAAAAATTGCAATATAGAAATAAGCACAAAAATTTAGCCTCTTATAAAACTTTTTTTGCAGCAAAATACCATTTGTCTAGGACACTAGTAGTACAGGAGAAGAAAAATTAATTCTATTTTATTGAAATTGGGGGATTGGTGGATGTGTAAGAATAATGACACAACAGACAACCATGTATCAGAAGTTTCAGCATAATCATGTGATGTCCTAACTGAAAAAAAGTCTATTGAATCACTCAATACTAACAAACACACTGGCTAGCTTTATCATTGTTAAGATAAAATGAGACCTTCTCTGCTTCCTAACACCTGCTATTTAGAGCTGATTATTGCATTATAGTGCTGTAGTTCTAGCCATAGACATATAGTGTCTGGTTTTTCCCATAAGTGGCACATTGTATGCTGAATGTTAGTTACACTAGCCACAATATATTCAGTATTTTATAAGTCAGTGACTTTTGAATTCTATATTAACAAACTTCTTTAAATTATATCTTACTTGGATATCTTAACATTTTACCATCTTCTGACCTTATGAACAGCTACATCTGTCAATTAATTTAGGTCTCTTTAATTCCTCTCAGCAATGTTTTGTATCTTTTATTATACAGATCTTTGTCAGATTAGTCTTTATATGTTTCATATTTTTAAGGATATTGTACCTTGGATTATTTGTTGTTAGTACATAGAACAACTGATTTCTTACATTGATTCAGTATCCTGCAATCTTGTTAAACTCATGTGATAGTTGTACTCTTTATTTTTTAAGGCAAAACTCAGGTTGGTTTTATTATTTATATCAGCTACTTTGGTTAACTGCCTCAATTCTCAACATTTTTTTCTTTTATCATCATTATTATGGCAAATGTTCCTATAAAGTACCTTCATTTCTTAAGTGCTTTAAAAGTTTCCTCTATTACTAACTGGTTAAATTTTACTCACTGAAAGTTTATTATTTTATTTGTGATTTTTTTTCACAAGGGCCAGGCCAGACATTATAGTTTGCACACAAAAAAAGTGCTTAAAGCAATTAGAAGTGTAAACAAAACTGAAACAAAGAACTTTTAAAATTGCTATTGTCTAGTCCTTTATATACAAATAGTGAGTTAATAGTAAATCAACCCTGCCTAGACTATCCTCAAGCCCTACTAGGAAACATTATGCTAGTTTAAGTTTAAATTTACTTGAAAATATGGAAAGTGCACATCTTTAAAAGTATCTTGTAATTCTGACCTTTCTTAATTTAATTTAATGAGTGAGGTGTTGCTGTAATTGCTATTTCCTTTCAACAAGTCCTCAACTTTTGTCTCATACAAAAATAAGAATCCAGGATAATTATAGATATTAAACCCATATGAAATAAAAAATAAAGACCTGGATTGGATGTAAATCTGTACACAAGTAGTAGTTCCAGCCAATTAAACAGCACTAGGTTAAATTAGGTGCAAATTTCACAATCTGTTTGGCACTTTTTCTAACAATTGTACATAAAATATGTAGGTTCTGTTTCCCAGTTTCAATTAGAAAAATCAAATAAAACCCAGAGTAGCATGTTAAAATAAGTGCCATTAGTTATAACTGCCCCTTAGTGAGATGACGATACATGCTTGTGATATATTGATAATGTTTCTGAAATAAATGATAAAGTGCAAAAAGTGAACTTACCTCAAAGATATCTAGTTAAAGATGGCGTATTTTAGTTTCAACACATTTTCAACTTGTATAATTCAGTGCCTAAACCTGTTTGCCACTTGTCATTCATAGTAACTGAAGTATAAGCAAAATTCACTTATCTGAATTATCATTTCAATCCTAAATTTCTTTTAACATGCTAATCTTGCCTAAGTTAGCTTTCTGGCTTTGAGCTTGTCTAAATTCCAAAGGAGAATGATAACCTAAAATTAAAGATAGATGTCAAGACAACACAGAAATACCCCAAATTTTCTTATTTTTTCAAATTTCTAATTTCAATTTAAAAAATCTGGATGAAATAATAAATCTTAATTTAGGATAAAGAACAGTTGCAATTATTAGTATAATTTCATATTCTTTCTTTTTTTTTTTGGTACCAGGGATCAAACTCAGGACCTCGCACTTGCAAGGCAGGCGTCAGCACCACTGAGCTAAATCCCCGGCCCCTCATATTCCTTCTTAATGGCTACATGATCCTTAAGCTTATTTGTAAGATGAGAAAAAGAAAAAAGGAAACTAAAGACTAAAAATTTCCACTGATGATTTAAAAAAAACCCATAATGTCAGCAGCTAATAATTCTGAAAAGTTTAAGAAGCATTAAAAATTAGCAGTAATTTTAAAAATCACAAAAACATTTACTTTAAATATTATGTCAAAATGTGTCCAAATATCCATATGTTCAGTTAACAGTTTTCTTGATTTGAAATTGTTCTAAGGACTTGAGAAACTAGAGAAAATTTAAAAAATAATAAGAATAGAAGCCCTACTAATTTAAAAGCCACTAGCTTTTGGCTAGCATTAGCACATAACCATGAAAAAGTTCGTGGAATGTTTTCTCATGGATGATGTTCATTAGCAGAAGTGTTTTGAATAGCAGTAGTGTTATCAGGGTCCAATAATGTTCCAAGGTAAGACTGCTCTCTAGGATCTAGCATTTGTTCAGGTTGGACTGGATGAACTATATTTGCAGGTTGAGTAGTAAGAGTATATTTTTCCAGAAAAGCTAAATCAGCTGCATGTGGATAATCAGTGGATTGTGGCTGTGGTGACAGGATCTCTTGAGAGGATGGCAGAAGTGTGGTAGTATGTTGAACTAGATCATTTGTAATATCGGGCATCTGAACTGGAACCACCGTTACTGGAACACACACTTCGGCAGACATATTCTGTAATATAGTCTTGGCTTCTGATTAATAAACTTTGGGCTGGTACATATATTGTTTTGTTTCTCTTTGAAAGATTTTATCATCAGATGAGTGTTCCACTGGCAAAGACACAAGTTTTTCCTCAGACATACATCAGGAGACTTAATTCCATAAACATGGTCAATGTGGTATTTTAGCTTGTCTTTTCACTTAAATGTTGCATTACAGTGCTGACAGTTGAAAGGTCGGGCATCAGAATGAATAACTAGGTGTTTTGTTAAAGTTTTCTTAATTCTAAAAGGCTGATTGCAAATTTGACACCTGTATGGCTTTTCACCTGAAGATGTCCAAAACTGCATTTCCAGACTTGATTTTTCTTTTAAAATTTTCTTACAAACATCACATTGATGAAATGTTGCTTTATATTTTTGCCACACTTTTTCTCCAAGGTGCAGACTTTTGTAGTGAACAGTGAGATGATCCCTCTGACCAAAACATTTTCCACATTCTTCACAGTGATGAGCCTTTTCACCCGAATGTATTTTTTGTGCTTAGTAACGTGGTCATGACGAATAAATGTTTTTCCACATTCATCACATTCATATCTTTTATCATCATGATGCACTCATAAGTGAAGTCTGTATGAACTTCCATGCTGAAAACTTTGCCCACAGATACTACAAAGATGAGGCTTTTTTCCACTGTGGATTCTCAAATGTTCTTTAAAAGTAGTTCTTTCTCGTACTGATTTCCCACAAATAAAGCAAGTCCATTTTCTCTTTCCACCATGAGTACATTCTATATGGTGTTTCAAATTTCCAGTGTTGTTGAACTGCCAACCGCATATATCACATGGAAAAGGATCCAGATGGAACTTTTCCTGATGCTTTAACTATGCAAACCATGATTGGAAATTTTCTTCACAATAGGTACACTTAAAAGGCTTATCATTTTTTAAATTTTTTTTATTTTTTATTGTTTGGTACCAGGGATAGAACTAAAAAGGCTTATCTTGAGAATGTAGAATCATACGTTCCTTCAAGTGTGGTCTTCGAGTAAAAGATTTCTTACAAATATCACATTTCCAACTTTATTAGTCTTCTTAATGGAAATAAATTCTTGTGCATTTTCAGGATGAAATCTCTTTACATGCTTGGCTAAAGTCTTCTCTTTTGCATGAAGTTTATTACAATAAGGGCACTTGTGCTCCTTCTTAGGAAATTCTCTTTTGCTGCTATGCCTCTTTCTGTGAACCGTTAGGTTAGACTTTGTTGAGTAGCTCTGGTGACAAACATCACACTCAAAGGGCTTCTCACCAGTGTGCACACAAGTGTGGTTTTCGTATTTCCCTATTCAGTCAAATGTTTTATCACATTTAGGACATTGCAATATTTTTTTGTTACTGTTTTGAATGACTACTGGAGTTAACCCTTCACGAATGTTTCCTGCAGAATCACCAGCTTCAGGTTCCTCTTCCTTATCATTATCTTTTTCACTTTGTTCTTCAATGTCAGAATATTCATCTGACATCTCCTCTTCTAGTTCATCTTCTTCAGCATTATATTCACTTCCAGGATCCTCTGAATCATTTCTGTCAGACTTTTCCTTATCAAAATTTTCTTGATTTAAATTGTCTGACCCGTCACCACTTTCTTGTTCATCATCACTGGTGTCAACAAATTTTACAGGACACTTCCGATTCCTTTTTGATCTTCTTGCTGAAAAACTTCTCTCCAGCATTTTTAACCCATGTTTTTTCCCTAATAAAAGGGACCTATGAGTTTTAGCCAAGTGATTCTATAAAGACTTTTTATAACAAAAATGTCTACTACTGAATTTGCACTGATGATTATTTGATAGTCTTCCAGTTAATTCATTTAGTGTTTCTTCTGGACTTTTTAGTTAGCTCTGATTAAGAAGTGGCAACATTTTCATTATTTAGTAGCTTAACTGTATCTATAATGTCCAAAAATTTTGCAGCCTCTAAAATGAGAGGAATTTCATATTTGTACACAAAGAACTCTGATGTGTAAAGAAATTCAAGCAAATGCTGAAAAACTGAATGTGTTACGTGATCCAGGGTGACAACATCAGTGCTTGGATTTTTACTCAAACATGCATGAAAATAACTACTGCCAACAGCAACCACTACTTTATGTGCATTAAATTATTTTCCTTCTACTATGATAAATAAATCACAGAAAGATGGTTGCTTCTGCTTATCATCATTTAAGTACTTTAGCAAATTCTTATTATACTGCAAAGAACTCAAAAGCTTTCTCTGATCTGGAGAGGGAGGAAGTTCTTAGTAACAGTGAAGAGCTTCAGGAGTTGATCTTTCTGTAGAATGAGTGGCCACTTGGTCACACTCCACTGCAACATTTCCTTCTGAAGAATCTTTATGATAGCCTAAATAGATCTTTCTCCTTTTCTTCATTGCAGTATAGCAATTTCAGAACAAGAAACTTCATAAGGCTCTTAAAGAGATTTATAAAGGAAAACTAGATTGTCTTGGATAACAGCTTCTGGAGTGGCGTGTCCAAGGGTTTCATGGTCGGGAACCCAGGGCTTCCCACTGGCTCCCTGCCACTGAGCTCCACTCTGTGGAGCTCTCTCCAGTGCCTACCCACTTCCCAGTTCAGCCCCCCACCTCACCCCCTCCCTCTGCTCCTTTCCCTCCCAGAGTCCAGTTGTACTAACTTTATTTTGTAAATTTAAATGAATTTAAACCTTGTCATGTTGTCTGTGAATAAAGACAATTTTGTTTCTTCCTTTGCCTACTGTATGCCTTTATTTTTCTTGCCTTTATGAACTAGCTGGAACCTCAAGCACAACAATGAATAGATGTGACAAAAGTAGATATTTCACCTTCTTTTTAATCTTTAGGGTAAACAATATTTTACCATTAAGATGCTAACTGTAGTTTTGTTTTGGTAGATTCCTTTATCAAGATGAAGAAGTTTTGATCTATACTTGGTTTCTTAAGTGATATTTTAGGGTGTTTTTAAAATTTATTTTTAACCAGGAATAGATTTTGCAAATGCTCATCCTATGTCTAACAAGTTGACCATATGTTGGTTTTTTTGTTTTGCAGATATGTAACTTTTGTGTCTTATTTTCCTTTCCTGGCTTCTTTATAATTGAGTTTTTTAATGATCTCTGTTTAGTCTCAATTTTTTGTTGTTTATTGGCTATAATTTTTTGTTCTGCTATTATAGTGGTTTTTTTCAAGTTTACAGTATATACTTTTCTTTATCCTAGTCCACTCTTAAATGATATTATGCCATTTCTTGTATAGTTTAATAATCTTACAATAGTATACTTCACTCCCTCTATTGTTATTATTTTATTATCTTTATTATATGTTTCTATGTGTATATTATAAATGTCATAATACACTGCTATTATTTTGTTTAAATAGTTCTTATATTTTAACTAGATTTAAATAATAATTTTAAAAGTCATATATTTGCAACTTTTCTCGTGCTCTTTTGTGTATATCCTTATTTTGCTATTAGGTGCCTTCTTTCTGAAGATTTCATTTAACATTTTATATAGTTCAGATCTGCTAGTGATTGATTCTTTCAAATTTTGTATGTCTTAGAAAGTCTTTATTTCATCTTTATTTCCAAGTTATTTTCACTGAGTAAAAGATTCAAAGTTGAATTTTTTTTCTGTACTTCAAAAGTAGTATCCCACTGAATTTTCATTTGAATTGTGTGAAAAATTGGATGTAAATTTTATTTCTGTTCCTTTGAAAGTAATACTTCTTTTTTCTCTCTTTTCAAAACTTTTTTATATTATAACTTTTGCATAATTTGACTATTATGAATCTTTGGTAGTTTCCTTCATGTTTCTTTTGGTTGGGATTATTACATCTCTTAGATCTATGAAAATTTATAATTGTCACCAAATTTGAAAATTTTTCATCCATTCCTTCTTCAAATATTTTTTCTTACCTGTGCTTTTACTTTAGGGACTCCAATTATCTGTATATGAGTTTGCTTGAAGTTTTCCTATAGTTCTATGACTCTCAGTTTATATGTTTAAAATTTTTCTTCTTTATTTTTTAAAACTGTATATGTCTTCAAGTTCATTAATCTTTTCTTCTGTTGTACTACTCTGTATTCCTTCTGGCTCCATTTTGGGGGTACTGTGACAAATCATTAGACAGCTCAGGAGGGGCCATCAATTATTTTTTAATCCTCAGAGTCGAACATTGATAAAATGAAAGAGGCTTTTTCTTGTGGATGTTTACTGCTTCATAGAGCCTTCTTTCTGTGTTACTATTAAGAAAACCATATATCCTGGTTTCACTGAGACATTACAAGTTAATGCCTATTGTCTTGAGCTAATTAGTAGTATACCCCCCTTTTACTCTGAAAAAATGACCCCAGTGGGCTATGGATTTAGCTCAGTGGTTCCACTCCCTGGCTAGCAAGTGCAAGATCCTGAGTTTGATCTCTGGTACAAAAAAAAAAGGCCCCCAAGTTGAAAATAAAGTATATAGTCTCCCAAGTTATTATTCTAAGAAAGTCCATGTCCTTTATTTTCTTTTGTTAGGAATCTTCTCAACATTCACAGTTCAATTCTCATATAAACTCAGATAAGGTCCTGGGCCAACCTATTTCTTTAATTTTCATTCTTTATTTAATATATTAAGACAGTTATCAAACAATTTTTTTATAAATTAGATTTTTTTATCTGTCTTAGTTACTTTTTTGTGGCTGGGACAAAATATCTGATACCCACAAGTTAAAGGAGGAAAGATTTATTTTGCTCACAGTATGTAGAGGTTTCAGTCCATAATTGGCTGGCTCCAAGACAGAGAGGCACATGACAGAGGGGCATCTCAGAGGAGAAATAGTTCATGGCAAGGCGGGCTGAAAGCAGCAAAGCAGTGAGCTTTCTTTTTCCTTTTTATTCCTTTCAGGTTATAAGCCTATTGGTTGGTGCCACTCACCCCCAGGGTGGACCTTTAGTCTTCAGTAAATCCATTTAGTCACACCCAGAATTGTATGAGACCAATCAGTGGACTGATTCAGTATTATATACCTATGATCCAATATCACACACCCTTGGTCCAGTCACTCCCATGAAGCTTGGGGGTGAATTATAGATATAAGTCATACCAATATCCTTCACATTTAGAGGCATGTAGCTGAGAACCGTTTAAATCATAACCATGAACCTAGGCAGGACAATGGTCTTTGATAAGCAAAGAATTCAGCCTAAGGGGAGAGATTTCCTAAGGGGAGAGATAAGGCAGCATGCTGAGTACATGTTGTTTCCAGAGCTTGACAAAAGCATTTAAATACATTTTGTCCTCTTCAAAACCCTAAGATTGGTAACTAAATTTTCTGAGAGAGCCTTCAATTCCCTTGATATTCCTGACCAAAGAGTCAGCTGAAATGTGATTGTTTTCTTTAGTGAACTGGCATTGGCATTGATGTCACCACAAAAAAGACATGGGCACCATCACTCTCACCAGAATTACAGATCTTATGTGCTCTCAAATCCCTGATGATGCCAAGTAAAAGTGAACATTTTTATAAATTTTGTGTATTTGTATGTCCAAGTAAGTTTTATTTACTTCTCACTATTTTTTAAAAGATTTGTTTTGCAGACCTTTATATCTAGGTGTCATACCTAAATGCCAACTTATGAGAAAACACTTTTGCTTCTTACTTTCAACTTCATTTTTATCAGTAAAGACATAGTGCCATTGATTATAGGGCCCTGGCAGGATGCAAAAACACAAAGAAGGGAATAGGAAAATACAAATAAAAATCTTTAAAAGGCATAACTACTAGTTTAAGGCACTACATAGGAAGAGGCTCTTTATCCCCTTTTTGCCTTCATGGTGTTTGCATTTGAGGGAATGCTTGCTCAGCAATGCTTCCTTGGATAGGACCCAATGGAGTGTTTGTCTTATTATATGAGGAAACAACCATCTGTGGCAGTTTTCTTTGTCTGTGCTTGTAAAGGAGACGAGGAAGACATTATAAAAGTTACTTTGTGTTTGACACTGGAAGAGATGTATGAAAAGGGAAGTATTTTGGATCAAGGGCCATGTTCTGCTGATTTCCCCATATTACAAGAATATTTGCGTAAATGCTATCTCTTTTGGAACCCACCAGTTGTGTTAAATATTATGCAGACCCTACCTTTTCATGACTTTTAGTCCTTTCAACCTCCCCTAGGAACCCAATTTCCCAGGACCCTTTCCTGGCTAATCTTGGATCATAACAAGGAATGTCTTGAGTAGATGGATAGCCTGATAGAAATTACAAGAACTCAAGGCAGCAATGGATTATATGGTTACCAGGGAAGGAGATATCCAATGGCAATTATAGCACCTGATTGTTTTTCTCCCACAGTGATCTAGCTCTCTCTTTTCTTTTATTTCCCATTAACAATTAAAGCTAGATCCAGAATTTTATTGTTCCTGGGAAAAAGCAATTAATATATATTTCTTAGATAAAAATGTAATTATTCAGATTTAAGTCTAAAAGCAGACTTTTTTGAGTCTTTTATGAAATAATAGTACTAAAATACAGATGTTTTTGAAGAATTTTTTAAAATAAATTCTAAACTTCCCTTTATATATTAAGAATAAGACATTAGGGTCTGCTTAATTGCTTTTGTCATTGCTGAGACAAAATAACCAACACTCAAAGTTAAAGGAGGAAAAGTTTATTTAGCTCACAGTTTATAGAGGTTTCAGTTTACAGTTGGCTGACTGCAAGGCAGAATGGGACTGCAGGGGGAAATTGCAGAGGAGAACCAGTCCATGGTGGGCAGAAGGCAGGAAGGCAGAAAAGCAACAAAGTACCTAGGAAGCAAGCAGTGACAGCAACCCTTTTTCTGTCCCTTATATTTTATTCAGGCTACATGCCTGTAGGGTCAGTAGCACTCACACCTAGAGTTAGCCTTCCCATTATTCACACCCAGAACTATGCCAAACCAATCAGTGGGCTAATTTAGTAATCACATACCCTTGATCCCAGCATCACACACTCTAGATCCTGCCACCTCTGGAAAGCCCCACCTATGACTGCATGAAGCTTTGGGGGTCCTAGACATAAGCCATAACAGGGTCTGAACATAAATAATTATTATAAACCACAATATCAAAAGGAATGAAGATGTGGTGTCAGAGACAAATTAATCTAAGAGAAATAAACATTTTCCAACTGTTGTGGAGCACAGCCTAGGAGGATGACAATTGGGTGAGAAGTCATACGTTGAGCATTCTAGCTATTCTCTCAGTGTCAAAGTCTCTAATGTGAAAGAGAGTGGATGTGAAACAAAGATTTCACAGGGACACCAAAGCTAATGGACTTTACCTACTAAACAAGTCAAGGAGCCCACATGCCATAGTAAAGGGCTATGCCCAATATGCTGTCAGAAAAATAGGGCTTCTAGGAGCAGAAAAGCCATTGTCAAAAGAGGGTCTAGAGCTCTCTCACAGAAACCTGTACCCTGCCATGAGGTGTGAAGAAAGCAGGCAAAGGTTATGGGACTTCTCGGCAGGATATTGAGGTAAAGCACCACCAGGCATAGGAAGCTTGTGGTATTGGGGTAATTGAATTTAAAGGAGATGATGTAATCCATGGTCAGTATCTATTGATCCCAGCACAATATCAGCCCACACAAGACCATCCCCAACTCAGCAGGTGCCCATACAACTCTCCTAGTGAGAAAGCAAGATGAGAGCATCCCAGTAAGGCTAATTAAAATCAGAGCTGGCACAAGGGAGAGACTATGCTCCTCAAATTCCATAAAGATTTTAAAGCTATGCTTTCTATCCAGATGTCAGCTTGGGTAGAAAAGAAGCAAAAATCTTGAAAGTGAAAAATAATCCTGGTAAGAAATTTGCATTTTAAGAGAATAAATTCTAATTGGTAAGTGCAATTATTTTTTTTCTGACACTATCAGGAGTTAAAATTTCCAAGAAAAAAAATCAGATCAGATTTAGAAAACAAAGAAGCTGCATTTTATTGCAGATTTGAATTGTGGTGCATTCTGTTCAACCCCTTTCCCAACTACACACCCACTCCTGTGTAGTCATCCTTTGAGTAGAACTCTCCAAGGAAGCCTGGTCCCCCAGGATCATACAAATATCTCTAAACTCCCCACCATGGCTACTCCGCTCTCAGAGCAAATGTTTCTGCTGCCTTGCACAGAGCAAGAGTCTCAGGGAATAAGTAAATGTAGAGAATGATGATTTTTGGTTCAGTTCCCCTTCTTCTAACCCTTTCATTAGGAGAGAGCAAGAGAATTTGACTGTGAAGTTTGAAGTTTTCTTCAAACATGAATACTGTACATGAAACAGAGACACAAAGAAGGATTATACAAGTCTCTTATTCATTCTGTTAGTCTTATAAATAGTCCTATATAGAATATTTATTGATAAAAATAGTAGAAATAATATTTAACTTTTCACTTCTAGTTGGTTTTAATAGTCATATATAGAAATCTTAATGTAAACTGGATTAATAACTACTTGTCAATCAAAAAACCATTAAAGCACTTATTTATGAAAAATTATACAAGCTTTTCCCTTTTTATTTCAACTATTATTCACTATTGCACAAGTGAATATAGGGCCAGGGATGTAGCTCAGTGGAGTCACACCTGCCTGGCAAGTGCAAGGTCCTGAGTTTGATCTCCGGTACTGAGAAAAACAAACAAACGAACAAGTGAATACAAATTTATTCATCAATCTTTTGATGATTTTTTGATGTAGTCAATAGGTCAAATGATTAAATATATGCTTTTCAAAACAATTAAACTACTTCATCATGCAGTGTCTGTAATTTCTAATGTTTACTTCATTAAGGGGATTGTAGACACTTGTGAAGCAATCTGAGTATAGTCTTTCTAGAGTGTACAGCTTGTATCTGGGTATCACCTCAAAGCCTTATAGGATCATAGGTGGGGTTTTTTGGAGTTGGCTAGATCTAGAGCGTGTGATGTTGGGATTAAGTGCGTGATGCTGAGATTAAAGATGCCCCAACATGGGTGGGGGTGGCACCACCCAAAGGGCGGGTAGCCTGGATGAAATATAAAGGTAGGCTTGATTGCTGCTGCTGCTGCTTCTGCTTTGCTACTTCACTGCTTTGCTACCTTCTCCCTGTACTACCATGTCATGGACTGTTTCTCCTCTGCAATATCCCTCTGCCATGCCACCCTGCCTTAGAGCCAGTTGACTATGGACTGAAACCTCTACAAACTGTGACCTACTGTAAACCTTTCCTCCTTTAACTTTGGATGTCAGTTGTTTTATCTCAGCAATGAAAAAAGTAACTAAGACATAGACTAAGTTCTTTCCTCTACCAGTTTTTAAATGCCAATTTCTACAGGTAATTCAACAGCAATCTTTACTTCTTTCTAGAAAGCTTTTTTTAGCTTTTCAACTTAATTTTTATAGAAACAACTCTTTTCCCCTCATATTTTATTGATTTATGTAATGTTGACTTTGTTATATATTTAAAGCTACAAGTATAATAGAGATAAACTAGTTTGGGAACAAACACAACTGACGATTATACTGGTCAACATATATCTCAACTTTAAGATTTGGGCAGGCTCTGTCAAAAATTAAAACTAGACCCATATCTATCACCGCGCACTAAACTAAGATCGAAGTGGATTAAAGATCTAAATATTAAGTCAGAAATACTAAACTTGCTGGAAGATAAGTTAGGTAGAACTCTTGATGACATTGGCATAGGAAAAGACTTTATGAACAAATCTTCAGTAGCATGGGTGCTAGCACAAAGAATCAACAAATGGGATCTCATCATATTAAAAAGCTTCTGCACTGCAAGAGAAACTACCAACAGAGCTAAGAGACAACCTACAATGTGGGAAGAAATATTTAGCAGCTGTAGCTCAGACAAAGGTCTACTATCAAGAATATACAAAGAACTGAAAAAAATCAGACCTCCCAAATTCAAAGACCCAATTCAAAAATGGGCATCCGAAATGAACAGACATTTCTCAGACAAAGAAGTAAAAACAGCAAATAAATATATTAAAAAATGTTCAACATCACTGGACATTTGAGAGATGCAGATGAAAACAACACTGAGATTCCACCTCACCCCACAAAGAATGGCTGCTATCAAGAAATCAGCCAATAACAAATGCTGGCAGGGGTGTGGAGAGAAAGGAACCCTTCTCCATTGTTGGTGGGAATGTAGATTGGTGCAACCACTGTGGAAATCAGTATGGCGATACCTCAAAGAACTAGGACTACAGGTCCCATTTGACCCAGCTATTCCCCTACTGGGAATCTTCCCCAAAGAATTAAAAGAATCATACCACAGTGATATATGTGCACCTATGTTTATAGTGGCACAATTTGTAATAGCTAAAGCTTGGAAACAGCCCAAATGCCCATCGACTGGAAACTTGATAAAGAAGATCTGGGTTTTTTTATAAAATGGAATACTACTCAGCCATAAAGAATGAGAAACTAGAAACATTTATAGCTAAATGGATGCATATTGAGGCCATCCTCTTAAGTGAAATAAATAGGACACACATGTGTAAATACCAATAGTTTCTCTAGTGTGAGAAATTGAAAGTATAAATAAGGATGAAAATGATTAAAATGAATAATTGTTAATTTGAAATAAGAAAAGGTCCAAGGTTTTGGGGATGGTGGAAAGGAAAGGGGAAAGGGAAGAAGGGAAAGAAAAAAATTATGCGAAAAAAAAATGGAATCAAACTCTGTGTAGATAGGGAAGGGTGGAGGGGGTGAAGGGTGCACAGGAAATGGGAGTAAAAATAAAAACTAAAATGCATCATGTTCTGGTACAAACACCCAATGATAAATGTACATGTATTTTATACCTAAAATGTACCAATAAATATATATATATATATTTAAAAAATAAAAAAAAAAAATAATAATAAAAGATTTGGGCAGGCTTGAGAAAAGCTGCTAACTCTATAATTCAGCAAGTTGTGGGCACTAGTGTGCTGGAATGAAAAATATTCATTAGTACAGAAGTTGAAAAATTGATAGAGTTGATTACAAAACAATTCTAATAAATTCATATTGCATAGCACAAGCAGATAAATGCCCACCAGTAGCAACCTTTCTCAACAAAGGCACCTTAGTTTTCATGCTTTATAGTTTTAAATGTAGGCAATCTTTATACAATCCTGCTGTGATTTTTTTTTTGTACTGGGGACCAAACTCAGGACCTTGCAGTTGCAAGGCAGGCATGGTGCCTCTGAGCTAAATCCCAAGCCCCTGTTGTGATTTTTGATCATTGTGTTTATAATGTATCTCCCACCTGGTCTTCTAGCTTTGAATACTGAATAAATTGTTTCTTCTTTAAAAAAGCAACTTTTGGCCAGGCTTTCTTGTCAAGTTTATCCTGCATTTCTGGAACTATTCTTTATTTTTCTGTCACTATTTTGTCCCATCTTTTATTTACTTCTTAGATCAATTATTTAACTTATTCTGAACTTTAGGAGTTTTTCAGTGTGTTTGCAATCACATAAACATGGGACACTTCAGGGGTTAATTGCATATGTCAACTTGACTGGGCCTGGAATACCCCTATGTTCAGTTCAGCATAGTTTTTGGATATGTTTGTGAAAGTGTGGATGAGGCTGAGGAAAACAGATTACTCTCTTGGCCTCAGCTACCCTGTTGGAGCCCTGAATAGAACAAAAGTTAGAATAATAGAGAACTTGCTCTCAGCCTCTTTCTGATCTGGTACATTAATATTTTCCTGCATCTGGAGCTTACTCTGTTGGAGCTCTGCTGGACTTGGACTGGAGCTATACCACAAGCTCACCTGGGTCCTCCAGTGTTAGAGGGCAGACTGTAAGACTATCAGCCTCCATAATCTCATGAGCTAGCTCTGTTTCTTTTTCTCTATACACACACACACACACACACACACACACACACACACATTTTCTCTCTATCTCTGCCTCTCATGCCAGAGGGATCGAGGGAGGAAGGAGAGAGATACACCATTCTAGGCCACACCTCCAGTGGCCCACCTCCTCAGACCAGGGTTCACCTCCCAACATCACATTTAGCTATGAATTCAAAAGTGGACTCATCCACTAATAGTATCACACCCCCATGATCCAGTCACCTCTAAGAAGACCCACCAATGAGTGCATGAGGTCTTGGGGGGCATATCTAGATGTAAGGCACACAATATCTTATTAAAATATTACTAGATTTTGCTTTTTGATAAGAACATGTTATTTGTAGGAGTAATAAATTTTAATATTCTCAGTGTTTCTAAATTTATTCCTTTATGTAGTCTGTCATCAAAGTACAATAGATGAATAAGATAATTAATTAGCTTTTGAAGTTAGCCCAGTAGTAAAGTAGGTCAAAGGATAAATTATAGAATACAATGAAACAATACAACTTAGTAGAAGGCTACTCCGAGGTCTAAACTTCGATTTTGCCCTACTTTGAAACTAGTAAGTTGGCACACTACTGTTTCACTGGCTGATGACAAATTTCTGAATACATTGACATAAGACTACTGCTCTTGGCATTGCAAACAGCATGAGAACCACCATATTTACAATGGTTATCCCTTCCCTGGGTTCCACCAGTATGACTCAGTATGTCTACATGGATCTGTTACACTCTGGGATTTGAATCACAGTTACAGGACACTGAACTTGGGGAATCCAGTGCTTTTATAGCAAACAGAAAGCAAATATATTTTTGTTTGTTTGTTTGCTTGTCTATGGGAATACACTTACCTCATTTCTTAGAAAGTTGACTAGAGGACATCCACAGTCACTTTCTACTTTGATGTGTAATGCTTTGTGAACTCCAATTGTGTTTTCCTGTGGAAGCCATCTGCATGAACATCTGTAATTTAGTTATAGTTTTTAAACAGGACTTGAAGACACAAATTTTTAGTAATGGACTAGTAATAAAGTTCTGATTCTGGGGCCCCCATTCTACTTGATACCAAACATCTTATAGAAAAATGTGTAAGTCAATAATTTCACAGATATTGCAGGTTTAACTCTCAGTTACCCTCTTCCCTGGGGTGTGATGCTCCTGGGGCTTGCCTGGTGCTACTGTGGTATAGGAGAGGGGGAGGACAAAGAGGTTCGCTTCCACATCTGCTAAGGCTCCAGAAACATTCCTGTTCCATATGTCACTTTTTTCACATAAAATGAGGCCATAGAATCCAGGTGTGGTGGCACACACTTGTAATTAAAGCACTCTGGAGGCTGAGGGAGGATCGCCAGCCAAGAGCTCAATGCCAGCTTGGGCTATATAGAGCATTCAATGCCAGCCTGCACTACAAAGTGAGAACCTGTCTCAAAAACAAACAAACAAAAAGCAGGCCATATATTGGACTTCCTGGATTGATGATGAAGTCATAAAGAAAAATAAGAATATTCCAATTAATAAATTATCTCCACTAAACAGGGCTAATCAAACATTGCTTAATGATCAAAAGCAAGACAATTAACAGTCCAACTTTTATAAAGTTAAACACCACTTACCTTAGTTGTTTCTTCTTATATAAAGCCCAGCATGGACAGCTCCCAGCACAGAGGAGGCTTCCAGGTCAGCATGCCATGGCTTCCAGCCTAGAGGAGGCTTCCAGGTCAGCGTGCCACAGCTCCCAGCCCAGAAGAGGCTCTTGGGTAGGCGAGCCACAGCTTCCAGCATAGAGGAGGCTTCTGGGTAGGCATGCCACACCTCCCAGCACAGAGGAGGTGAGCCGTGTGGGCACCAGCAGCACTGCCCCCATAGAAATGAGAAGACATGTAAACAAGCCTCAGAACCAGACTTCCAGATCACCTATAGCAGCCCCAAAGGGAAAGGAGATGGAACACTCTGATACTCAACAACCTGGACTCTCTGAACTAGCAACGAAAGAGGATCTGGAAAAAATGAAATCAGAAATAATTTCTCACATAACATCAGAGATTGTACCCATAGTTCAAGATATGATTAATAAATCTAGAGAGGATACAGATAAAAAAAAATAGAGGAGCTGAGGAACATGATAGAATCCCAACATAGGAAACAAATGGAATCCGTAAAACAGATGCAAACAGATTTCCAGGAGATTAGAAACTCCACTGAAAGTCTATGCAGCAGAATGAGCCAATGTGAAGATAGAATTTCAGATATAGAGGATGAGATTGTAATTAGTGACCAGGAAAAGAAAAATTTCTTTAAAATTGTAAGGGTCCACGAGAAATCAATTCAGCAGCTGCAAGATGATGCAAAGAAGAATAACTGACTGGAGTCAGTGAAGAAACAGGAGAGAGTGCAGATGACATAAAAAACTGTTCACGGCAGTGATGGCAGAAAACTTCACAAGCAGGGGAAAAGAACTTGACATACAAATAAGTGAGCCATATAGGACTCCAACTAGCCATGATCAAAAAAATTTACACGTAGGCATGTAATTATTAAGATTCCAGAAACTAAACAGAACAAAATTCTCCAAGTAGTTAGAGAAAAGAAAAAAAAAACCAAATCACATACAAAGGAAAGCCCATCAAAAACACATCAGACTTCTCAATGCAAACCCTCAAGGCAAGAAGAGCTTGGAGTGATGTCTTTCAAGCGCTAAAAGAAAACAGCCTCCAACCCAGATTGACGTACCCTGCAAAACTATCTTTCAAAGTTGATGGAGAAATAAGATACATTCATGACAAAGAGCACCTTAGGAACTTCATGAGTATGAAACCAGCACTCCAAAAATTTTAGACAATATCCTAGGAACAGACAATGAGGATCACAACCCCAGGAAGCCCAGCAGAATGAATCCACTGGACACAACAAGAAATTAAAAACAAAAGGAGAGAATCCAACAAAAAGAAAAAGTCATGACAATGATAACTCAATATGTATAAATTATAACCATCAATGTTAATGGTCTCAACTCACCAATCAAAACAAATAGACTGGCAGAATGGGTCAAGAAGCAAGATCCATCAATATGCTGAATCAAAGAAACACACTTAATTCAAAAAGAAACTCATAGACTGAAAGTTAAAGGGTGGAAAATAATACTCCATGTGACGGGAACCCAAAAAAAGCAGGAGTAGCTATCCTCTTTGCAGATCAACTGGATTTCAAACCCATACTGATTAAGAGAGACAAAGAAGGATACTACATTTCTGTTAAGAGAACAATCCAAGAGAAAGAGATGACAATCATAAATATCTATGCACAATACACTAGTCCACTCGACTATTATAAAACAAATACTAATGGACATGAAAAATCATATAAGCACTAATACAATAGTAGTGGGGGAGCTCAATACCCCATTCTCACATATAGATGAACTAGACAAAAAACAAGCAATGAAATACTAGAATGCAATCAAACTCTTGAACAAATGAACTTAACAGATGTTTACAGAGTATTTCACCCCACAAAATCAGAACACACATTCTTTTCAGCTGCACACAGTTCATTTTCAATAGATAACATACTCACTCATAGAACATATTTAGGTAAGTGCAGAGGAATTGAAGTTATCCCCTGTATATTATCAGACCATAGTGTGATGAAATTGGAGATCAATAGCAAAAGAAACCACAAAAACTTCATAAACACATGGAAATTGAACAACACACTTCTGAATAACCAATGGGTCACAGAGGAAATTAAAGAAGAAATCAGACAGTTCCTTCATTTAAATGACAGTGACAATACAACATATCAGAATCTATGGGATACAATGAAAGCAGTCTTACAAGGGAAATTCACAGCAGTAAATACTCATATTAGGAAAACAGAGTGAGCCCAATTAAACAACCTGATGCTGAACCTCAAGCTTCTAGAAAAAGAAGAGCAGGAGAAACCCAAAGCTCATAGAAAGGAGGAAATTATAAAGATCAGGGCAGAAATCAATGCAATGGAGAGTAAGAGAACGATACAAAAAATCAATGAAGCCAAGAGTTGGTTCTTCAAAAGAATAAACAAAATTGGCAAACCCTTAGCCAATATTATCAGAAAAAGGAAAGAAAAGGCCCAAATCCGTGTAATTATGAATGAAAAGGGTGAAATTACAACAAACCCAGTAGAAATCCAGAGGATCACCAATACCTACTTCAAGAACCTATACACCAATAAGATGGAAAACAAAGAAGAAATGAACAGATTCCTAGATACATATGAAATACCAAAGTTGAACGAAGAAGTCCTAAAAATTCTGAACAACCCAATATCAACCAATGAAACTGAAAACTTAATTAAAAACTTACATACTAAGAAAAGTCCAGGTCCTGATGGCTTCACTGATGACTTCTACAGGACATTTTGCAAGGAATTACTTCCACTGCTGTTTAAACTCTTCAATGAAATTGAAAGAGAAGCAATACTCCCAAATTCATTCCTGGAAGCAAGCATCACCTTGATCCCCAAAGCAGAGAAAGACCCAACCGAAAAAGAGAACTATAGGCCAACCTCACTAACGAACATAGATGCAAAAATCCTCAACAAGATACTGGCAAATAGAATGTAGAAGACCATCAAGAAGATCATACACCCTGACCAATTGGGATTCATCCCAGGGTTGCCAGGATGGTTCAGCATACACAAATCAATAAATGTAATACAGTATATCAATAGAGCCAAGGACAAAAACCATATGATCATCTCAATAGATGCAGAAAAAGCATTTGGCAAAATCCAACACACACTTATGATAAAAACCCTACAAAAATTGGAATAGATGGTCTCTACCTCAATCTGATAAAAGCCATCTATGAAAAACCAACAGCCAATATCATACTAAAGGGTCAAAAGTTGAAATCCTTCACAGTAAAATCAGGAACAAGACAAGGATGTCCACTATCACCACTCTTGTTCAATATAGCTCTGGAAACATTAGGCACAGCAATTAGACAAGAGAAAGAAATAAAAGGAATAATGATAGGAAATGAAGTCAAATTGTCATTATTTGTAGATGACATGATACTCTATATCGAAGACCCCAGGAACTCCACCAAAAGTCATCTAGACTTAATAACCAAATTCAGTAAAGTAGCTGGACACAAGGTCAACAAACAAAAATCAATAGCTTTCCTCTACATGAACAACAGACTCACTGAGAGAGAAATAGGGCAACCAATTCCTTTCACAGTAGCATCCAAGAAACTGAAATACCTAGGAATCAACCTAACAAAAGAAATCAAAGACTTCTCTGAAAACTATAGCACTTTGAAGAAAGAGATTGAAGAGTATATCAGAAAATGAAAAGACATCCCTTGCTCCTGGGTAGGAAGGATCAACATAGTGAAAATGGCCATACTTCCAAAACTGATATATAGATTCAATGCAATCTCAATTGAAATCCCAGCAGCATACTTCATGGACCTTGAGAAAACAATCCAAAAATTCATTTGGAACAAGAAGAGACCTAGAATATCAAAAGCAATTCTAGGTAACAGAGACATGGCAGGGGGTATCACAACCCCCAACTTGAAACTATACTACAAAGCTACTGTGATAAAAACAGCATGGTACTGGCAAAGAAACAGACCTGAGGACCAGTGGAACAGATTAGAAGATGTAGAAACAACTCCAGACACACTCAGCCACTTCATCTTTGACAAAGGAGCCAAACACCTTCACTGGAGGAAAGATAGCTTCTTTAATAAATGGTGCTGGAGAAATTGGGTCTCAACTTGCCAAAGACTAAAACTAGACCTATATCTCTCACCATGCACTAAACTAAAATTGAAATGGATAAAAGATTTAAATATTTAAACAGAAATGCTGAACCAGCTAGAACAGAGGTTAGGTAGAACTCTTGAAGACATTGGTGTAGGAAAAGACTTTATGAACAAAACCTCAGTTGTCCATGAACTAGCACAAACAATCACCAAGTGGGATCTCTTCTTATTAGAAAGCTTCTGCACAGCAAGAGAAACCACTAGCAGTGTGAGGAGACAACCAATAATGTGGGAAAAAATCTTCACCTGCTGTCCCTCAGACAAAGGTCTACTATCTCGAATCTATAAAGAGCTTAAAAAATCAGACCTCCCAAATGTAAAGACCCAATCTGAAAATGGGCATCTGAAATGAACAGATATTTCTCACACAAAGAAGTAGAAATCGCAAATAAACATATGAAAAAATGCTCAATATCACTGGTCATTGGAGAGATGCAAATGAAAACAATGCTGAGATTCCACCTCACTCCATAAAGAATGTCTGCTCTCATGAGATTAACCAATAACAAATGCTGGCAGGGCTGTGGGGAAAGAGGAACACTGCTCCACTGTTGGTGGGAGTGTAGACTGGTACAACCACTGTGGAAATCAGTATGGAGATACCTCAAAGAACTAGGAATGGAAGTCCCATTTGACTCAGCTATTCCCCTGCTGGTTATCTTCCCCAAAGAATTAAAAGAATCATACCACAGTAATATATGTGCACCCATGTTCATAGCAGCACAGTTTGTAATAGGTAAAACTTAGAAGCAGCCCAAATGCCCATTAACTGGAGACAGGATAAAGAAAATGTGGTATTTTTTATAAAATGGAGTACTACTCAGCCCTCAAAAATTAAAAATTAGAGACATTTATAGCTAAATGGATGCACATTGAGGCGCTACTCTTAATCGAAAGAAATAGGACACACGTTTAAATACCCAATAGTTTCTCCAGTGTGAGAAACTGAAAGTGTAAATAAGGACTAAAAGGTATAATAGATAATGTGAAATAGGAAGAAAAGGGGCAAAGGGGAAGGGGAAGTGGGAGGGGTAGGGAAATGGAAAGAAGGGAATGGAATTAATATGATAAAATGAAAAAAAGGAAATAAAGTCTTTGTAAGTAGGGAGGGATGGAGGAGTTGAAGGGAGAGCGGGGGAAGAGGAAAAATAGGAACCAAGAGAGATTATGTAAAGGTGCAAATTTCCAATGATGACTGTCATTATGTTGTACACCTAAAATTTACCAATAAAAGCATATACAAAAAAATAAAGCACAGCATGAAGTTTATGTACAGTTACACTTACGTTTGATTGTACAGCTGAATTTAGAAATAAGCTACTAAATATTACTCACAATGACCAGGAGAGGGCACCTAGCCCAAATGAATGCAATAGTTCTGCCAACATCAGATTTTATTTAAACAATACTCTGACTCAACTATCTGCACTTGAGAAATAAATTCATTTTATGCTTCCATTGCACACACTCTCTGTGACCTAAAAAAAGCAATTACACATTCTTCTTGATGACAGTTCCCTATAATAGCTCAAGTGGTCTTGACTTTGATTTTCTCATAAAATCAGTATGAAAAAAGTCATACTAATATGAAATACAGAAGGAAAAATTAATTTTTGTAGACAATTTCCAAAAATAAATACTTTAGCGAAATTAAAATGTATTTAAGCAATCTTTCAGAAGAAGAAAAACCCATAAATTTATTCAGGTTTTTTCTTTTTGTAAGCTAATACATCTGATTTATTCTCTTCCCCTCATGTCTTATACATATCTGTGGTTTAGTTCATATTGTAAACTGTATTCACCTTTGAATACTCCAAAATAGGGGAAAAATACATTACCATAAAACAAAACGTAACAATATATTTCCCAGTAAAACAACAACAAAAAGAAATTCAAATTCTATGTATCTCTTTTCAGCGCTAACACAGACATAAACAGCAATAAATTGGCCGGCCATGTTCTTCAGGCATATAATTTTCTTTCTTGCTAAAGTGGACACTCCCTGGGAAAATACGAATAACTTCTAATTTCAAAGCCTTTCAACACAAAAACAAAGTAGGCCACTTTGACCAGAGCACAAAATAGTCTTTTCCAAAAGAACCTGAATGAGCACATCATTACCAAGGGAAAAATACATACCAAGAACTTTTACTACTTTATTTTGTTTCATTCTCAAATAGTTTTTATAGTCCTGGAAAAAAGCATATTGATGAATTGATTTTTCCCAAACAAAACATCATGTCTTTTAATTTCAGCCTGAAAGTGGCTCCCCTATCTCCAGTATTTTGTACGACTGTGGTAGAAAGTGGCTGGGGGATAGCACCTGACCGCACTCAGTTTTTTCAACTCTGGAGAAGAGATTTCCGCTCATGACACATTGATTCTATCCTGTCGTCACCTACCAATTCTGATCTTTCTGTGAAGAAATCCCTACAACACAAATAGATGATGTTTTAATTTACATTATAGTAATCGCAACCTGTTTTAGTCCAGGAAACCAATTACTTCTAAATAAGGAGAAATACATTTTGCTCTCAGCTGAAATTATTAACATCTCTTTATAGCCATGTCTTTAACAGTAATAATCAATGACACTATTAAGTGGCAGCTGTATACCATTATCCTCTTAACTATCATCCAAGGTAGTTTTTATTATCCCATACCATAGAAGAAAAGACTGGGCAGAGGTGGGTGAGAGGAATTAAGAAACTGTCCCCAAGTACAGAGTAATTAAAGACAAAAGCAGAATTGGCACCAGCTTTATCAGTTTCCTAAACCTGTGATTTCTCTACCAGGCCTTATTATTTAATTATACAAATTATTGTACAAAAGTAAGACAAATGTCATTTTCTTTAAATGGCTACAGTGATTGTTTTTCTACTTTTTAATTGTTCAATTTGAAGTAGAAAGGAGTTACAAGACAAATTAATCTTTAATGTCACATAGTTTGTCTTATATGAGAAACTCAAAGTATAAATAATTTAAAGAACAAATTATAAGATAGATAATAGGAAATAGAGCTTTTGCAAATGGGATGAGGACCAAGAAATGGTGGGGGTGGGGCTGAAGGAGAAGGAAAAGTAAAAAGAATTAAGATCTGTTCTGTACAGGTACCAACTCCTGACACTAAATATAATCATTATGTAGCTCAAGCATGTACTATTTTTTAAAGGAATACAGAAAGCACTAAGAATTCTTACTATAAAAGACACACTTGGATTACTAGGCTGAGTACAACATTCATTTTCTAAAAGATCTTTTTATTAATAAAATATTAGGGCATTTTTTTCTACTTAAATATTTTTAAAATCCAAGATGAAATGTAGATTTCAAGGAGTTTGAGTATGTTTTCCCTAACAATCTATGTGCTACATCAGAATCTGACACAATGTTTAGAGCTGTTTTCATGTACTTTATCAAGTTCAACCAAGGTGCCACAACATGCTTCAGAGCTTACCTTTGAAATATTAAGTACCTAAGAGCTCAGAAATGTTTATAATTCTTTTGAATAGTTGCCAATTTTCTGAACACTGTCAGTGTCAAAGCAACCTGCTTTCAACGTGGTCATGGGCTGCCTGAGCCATTCCCTGATAGAAATGTTCAAGAACAACTAAGCCTTGGAGAAAATACCCAGGGGGCGAATAGGTAAAAGACAGGCTTCTGGGGCTCCAAGCCATCTCAGACAACATCTGGTCCTTCCTTCTCTTCAGTTGGTTGCAGAGTCCTCACCTTGATTGTGTGCCTGAAGGAGCCCATGTAGGGGTGGCAGTGTGGTCAGAGTGCTAGTGTGCTCAGGCAGAGGCACAGCCCGGGAAATCTCTAGATATTGCCTCACCTCCTTGTGGACTTACATGAAGGCCAGATCTTCCATTTGGGAACTGATCTAAGAGCTGCTTGGCAGGTAGGAAGGTAGGATTTTTTCATTTCCTCTGACGAGTCTTTCCATTTGTTCTCTTCATATGAGGTGCCCCAGTACTTTCAGAAAGGGAATCAAACATATCTTGTCCTGTACATCCCATCCCAGCATTCTTAATTCTCTCTATACTGGGGTTGCCCTAGGAGTGGGAGCAAGAGAGGGCTGGCTGTGGGAAGATGTGCTTTAAAAAACCCATCCTAGCCTCCTCTATCTGCACATTCCACTTGCTCCCTAGACAGCTGAGTTCTGAGGTCTCTGACCTCTGAAGCCTCCAGCCTTTGGCCTTTCTGTCGGGCAGCATGGTACAGTTGTTCCAACCCATACTTCTTTGTTTACTGGCTGCATGATGTTGGAAATCACTTTATCTCTATGAGGCTGAGTTTCCTCATGTGTAAAAGAATAATAGTATCTCCTACCTGTTTGTACGCATGGGTTATTATATGAGGTACTATATTGATTACACTTAGCAGAGTGCTTGACAAAAATAATTTCTCAATCACCTCACAGTTTAGCTACTTCCTGTCACTTTCTATTTAATTTTTTTAATACTTAAATTTGTTTTCAAAGTGATTAAGGAATACATGGTCTTCACATGGTCGTAGGAGCTTGCATAGGACTGATTAGAGCAATCAAACAAAAACTACTAACATTTTAATCTATAAGAAGCATTTCTAAGGGTTTATATAGATGAACTTGATTCTGATGGTTTGCAAAAGTTGGTCTCATGATATAGCCTATTTTTACTAACTTGGTAACTCTTGATTTTTTAAAAAATAAACTAAGTAACAATATGTTTACCATGTTAAAAGAAACCTTTTTAAGCCACTATTTAAAGATTTCCTATTTGCAACCCAAATATAAAAGCAGTTAAAAGAACAACTATTAATTTTATCCTCCCTTAAAAATATAAAAGTTATTTTTATTGACTATAAGCTGAATTACACTAAAGTCATACCATTTTAGTTTATTTTGTGTTGCTATAACCAAAATTTGAGGCGGAGGAACTTATAAAATAAAGGAGCTTATTTATCTCATGATTCTGAAGACCAGCGGTTTCAAACAGCATGGTACCAGCTTCCAAAAAGGGCCCCTGGCTGTGTTACAATATGGCAGAGGAGCTGAAAAGGTAACAGCTGCATGCTGAAGGGGCCAAGTGTGCTAGTGTCCTCTCTGTATTATCACCTGCTCTGTCAAGGCAGTATTAAGTCATTCATTAAGGTTATGCCCCGCTGACCACCACCACCCTGTTCCACCCCCTGATCGACCACCTCAACACTGCCACACAGGGACCAAGATTCTAGCACATGAACTCTTGAGCAACAAGTTGTATCCAAACCATAGGAAATACTGTACTACAGCTAATATGATTAAGTATGCTAAAGACGTCAATCTATGTTATAACACACTGACCTTACCTAGTAGCAAAATTATTATAGACATGAGTAACACCATACTCCATCAGCATGAACAATATGAGAATGGACTTGGTAAAAAAGTAAATTTGTGTGTGTGTATCTTACTAGTTTTTCTATTTCTGCTTAATGCACAAATATTCTTGTCTCTCCATCACAAGTGTCATGAAAAGTACCACAAATTATGACTGTGAATGAGTAGCTTGAAAGGCTAATGAATTATTGGACCCTGAGAGGCCCATGGCAGTAAGATGTCATCTTGAGAATGTTTTCAGGAAAACAAGACTAATAGTCATTAAAATTGAGGGTTTTATCATCTGGAAGGAAAAATGAAGTGGGATCTCAGTCTCATATTAAAGGTTTTTAAATACATCAATGTTTTTTTAAAGACATCAATGTGTTTTAAAATACATCAATGGGAATCATAAACACACTGAAAAGGAATTATGGGAGAATATTTTTTCTTTATCAAAATAGGAAAATCTTTCTTAAGCCTGTCAGAAAAGTCAAGGATCATTAAGACAATGAAAAGAAAAACAAAGTCATTCACACAAGATAAGTAAAACTTCATTTCTGCCTAAAATACAAGTATGATAAAGAGCAATATTTCAACACATAGGACGATCAAAGTTTATTCATTAATATGCTATTAATAACCATAAATCAAGTTGAAAAGACTAACAATCTAGGACATAAAGGATATGAATGCTTAGGAATGGATATACAAATTACTTTTATAGTTAAGGAAAGATACTCAAAATTATCCATAATAAAATACCATTTATCAGATTGATAAAGATACAAAACATCTAGAAGCACCATTAAATGAGAAGACTTATAAAATAGATGCTTTCATATGCTATTGATTTTAATGCAAACTGAAATAACACTTTTGGAGGGCAATTTGGCAATGACTCTGATTAAAAACACATGTATCTTTTTATTTAAAAAATCTATTTCCAGGAATTTATCCTGTATGTATGAGTGTGACCACAAAGCTACATAAACACTGATATCCACTGAAGTATTGCCAGTAAAAGTAAAAGATTGGAACAGAATTTAAGCATATATGAGTGTGACTTCCAGAAAGATGGTGAAGTAGCAACAAATCAGCTTCTCCAAGATTTGGAGTCCCGATGTTGCAATATAGCAACTTGGGAAAGAGAAGAAGGAGGGAGGTGGGTCCTTGGGACCCAGGAAGTGTCTAAAGGGAGAATTAGACCCCATGGAGAGAATGAAGAGAGGAACCTCAGTGCAGATGAGGGAGGTGGCAAATGACACTTTCTCCTTGACTCCCCACTTACAGCATAAATGAGACAGTTAGAACCTATATAGGCACAGTGACTGTGGGTGACTCCAGAAGTCTCCACAGAGAAATGCACCAGTGGAATGGAGCAGTGTATGCTGTGGGGTGCAGCAGCTGGTGAGTGACTCCAATCCAAATGTTCCCAATTGGATTGGATGGACACCATTTTGAGAAAGGGCCAGGACTCAGAGAGGCTATGAATTGGTTTCACATAAGAACACCCAGTGTGGGGCTGGGGATTTAGCTCAGTGGTTCCGGAGCCTGCCTCGAAAGTGCAAGGTCCCGAGTTCGATCCCCAGTACCAAAAAAACAAAACAAAACAAAACAAAACAAAAAAAACCCCAGTGTCTGGGTGAGTCACAACCTCAGATGGCATCAAGGGTCAGGGAGCTGAGTTCAAGCTAGCAAGAGACACCTGTGGGCTGAAAAACTTGGGTCCTAGCCTCATAGCCAGAAACCAAGAACAGGCTGAACTTCAGCAGAGCTGAAAGTGCAGGCTTGCTGAGATTATCCACCACCCCAGCCTAATTCTACTGCAGGCTTCTTGGGATCATCCAACATGGATCTGGGCTCTATCTGTGTCCTTTGTCTACTACTGATAGCAGAAACAAACCCTAAAGAGGATTTTTTTTCCTTTCTTTGATTTTTCTTTTCTTGATTACTTTTCTTGCATTTTTTTAATGAGGGGGAACATTATCTTCAGGGTTTTATTGTTTTGTTTTGTTCTTCCTTTTCTTCCCTCTTTCTTTCCCTCATGTCTTTTTCACCAGTTTCCCAAAACTTGGGTAATCTTCCTTTGTCCTTTATCATTGTTTTTGATCTCTTTCTCTTTTTCTATTTCCCTATTTTTTCCTCTTATCCCTTTTAAATTTTCTCCCTTGAGGGTAAAATTGCTCTATTGAGGGGATATTTACTGTATATAATTTTCTGGTTTGTTTTAGATTTTGTTATGTAACTATAAATCTTGTTCCTATGGTTCAATGTGGCAATTTAAAAGTTACCACAGTTTGTCATTTTCTAGCCTGTGTTAACACTATTGTTATTGCTGATCATACTTTAGCCAAGTTGTGATCAGTTGCTTTTCCTTGGCTGAAGGTCATAAACAATACCATAGTCCAGTATCAAAGAAATGGATGCTAGGCCAAATAGGCAGCAACTTCTCGTCCCTAATAAATTGAAGAGGTAGGATCTTGAGGTAGACTTAAAGCCAAAAAACAACTACACCCAGATGACATGTCTGAAAAGCAGTCATTTCCTAAGGAGATCTCCATACTAGGAATAAAGGTGCCTGCCATAAGCAATCTACAAGCATCAACACATAAAATAAATGTTTAAAAATAGAAAATGAGAAGACGTGGAAGCAAAATGTGACCCCAAACCTTCAGCTCACCAAAGGCAAATACAGGCAAAATTGAGATGGAAGAAATCAAATGCAACCGACTTGAAATTTCTGAAATGGTAGCAGCAGAAGTAACAAAGCAGATGAAGGAGGCTCTAGAAAAAAAACAAATCAAAAATAGTTTCTCAGATAGCTAAAGAAATGTTGACCATAATGAAGAATTTGGTTAGTCAATCTAGGGTAGATAAAGATTTTTTAAAAATAGGAGATCATAGGAAAGTGATGGAAATCATGAATGCCCAACAAGGAAAAATTCTATGAATATGATTCAAACAGATGTCCAGGAGATTAAAAATTTTAGTGAAAGTATACATAGCAGAATCAACCATTGTGAGCACAGAATATCAGAACTAGAAGACAAGTTTGTAGTTAGCAATCATCAAAAGAAAGACTCCTTAAAAACAACAAGGGATCATGAAAAATCAATCCAACAGCTGGTAGATGATTCAAAGAAGAATAACATAAGACCAATCAGAATCAATGAAAAATTGGAAGATAGCACAAAAGACATTAAAAGAACAGTTCACAGAAGTAATGGCAGAAAACTTCCTAAGTATGGAAAAAAAACTTGACATACACGTAAGTGAGGTATATAGAACTCCAATTACCCATGACCAGAAAAAATCTATACCAAGGTATATAATAGTCAATATACAGAAATTCAACACAAGAACAGAATAGTAAAAGCTGTTAGAGGAAAGAAACAAGTCATCTATAAAGGAAAGTCCATCAGAATCACAGCAGACTTCTAAACACAAACCCTTAAGAAAGCTTAAAGTATTTCAAGCCTTAAATGAAAACAGCCTCCAACCCAGACTGCTTTACCCCAAAAAACTATCTTTCAAAATTAATGAGGAAATAAGATATTTTCATGACAAAGAACACCTGAAGAAATTCATTACCACCAAAGCAGCACTCTAAAAAGTTCTCAACATATTCTAGAAAGACAACCGAGACAATAATTCCATAAACCTCCATAGAATGAACCCATCAGATGAGGCAAGCAATTAAAAAGAGGAGAAAGAAAGGGAACCAAAAACAGGAAAATAATATGACAAGGATAAGTCAATATATTGAGTTATAGCCATTGATGTAAATGGTCAAATTCACCAATCAAAAGAAACAGATTGGCAGAATGAATCAAGAAGTAAGATCCAACAATATACTGAATGTAAGCGATACATTTAACTCAAAAAATTAATAGACTGAAAGTTAAAGGATGGCAAACTATATTCCATGTGACATCAACCCAGAAAAAGCAGGGGTAGCTATTTTATTTGCAGACAAAGTGGATTTCAAGTCAAGATTAATTAAGACAGACAAAGAAGGTTACTATATACTTGTTAAGGAAGCAATACAAGAGGAAGAAATAACAATCATAAATGTATATGCACAAAATACCAATGCACCCAACTATATAAAACAAGAAAAAGACATGAAAAATCAAACAAGCTCTAATACATTTGCAGTGGGGGACCTCAATACCCCACTGTCACAAATAAACAGATTAGCTAGACAAACAATATCAACAAAGAAATATCAGATGTGAACCAAACCTTTGAACAAATGCACTTAGTAGATATCTATAGTGTTTCACTTCACAACAATAGAATACACATTCTTCTCAGCTGCACACAGAATGTTCTCCATAAGAGACCACATACTAGCACACAGAACATGCTTAAGTAAATGCAAAGGAATTGAAATTACCCCATGCATATTATCAGATCATAGTTCAATGAAATTGAAAATCAATCGCAAAAGAAAGCACAAAAACTACATGAACACATGCGAATTGAATAGTACCCTCCTGATCGACCAATGGGTCACAAATGAAATTAAAGAAGAAATTAGACAGCTTCCACAATTAAATGATAATGCCAATACAACATATTGGAACGTATGGAATGCAAAGCAGTCTTATGAGGGAAATTTATAGCAATGAGTTTTCATATCAGAAAAACAGAGCAAGTTCAAATAAATAACCTAATGTCAAACCTCAAGATCCTAGAAAAAGAAGAGCAAGGTAAACTCAAAACATTTACAAGGCAAGAAATTATAAAGATCAGAGCAGAAATCAATGCAATGGAGACTAAGAGAATGATACAAAAAATCAATGAATCAAAGAGTTGGTTTTTTGAAAGCATAAATAAAATCAATAAACCTTTAGCCAATCTTATCAAAAAACGGAAAGAAAAGACTCTAATCCATGCAATTAAGAATGAAAAAGGTGAAGTCACAACAGACATAGCAGAAATCCAGAGGATCATCAATACCTACTTTGAGAACTTGTACTGTAATAAAATGGAAAACACAGAAGAAATTGACAGATTCCTAGATATATACAAATTGCCAAAGTTAAATGAAGAAGATATAAAAATTCTAAACACCCCAGTTACAATGAGTGAAATTGAAAACGTAATTAAAAGTTTACCAACAAAGAAAAGCCCAGGTCCTGGTGGATTCACTGCTGAATTCTACAAGACATTTAGAGAACTATCGCCATTACTCTTTAAACTCATCAGGGAAATTGAAAGGGAAGCAAGGCTTCCAAATTCATTCCTAGAAGCAACTATTACTTTGATTCCAAAACCAGGGAAAGACCCAACCCAAAAAGAGATCTACAGGTCAATCTCCCTAATGAACATAGATGCAAAAATCCTCAACACGATACTGGCAAACAGAATACAGAGGGTCGTCAAGAAGATCATACACCCTGACAAAGTCAAATTTATCCCAGGGATGCAAGGATGGTTCCACATACATAAATCAATAAATGTAATACACTATATTAACAGAGCCAAGGACAAAAACCATATGATCATCTCAATAGATGCAGAAAAAGCATTCGACAAAATCCAACGTCCATTCATGATAAAAACTCTACAGAAAATTGAAATAGAAGGTCTTTATCTCAACCTGGTTAAGGCTATCTATGAAAAACCAACAGCCAACATCATACTAAATGGTCAAAAACTGAAAACTTTCATGCTAAAATCAGGAACAAGACAAGGATGCCCACTATCACCACTCCTGTTCAATATAGTTCTGGAAACATTAACCACAGCAATTAGAAAAGAGACAGAAATAACAGAATCCTGTGAACACCAGCACATTTCTTTATATCATTTAACAAAATTTTCAGTGTTTTGAAGTGCAAAGCATTTTCACTCTAAGTGTGTTTACAATTGAGCTCCCCTGTCATCTTGGATCAGCTAAGATGAAACACAAGTCAAATTAGCATCCCAGATAAACCACAATGGCAAAGGTCACTCAAGTTCTTTAAAGCAAAGAAAGATGAGTCTCCTAGCATGGGGTAAAAGAGGCTGTATCTTCTGGCAGAGAAGAGCAGAGGATTTAGTTTTGAGGCAAGCAAAATTTTTCAAATCCTCTCAAGGATCTCTTCTCCAATTCTCAGAGTCTTATTCTTTCCCAAGCAATGCATTTTCATATAAGAAATCTGGCAAGTCTTTGAGTTTAACCTGTGTTCTAATTCAATAAAGCATAGGGTTAGGCTTGGCAATTAATTTGGGGGCCACTAGAAGTTACAAGAAAGATTCTTTGAAGGCTAAAATTTCTCTGGTTTTCTAGCCACATTGAGTGAACAAAGTCCTAAATTTCTCATTATTTTTAAAAAATCTCTTCAGTGCAGTTTGCAACAGCCAATTTATCCTATTCATCATGTCATACTATGTCAAGCCAGTTTTACTTGGTCTATTTTCTGCAGGCAATTCATTCCAGGTAAATACAAGTAACAATTTACTACTTAATTACTAGCTGTTAAAGCTTTCTATTATCCCATAATTTAACAAATAGAGTCTCACTTCCTTCAAACTTAAATAGATTAAATACCTAACCCATATATCCTCAAACATTGTTATCAGTCAGGATTCAGTTACAGACAAAAGAAAACACTGTGTTTTAAGCAGAAGAGAATTTAAATTCAGGAATTAGGTCCTTATAAAGTCTTTGGAAGACATGGAGAACTGGAATCTAGCTTGACCTAATAATTGAAAGAAAGAAATAATTGCAAAAATGTTCTGTAATGCTGAAGAACTCCTCTGCAGCTGGAATCCTAATTCCTTCAAGGCTATGCTTGTCAGCAAAATCAAAAGAATTGAAGTAGAATCTGCCTTACATCAATTGCAAATTTTGTGCCTCTCATCTGACTACAGAACCCAATTCTGCAATCCTAGCTTCCGAGAAGTCTAAAAGGTACAGATTTTAGCTTTCCCTCCTCAGCAGTTCAGGAAGGCACACGAGGGGGGCCAGATCCTCCCTAAAGTTTCAAAGCTAAATTCTAACAAGCTTGAAATAAATGACCTCATTTATTCTTGTAATAAATGTGATTTTGGAATGCTTCATATTTACAAAATGTTAAAAAGCTAAATTTTGATTCCCAAATCAGATTATATTGATTTTAGTTACCATAGATTTAACAGAAATACCTGCTTGAGTAGTTTTGTTTTCTTTTGTTCTGTGTGCTTCTTTAATCACTGGTCTTTTTATTTACATCAATGTACAAAGAAGGCGCATTATATCCTGATTAGATACAGTGCTTTTCCAAATTAATGAACATTAAAATGGCGTAATATGGGCCACTTTAGGAGGGTAGGTAGCTGAGAGCCCTGACGCACATTCCTGCATTGCTGCCGGCCCATTTGCAGATGGACCCATGTAACCCCAAATGCCAAAGGAGATCTGTCTACCTACACTTTATGTTCAGTGTCTAAGCAAAGATGAGAAAAAGTTTATATTGTTTAGTTGTTTCTTTTGATGGTTTGAGTTTTTTAAAAAAAATGATTTATCATTGTGTATATCTAAAATGTACCAATAAATGTTTCATTTCAAAAAAATGAGGTCACGGGCCAGGGATTTAGCTCAGTGATAGTGATTTCGCCGCCTGCATCGCAAGCGCAAGGACCTGAGTTCGATCCCGGTACCAAAAAAACAAAAAACAAAAAACAAAAAAGAGGTGAAGGGCTGGGGACTTAGCTCAGTTGCACCGCTCCTGCCTCGAAAGCGCAAGGTCCTCAGATTGATCCTCAGTACCAAAAAGAAAATATATTGAGCATACATACGTTCAGTAGATTCAAGTAAAAGAAGGGAAGAATCTTAAAACTATTATAATCACTTTATGCAGCAGTAAAATTTATATAAATTTACTTATTTTTTCTCTGCATTTGGATGTTTCCTAACTCCTTGGAGATGAACCAACCCATTCACTGATAAATTTTTAAAAATTAACTTCTGCCCTTAGAATATACTGTTTGCAATTTATTTAGTTACATTTATATTCTATACTTCTATAAATTGATTCCACACATTTTCTCCTTGGGGAGAAAAAAAATAAGGAAATCCAATTCAACTCAAATTCAGTGAGAAAATAATAGTGAAGCCTTCATTTGGGGATTGTGTCTCAGAGCTCTGCCAGCTATGTTGCTTGGCTATGCCGTGATCCGGTGACCATCTGGTACCTAAATCGGCCTCAGGTTCTCACAGCCCTGTGGTTGTTTCTAGTATATATATGTTCTTAAGTAACTGACACTCCATCTTCTTAACATCACTTGAGTGTGGTCTTTGTATTTATATATTCAAAAGAATAATTTATTGAATTAAGTAATTTATTAAATGGTTTATTAATAAGAAAAGTAAAAAGAGTAGGAAAAATAGGAAAAAAAACCACAAAAAAATAATTGGACATAAGGAAAAGGAAACCACCAGCAAAGTTAATGAAATTCAGTACTCAACTTGAATAAAACACACCCTGTGTTTCTTGGATCTGCTGAGTGAATCTATTGATAAATCTCTTCTAGCATATGAGCTTGAACTAATCCACCAACTTTCCAACAGACTAAAGTCCCCACCCAGACACTCATTCTAGAGTTATAGTTACTGAGTCAAATGCCTTGGCCACTGTAAGAAAATTCCACAAGTAACAATTACTGTACTTGGCAGAATGTCTGGTAATACCCAGCTAGGACTTTATGTTTTTATAGACTTAAAAGTACACTTTTAAAATATTTTTTTCAGACTTACAGATATTTGGGAAAGAGTATTATAAAAAAATAAAGTTAAGAAAGAGCTAAAAGATGCAGTTTAGGATAATAGATAACAATATTCCAAATTAATATACTACATAATTATAATCTAATTGAATCCCTGCCTCCCAAATGGCCTATTCCCAAATAGTAAACAAAAATATTTGGAATCTTTCCTAAGTCCCTTGCTGGTGGAAAAGGCCTGAAAATAGACAGTGTATTGTTAATACAAGCCACATGATTTAACATTCTGTCCTGTATGGTTTTCTTACTTTTCATAAGTGTTACACCATCATTCAAATTCTGCATAGCAAATGAGAGCTAGCTAATAAGAACTTTTCTCCTTGGAAGAAAAGAAAGAAGTGAGAGAAGCTATGGATGTTTGCAGATTAATACTATTTTCTCTATTACCCTCCCCCATTTAGTTTTTATGCACCTCTACCAAGAGGAGAATGCCATATGTGTTCAGACAACTCACACCACTTGAGTCAGGCAGGTTTCCCACCAGGTAAGTGGAAAGTGGATAATGCCTATATCTGTCTAAGTTGCTTCTAGAAAGTCAGAAGGCAATATGTCAACAATAAAGACTCACATCCCCAAGGTCCTTATATCCATAAGATGATGATGAAGGTAATTTCACTGATTTCTTTCTGTTACATGGACAGTTGACTACCAGAGAACCTGTATCAATACAATTCAGGCAGTATGGTACAAGCTAAGCCATTAAAGTTAATTCTGAAATCGCCCAGAAAAATTTTCTTCCTATCCTGGATACTATAAAATATATGGAGCAACTAAAAATGTATTGGAGTTAAATATGAGGGGACACAGTCATTAAAGTAAGCTTCTAGAAGGTCAGGAGCTCCTCAGGATAAGAACTTCACATTAGACAGAGCGTCCCACCTCAAGCCTGAGTCAGCCTTGTCTCACCACTTACTACTCAAGTCTTCTCCAGATCCATGCATCTGTAATGATCCTACAGAACAGCACCTATCTCTTGGTCCACTTCAGCCCTATCTAGCCAAAAACTGGAGAAGATTCTGTAGGACTATAATAAAGTGGAAGCCTGCCTAATGTTTTCTTAGATCTAAGACTGTTGAATACTTCGTCATTATCAATGCTGTCAGGAACTCTGAGCCTGATTCATACACTATTGCTCCCTTAGAGAATGACTCATTCAGTGGTTTTTCTGTAGGAATACTAAAGGAGATTTTTTTCCCACTCACTCATTTTACATGTGCATTCCAGCAACCCTCCATCTCGCCATATACTTGTTCTAGAGAACTGAAGATGTGCACTGTGGAAAGGAAAGTATTTTGTGGCTTTGATTCCATAGACCTATAGGAACTTTTCTTGTCTTCAAGGAGGCCTACTAAAGGAGTTTAAATCATATACTAACCATATCTAAAATTCCATTTCTTAGGTTCCTGATGAGGCTTCTCCTATGAATTTTTCAAATTCCTAGTAACAAGTAGCCTGAATCAGTAAATCCAAAAACAGTTTGATTTCAAGTTTCCCAGTAAACTCATATTCTGAGGACATAAAGTTTTTAGAACAGGAGTAGAAATACTAAACTTAGAAGAGCGTGTCTATTATGGTGTTCATTGCCCTCAGGATTTATGACAAGAAATTGTGAAAAATCCCAAGACATTTGGAGTTTTGAAAATGGAAAACCAAGCTCATAACTCAATATCATAAGTGAATATTTTAGACTTCTTTTATAGGTAGCCTCATACCTTGAATGTCAATTCATCAAAAAATAGCCATCCATCCTAATAGTGTTTTAGCAATTAGAAATTATTCTGACTCCAAAAAAAATCACAATAGAAAACATATACTTAAGACTTAACCATTCTTCTTAAAAAATCTCTTCAGGCTAACCCTCAAAATCAACCTCTAGCCAATGTGAAATAAACATTAAATATTTAGGACAGATCTCTATTGTGTTAAAAGGCATTATGTACTAGCTTCTCATAAATTAATTTGAGATACCATCATGAAAAATGTTTTGTAAAAAAACTGATCATATATAGTTGTCTTAGTCACTCTCCATCACTGGGACAAAGTACCTGACACATGTAACTTAAAAGAGGAGAGGTGTATTTTGGCTCACGGTTTTCAGAAAATTCAGTCCCTGGTTTTCTGGCCAAGGCAGAAATGGCATGGTGAAAGAAGCTGCTAACTCCATGGCAGGCAGGAAGCAGAGATTAAGGGCAGGAGCCAGGGATAAGAATACATCCTTCCAGCTCAAGCCCCAGTGGTTCATCTCTTCCAAATAGGCCCCCATCTCTGAACAGCACATTCAGCCATGAACTCATCAATCCACTGATGGATATAGCAGCCCTGGTGATCCAACCACCATCCAGAAGTTCAACCTTTGAATGTTTAAGACTTCTGGGGACATTTTAGACCTAAACCATAAAAAAAAATAATATACTGTAACAGTACTTTATTTCATGATCCCTTAGCAGCATCAGAATATACTGTTTACTTCCTTATATAATATTCATTACTGATACAAAAATGATTTGTGTTAATTTTTCATTAGCCATCTGTTTATATAATTATATAAGAAAATTCATTGATAAAACAATAACTTTCTGGGGGTTTTAAATTCTTTGTTGCTATGCCAGGTTGTTGGAGGTTTTTTCCTTTTTTGAAATCCTTTAAGAGTGCACTTAGGGGAAAATGCCTTTGTGATTGTACATGCAAGTGTCAACATAAACAATGTCTGCTACAGTAATTTGTGGGTTTCCTCTGTGGTTTGCTTGAAGGATTACTAAATGATCACTTAGTGCTTCACATATGAAAATATCACCATTTGGATTGAGCTGGTGCTGTGCTTAGCTAGGCTGTTATCTCCCAAAACAAATCAAAGCATTTGAATGAACCTTATCTCGATGCTTATATAAGTGTTCTGCCTCATAAATCTTGGAATTTAGTGTTAAATCATCACAAAGTATGTTGTCTCATTCACAATTCACCAAACATTGTTGGTATACCCAAACACCATCCTTAATACAGTTAATACAATAACCAGGAAATTGAGATGTTAAAAAATGCTCAGTTAAATAAACTATTTAATTTACAAATAAAATTTAAGGTAGAGGTATAACCTCTAATCTATTTGCTTTAGAGCTTTGTTGACAATTAAGTTACTTTGACCCTTTTAAAATTAAGGTACATGTAAAGATTTTTACATGTAAATGTGAAGGCCTGAATGAAGCCAGATTGGTGTGGTCAAGCACTGGGCAATATTCCGCATTCACCTCTGCCAAGACCACGTCATTTTAATGAGATTAAGGTTCCAACTGCCTCATCCTAAGACTTCTCTGGAGCAGACACTCACTCAGCTATTACAGTTAAATTATGCCCAAGTGATTAAATACTTAAGTTCCCATGCTGAGACAGCTGAAGTGACTTTTCATTTGGCCCAGTGATCCTGAGAGTGTAATACATGTTTGTTGAAAGCATGCTGGGCTGGGACAAAGATTTTTATGATTGGAAATTACTAGCATCTACTGAGAACAGATATTGTACTTGGTCTATACATAATACATAAAGGAATTCTTAATTACCACAGAGGGAAATAAACAAGTTGTGTGACTGTATTATTGATCAAGTTTACATCTTCAGAAATTACAGTTTAGTTGGGAAGACAGACACTGAACAGGTAATTACAGATGAAGCCAGCTTCCCAAAGCAGTACAATATACTATGTATGTACAAAAGTGTCGGGAGCAATGCTACATAAAAATTATAATTTTTATGTAGCAATTCTCCCGACACAAGAGAAAGACCTTCTCTTGGAACTAAGCGAAAGTCTCCAGGAAGAAATGATATTGAACTGAGATTTGAAGAATGAGGTAAAGTTGGCTAGCAAAAGAATAGGCAAAAGGGGGATTTTCAAAGAGGATGGCGAACATAAAGACAGGGGAGATGGCATGACAGTTTGGTGAAGAAGCTAATGAGATGCAGGAATGCAATGGAGCTGGGGTTGTGGGCAAGGAGGGAGCAGGTGTACTGAACATGCAGCTACTGCAGGGCTTGCCAGATCGTAATATGGATTTTTTACTTTACCCAAGGTCAGTGAGATTCCTTAAATTGTTTTGATGACAAGTGGAATGATCAAATTTGTGTTTACAAAAACATTACCTTGGCTACAGTGTGGAGTATTTGAATGGATATGCAGAAATTAATTGGGAAGCTATGGCCTTAGAGAAATGGTTGGTGACTTGGACAGGAGTATTTGAAGAGGAGGGGGAGGAATAGAAGTGTCATATAAATATAAAGAAGATGTGGTAAACCATATCTAGAAATGTATTAGATGCCGAATTAAGGCAGAGAGCACCTAAAGGATGAATCTCAGGTTTCTAAATGAGTCTCTGGGGTTATGGCTATTAAGATAGAGAACAACAAAGAAAGTGCAGAAAAAAGATCAATTTTTTCAATTTCTATTTTTTATTAGTACACTGCAGTATATAATGATTGCATTCCCTGTGGTGCATTAGCACATGCATATAACACAACTTAATTCTTTTCTCATCCCTTTCCCTCCCTGTCTCCCTCCATCTCTTGTGCTCCCCATTTTGCAAAAGATCTGTCTCCCTATTTTCTATCATCTACCTTCTATTTTGCTCTTTATTTATACTTTGTTTTTTTCATGTAAGAGAAACCATTCTATATTTGAACCTGTGTATCTGAATTATTTTACTTAACCTTATGGCCTCAAGGTCCATCCATTTTATTTTATAAATGACCCTAGTTTATCCTTCTTTAAAGCAGAGTAGTACTTCATTGTGTATAAAAGATCAATTTGACCATTTTATATATTAAGAGTTTTGGAATACATATATACATATATGTATGCATTATAATATTTTATTTGAAAACTATTTTTCTTTTATCTATGAGAAAATGAAGAATACTTTTACATGTAAAAATACTGTTTCAGCCTTATGAACCTTGGATATTGATATTGTGAAAGTTAAAAATTATTCAAAAAGTAAATAAATAAGATAGTACTTTCTTTTCACTTTTTATGAATCTCTTTTTCTTTTTATGGAGACATATTAATCTTTTAGATTAAGTAGCAAGTGAATATTTTTGGAAATATCTAGTTATTTATAATATTGTGAGTATGTAAAGAGAATTATTCATGTTCTATTCAATAATGTTTTGTGGTCAAACTTATTTTCCCCCCATAAATTCTTCATTTACACATAGACTAAAATGTGGTTCGTAGAGATTTCTGAGACAATGATAAGGCTAAATGTAGAACTACTCAGCCCCTGGAGTTGTGAAAAAAATTGCATACATAGTATTTTAAGGCTCCAAATTTTTAAAAAAATTTGTTACATAGCAACAGTTAACTGGCATGGCATGGCTTTTTTCATTACCATCTTTCCAATAGTCTTCATGTCTCCTAATCTTTTTTTCTTGCTTTTTTTTCCTACCCACTTGTGTTTTACATTCTCTTTTTATTCCCCTCTTTAAATACTGATGAAGCAAAGTTCTTAAGAGAATATAAAGTCATATATAAAAGCATTGTACTTTGATAAATTAGCAATAAACATAAGAAAACTAAGTTTAAACATTTTCATTTATAATAACCTTTAAACACAAAATACTTAGGAATGGTTTTTAACAAAAGAGATGCAAGCTTTCTGCCCTGAATATGAAACATGGCTGAGAGAAGTTAAAGGTCTAAATGAATAGAGTGAGATACCATGTTCATCCACATTCGTGAATTTAAATATTTTTAAAGAATTATTTTTTCTATTATTTTAATAGAAATGTTCAAAATTGACCTATAGTTTCCAAGCAGCCTTAGAATTCCATCAGTTTTCTTTTTTGTGTGACAGGTTAGTTCTAAAATGTATATAGAAATGCAAATCCTTTTGTAATAAATATAAAGTTGTTGGACTTTCACTACCGGATTTCAGTACTTAAAAAACTACAACAGTCAAGATAGTGTGATGTGGTACTGGCATAAGAGTAGGTAAACAGATTAGTAAATGAGAATAAAAATCTAAAAACAGACTTGCACATATGAGGTAACTTGATTTTTGACAAAGATGCAAACAGGCACTTTAGAGAAATAATAATCTGTTCAACAATCGATCAACTAGATATTCATGTAGAAAAACTAAACTTCAACTCCTACGTCTTATCATGCACAAAAGTATTCTGAAATGGGTTATAAACTTAAAAAATAAAGCTAAAATTAGAAAGCTCTAAGAAGAAAACATAGAAATTTCTTAGGATATAAAAAAAACTTGCCATAAATTAAAATATTGACCATAAAATAAATTGATAAACTGATAAAATTACAATTCTTTTTCAAATGACATTAAGACAATGAAATGTTCAGCCATGGACTGGGAAATAATATTCATAATGTATATGTCTTATATTAGTCTTATATCAAAAAGGTATTTAAAAACTCATAACAATAAATATATAAAACATTAAAATTAGCAAAAGATTTGAACAGGTATTTCTCAGATGTGTTATCACATGAAAAATAGCATGTGAAAATATGCTCTGTATAATTAGTTATCAAGGAAATGCAAATTAAAATAAGGAGATACTATTTCATATTCAATGGATAAAAATCAAAAAGAGTGAAATATCAAAGGTTGGTAAGGACTGCAGCTGAACTCTATATGTGGTGAATGTTGGTGTAATATAACACAACTGCTTATAAACATGTTTGCCAATTTCTTATTAAATTAAATATGTACCTGTTCTAAAGATGGAGCAATTCTAGGGCCGGGGATTTAGCTCAGTGGTTTCGCCGCCTGCTGCACAAGCGCAAGGATGGGAGTTCGATCCCAGGTCCCCCCCTCCCCCCAAAAAGATGGAGCAGTCCTAAGTATTTACCAAAAAGAAAGAAAGAAAACACACTTGTTTAAAATAATATGTAGATAAATGTTCCTAGCAAATAATATTCCCAATCTGGGGGAAAAAAACCCCAAAATGGTCAAATAAATTATGTTCATAGCATGAAACACTACTCTTAAGAAAAACAAACATTGGGTTAGCAATAACGTGGATGGATCTTACATTTTCCTTAACAAATGGATGACACAAAAGAGGACCTGCTGTATTATTCCCATTTGATATGAAGCTCAAATAGATAAAACTAATTTTGGTGAAAAAATTCAGAACTATGGTTATCTGTGACTAGGGATGGAATGAACTCATGAAGTTTCTGTGGAATTACTGATCTTGACTGTGGTGATTTGGCAGTGGCCCACATATTTGTTAAAATTCATCAGACTACTTGAAAGTTGTGCATCTTTATGTAAATTATATGTTGATTTATTTTTTAAAATCTGCCTCAAAATAAACAGACAAGTTAAAAAGAAAGAATACCCCTTTTCCATGTTTATAGAAAATGCCTCTCTGCATGACAGTAAACACTTTGTCCAGTTTTAAATTTTAACATCCAAGTGCCAGACAGAAACAATTACCTTCTATTCAGTGCCTAATGTAAGAAAGACTCTGCCATATACTTGGAAACATTTCATCCTCACAACAACCCTGCACAGTAGATCTTATTTTTGGTGGAGAAAGTCTCAGAATAGCTGAGGAATTTGTCCAATAATTCACCTTTATAAATAGAGGGAATAGATACCCCAGGACTGTCTGTCTCGTTGCCCATGTTCTTTTTTTTTTTTTTAACTATTGGTTACCTTCCCACCTAACCTGGGTATCACACTTATCCTAAAGACATTTACTCATAGCCACTCAGTTAACAGTGATGGCTAGTTTAACCATTTAATTGACCTGGTCATAATCTCCTTGTCATGTAACTTTTAGTGACTGACTAGCTTATTTGTTCCAGCAATTAAACAAAGAAAGAAAATAAAAGAAACAACTACTTACTTTCTTTCTACTTTGTATGGCAAAAGTTTAATATGGTAGTTATAACAGAATTGACTGGGTGCAAGATCCAGTTTTTAAGTAAGCATGTTGCTTAATCTTTCTAAGACAGCTTCTTGTCCATAAAATGGAAGTATAATCACCTCACAGGGTTGTTATGGGGGATAAAATGAAGTGATATATTCAAGCACTTTCATAACTCCAAGATCACAGTTAATGGCAAGAAATAGAAATTATTTTTAATGAGAGGAGAGGTATTGTGTTAAAAGTGAGGGTGATTAAATTGTTTATTTTTTTATTATTGTTTATTTTCTTATTGTTTCTTTCCTTTAATAGGGATCCATTTAGTAAATTTGAAAAGCCCTTGTGTATTCAACTAAATTATTCAGTCATTAGAGATTTCGTAGCCACAGATCATTTAGAGGCTGTATAGATTAAATTTTCACTTAGCATTTTTAATATATCATTTAATCAATGAATTTAATACTTTCCAATATGCCACTGTGTTATAGTCCTTTACAGTAATTATTTGCAAACTTTATAAAGACCACTGAAAATAAAGTGTAAAAGATATGTCACTGGCGGGCAGGCCTGTTTTGTTCCCGTAAGTAGCCTAGAAGAGTGGTCAAACTGTCCGTTGCCATTATGTGATTTATGGGAGACAGAGTTTCCACAGCATTTATGATGCAAGGCTTCATTTTTTCTCCACATATTCTGGAAGAGATGACAATGAACCATGGAATAACTGAAATGTAAGCAAGGAGAATAGGTAGAAGCCTGAGAGACACATATTTATAAGAGTTTATTTCAGTACAAACTGTAACCACTAGGCTTTCTCTTAAAAAACTCATAGGGTTGGGTGTGTAGCTCAGTGATACAGCACACGCTTAGCCTATATGAGGCCCTGAGTTCAGTCCCGAGCAGTAAAACAAAAAGAGAAAGGCAAAGCGACAGAGAGAAAGAGAGAGGAGGGGAAGGAAGGAAGGAAGAAAGGAAGGTAGGAAGGAAGGAAGGAAGATTTAAAAAGCTGTTATAGTTTTAAGATTCACTATATAAAAATGTTTCATTTTTTGCTTAAGGTGATGTATAGTCAAAGGGAAGTAAGAAGGCAAAATGAACAGCATTGTAATTGTAACAGAAAGGGACAGAATCCTAATTTTAAAATTAACTTCAAGCAGAATTAGAAAACAGGTTTTTTACTTCCAAGACCCCATTCTTTCCTGTATTCTGTCTCCACTCCAAACACATAGCAATTTCAAATATTCCTAGATCTATCATTTTCTAGAAGGGAGAGGGAAAAAATATCAAACTCTATATAATTCCCATTAGAGTGCTAGTCATTGTTCGTCTTGTTTCTTCTGGGCCTCAAGAGAAGGCAGTACATATCAGATTAAGTCTAGTGAAGAGATTGCAATCACTACATGCAACAGGTATATGAAGGAGAGGCCTTGGAGCTAAGTAGAAATGACTTCCTGCCATAGCTTCCGTCATCTCAGAGGATCATGCCTCCAATGTCAAATTGAATAACTTTCATGGTATTGAGTCAGTGAAGCTGAATGCAGGGAGAGGTAGGAACAGCAAAAAAGATAGGACATGGGCCTGGTAGTACATCTTCTCCTGTCAGTAAGAGAAACGATCCTGGATCATTCCGCAGCATGAAGAACAGTTGCCTGTTTGTCACTGGACTGCCTGTCAGGTCCAATCAGATTAGCTGTGCTTTACTTATAGGCAATTTTGCCAACCGGATGGCCCTTTATCTTTGTAGTGAATATAACTAAATTATTTCCACTAATTTACTGTATTCTAAAGGCCTATTCTCCTATCATTATGTCAGCTCTTACTAATGTTCCATTTTTGTTATGGTAACTGACATTCTTTACTTAATCACAAATGAATGTGCATTAAAGACACCAGAATGAAATGTTTATCCATTCCCTAGAGTTAAATTTCATTTTCCTATTCCTTTGGTAGCTTCAGGGGATGGATAACCAAGCAGATATATTTATAGTTCTGGAATTCTTTTACCCAGTTTCTTTTCAGATTTTCTTTTCTAGCTCAGTTTTGACCCACAAACAAGTGTGTACCGCTGTCTACTTTTATATTTGGGTAGGCACCTGGAAGTAGTGTGTAGCAGAAGGCAAGGGTGAATAGTAAAACGGAACACAAACAAGCTGTTAACTTTCACACTAACTTATCTCTTCCATTCTACTCCAAGTAAAAAGATCCCTGGTTCTTTGTTTCACCCTACTACTCTTTTCAACGACTCTTTTTTTTTTTTTTTTGTACTGGGGATCAAACTCAGGACCTCGCACGTGGAGGCAGGTGCGATGCTACTGAGCTAAATCCCCATCCCCTCTTCCCCTCTTCTCAATTACTTTTAAAAGTATGCTCAATATTCCACTCAACCCTCAACTCATTCCCCTTTGTGTTAGATGCCCTACTTGGCTCTTTTCTCATTTCCCCTTTGCACATCTCCAGTTTCTATGTTCTTTATTTTATTCTCTCAAATGTTTTAGAACTACAAGGTGGCATTAAAGCACCTACAAGAATTAGTCTTTCTCAAAGAACAAATTTTACATGTGCTCCCTAAACATCAAACAAAAGAATTTATGCTCATACCTGAGCCCTTTGACTCCAACAACACTATTTTTCTGGCTTTGATAACTCAAGCATCCTTGCTGTCTTAGACTTTCTGTATAGCTCTATTTTCCTCATATATATATAATGTATTTCCCACTGAAATTCATTTTAGAAATTCTAGAAACACGTCCTTAAGACAATTTTTGTTTCCTGATCAATGTCAGACATTACAGTTTAAAGGTCTGATATTGATGAACTAGAACTTCAAACAATAAAAAGGAATCAGAATCATTCCATCTTCTTTTTATGGGACACACTTCAGAATTGTTCACAAAAAGGAAATTTCATGGTCAAAAGTGAATCAGCTAAGGATCTTAGCAAAGTTAAAAAGCTTTTATATGTCTACAGCTGTCCTCATCCCCACCATTATTAATTCATTACTAATTTTAGTATTTAGTGGGAAGGAATGGTAGTTTCTCCAGTTTTACTTCTCTCTCTCTCTTTTTTTCTCTCTCTTTTGCCACTTCTTTCTTTCCCCCAACCCCTCCCTGTTTCCCTTTCCATTTTAATATTTTCTTCCTATTTACAAATATTTACTATACATTTTGGTCCTTATTTCCAGGTTTGGTTTCTCACACCAGAGAAACAATGCAGGATTTAAACATGTGTGCCTGATTTATCTCACTTTAGAGTATGGTCTCAGTTAGCTAGAAATATTTAGGCTTCTTTATGGCAGAGTAATATATATATATATACATACACATTTCTTTAAACCACATCTTCTTTATGCATTCATCAGTTGATGGTCATTTGGGCTATTTCCAAAACTTAGATATTACAAACTGTGTCACTATAAATGGGAGTGTGTATATCTTGCTGTGATATGATACTTTTAATTCTTTCAGGAAGAAAGCAAGAAGGGGAATAGCTGGATCAAGTGGAACCTGTGGTTTTAGTTTTGTGAGAAATCTTCATACTAACTTCCATAGTGGTTGCACCAGTCTACATTCCCACCAACAGTGAGGAGTGTTCCTTTTTCCCCACAGCCTTGCCAGCATTTGTTATTGGTTGATTTTGACAACAGCCATTCTTTCTGGAGATGGAATCTCAGTGTTGTTTTAATTCGCATCTCTCAAATGACCAGTGACGTTGAACATTTTTTCATATATTTATTTGCCATTTCTACTACTACTTCTGAGAACTGTCTACTCATTTAAAATGCCCATTTTTGGATCAGGTCTTAAATTTGGGGCATCTGATTTTTTTTTTTTTAGTTCTTTATATATTCTAGATATTAGCCCTTTGTCTGAGGAACAGCTGGCAAAATTTTTTTCCCATACCATAGGTTGTCTAAGATTTTGACTATTTTATTTAATCTTTCAAAGAACCAACTCTTTCATTCATTGATTCTTTGTGCTATTTTCTGAGTTTCCATTGCATTAATTTCTCCTTTGATCTTTATAATTTCCTTCCTTGTATGAGTGGGCTTATCCTGTTCTTTATTTTTAGCTTCAGGCTCAACATTAAGTTGCTTATTTGAGCTCTCTCTGTTTTTCTGATGTGGGAACTCACTGCTATAAATTTTCTTCATAGGACTGCCTTCATTGCATCCCAAAGTTCTGGTATGTTGCATTGGCATTATTGTTTAATTGTAGAAACTGTCTAATTTCTTCTTTAATTTCATCTGTGACCCATTGGTTGTTCAGGGGGTGTTATTTAATTTCCATGTGTTCATGAAGTTCTTGTGGTTTCTTTTGTCATTGATTTCCAATTTCATTGCTCTATGGTCTGATAATATAGATGGAATAATTTCAATTCCTTTGCATTTACTTAAGCATGTTCTATGAGGTAGTATGTGGACTCTTTTGGAGAATGTCCTATGGGCAGCTGAGAAGAATATGTATCTGATGCTGTGGGGTGGAACACTGTAGATATCTAAATTTATTTGTTCAAAAGTTTGGTTCGGATCTGATATTTCTCTGTTGATATTTTTTGTCCAGTTGATCTCTTTCTGACAGTGGGGTATTGAGGTCCTCCATTACAACTGTATTAGTGATTATTTGATTTTTCATGTCTTTTAATATTTGTTTTATATAGTTGGGTGTACTGGTATTTGGTGCACATATATTTATGATTGTTATCTCTTCCTCTTAGATTGTTCCCTTAACAAGTATGTAGTGACCTTCTTTGTCTCTCTTTGTCAGTGTTGGTTTGAAATCCACTTTGTCTGCAAATAGAATAGCTGTCCCTGCTTTTTTCCAGGTTCCTGTCACATGGAATATTGTTTTTCATTTTTAGACTTTCACTCTATGAATGCTGTTTTGAATTGAATGTGTTGCTTGTATATAGCATATTGTTGAATCTTCCTTCTTGATCCATTCTGCCATTCTGTTTCTTTTGATTGGTGAAGTGACACCATTTACATTGATGGTTATAACTGATACATATTGACTTATCCTCATCATGTTATTTTCCTGTTGTTGCCTCCCCTTTCTCCCCCGTGTTTAATTGCTTGCCTTTCCTGGATTCATGCTGTTGGGGTTAACTTAGTTGTAGTCTTTGTTATGTCTTCTAGAATGTCCTTCAGAACATTTTGGAGTGCTGGTTTGGTGGTCATGAATTTCTTCAGGTCTTTTGTGTGATGGAAGTATCATATTTCTCCATCAATTTTGAAAGATAGTTTTGTGGGGCACAGCAATCTAGATTAGTGGTTGTTTTCATTTAGGGCTTGAAGTATTTCACTCCAAGCTCTCCTTGACTTGAGAGTTTGTGTTGAGAAGTTTACTGTGATTCTGATGGGCTTTCCTTTATAGGTGATATGTTTCTTTTCTCTAATAGCTTTTAATATTCTATTCTTGTGTTGAATTTCTGGAATCTTGTACTATTGTACACCTTGGTGTAGTTGTTTTTTACTGTGGGTAATTGGAGTCCTATATGCCTCACTTATGTGTATGTCAATTTTTTTTTCCTTGCTTTGGAAGTTTTCTGCCATTACTTCTGTGAACGGGTTTTTTTTTTTTGTAATGTCATTTATGCTATCTCCTGCTTTCTCATTGACTTTGATCCATTTTCTTATTCTTCTTTGCATCATCTAGCAGCTGTTGGATTGGTTTTTTGTGGTCCCTTGCTATTTTAAAGAAATCTCTATTTTCATGATGGCTAACCACAATCCTGTCTTCTATATCTGATATTCTGTTCTCACATTGGCTTATTCTGCTGAATATACTTTCAATGAAAATTTTAATCTCCTGGGTATCTATTTGAATCTATTTCTCGGATTCAATTTCTTTCCTATGTTGGGTATTCATGGTTTCCATCATTTTCCTAAGCTATTTTTTTTTATCTGTATCTGCTATAGAGGCACTAACCAAGTCTTTCTTTTCTTTCTCTTTCTCTCTCTCTCTCTCTCTCTCTCTCTCTCTTTCTTTCTTTCTCTTTTGGTACCAGCAATCAAACTCAGGACCTCATGCTTGCCAGGAAGGCACTGTGCTGCTGAGCTAAGTCCCTGGCCCCCATGTCTTTCATTATGTTTATCATATCTTAAGTTAGCTGAGAAACTATTTCTGATTTGATTTTTTTCTAGAGCCTCATTCATCTGCTTTGTTACTTCCACTGTTATCAGGAGAGTCCAGGTGGGTGGGTTTCGAATTGCTCCTCCTCATTGTCCTCTGGGTTTGCTTTTGGTGAGCTGGAAGTTTGGGGTTGCATTTGGTTTAAGTGTCTTCTCATTTTCTATTTTTTTAAGTTTAATTCCAGGGTTAATGCTTGTAAATTGCATATGGCAAGTAGCTTTATTGCTAGCATTTGGAACCCTTAGGGAATGACTACTTCTCAGAGATGTCTTCCAGGTGTAGCTGGCTTTTGAGTTTCAAGTCTGTTGCAAGATCCTACCTCTTCAATTTATTGGTGATGAGAAATTGCTGTCTATTTGGCCTAGCCTCTAGTTCTTTGGCACTGGCCTATAGTATTGTTTATGACTCCAGGCAATCTCAGTCTTGGCATACCAGGAAGAACAACTGATTAGAACAATTATGATGCCTTCGCCAAAATAACACAATCAGCAATAACAACAGTATCCAATACAGCCTAGAAAATGACGAACTGTGGTAACTATTAATTTGCCACTTTTAACCATATGAACTATATTTGTGGTTATATAACAAAAATCTAAAACAAACCAGAAAATTGTATGCAGTAAATATGCCCTCTGTATGGTGATTTTACCCTCAAGGGAAGACATTTAAAAGGGGTTAGGGGGAAAATAATAGAAAAATAGAAGAAAAGTAAGAGATTAGAAGTAAGGCTGGAGGACAAAGAAAGATTATGCAAACTTTGCAAAACTGATGAAGAGGAAAGGAGGGAAAGAGAGAAGGAAGAAATAAAAACAGAACAGAACAACAAAAAAACTAGAAACAATGTTCACACTTATATAAAAACAAGAACAATTATCAGGAGCAATGCTACATAATTTTAGGGGGAAATCATTTGATTAGACCTAGTTCTGCCTACAGGCCAGTTATGGCCATTTGAGACATAATTCCATTTTGGCCCCTGGTCCCAATGAGACCTCAATGATCCAGTGATGCTGTGACGCTCCAGGACAAGATACACCAGCTGAAGACATCCTGGGAGGAACAAAATCTTCATCTACTCAGTTCCTCATTGTTCTTGGATTGTTACACTTTGTTTATCCCGATGTACTGAACTCTCTGCAAGTCATGTGTTACATTTGTTTCTCCTGATGTACTGAATAAAAGGCGTGGTAAACTGGGGTCTTTCCTCTTTGCCACCCAGAGCAGCACTGATCAGACCCAAAGCTCAGCTTCTTCTCAAAGTCTCACTTTTTTCCTACCTTTCCTGTATAATAAATTAATTCACCTTGTGCTGCTGTGGCTCACAGGATACTAGAATTACTGCAAAGGTTCTAGTAATGTCCCCTTTCCCTGTTCCCTACAAACAATCAAAAAAAGAAAACTAGAAATAAGAAAAGACAAAGTAAAAAGATAAGAAAAAAATTATCCACTTCAAGGTGTGTCTCTCCTGTTGCTGGTAGACAAGTTAGGCACAAGAGCCCAGATCCATGTTGATTAATCCCAACAAGCCAGCCACAGATTTATAGTAGGGTAGTGGATAATCCCAGCAAATCTGCACATTTAGTTCTGAAGCACAGGCTGGTCTCTGGATGTGAGGCTGGAACTCAATTTGCTCACCCTACAACATTCTGTACCTCCTGCTGGTTTGAACTCGGCTGCCTGCCAGCTTGGACTTGGCTTCTTGACTTCTGGCTGACTTGAATTCGGTTCATTCTCAATGTGATGGAGTCAGCCTATAGCTGCTCTGAGTTCTGAGCTCAGTTAGCCCCTCTCCAAGATGATGACTGGCCAATTGCCCTCTCCTGGGGCCATCTGAACCTGAATAATTTACCAGGCACTACAGTCCACTGCTCTGCTCTGTTCTACTGGTGCATCTCTCCGTGGAGGCCTCTGGGGTTGCCAGTAGTCACCAAGCATCTGCAGGCTTGAGCTGCCCTTCCTACACAGTAAGTCAGGGCTCAGGGAGAAACCACAGCTTGCCACTTCCTTCTTCTTCATTGAAGTCTCCCTTCTTGCTCTCCCCCTGGGCCTCAATTCTCACTTCAGATCATTGCTGGGTCCCAGAGACCCACTTCCCTTCTTCCTATCTTCCTCACATTGCTATATTCCAATGTCTGGACACCAAATCTTAGAGAGACTGTTTCTGTTCTGTTCACCACTCTGCCATCTTTCTCCAGTTTTGTAATTAATAGTTATGCCATTAAACAGCACCATGTATGGCTAGATTGTCTCTCACGGGGCTTGTGAACATTTTCTATTGTCCCCAGTGTGGTGGCCACATATTTGTTTTTCAGCTGGCTGAGTTGCAAGCCAGAGAGAATTTAGAGTAAATGAGAGAGAGGAAGTCATCTAAGCTTTTCACTAGGTTATGTGACAATATGACAATGGGTAATGTGTTTTTTTCCCTCCTACTTTGTAAATGTGTGAGTGTTTGTGTCTGTTTAAAAGAAAATAAATAGTACACAACATTACTGTTCTAGCCAATTACTTATATTTTGGTAAACATTTTAAGTCTCTTGACACAAATATGAAAAAATGATCAATCTCATTCAGCTATAAAATTTTAGTGCTCATATGTGCAAATCATCACTATATTGTGAATGTGATCAAGAGATATTTATAACATAAATAAATATGTGATTTTACTGATGGGAAAAATGTAGAAAAAGAAAATTGTAATCTGAAGGTTCCAACTTACACACAGAAAATATACCTAATGTTTTAAAGTCCAATAAAGGAATCATTTGATTAAATATTCATAGTCATAATAATCATACTGGAAAATAGTAAATGACTTGAAAATAGTAGGAATATCTTGGATAGACATACCAAACAGGTATTTTAAAACTAGGAAAAATACTTTTCAAAATATTTGGATTAAACCTTGAATACTACTAATAACTAAGACTCAGAGAAAGCACATCAGCTCTACAAGGATACATGTAGCTTTTTACAAATGAAAGCCATCAGGATGGGGAACAAAATTAATTTATCTGCAATCCAGTATAAACTTTCCACCCTCCAACTCGAGGCTGCTTTGGTCTGCCACCCTAACGGCATGCCCTCTACAGCAGAGGTCTTCCCTCAAGAACCTGTGGTCAATTAATAACAGTTTTGGGCCTTTCTCTTCTGAACAGTACGCTGTTCATGGACATATTGCAGAGCCTTTTTCAGATAAGAGACAATTATACTCTATACCTTCCTGCTTATTCTATAATTTCATCTATCAAAATTATATACACCTTGGGCTGGGGATTTAGCTCAGTGATTTCGCTGCCTGCTGCGCAAGCGCAAGGACCCAAGTTCGATCCCCGGTACCGAAAAAAAAAAATTATATACACCTGATTCTTATTTCATCTTCTTATTGAATTTGGAGAAACTGAGTAGTATAGTTTTAAGCACTGCAGAAAGTGTAAAATGACGCAGATGTTACGGGCTTTTATTCAGAAAAAATTCATTGTTAACGTGAAGATGCACTTGGATTTTTATTTTCCTCATGCAAGCAATAGATTTGCTCATGGCAAGCTTCCCTCTAATCTCCCTTTGTGACCAAGGATGCTGCATGGTCATGGGCAGAGCAAGTCTAATATGACTTAAAGACAGATCCATCACCCTGGACCCAGAATCATGTGGTTTAATTAGCTCAGAGAACCAGCCACAACCTCCTCAGCATGTCAAGGTTCTTAGGTGGCAGAAAGCAGTAATTGAATCTGACTATGGAAAGCCACAAAAAAATGCATTGGAAAAATTGAAGGAAAAGCTGAAATACTAGGTCTTGGAATGTACTAGACTGAAACAATCAAAGGAGCTGCATAATACTAAGACCTAATGGAACCCTTTTTTAAGTAGTAGTGGAAGAAGCAGTGTTTTTGACCATTTGTCTTTCTATTTGAGATTCAAAGTCTAGCAAGTCAATTTGGTTAGCCAGATCAGGATCTCATGACCACACCTGGAGGGAAGACTCATGAATGGTCAGTCAGTTGCAGAATGCCACTGGGGAGAAGATGTTTCCTAAAGAACATACAGTTGTCCTCAATAGAAAGAAAAGAAAAATGGATCTGAATTCGTGAAAGCAGCAGATGTCCACAGTACTAAAAAGTACTGATCAATTGCGGAAGGTCAGAGGCTAATGGAGATAAGTGGATACTGACATATATCTATCTAGACAACACAATGATGAGACCAGTAAAAAAGTTATCCAGATCTAGTTTTGTACAGTAGTTTTAAATGAGGCATTTAGCAGCAGTGTTCTTTGCTAGGCTTCCCACACTGCAAAACTCCTAGCTGTGTGTGAGTAACTGGTTTATTAAGCATCTCTCTCCAGTCAGCATAGTTTATCCACCTTCCCATATTTCTTCTGACCACCCCTACTTCTTTTTACCAAATTCTGACTCCAAGTCTGTTTCTTTTGAAACCATTTCTTTAGATTAAAAGGTAAATGAAACACCACAGGAGACTCGATTTTTAATATTTGACAATGGTGATTTAAATTTGTAAAATTCAAAGCTAAACCTCATTAGGTGAAGGAAGGTGGAAAAGTCAGATTAAATGCTTGAAGACGCTTTCTGAGAGCTCTCTTAGGCAGACCAAAGACTCCCTGGTGCGGTGGAAGATGGAGATACGAGGATGTCTCCTTTTCTCTCAGAGTGCAAATCAGACCGGCATTTTGAAAGAGATAGGTTTGTTCATTGTTTCAGCATTAGCAAGTTTTGTTCCTGTAAAATTTCACTTTTGGTTATTAAAATATTCACTGTAGGAAACAGATTTGTAACCCATTTCTCACATTACCTACAGTCAGAAAAACAAAATTTGATATCCTGGAGTTTATTTGCTGAGGGCACTTCCCATAAAAGCGAATGAGTGAACATTGGGAAATGTGTCTGGTTAACTCCTTTATGGATAAACATGAGTCACAACTGCCTCCCCCTACACACACACTTTCGCCCGAGCACCCTCCCCACCTCCTGCCTTCCCGCCTGGCCTTGCTAGGGCTGGTGACCTAATAGCATTTTTCTTCATGCATATTTTGGCGTCAGCCCATGGCCTGGCTGCCTTCGCCTGTCTGAGTCTTTTGAAATTCCTGCATGCTCGCCCCAGATTAAGCTGAGTGTGTCTCGGGATGTGTGCTCCGTTTTGCTCTTTCCCCTTAAAGCGCCCCGTGCAACGTGTCTGGTGGAGGAGGGCGGGCGGGGAGGCGGGGGAGGGGTAGGGGCTCGCGCAGCCGCCTGCACGTTTCCAATCTCCTTACGTGAACAAATAGCGGAGGGGCAACAGGGCCAGGAAGGCTTGTGTAACTTTGCAAACGTGCCAGAAAGTTTAACATCTCCCCTCCTTCCTTCACTCCAGACACTGCCCGCTTGCCGGGACTGCCGCGCATCCCGTCCCTTCCAGGCCTGGGGCCCGGAGGAACCGGTGCCACGTCCGCGCGCCCCTGGGCTGGGAGGGTCCGCAGCCCACGCGGACTCCAGTGGGCGACGCCGCACCCCGCCCGCCTCCCTGGACGAAGCTTTCTCCCGCTTTCACGTGACTCGGGCCGGGACTTAGTTTGCTCGGAGGCAGGTCCTCCCGAGGGGCTCTCCGGCAGAGGCAGCGATGCGCTTCGCCTGGACCGTGCTCCTGCTGGGGCAGCTGCAGCTCTGTCCCCTTCTGCGCTGCGCCCCGCAGGCCCCGGGCCAGCAGCAGCCCCCGCCGACTGCTCAGGGCGCCTGGCGCCACCGGATCCGATGGGAGAACAATGGGCAGGTGTTCAGCTTGCTGAGCCTGGGGTCACAGTACCAGCCGCAGCGCCGCCGGGCCCCTAGCCCCGCCACCCCGGCCGCAGACGGCGCCGCAGCCCCGCAGCCCCGCACGCCGGTGCTGATCCTGCGCAACAACCGCACGGCTGCGGCAAGGGCGCGCTCGGCGGGCTCTGCAGGGTTCGCACCCCGCCGCCCCGGGCCGGCCGCCCGCCGCTGGTTCCAAGCGGGCCACGCTGCGGCCTCGCGGGCAGGGAACCGGACCGAGCCGACACAGCTCCCGGCGATCAGCACCCTGCGGCCGCCCAGCCACGTGGACCGCATGGTGGGTGACGACCCGTATAACCCCTACAAGTACTCCGACGACAACCCCTATTACAACTACTACGACACGTACGAGAGGCCCCGGCCCGGAGGCAGGTACCGTCCGGGGTATGGCACCGGCTACTTCCAGTATGGTAAGCACCCACCTCGGCAGGAGACAGGCGTGCAAGGTGCCCAGTCACGTGGCTCCTCGACGTGGCTGTGGCTGCCTGGGCGCGGCGGGCCCTGGTCCCTATCCGACCCCCCACCACCCCCACCCCAGCCGGCAGAACCGGCTCTGGAATCTGGTATAGACCACTCCTGGCCCTTCCCGCTTTCTTTCCACTTTGCTTCGCAGCTTGGATGTCCCTAGTTCTACTGCTACCCTCACCCCACTCTGGGGTCTCATTGGAAGAAGGGTAGTAAGGGATCTGTAGGAACCAGGAGCAGGCGTAAGGGGGCGCCGGGTGGTCTCACTGCTGCCCATGTTGCCCATTGTCATTTAGGTCTCCCGGACCTGGTGCCCGACCCCTACTACATCCAGGCATCTACATACGTGCAGAAGATGGCTATGTATAACCTGAGATGCGCCGCGGAGGAAAACTGTCTGGCCAGGTGGGCTGGGGTCTCTGGCCCTGTTCCCCTGCCTTGATGTTAGGGTCGCCCTAGTGCCGGCTTCTGACTGCTTCTGTTCAGCGCAGACAAGAGTTAGGAAGTGGAGCAACAGCTGGGAAGTGGTACATGACCTCTCAGGCATGCTACCAAGTGTTCTGCTTAAAACTGAGCCTCAAAATCGGGAGGTGGAGCAGATCCTTATGCTGGAGCCTGGGAGCCTCACATTCTTTTTCTAAGATTCTTAAACTTTGGAGTCAACTTTCTATTAAAAACTGTCCAGTAATGTAGCAAAAAAAATGTAATGGAACAGCTTGTTAATATGCTCTGAAAAGATCAGGGGCAAATTTGCCACTGTGGCACCTCTTTCTGGTTCAGGCAGCTTTCCTCTTTTGTTGCAGGCTGTGATTGCCGGGTTGTTTTGGTATTACTTCAGCCAGAATAAGATTAGGAACAACCACTCTGTTTTTGTATCAGTCCTAAAATAAAATAGCTATTCTGTAATGGGGGTTCTCTTGAGTTTGCTGCTGGAAAACCAGCAGAGGGAGCAAAAGCTGTTTTGATCAGTCCCGTAAATAGGTTTACATATAAAATAAGGTCACCTATAATATTCAAGCATATTCATAGAAAGTGTAGTAGGAGGAGCACAGTGGTGTTTAATTTTACTTTTCTTCCACGTTGACCCTTTGTTATTATCAGGCTAAAGGAAGAGAAGAAATTCAAGCTTATTTTCATTCTTGAGTCCTGTGTCACTCAGGCCAAGAACTCCCTGTAATATCATTAATGTCATTTTTTGAAGATAGTGAAGTTACAAAATTATTTATCTAAGTCTAGGTATGTTCTTTTAGAGTCCATTCCTCACTTTATATCTTAATCATCTGTTAACAAAGAAATATTTTGTTAAATTCAAAGTTCTTAATAAGTATCTATGCATCATTTTTTATTTGGGACAATTTCCTCCTCAGTTTTGCTCATTAATGTGGTCAAACTTGAATTGGTTTTTTAGATACAAAATTTGTTTCTCACATGTAGATTTTTAGTATGAAATTTTACTGAGTTTTTACTTTGAAATTCTGTAAGTTTGTATTGTTGTTATTAATTCACTCATTCACCACACGTTCACTGAGTTCTGACTACTCCAGGACTGTTCAGGGAGCTTGGAATCCAGCGATGAAAAGATAAGCTCTCCAGCCTCTTGAAACTAATCACCTAGTTGGGAAGGGGGTGTCACTACTACATTATGGAGATATTTTGATTATAGATTGTCTTTAGTTAATATTCCATGAATATAATAAGGTTTCTTTTTCAAAATCACAGTTCAGCATACAGAGGAGATGTCAGAGATTATGATTACAGGGTGCTATTAAGATTTCCCCAAAGAGTGAAAAACCAAGGAACATCTGATTTCTTACCAAGCCGTCCAAGATATTCCTGGGAATGGCACAGTTGTCACCAGTAAGTACACGCTGAGTTTTTCTTTCATTTTTCAGGATAATCATCGATATGATAAATATAAGGACGATATTAGCCATTATTTGCACTTAGAATTTTTCTATATTATTGGACATAATCAAAGGAATCATCTTTAAAATAATCCATCAGCTACTGAATACCTTATTTTTGAATTAGAAATTCTATGTCCAGCTTATTAACTGTTGAACAGACACAGCAGTTGACTTCAATAAACTTTATTTCAGTATACTACAGATAGGATTTTTACAAGTGTCTATTCTATTATAGCCAAAAATAACCTACAGTTAATTAGTACCATATAACAATAAAGACTATATATAAGTCTTTCTTCCTAGTAGCAAAGTTAAAAGCTTACAATTTTGATAGATTTCTATGCCTGAGGGCAAAAAAATCTAGTGTGAAATCTCTTTTTAAGAAGACAAACTTGACCTCAATTTTAATGTAAAAACAAATATATGAGACAGCAATGAAGTCACTATCCTAATTGTTTTCTCTGTCCATAACTGACCACTTATCATCTCTTTGTTGTATGGGATATTAGACATTACCACAGCATGGATGAATTCAGTCACTATGACCTGCTGGATGCCAACACACAGAGCAGAGTGGCTGAAGGTCACAAAGCAAGTTTCTGTCTTGAGGACACATCTTGTGACTATGGTTATTATAGGCGATTTGCATGCACTGCACACACACAGGTAAGATGACATCCCAAAATCAGGGAACCATCGGTTTTAGAGATTAAAAAAAAAAGTAGCACACTATTTCTTTCCCTCCCACCTTTTTTCCCCCTTAAATTCTTTTATTGGAACATTTTAGGCATACAATACATTTACATTTATTATTGGGTACTGGTACCTGTACATGATGAATCTTAGTTCTTATTTTTTCCCCATTACCTGTGCTCCCTTCACCCACTCCACCCTCCCCTATTTACAAAGACTTTGTTTCCATTATTTCCTTTTCTTAGAATTTTTCCGTTCCCTTGTTTTCTTTCCCCATCCCCTCCCACTTCCCCTACACCTTTGGACCTTTTCTTGCTATTTCAAATTATCAATTACTGGTTTTAATCATTTTAATCCTTATTTACATTTTCAATAGAAAACTATTCGGTACTTACACATGTGTGTCCTATTTATTTCACTTAAGAGGATGGCTTCAATATGCATAATATGCATCCATTTAGCTATAAATGTCTCTAGTTTGTCATTCTTTATGGCTGAGTAGTACTCCATTTTATAAGAAAACCACATCTTCTTTATCCAGTTTTCAGTTGATGGGCACTTGGGCTCTTTCCAAGCTTTAGCTATTACAAATTGTGTTGCTATAAACATGGGTGCACATATATCGCTGTGGTATGATTCTTTTAATTCTTTAGGGAAGATACCCAGTAGGGGAATAGCTGGGTCAACTGGAACCTCTAGTCCTACTTCTTGGAGGCATCTTCATACTGATTTCCACAGTGGTTGCACCAGTCTGCATTCCCAACAACAATGGAGGATTCCTTTCTCCCCACACCCCCACTAGCATTTATTATTGGTTGATTTCTTGATAGCAGCCATTCTTTGTGGGGTGAGGTGGAATCTCAGTGTTGTTTTCATCTGCATCTCTCGAATGACCAGTGATGTTGAACATTTTTTCATATGTTTATTTGCTGCTTTTACTTCTTTGTCTGAGAAATGTTTGTTCATTTCAGATGACCATTTTTGGATTGGTTCTTTGTATTTGGGGGGTCTGAGTTTTTCAGTTCTTTATATATTCTAGATAGTAGTCCTTTGTCTGAAGTACAGCTGGTAAAATTTTTTTCCCACATTGTAGGTTGTGTCTTAGCTCTGTTGGTGGTTTGTCTTGCAGGGCAGAAGCTTTTTAATAAGATGAGATCCCAGTTGTTGATTCTTTGTGCCAGTTCCCATGCTGCTGAGGTTTTGTTCAAAAAGTCTTTTCGTATGCCATTGTCTTCAAGAGTTCTAACTAACTTGTCTTCCAGCAAGTTTAGTGTTTCTGTTTTAATATTTAGATCTTTAATTCATTTCAATCTTAGCTTAGTGCATGGTGATAGATATGGGTCTAGTTTTAATCTTTGGCAGGTTGAAATCCAGTTTTTCCAACACCATTTGTTAAATAGGCTGTCTTTCCTTCAGTGAGGGTGGTTGACTCCTTTGATGAGGTGGCTGAGTGTGTCTGGAGTTGTTTCTGAATCTTCTAATCTATTCCACTGATCCTCAGGTCTGTTTCTTTGCCAGTGCCATGCTGTTTTTGTCACAGTAGCTTTGTAGTATAGTTTCAAGATGGGGATTGTGATACCCCCTGCCATGTCTCTCTTGCCTAGAATTGCTTTTGCTATTCTAGGTCTCTTCTTATTCGAAATGAATTTTCAGATTGTTTTCTCTAGTTCTGTGAAATGTATTGTTGGGATTTCAATCAGTATTGTATTAAATCTATATAGCAGTTTTGGAAATATGGCCATTTTCACTATCTTGGGTCTTCCTACCAAGGAAAAAGGGATGTCTTTCCATTTTCTTATATCCTCTTCGATCTCTTTTTTCAGAGTGCTGTAGTTTTTAGTGTAGAGGTCTTTTGCTTCCTTTGTTAGACTGATTCCTAGATATTTCATTTTTTTTTGGATGCTATTGTAAAAGGAATTGTTTCCCTAATTTTTTTCTCAGTGAGTCTGTTATTTGTGTACAAGAAGGCTATTGTTTTTGAGTGTTGACCTTGTATCCACCTACACTACTAAATCTGTCAATTAAGTCTAGAAGTCTTTTGGTGGAATTTTTTGGGTCTTCTTTTTAAAGTATCGTATCATCAGCAAATAATGACAGTTTAACTTCTTCCTTTCCTATCTTTATTCCTTTTATTTCTTTCTCTTTTCTAATTGCTGTGGCTAATGTTTCCAGAACTATATTGAACAGGAGTGGTGATAGTGGCCATCCTTGTCTTGTTCCTGATTTTAGCATGAAAGTTTTCAGTTTTTGACCATTTAGTATGATGTTGGCTGTTGGTTTTTCATAGATAGCTTTAACCAGGTTGAGATAAAGACCTTCTATTTCAATTTTCTGTAGAGTTTTTATCATGAATGGACGTTGGATTTTGTCAAATACTTTTTCTGCATCTATTGAGATGATCATATGGTTTTTGTCCTTGGCTCTGTTAATATAGTGTATTACATTTATTGATTTATGGATGTTGAACCATCCTTGCATCCCTGGGATAAATCAGACTTTGTCAGGGTGTATGATCTTCTTGATGACCCTCTGTACTCTGTTTGCCGGTGTTTTGTTGAGGATTTTTGCATCTATGTTCATTAGGGAGTTTGGCCTGTAGTTCTGTTTTTTGGTTGGTTCTTCCCTGGTCTTGAAATCAAAATAACACGTGCTTCCAAGAATGAATTTGCAAGTATTGCTTCCCTTTCAATTTCCTTGATGAATTTAAAGAGTAGGGTGATAGTTCTTCTCTAAATGTCGTGTAGAATTCAGCAGTGAAGCCATCAGGACCTGGGCTTTTCTTTGTTGGCAAATTTTTAATTATGTTTTCAATTTCACTCATTGTAACTGGGGTGTTTAGAATTTTTATATCTTCATTTAACTTTGGCGATTTGTATATATCTAGGAATCTGTCAATTTCTTCTGTGTTTTCCATTTTATTAGAGTACAAATTCTTGAAGTAGGTATTGATGATCCGCTGGATTTCTGCTGGATCTGTTTTGACTTCAACTTTTCTGTTCTTTTTTTTTTTTTTTTTTGGTACTGGAGATCGAACTGTGGTCCTTGTGCTTGTGAGGCAAGCGGTGGAACCACTGAGCTAAATCCCCGGCAACTTTTCTGTTCTTAATTGCATGGATTTGAGCCTTTTCTTTCCTTCTTTTGATAAGGTTGGCTAAAGGTTTATTGATTGTATTTATTCTTTCAAAAAACCCAACTCTTTGATTCATTGATTTTTTGTACCGTTCTCTTCATCTCCATTGCATTGATTTTTACTTTCTTTTTCTTTTTTTTTTGGTACCGGGGATCAATCTCGGGTCCTTCCGCTTGCAAGGCAGGCGGTGAAACCACTGAGCTAGATCCCCAGCCCTCCATTGCATTGATTTCTGCTCTTATCCTTATAATTTCCTCTCTTGTATGAGCTTTGGGTTTGTCATGCTTTTCTTTTTCAAGGAGCTTGAAGTTCTGCATTGGTTATTTATTTGAGTTCTCTTTGTTTTCCTAATATGAGCAATCACTTCTATGAATTTCCCTCATAGAATTGCTTTCATTTTGTCCCATAGATTCCTGTATGTTGTACTGGCATTATCAATTGCTTGTAGAACCTGTCTAATTTCTTCTTTAATTTCCTCTTTGACCCATTGGTTGTTCAGGAGGGTGTTATTCAATTTCCATGTGTTTGTGGGGGTATTGCGGTTTCTTATGTTATTGATCTCCAATTTTATTGCACCATGGTCTGATAATATACAGGGGGTAAATTCTTTTACATTTACGTAGATATGTCCTATGAGCTAGCATGTGGTCTATTTTGGAGAGTGACCCATGTGCAGCCAAAAAGAATGTATATTCTGATTTTGTGGGGTGGAACACTCTGTAATCTACTAAGTCCATTTGTTCAGTAGCTTGGTTCAGTTCTAGAATTTCATTGTTAATTTTTTTCTAGATGATCTGTTTATTTCTGATAGTGGGGTATTGAGGACCCCCACTACAATTGTATTAGTGCTTATTTAGTTTTTCATGTCCATTAACATTTGTTTTATACAGTTGTGGACATTCGTATTTGGTGCATATATATTTATGATTGTCATCTCTTCCTTTTGGATTGTTCCCTTCACAAGAATGTAGTGAACATCTTTGTCTCTCTTAATTAGTTTTGGTTTGAAATTTCCCTTTCTGCAAATAAGATTGCTACCCCTGCTTTTTTTCTGGGTTTCTGTCACATGGGGAACTGATTTCCATCCTTTTACTTTCAGTCTATGAATTTCTTTTTGAGTTAGGTGTATTTCTCGTATACACCATAGTGTTGGATTTTGCTTCTTTATCCATTCTGCCACTCTATTTCTTCTGTTTGGAGAATTGAGTCCATTAACATTGATGGTTATAATTGATACATATTAACTCATCCTTGTCATGTTTTACTGTTGTTGGCTCTTTTATTTTTCCCCCTTTCCCTTTAGTTTCTTGCCTTGCCTGGTGGGTTCACTCTGTTGGGCCTCATGGATATGTGACCTTCATTGTCTTTTTCTAGGATATTGTTTAGAATTGTTTGGAGTGGCAGTTTGGTGTTCATGAAATTTCTCAGGTGTTCTTTGTCATGGAAGTGTCTAATTTCCCCATCGATTTTGAAAGATAATTTTGCAGGATACAACAGTCTAGGTTGGAAGTTATTTTCTTTAAGGGCTTGAAATACTTCACTCCAGGCTCTCTTTGACTTGAGGGATTGTGTTGAGAAGTCTGCTGTGATTCTGATGGGCTTTCCTTTGTAGGTGATTTTTCTTTTCTCTAACTGCTTGTAGGATTTTGTTCTTCTGTTGGGTTTCTGGGATCTTGACTATTGTATATCTAGGTATAGATTTTTTTTGATCGTGGCTAGTTGGAGTTCTATATGTCTCACTTATCTGTATGTCCAATTTTCTACATCTGTCTAGGAAGTTTTCTACTATTTCTTCTGTGAACAGTTTTTTTTATGTCAATTGTACTTTCTCCTGTTTTTCTGTGGACTCCTATCAGTCTTATGTTATTCTTCTTAGCATCATCTAGAAGCTGCTAGATTGATTTCTCATGGTCCCTTACTATTTTTAAGAAATATCTGTTTTCATGGTCATCAACTGCAATCCTGTGTTCTGTATCTGATATTCTGTCTTCACAGTGACTCAGTCTGTGTAAATACTTTCAATGGAGTTTTTCATCTCCTAGATATCTGTTTGAATCTCTTTAATGGATTCCATTTCTTTCCTATATTGGGTGATCATGGTTTCCATTTCTGTCTTATGTTGGGCATTCATGGCTTCCAGCATGGTTCTGAGCTCATCTATTTTTTTTTTAATCTGTTTCTGTTCTAGAGCCTCTAATCATGTCTTTCACTCTGGTTAGTTATCTGGGAAATTATTTCTGTTTTGAATTTTTCTAGAGCCTCATTCATCTGTTTCGTTACCTCCTGTGCTATCAGTTCAGGGTGTCCAGGTGGTTGATTATCAGACTTTTCCTCCTCGTTTTCCCCAGAATTTGCCTTTGGTGGGCTGGAAGTCTGGGTTTGTGCCTTGTTTAAATGTCTTCTCATTTTTGTTTTTGGTACTGTCCTTGGTTTAATGCTTCAAAATTGCTTATTGTAAGTATCTTTGTTGCTTGTATTTAGAACACTTATGGAATGATTGCTTCTCAGAGGTGTCTTCCAGATCTAGCTGGTCTTTAGGTTTTGAGTCTCTAATGACTCTGAGGCTATCTCATTTTCATTATACTGGGAAGGACAACTGATTAGATCAATCACAACACCTTAGCCCAGGTGATACAAACAGCAACACCATAATATCAAGCACAGCTTAGAGAGTGACAATTTGTGGTAGTTATTAATCTGTCACCTTTAACTGTGTGAATTAAATCAAAATTGAGGACCAGCCCAACATGTTTATAGTGAATAGGCTCTTCGATATAGCAACTTTACCCTTTGGGATGGAGAGTTAGAAGGAGTTAGGAAGGGAGGGATAGATAGGTAGATGGATAGGGAAAGGTTAGCAATGAGGCCAGAGGACACAGGAAGATCATGCAAACTCTAAGAAACTGTTAAAGACAAGAGGAAAAGACAGAATGAAAGAACAAAGATGAGAACAGAGCAACCTGACATCAATAGGGAGGCTAGAAATTGTATTTACTTTCCTTTAAAGCTAATGACAATCGAGAGAAGGAAAAAGAGAAGAGAAAAATAAAGAAGAAATCTGAATTAGTGCCAGAAGCAGAATAAAAAGGGAGATAAAGAACAATGTGGGCCAGCAAGAGAATGAGAAAGTGAGAGTGAAAGAAAAAAGAAGAAAAAAGAAAAAAGTTGAAAAGTAGAAAAAATAAAAATTAAAAATAAGAACAAAAAAAATTTTGAAAATAAAAATGAAGGGCCTCCTTCAGGGTATGTCTCTGCTGTCATGATAGACAACGTGGGCAGCAGTGTGTAGATATAAGTCAGTGAGTCTCAGCAAGCCAATAGCAGACCTGTGAGATTGAGGCAGATTTCTGGCTGTAAGTCCCAAGTTGAGCTCCCTGTCCTCCTGTAGGGTTGAATTCTGCACAGTTTTTCTGCAGGTTTTAGCTGCAGAACATAGTCCAGGTTCTGATGGGAGGTGATGATCCCTCCAACTTACCAAGTATGGTGGTCTGGTGTGCCTTTATTGCAGAGATTCTCTTCACTTTTCTAGTGGGCTTCAATTTTCATCAAGGAGCCTAGAGAGGCCCTGTTTCTGTTGTTCACTTCTGCTCTATCTTCTGGAGCTCAGGACAATGGCCTTTGTGACACCCTGTTCCTCTGTAGTGTGGAACCAGGTATTGGCACAGCCAGGAAGCCAGAGGCGCCTCCCCCCTTTTTTTAATTGCTTAATTTTGGGATTATCTTGGCAAGATGAAAAATAATTGGGAAAAGGCAAGTGATGACTTGATGGTCCAGATTACTTTTGAAGTATTTCCAGCTACACCTGTGGCCCCTGCTCACAATCAAGAAGGGCAATGAGTGTCTTTGTTATTTTCTATAATGAAAAGCAGAAATTTGATGTCTGAAAATTTATGAATGGCTTACAATTTCTGCAATCTGTATTTTTTTTACTGGGTAAAAATAACTATATAAAATGTATTTCTTAATCGATAATGTAAAATAGGAATAAAAGGTCCAAAGGGGTAGGGGTAGTGGGAGGCACAGGGGAAAGGAAAGAAGGGAAAGGAAAAAATGATGAGAAATGGAAAAAATGGAAATAAAGTCTTAAAAAAAATGTATTTCTTGTCTCACTTGCAAACTATTTTTTCCATATACTATGCTTAAAACAGAATAGTAGTTGATGTTAGCAAAATGAAAGGAAATATATTGCTTAAAATGTATTGCTCTTTAAATATTGTTTCTTTTTATTAATTCAAACCAGAAAAGAAAAACATGTTTCTTTCTCCACAAACATATATTTAAACCTGTAGTGTAATTGATGGCAGATATCTTCAGATGAATTTTTTAAAAGAGCCCTAAACTAAGCAGTTTGTATGTCTTATAATTGGAAAATGTGTGTCATTAAAAAGCCATGTCAGTATTTCCATAGGAATCTCTTAATTTGTAAAAAGACATTATAATTTTACACCAGCCCAAATCTTGGCCAGAAGTAGTGAATATGCAAAGGCTACAAAGCCATCAGCAGCTGGCATCTCAGGAAGAAAATTCCAAGGCTGTGGAAGTTAGGTTTTTCCTAAATATTACCATTACTTCTTTCCCTGAGTTAAGATTGCAATAGCAATTGGAGAGGAAAAAGATTAAATTTGATGTGTGGTGGGGATGTACTTGTTATTTAAGGAAAAGGAGATGTAACAGGGACTTACTTTTCATTCTATTACCTGCAGGTCCCATATATGTGGGACCTGGAGTTTATTGTTCCCATTGAAGAAAAAATGCACCCTGGACAGTCATTCTAAGCTGAAATGATTGAATCAGGGATTGTAGTCACTTACAGCACTTCTAGTTCCCCTATTGCTTGGGGTGACCCCACTTCATTTTATATTGTAGTGCTTTTTCTTCATTAGACTATTGAACATGGACTTCACTTAAAGAAAACATTTTTTTTTACAAACCTTACAAATCTATTGACTTAGATTACTTTTACTATAATCTTCTTTGAATGTACGCAAGCATAAAACTGGGTATAACTTCTTTATATTCCTATATGACTTCTGTGTTTTCAGATCACAAATTTACATACTGAATATATATAAAAACTAAAAATAGTTACATTACAACCATTAATCTTATATAGCAAACAGTTTTGTGCTAAAACCAAATAGCTAATTTAGATAGCCTGGAATAATGTTCTATATCTAATCTATTTTTATATTTTGGCTTTGGATACAAGCAATGCCTATTTGCTTAATAGTCTTAGTAATTCCGATTTTATCAGTTCATATAACCAAAACTCATACCTAAATTCTACCAGCCGAGTAATTCTACAGTGACGATTTCACTATTTTTATATTTATTTATTATTTTTGGAGACAGGATCTTGCTGTGGGCCCAAGGTGGCCTTGAGCCTCCTGAGTGCAAGTGATCCTCCCATTTCGGCCTCCAGAGTAGCTGATATTACAGGCATGCACCACCACATATGAATTATTCTAGTATTTGTAAAAGTACTTTTGTTTACTTGAAAGTAGTATTATTTAAACCTGTCTTAAACAGTCATCTAATCCAATGAATCTTTTACAATATTGTGAATGTAGTAGTAGAAGCTGAGACTTACTTAGTATGTATGATGTGCCAGAATATTTGCTGGAATTAAATTCTTTATGATGTATTTACTACTCAGCACACTTTAATGACATGTAGCCTGAGGGAAGGGTCCAGGCAATAGCAGTGCAGTAGAATTCTCACTGTTTGAGGCAAGTGCTTTTGAGTTTGGCCTGTTTGTGCTATTGTTTGCTAGTAACAACTCAGTTCTCCCCACACTCTCTTGAAATATGACTGCAGCCAAACCAGCATTAGTAAAGCATGCTATGATGATTTTGCTATATCTTTGGTGATCAAGTACCAAAAGAGTTTTGGGTGCTGAAATTAAATGATTGTATTGAGTATGAACAACAGTGAAAACTTCTGGTGAAGAACTAATAAAAATAAAAATATACCTACAGATAACAGCTGGAGAAAACTGACTGTAACTTTCTTGAAAGCAAGCACCATATCTTAATGGTGTTTTTCTCCTCCCTGCCTATGTAAGACACAATTTCACTTGGTGATATGAGTATCTTAGGAAATGAGAGATGTCACATTCATCAATGTAGGCATACATCCGTCCCTTCAGCTCAACAAAAATATTTCAAGGATTATGTGAAAGTATATAAAGCAGTAGTTTAAAACAGGGTCTCTGGACCCTGATTATCTAAACTTGAAACCAACTCAGTCACTCACTAGCTGTATATCCTTGGGTAAGTTATTTTACATAGTGTGCCTCTGTTTCCTCATTATAAAATGAAAATAATACTGACATCTACCTCATGTACTTGTGAGAATTGTAATATGCTTGAAATAGTTTCTGGCACATTGTGATACTTAATAAATGTTAGCTACTTAAAGATGCAACTAGTCTCTACCTTTAGGGACTTTTAATCTGTAGTTGAATTAGTATATAGTATAATTATAATGTAGAGTGGAAATGGATAAGTATTTAAAATCTATAAATCTAGTGTAAAAATAACAGCATTCAGAGTACAAGAACTTAATTTTTAAGAGGGAAAAATTAGAGAGAGTAAATAAGATATTTGAGCTAAGTTAATTACTAAATGATCTTTATTCCTGAACCAATAATATTCTAGAATTCTGGTGGGGGCCTATTTTGTCCCTTAAGATTATGTTTATCATTGGTGATTTATAAACACTTTAAAAAGCGAGGTGTGCTACTACTTATTTTAGTCCTGTATCTTTTTTAGTTGGAGGTGCTTTAAAGCTGAGTAATTTATACTTCTCAAGGGAGATGAAATATATAGTTTTATGTCAAACTCTTTTAAGTACTAACTTATAATTTAATTTGCAAATAATAGCATATTCCTTAGCATAGGCTGACCACGTACCATAAATTTGAATATTTTGCTTGTTTTAGGGGTTGAGTCCTGGCTGTTATGATACCTATGCAGCAGACATAGATTGCCAGTGGATTGATATTACAGATGTACAACCTGGAAACTACATTCTCAAGGTAGAGGTCATTAAAAATATGTAATTATTTAATTGCAAAGCTACAGGCCTGTTCTCTGGCTTCAAAGGGTAAATAATCATTTTCTGGGGAGCAATTGTATGTCCTTCAGGATGATTTCTAGGTAAAATGATTTTATTTTAAATAATTTCAAGGAAAATAACAGTTTCCTTCTATCATGTCTCCAGAGTTTAACTACTTGCTTAAATTATACTCCCTTCCTTGCCTGATTTAGCTAACTCCTTTGTTAATAATTCCCTTGTGGTAGCCCTTTGGAAATAGAAAGTGACCAGTATACCATATGATGAACCTTTAACATAGAAGCTGCTTGTGTTGCTCAGGTCAGTGTCAACCCCAGCTATCTGGTGCCTGAATCAGACTACAGCAACAATGTTGTGCGCTGCGACATTCGGTACACAGGACATCATGCATATGCCTCAGGCTGCACGATCTCACCGTAAGTTTATTTGGCTAGCTAAGTAATTTTGTTTATAAATAATTTTAGTTCATAGCCAGGCATTATACATGGTATGTATCTGTTTCTACTGCTGTAGCTTCCATGTAAATACGCCAAAGGTAAAAATTGCTGTGTAGTGTGCACTACCAAAAAGCTTGTCTTTTTTATTTTAAATATTGCTAGAGAAAAGAGGATGCACCAAGGTTTTAATCATCCTAAAGCTTAGTTTTCAAGATGAGATACACAGAACACAGTGTTTACCCGGAAAGCTAGTGTGGAGGCCAATATGTCAGACTGCTCAATATGAAGTGGGGGTGTGCTTGTAGGAACCCAGAGGTTGTCTTTCCTGCCTCTTCCCCACCCTCCCCGAAGGAGTGCTGAAGAAATTCCTAAAATTTAAAGCACATTTTGAAAATCACTTTTTAAAGAATGTAACTGAAGAGAGCATGTCTCCTGTTCTGTAAAAATGCAGATTTCACATATTTGACTTCTAGAACCACATGTATTGAGGAAATATCCTAAAAAAGGAAGGGACATGTGGAAATTCCTTCAAAATTTCCGTGGTCCTGAAATACTTTTTTGAATGAAATCTTAGAAGGAATTCCACTATATAAATATTAACCAGGAGGTGCTTTGATAAAAATAATTAATGAAAGTTGGGTAGGCTTGCCTGCTTGCCCATCTGTCTTGGCTCACCCCATAAACACTGCCTGCTGTGTTGTTGCTGTGTAATAAATCATAACTCTATATTCCTCCAGAATGACAGCTGCACAAAAATGAAAAGATCATTAGAACATTACTGAGTATGGATCAGCTTTGCTTTGATGTTGGAGAGGCACTGATCCCTCAGGGTCACTCAAAAAGTATAACACAGCTACAGTAGAACGTCAGTAGAAACATTTGCTTCATACAAAAACTGGGATAGGGGTTTGCCACACGTGAGTCTGTAGTTAAGAGTTTACCAGGTGCATCTAAAACTAGTTGTGTAGGTTTTCTCCTACCCATAGGTTCCTGGCCTTGGGGAATGTGGAGCCAAGCCAGACTGTGGTCCATTCTCACAGCCATGCACTATGGCTGGGGCTGAACTCACCTCATAAAGGGTCCCCTTTTCCTCCTCACAAAAAGAGCAGAGCCTGTGCTTTATAAGTTTCATCACATCATTAGAGATAGATGAAGCCCATGACAGCAGAGGGATAGTACTGAAAAATATATTCAAATACATTTTTCTGGACCTATGACACAGAAAACTTGGCTGGTTCTATGGTCCATAGATTGTGGAGTTGGTCAGAGTATATCCCAAACCCTCAGAATGTCAGGGTAATATTATCTAAAATAATTTAAGGTAAAATTAATGTCTTCACTAGTTATCTTTTTATAATTCCATAATTTATTTACTTATCTATTTATTTATTCACTTGCTCTCACTTTTGCTTCATGGGTGTAAATGTCCTAAACTAGAGAGGAATCCAAAGATATGTTACTCCTAGCCCCTATACTGCTCCTTTGTAGTCTTTTTACAGTAATTCCAATTGATTATTTATTAATCTCTTTGCTAAATTTTGTCTGCTGGTGCACCCCATAGTGCCTGGGATTTACCCTCTGGTCTAACGTTGCATACCCATTGCCAGGTACAGATAGGCCTGCTGCCTTGCCACTTCTTACTCACCACTTACTTCATAGTTAACTTACTCTGTCCCTTAAGGAATTTAAGATTAGACAGAGGGAGTGCTAGAAACATGCACATACATGTAATAAAGATGCATTATGAAAAGCTCCATGAGGGTAAATCAAAATGCAGTGGGGTTAGAAGGACTTCTGCTGTAATAACTTCGGTGACTCTGAAATATGACTAATGACATTGCAGTAGGAACAGGTCTTGAGAGGTAACTCTTGCTACACGGGATGTGTTTTAACTTTGAGTAGAACCTATTAAATTGGATACTTTCAGATATTTAGAATAAAAAATTGTTGTATTACTCCAACAAAATTGTGACTTTACAAGAGGGACTCCTGCTGTGGCCACTTACATCATAGAGGTGATTATTTTTAATTTACCCATTATCTTGACTAACTAAAACTGCAAGACTGGTCGAGATGGAATTTTAATAAGTAATATGAACTAGATAAAAATACGAAGAAGAGAAATTACAGTTAGTGTTTCTTAAGTATAAGATCATTTGTATCCTGTGAGTAGGAAATACTGAGAAAAGTGCAAAGCCCTTGCCTGAGGAAAAAGTAAAAATTAAAACAAAAGCTCTCTCTTCAGGAGAATGATGCTTTGATTTCCACCTCGGGTCTCCCCTGCTAGAGATCACAGTTCAGAGCAGGGAGCAATTTCTCTGAGTTGAGATTCATGAGTGACTTTCGTTTGAATTGGGCCTTGAAGGCTGAGGCAGTACTCTGGGATAAGGAGGGGCATACCAGGAAGATTCAATGTCATGGGCGATGAGAGAATGGGAGGAAATTGTAGGGCATGTTTGCAAAGGTTACTCTTCTGGTTTGGCTTAGCACTAGTTTTGTGGAGTTGATAGGTGGGCAGAAAGGATAGAAACCATCAGCTGGGACCAGATCAGAGGGAGCATTGAAAAGCAAGCTAAAAAGTTTGAACTTCATTCTGGAGGCTCTGGGGAGTCTTTGAAGTCTTGAGGAGAGGGTATAACTTGCCTAAATCCACGTGGTCAGTTTGGAGGCTGTGTTTGTGTGATTCCCAGGCAAATATTGTTGTCTTTTTTCTTTTCTATTCTTTTCTCCTCCTCCTTCCCTCATTCTCTTTTTCCACTCTAATGACTTAATGCTCCCATCACTCTCAGTTTCCTGGTTGTTTTTGATGCCAACCAGATACTTGGGAGCATTCCACTGCTACACAAAAACCACCCAGTAAGTAGATGTGTGCCACTGATACATCCTCTCTCCCACATTTTCCTCATTGTAAACAAAATGTATGGACCGGGTGAATCTGAGGCCCCTTTCAATTCTAAAATACTCCATTTAAGTTCTCTTCTCGCAGAATGAACTCTTTTGGAAATTGATAGTTTATGATTTGGACTTAAGTGCATTCTTACTTCCTTATATGGGGATCTGTGATCAATATTTGATTGTCTTGGCCCAGTCTACATCTGAAACCATACAGGAGAAGGGCTAAGGGAAGAAGATGCAGAGGCCATCACTCTGCTTCTTAGTGGATGTGCCACTTTGTTCCTTAGAATGAACTCATTTGGTTGGGGTCCTGGTCTCATCAGTCCTGCTTCACTTTTGATTGTTTCAGAAGTTGTGCCTTTGACTCTAAATATCAAGACTAAGACATCAGTCATATGTTCTCTGCTATTGACGTAGTTGCTTTCATCAAATCATTTATTAATGGTAATTTCACCAGGTGATTGTTGCTCAGGTGGAGGAAAATTGCTACATAAAAATTTTTAAAGGTTGACTTAAAATTTATCTGTTATACTCATTCATAATATTATCAGGTTACTAATTGGTCTTATTTTGTTTTCTCAATCTAGGTATTAGAAAGCAAGTCCAGCTTCCAATGGATAAATCAGTGCCTGGTGTTCAGAAGTGAGAAAAAAATAGATTAGCTTCAGTAGGATTAACATATTTTGAAAAAGAGAACAGAAAACAAGAAAGGAGTTTTTGTTTGGACTATTTTACAGCAAAGCACATAACTGGATTTTGAACAATTAAATCAGCACTATTTGGGAAGTTTTTAGTATTTAGTCACATTGTGAATTAACAACAGTATTTCAATTCTGTAGTTATATACTTGGTTCTTTCAAATAAATCCCAACTTCGTATACTTCTTTTGAAATTATAGTATAAAAGAGAAAATAGTATTTTAATGAATGAACCAAAATTACTTTGAACTGATTATTTTCTAAAGTGTTGAGACTTCTGTGAAACATAATAATAATGGGATTATATGTCTTAGGATAAATTAATTTAGAAATGCTCCTACAGTTTAAATAGATATGCACACATTTGGTGCTGTGGAAAGAACAAATATTATTGGTGTCAAGAAAAATTATTTAGCAAAGAAATGTCAATATATGTATTCAGATAGTTATATCCCTATATAAAAATTATGTTTACATTTTCTAAATTAGCAGATACTTTCTTTCTGTGAAGTGCACAGTTTCATTTTCACTTGAGGCAACTTTTATTTGGAAGGAATTAGGTAATTGAGCTGTCCAATTCTTGTCTGATATTTGTTGATGCTCCCCTGTACTCTTACTTTTTCTATAAGCAGAGACATTTCATGTGACATTCTTGAAATTATCATTCTGGGAACCAGTACACATAGGACAACTTTGTAACTGGGAAGTGTTTCCGGGATGTGATACATTCAGAAATAATATTCATTTAAGCATGTTGAAGTGTTAGCCAAAAAACTTCCTTGAAGACATAAAAATCAGAAGAAAACACCAAAACCACAGTCTCTCAAATAGTTAAAAGATAATGAAAAACATGTTAAGATCTTCAACTCTCCTATATTTTTTAACAGTTCAGCTATTAAAAAGGATGCTAAGAATCTTTAATTATCCACAATAGATAACAATAGTACGGGCAGAATACAGGAATTATCATTCCAGGATATTCAGGAACTGGTCATACGTGTTTTTGTGTGCGTGTGTTTTTACATATAGTCCAAATTAGCAAGGTACATACTACAGAGTGTTGCATATATGAGGGATTGATGAATAAGAGAAGAAAGTACTTTGTGTAAAACCAAGGATTGTACTCCAGACTGAGACAGCTGTGATTTTGTTTTAAACTGTGAAACTATGTGCAACAACAGAATTTGGAAAATCTTTTCTTAAACTCAAAGATGCAGAAAGAAATCAAACTAGACTCTTAATTTAGTGGTGCTTAGGCAGAAGTTTTCCCATATTTAATTAGTATTGAATCTCAAGCAGGGTATTTGCGGTGCCAGAACACATTAGGTAAAATTTTAAAAGTGAGTTGGCATCCTGTCTTATATGTCAGAGATCTGTAAAGTCATCACCAATTACTAGTAATAATTTTGCACTTACTGGGTGCACAGCATGATAAAAGGACAAGAGATGATCAAGAGATAATCATCAAAGGATAGATGGAATGGTACACAAGGTCCTTATCTGCCTGCACACACTTACCAATAAATATAGATGGAACTTTCACTGAGCTAGTATCTGAGCTATGTGATACCTTCTTTGCCTTAAACTGCTTTTTAGTCTAAGATTGTAGAATGACTCTTTCAAATTGTATCCTTTTCTAATAGAGATATTTTAATATACTTGCTTAAAAAAAACTACTGTCAGTATTAATACTGAGCCAGACTGCTGGCATCTATAGATTTAGTATCTATTGTCTCATAAAATTTTTTACCCCTGCATCAAAAATTAAGACTGTTATGAAGGCCTTTGGATAGATAAGAGAAAATGCATCTATAAAAATCTCAATAAGGTCTTTTATCTGTCTATCCATTCATCATCATTTGAAAACCTAATATAAACCAAGCACTCACGTGCTAGGCATTGGGACACATACAACATTGTCTCCAACCTCAATAAGTATGAAAAATGTCATTATTACTCATTAGGTTCATCTTATTTTAACAACTAAAAGTACACGGCCATATTTATAAAAATAAAAGTTAATAATTATATGCACATATGTATTTTTAATAATTAAAAAAATTCAAATCCCTGAAATATTTATTAAATATAACATTTACTATTTGGATGATTTTGCAAAAAATTTTTTCAATTGGAAGCTAGAGATTCTTGTTTATTCTTTCTGGGAACATTCCTTCCCTTACCATCATCCTTAAACACTTACAAAAACTTGTGTTAACACTCAATAGTTTTGAACCTTAAGAGGTCTTTTCTCTGAATAAATGTCAAAATTCACAGATAATGATTAGCAGGTGAAGGTTATCATTTAATAAAAGAGAGAACACAATTCAGTCTTACCAAACTAAGAGAGGCTGTGGAAACAATACAAAGAACATTGAGTACTGAGAAGAGACTAGCTTTTACACTATAAGGGCTGCAAATAAGTGGAAAATAATTTAATAAGCTCACTATCTGCCACATTAGTGGTTTTGTAATTACTCAGACCACAGTCTGGCTTAAAGCTATTTTGGCCTTCGAGACTAGGAGTCAGTCTCTCAACAGTACTATAAGATCTATGAATATGCAATTTGCCTATTTCCAGAAATCTTTATATTTTTATATGGTAATTTTATTTACAATTTATCTAATTATTCACTAGGAATTATTTGTAATAATGATTTTTGCTCTTTGAAATCTCACAAATAGTTCATTTATAAACATTCCAAATGCTCAAATTTTAGAGAAAACACAGTACTAAGATTTTCCTGATACTGAGAGATAATTTTTAGGAGATTGAAATCCTGATCTTAAGATATATTTTTTTTTAATTTTGCTTTGAAACTAACAGTATGTTAAAGGATTAAAAGTACCTTTTTCTGTATTGTTTTTTGATTTATATTCACAATCAATATATTTAATCAATAGATTGTTTCATTCCCAGGTACTCAAAGTTCTGGGCCACTTTTGAAAGCAAAGTATTGCATTTGTCCTTCAAGCTAAAATGGTGCTGAATTATTTAAACTTGAATGTAAAATGCATTAAGTGTTAGCTCATGGGAGACAAACATTTAATTAATATATATAACTACTTGCTAAAAACTAAGCAACATGTCATTTGGTAGTATGTTTTTAAGGCGATTTTACTTTCTCCCAAATATTTCTGTAATCCTATTTGTAAAACAATTGTAACTTTTTTGAAGAGCTTTTATTTTTCTTGTCTGCATTTTCATATTCATTTATCATTTTACTATTTCATATTCTTTTATTATATGACTATACTATAATTGCAAGATTATATAAAAATACCGTGAATAAATGATTTCAAGTGTGTATAGTGGTCATTTGTTTTTACATATAAATAAATGATCTGAATTTCATTTTCTGTTAAAGCATTAAAGCTATATATATGGTTGCTTGTCTCAACTGCCTTTTGTATTAACAAATTGTTTAATAACAACGTGATTTGGAGCTTGTCTAGGATGAATACATATCTAGGTGATATTTTAAAGTATATACAATCATGTGAATCACACATATATGAAGTGTAACTTGTCCCCATTACTAGCTACTTCTAAGGACACAATGGATAATGAAAAAATAATCCTTTGAATAGCATTTACAAAGAATACATTCGGATATACACACATTTGCTTAAGGGCTGCAAGTTATTTGTATAAACAGAAACATTTCTATCATAGTACTTATTTAAACTTCCACCAGTTTAGCCTGAATGCTGGTAACCCCAGGAGAGCAAACAGATACCAAACTTTAGAAATAATTAATGAACCGAATCTACATGAACAATTCACCCTTAAGGAGTCCCTTCAGCTAAAACGAAATGTAGACTGTGGCTTGAAATTTGCAAATTTGACTTGTAGAACATCCGCGTTGTTGGAAACCACTAACTTCTGGCTTTCCTTGCCTACTCAAGGCAGAATATCTGAATATGCTTTTGTTACTAATGAGAAAAGATGATTTCTTTTGTCTTGTAAGTGTTCAATGTTTCAAGCAGTGTTCCTTTTTAGCTCATTAACCAGAGACAGAGATCGTCAGATCTTACCTTTTTGTCAGAAAATTTGTCTGCTTTTGTGTTATTAATTTATCTATATGGTATTTCTAATCCTTGCTATAGATATTAATAGAAAATTAACATTTACGTTGAATAAGTCGCTTTCATCATAGAGATTTTCAGCTTAAATTTATAGCATTTGTACCCTTTTTTAAATTGGAATGAGTAAAATAGCATTTGTATATTATTGGAAAATATTGAGCTCCAAAAGCATGTAATTCCTTTCTGTATCTGTGAAGGGTTTGTTTCAGGACCTTCCTTGGATATCAAATTGCAGATGGACACTCAAATCTCATATAAAATGACATATTATTTGCATATAACTTACACCATTTTGTATAATCAAAATCATCTCTAGATAACTTACACAGCATACCTTGTTTTGTCCCTCATGTCATTGCCCTTCACAGACAATGCATTTTTTACAAATTGAAAGTTTATGGTGACCCTGTATTGAGCATCTATGTCAGCACCATCTTTCAAACATTTATGTACTTTGTGTCTCTGAGTTGAGTCACATATTAGTAATTCTCACAATATTCCACATTTTTTCAGTATTATATCTGTGATCAGTGATCTTTGATGTACTACTGTTTTGGGGCTTCGTGACCTATATCCATGCAAGATAGAAAACTTGTATGTTCTGAATGCTGCACCAACCAACCATTTCTCCATTTCTTTCCCTCTTCTTGGGCTTCTCTATTCCCTGAGACACAATGATAGTGAAATTGGGCCAATTAATAACCCTACCATAGCCTCATAAGTGTTCAAGTGAAGAGTCCTATGTCAGTTGCTATCAAAAGCTAGAAATGCTTAAGCTTGGTGAGGAATGCACATGGAAAGCTGAGATAGGCCAAAAAACTAGATCTCGTTGTGCCAAACAGCCAAGTTGTGAAAAGTTCCTGAAGGAAATTAAAAGTGCTACTCTAGTAAGTGCATGGATAAAAATAAAAAAAATTGAAACATCCTTCTTATTGATCTGGAGAACATCTGAGTGACCTGCAAAGAAGATAAAATGAATCACAACACACCCTTAAACCAAACCTGAATCCAGAACAAGCCCTTAACGCTCTTCATTTCACTAAGGCTGGAGAGAGGTGAGAAGGCTGCAAGACCAGAAAATATCTGACACTTTATTTCCAGGTTTCAGGTAAGATGATGGAATAGAAGTAGCTTTTGTATTACTGTGCAAGGAAGAAGAGTTAAAGCAACAACGAAGGGACTATATTCCAAAGAGAGAGAGAGAGGAAGAGCTCCAGGAATCAAGAAAAAAGAGATCAGAAAACTAAGCACAGAGAAGCAGAAAGCTATTGAGAGAAAAGTATGAAGTAGTCTGCAACATCAAGCAACTTCCCAGGGAGGAGAGAACCCAATCTGCAAGCAGAAGTTAAGCCTGGAGAGGACCAGCAGCTCTAGGATAAACAGACTAGTAGACAGAAATCCGTGGGTGTTGCATATGTCCTGCAGGGAGATTTGGTCTGAAAGTGACTTCTCTGAAAGTGACCTGGCAGAGTAACTTTGAAGACGAAATCACTGCTGCACTTACCCATATGTTGGAGTTTATCACCAGGAGCCGTGTTGAGATGAAGCTTATTGTTTAGGACTGAGCTGCTCTGAAGATTGAAAATCATGGAACACCCACAACTTAGAATCCCTTGGAAACCCTACTGCAGTGACTCAGTGAGAAACAGCCACTCAAGGCAGCTGTGGAGAAGAGGGGGGTCAGTCAGATTCATGGATTTTAAACAACAGGGAGCCTAGACAGGGTGGTTAGTGGCACCACCCTCTGTGGTGACAAGTGAAACCAATCATATATGGTTTTTTGAGGGGGCTGAGTCTCAAAGCATTAGGATCAAGCCCAACAGATTGCTTAGTTCCGATAGCTGCTCTTCTTCAGCACAGAGGTCAGTGGTCTGCTTGCTTAGCCCACTTTCCAATGGACAGCTCTGCTTATGCATTTGCTATGTGTGCTTCTAGTTGCATTGGGTGAGGGCCGATGAAGGGAGTGGAACCCTGAACAGGCCAACATGCCATGGAGGTAATGGAGCTGGCAGTAGCTGTGAGGGTACAGAAAAAACAAAAAAAAACAACAAAAAACAAAAAACAACCTCTGGAGTGAATGCAGATGTTACACCATCAACCACAGCCTGCCTAGAAATACAGGCCGGAAGGCAGCATTCCAGAAACATCAACCTGGTTGATGGGAACAAAGGTGAAATACAACAGGCCTCCAGTGCAATTCCTTACCTCCCCTCCACACCTGGTAAATTCTAATATTAGAGGTGTTGGAACAGAACACTTCAGCATGGAGGAATATTCTGGACTCGCTTTTCTTTTTCCATTTTTTTGAGTTTTATTTACATTTTCAGTACTCTTTTAATTGAAATTTAAAGTCTACTGCTCCTTTTTCTTTCCCATCTCTTTTGGCCTTTTAAAAATTATTATGTTTCCTTTTTTTGTTTGTTCTTTTCCCCACAACTTTCGCTTTTATTACTTTATTAATATTTTTACCTTTATTAATTTTTAGTATTTCAGTTTACTCTGTATTGTCTTTGTCCTTCTATTATTATTGATGTTGTTGGTTTTAATTGGTTGCTACTACACTTACATGTCTGGTTTGTCTTTGTGTGGTCACTGTTACCACAGTTCATCATTTCCTATCTGAGAAATACTATGGATCAAATCCTCAAGAGAAGCTGCTCTCTAAAAAGACCCTTATATCAAAGTGAAAGAGATACCTATCTCAAAACTTTTACATAGCTTTCAATGATAGCCCTGAATATAAATGGTCCAAAATTTCCAATCAAAACATGCACGCTAGCTTATTGGTTGTAAAATATCAAAATCGAATTGTTTGCTGTTTGTAACAGCCTCTTCTAAAACGTAAAGACATATGCAGACTGAAATTAAAAGAACGGAAAATGACAATCCAATCAAATGGATTCCAAAAGCAGCCAAAGTAAATAATCCATATCTGACAAAATAAACTCCAAGCCAAATTTGGTCAGAAACGAAAACTAAGGTCACTAAATGTTGGTAAAGAAAAAAATTCATCAAAAAGATACAACAATTATAAATATATAGGCACCAAACTTCAGGGCATCCAATTTTATACAAAGAATATTACAGGACATAAATACCACAAGAATAGTGGGTGACTTTCTTTAATAACTCCCTCTCACCAATAGATCTTCCAGACAAAAGTCAGCATCGGAGTTAAATTACACCATACATCAAATGGACTTAACATCCATCTGCAGAGTGTTTCATTCAATAGCTGCAGAATACACATTCTTTTCATCAGCTAATGGAACTTTCTACAATGTAGATCATATTTTACATAAAAACAAATCTTAACAAATAATAAAAGTAATTTTATGAATCTTACCAGACCATAACAGAATAAACCTAGAAATCAAAAGCAAGACAAACTACAGAAAACACAAACACATGGATATTGAAAAATACACTTTGGATCATTGAAGAAACCAAGGAAGAAATTAAAAATATCTCCACAATTAAATAAAAATGGAAACAAAACCTACTAGAATGTATGTGTCACAGCAAAAGCAGATATAAGAAGTTTACAGCTATAAGAAAAATAGATCTCAAATAACATTTATATTTTGAGGGCTTAGAAAATCAAGAAAAAACAAACCCAAAGACAGTAAAAGGAAAAAAAATAAAAAGAGGAAATAAGTGGAAAAAAACCCCCTAAAAGAACAACAAAGTATCAATGAAACAGATCTTTGAAAAGAAAAACAGAATAACAGTTTTAGCTAAACTACTTCAAAGAAAAAGAGAAGAGCCAAGTATATAAAGTTAGGAAGAAGGGGTACTACAACAGACACTACTGAAATGTCATTAGAGGATATTATGAAAATGTCAATAAACTAGAATAAGGTAGAAGAAATAAAAGAAAAATAAAAAGAATAATAATAAAAAGAATAATAATAAGAAGAAAATAATAAGAAGAATAAGAAGAAATAGACAAATTTCTAGGCACATATGATGTACCAAAATTGAACCAAGATGATATAAAAAATCTTCTGAAAAATCAACGTGGTTGATGCAGTAAAAAAGTTTCCCAACAAAGAATAGCGTCAGATAGAATGCATGTTCTGCTGAATTTTACCAGATTTTAAAGAAGAGTCAAAACCAATGCTCCATTCCAAGTAATTCTATGGAACCAGTATTACTCTGCTACCAAAACCTGACAAGGATAAAACAACAATAAGAGAAAAAGAGAAAATTGAAGAAGACTGCAGACTAATATCCTTGAAGAAAATAGATGTAAAAATCCTCAAAAATACTTGCAAATAGAATAATTCCACATCACATTAAAAATACTGTACAGTACAAGTAGGTTTCCTCCTTGTGATAAAGGAATGCTTCAACATACACAAATTAATAAATACAATTCACTATACAAATAGAGTTAAGGATAAAATTACATGATCATTTCAATCTGTACAGAAAAATTTTTTTGAAAAAATTCAACATCTTTAATAATAAATCCCTGAATAAACTAGGTAGAGGAGAATCATACCTAAAATTATAAAGGTTACATATATAAAATCTATAGGCAACATCATAACGAATGAGAAAAAGCTGACAATAAGATAAGGGTTTCCATTCAATACTGTACTGAAAATTAGCCAGAGCTATCAGGCAATAGAATTAAAAGGGATACAAACAGGAAAGAAGTTAAATTATTCCTGTTTGCAGATGCTATGATTCTATACCTAGAAAACTCTTGAATCCACTGAAAGTCTCTCAGAACTGATAAGCAAATTCAGCAAATCAGTGAGATACAACATCAATCGACAAAATAGGTTGCTTTCCCCAAAGCAATAATGAATCTGCTGAGAAGGAAATCAGGAAAATGATCCATTTAAAATAGACTTAAAAACTAAAACACTTAAGAATAAACCTAGTGAAGGAGGTGAAAGACCTCTAAAGTGAAACTTACAAGATACAGAAGAAAGAATTTGAAGAAAAAATTATATGAAAAAGTCTGCCATGATCACATATTGGGACAATTAATGTTGTTAAAATAACCATACTTCCAAAAGTAATCAAAGTCAATACAGATTCAATTATTTTTTTCCCAAATATTTTCCATGCATGGTTGGTTGAATCTGGGAATGTGGGCATTCCAAATACAGAGCCAAGTATATGACAGAATTCCAGTTTCATGATACTCTAGCCAAGAAGAATCTCATAGCAAAGTAAGGAAAATTTTATCTTTATGATAAATTTCCAGTACATATGACCATACTGAGGATTGAGAGAAGCCCTGAAATGAAGAAACCACTTCATCTTTGTTATCCACTGCTTCTCAACTTTGTTTTCCTACCAAGACTTTTTTATTTATTATATCATTTATTATTGCATTAAATAATTTTTGTTTGGAAAACTCTGGGCTATCCCACAGTACAAAGTTTTCAATTCATAAAAATGAGATCATTTGCAAGTTACTTAAAGCAAAAATGATAGTGGTAGCATTTCACCTGTAGGACACAGGGTTACCAGAAACTCACCAATGTGCTGCCTGACTTGGCTCCTGAAAACAACATAATCAGACCTTTTCAATGGAGGATTCTAGTCTTTAAGCCATATTCTATTTTAGGCGATACTGTATAGATCCTTCCTATTTGTCAGATAACTTAATACTTTTAGATAACCCTCATTAAAAAATCTCTTCTCTTTCTGATTTTATTTTTGGTTTTTTGAAATAGGGTTTCGCACAGCAAAATACCAGTGCTTTGGAGGAACTACAGGTAGTGGGATGCTCAGATGAAAGTAACACGCACTCTGCTATAACTATTCCCTTTCCAATATTCACTCATGGTATTTACACCATTCCTTTAATTTGGAGTTCAGCAAATTTTACATGGGGTTGGTGCTTGGCACAGAGGTGGGTGTGGTACAGGAGGGACACTATATCTGAAGGTTTCTGAACTAGACTCCAAGAATATCAGTATATGCATTTAGTTTACCCAGCAGATCAGACCTGAGGGATAAGGTCAGAGAGATAGAATGGAAAACACAAACATGGTGTGCATTCATTCTTCACTAATTTCCCAATCTGCTCTCTGGAAAATCACCAACCTAAGATTTTCCCCAAGGCTCAGGCTGACCAGAGCTGCCTTTTATTCCACAGAGTTACTCTGTTACTCTTTCAGAGTCTGAAAAGGCTTGTCAGGAGCTAGGCCCATGTAGCCTTACAATCAATCTCCTGGCCTCCACATTTTCTCAGGGGAATACTCTGAGTAATAAGAGACATGGAAAAAGTTACACATTCTTCTTTTTTCTCTCCTAGTATACAGAGTTACACAATTTAGCTACAGGGGGTCCTTCATATGCATTCTTTCTCAAAGTCCTGGCAACTTCAAACACTCCTTTCATTTGAATTTGCTAGAAAAATCTAAGAGTTGAATTTGCCACATAAGAATATTTTGGATCTTTACTCAAAATCTATACTTCCATTCTGGCTCCACTGAAATAATTTCAGATAAATGGCACCATTAAATAATTATTTTAATGTGGTAACCACATCTATGTGACTCATAGGTCACTCCTTGAATCACACAGTACTGTTTTGAGAGTAATTTAAAAATATTAAGTCAAATACTCTTAACCATCGTAATCCATGTAGATAATTGATAATTTTTGATCCTTTACAAGAATTACAGGTTTTCTAAAACTTGTTTTAAACTTGGTGGTATGAGAAAATACTGTGCTACAGAATAAAGACAGTAATAGTATTCTAAATGCTTCTGAATGTGCATGTTGAAGGTATTTGCCTTGAAGAACAGACTACAAGATGGTGTAACAAAAGCCTAGTAGTGGTTAACTCTGCAGTCTTGGAAAATAAAAATTTCATTTTGTCCTTCACATGTCATCTACACATTCTGAATGTTCTCCACTGATAAGCCTGTAGTGTTTTCTGATGAAAACACTCAAACACAAAAAATTAGAAAGAATGATGACTGCACACATAAGCCAGAATCACTAGTTATTACACGTAGTAATCAGCATATGGTCAATATTGTTTCTTTTACTTGTACCCTTATCCTCCATTTATCAAACTTAAATTATTCTACTAGTTTAAAGTAAGTCTAAAGTTGGGCATGGTGGTGCATCCTGTAATCCCAGCACTCAGGAGGCTGAGGCAGGAGGATCGCCACAAGTTTGAGCCCACAAGTTGGGCTACACAGTGAGTTCGGGGCCAGCCTGAACTACACAGCAAGACCTTGTCTTAAAAAAAAAAAAAGCACATCTATGACATTGTATAATTTTATCTAAGTTCCTTATAGTTATCTCTGAAAGATTAGAAATCTAACAAACCACATTACTGTCTCATTTAAAAATTAACCATTTCTTAATAGAATCAAATATCTAGCTAACACCTGAATTCCATCAATTTTATCATAATTTTTCCCTTATTTAAAAAATCAGGATCAAACAAGGCCCACATATTAAATTTGATTGTTTTAAATCTCTAAAATATTATTTCCCTTTTCAGTTTTTCTTTTTCTTGCTATTCATGTGAAGAAAAACTAGGTATTCTGTCTTACATAGTTCTGCATTCTGGATTTTGCTGATTGTATCCTGTGCTGTCATTTAACACATCACTCTGTTCCTTGTACTTACTATATAAAAAATAATCTTGTCCTTCAAAGTATGATATATGCATGAATGAATCCCATTACATTGTCCAATTAATATGTCTTAATAATTATTTTAAAAGGTAATATCTAAAGGCTTGACCATATATAGGTTTGATTAGGGGGAGCAAGAAGACTTGGCTGGCAGTAGTATGTTCTTCATAACTGGATCACAGGAAAAAAGCCCATGAACTAGCTGGCTATCTTTTAGTGATGCTGAGTTATCAGTGGTTCACTGCCATCAGTCTGAGCCATGTGTTTTAAAATTCCACCTTTTACTTTCACCAACTCACTTAAAATTATTAATGATTACTGCTAAATCCACTACAAAAATCAAGTGAACATTTTTGAAGAACTGAAATTATTACCTAATGGCACATTTGCTTTTCCATTTGAACTGAACTATTTGTTTCTTTCACAAATGTAGTCATTAAATAACATTTAACATGAAAACCTGATAATAGGCTCTTTCCCTCTCTTTTAGTAATGTGAGATAGTTTTGGAACCTTATGAAAGACATTCAAGGTGCTGTGCTTTTACAAGAAAAGCCAAAATGTTGTTTTTGGAGCTGTTTTTGTTGTGTGTATGTGTACTTTTCCACCATGATGGTCAAGTATGATTTTAACCTTACACAAGTGATCTGTTGATTTGAAATATCATGGGAAAATTTTGACCTAGAACATTTTCAAAGAGGTTAGTTACCGGAAAGACAAGAAAGCTAAGGACACTTGGCAAGGTGGTCATATTACATGCTTTACATAACATTCTTCTTCCTCAAATTTTTTCATTTTAAATTTGGTTCCTCAATTTCCTGTAAACTAAATTTCAAGAACCCTAATTGACATTCAAGGCCTTCTTTTATCTGGCCCCAATGACCATTTCATTACTCTGTTTTGTACATACTGACTTTCAGCCAGAGACAACTATTTCCCTTAGACCTGTCTCCCCAGGAATAAAGCATTTGACTCTAGATAGCAACTTTAGCTCTATTGCTAAAGGTGCTTGTTTCTTTTCTTACAGATTCCCACATACACATCTTATTAGACTTGCCACAGACAACTGTTTCTTGGCCAACACAAATGTTTTCTTACTTTTTAAAAGAAATTGGTGCTTTTGGGAAAATACACTCCCCCACATGGTATCCAACACCAAACAAAAGGTAGTTGTAGGTCCCAAGCTAGATAAATTAAATGACATTTATTCACCATAAAATTTTAATTATGTTCAAAGTGAATGAAAGACTAATAATGCTTCAAAGTGATTAACTGGTACCCAGAGGAGGTTCTCAAGAATTAGTAGCTAACATTTCTTAAGTGCCTGTCAAGTAATTCTTTATGTTATGTATAGAATCCTGGTTGTAAATATAGCAGGCTTAGGTCTTACGTATTTATTTTGTTGTTTTCTGGGCATATCCCATCCTTTCTTCTTTCTCACTTACTGTTAGTTGGCCATTTTTGTTTTCATCACCAGTTCATATTCATTCAAGAACATAGATGCAAAATCAAAACCAAACTCTTAGGTCTAAATTGCCAAACAATTTCTTGAAGGCATACCCATAGTTGATTTTAGGAAGGAGGGAGGGAGGAATAGCAGGAAGGAAGAAAGGAGAAAAGGAGAGAGGAAAGGAGGGAGGGAGAGAAAAGGAGATTAGAATGCAAAGTCACACTAGAGAGGGAGAATGGACAGAAAAAGGAAGGACAAGAACTTTCAGGGTTCTGGAAGAGAGAAAGTTTCCTTGATTTTTCATTTGTAAGCAGGCTGTCATTCAATGGTCCTAGTAATCTATGAGTCCTCCTGAAGAAAGGAGGAAGGGAACGTGGATACATGAACATGAGGGCATATCCAAAACAAAACCAAACCTCTACCTAACCTTGTTAAACTGGAACTGAATAAAATCAGTGAGGAATCACCTACAAATGAGGCAGTACTAGACTCAGTCTTTGTTAACTTTATTTCTTCCTTTCCAGTTAGCTACACCTATCATATTTGTTTTATTCCTAACTGAACTGGTTTCAACTTTTACAGCAATGTTAATGGGAAATGGTTGTGGAAGCCATCTTTGTTATATTTTTAACTTCTATTATGTGTCCATTAAACACAATATTGGCTATTGGTCTAAGATACCTGTTTTCATGTTGAGAAATCATCCTTTTTTTCCCCGATTTTTAACTGCTTTTTTTGACCTGGGTCAATTTCAAAATGTCTCTTGGTGTGTTACTGGGATTAATAAATATCATTTTACTGGTTTTACCAGAATGATGTAATCAGATTTATTAAAATGTAACTACCCATGATACAGCTGGGCACTTTTATTAATGTACGAAATCTGTATTGTTTGTTCACATCTATATTCATAAATGACTGGGTCATAATCTTTAGGTTTTAATTATCAATCCTATTTTCAGAAAATTATGTCTGCTGTGATGTGAATGTGTTCCTTCCCAAAATACGTATGTTGAAATCCTAGCATCCAATGTGTATGAAAAGTTAGGGACTTTGGGAGGGGATTAGGTGGAGCCATCATGAATGGGATTAGTGCTCTTGTAAAAGAGGACCAAGGGAGCTTACGTTTTCCTTCAACGATGTGAGAACTTTATGAGAAGGCAAAATCTGTGACTCTGAATGTGCTAGTACCTTGAAATTGGACTTCTTGGCCTCCAGAGGCATGAGAAATAAATGTTTGATATTTATAAACCATTTAATGTATGGGATTTGTTAATAGCAGCCTGCACAGGATAAGACAATGATGGTACAATATTGTTGTCAATGATATAGGCTACACATATTCACATCCTAGTGTTTAGTGCTTGCCAACAATGTGAACTTTAACATGTTACTTGACCCACAAATTAGAGTGATGGCACAAAATGTAAATGCTATAAGCCTTTACAAAGTAGACATACCATAAGTAACAAATATTGAAAAGGAAAGGAAGAGGTAAATTTGTTATTCATATTTTCACAGCTGGAGACAAAATGCATAATTTAAAGCATACAAATGTATCCATGTATCTATACTTAGATTAATCCATACAAATATCGAAGTCTAAGAAATACACTATCAACTAATATTCAGTCATGGATACAGGGGGCTAAGAGGAAGACCTACTAATTTGATCATTACTCAGAAAAGCCTGTAAGTAGATACTGTCTAAAGAAGGGGTTAACAGATATGGAGCACAGGCTAAATCGGGCCCTCACCTATATCATCTGCAGGTAAAAGTTACTGAAACATAGCCACACTCATTTGTTACATATCTACAGCTGCTGTTCTATAATATCCAAGTGAGATTTAGATTTTAAGAAAATCTGTACTTTAAAATTTAAAGGGTTAATTATGAAAGGAAATTACAAACTAGCAGAGAAGAAAAATTGGGAAAATATCAGAAGTATAATTGAACAAAAGGTATGAAAAGAGAAAAAATAGCCTAGAAATTACAATGTTATCAAAATCTGTGGGATAAGGCTGAAAGGGCACCCAAAGAAAAAATGTATACCTCACGTAAGCAAACTGTTAATTAATCTAGAAAAATTATAATATATGCAAAATAAGAAAAAAGTAAAATTACTCCAATTTGTAGATACAATTTAGAAGAGACTGTATCATTTAGCAGCGAAAAGTATGTAACAGACGAAATGGTTATCTTTTAAGAAAAATGTAAATTGAGTTCAGATGCCAACCTAAGCAGATAAATTAATATAGAAAAAACAAAGTTGTCAAAATGCACCAAGCATGGATTTTTTAATTATTTAATTAAATCTTAAAAAAAGAAAAAATACCACATGACTCTATTTATAGATGCTTAAAAAGCATTTAGTAAAACTTGCTATTATTCTGAAATAGGAAAAAAAGGTCTAAAGGAGTAGGGGAAGTGGGAGGAGTAGGGGAAAGGAAAGAAGGGAGAAAAAAAATATGAGAAAAGGAAAAAAATGGAAACAAAGTCTTTGTAAATAGGGAAGGGTGGAGGGGCTGAAGGGATGGCAGGGGAATGGGGAAAAAAATAAGAACCAAGATACATCATATAAAGGCACAAGATTCCAATGATGAATGTAACTGTATTGTATACCTAAAATGTACCAATAAACTTAATGGAAAAAAAAAAACAACTTGATATTTCACTGAAAGCATTCTTACCACACACAAGAAAGTACAGTTTCATGCTATTTATGTTTTACTAGGTATTTTATGTGGTACTAGGATTTGAATCAGGCAAGGGAAAGAGTTATAAAATAAGAGGAACAGGTAAATTATTAATATTTTAAATGACAAAATTCTGAACCTAACAGTGTGAGAAATAATTAGAAGCAGCAAATAATCAGCATGCAGAAGGTCATAGCCTTCGAATACACTAACAATAATAACCAGGTGGGGGATAAAAGACCAAATACCATATGTAACATGACAAAATCAAATATAGTGTTTGGAAAAAAAATTAAAACGTCAAAAGACAAATGACAAAGTGAAAATTCTTTCAAAATCATGGTAAACAAAAGGCTAATTCTTCTAACATATGAAAAACTCCTGCAAACCAATTTAAATAAAAACAAAAGCCTTAACTACATAAAAGGTCAGAGAAATAAAAACATAAATGGATGGACTGAATGTTTTCACAGTAAATTAATGACAGTAAACCTCAAATGGTTACCAATGCTGTCCAGTAATCATACTGCTTTATCTCAATCACTCTACTATACTTTTCCTAGAGGATTACTTCATATCATTTTCTTTATAATAAAATCCCCATTACTTTCTCTCCTATTCTCATTGTCAACTGCTAACATCCAAGTCCAGGTCACCTTATTTCTCACATGTATCACTATAGTATACTTCTAACTGGTAGCTATATCCACTTGACCACATGAATCATTGATAAACTGTAAGCATTTGTGTATATCCGTATTTATCCAAATATCTGTAGAACATTCAATAAGAAAATACCTAACTATGTAAGTTATACTGTTCAAAGAGGGGATATGGCAGAGAAGGAAACAAATTTCATGCACTTCCAAAGGTTGTACTTTAGGTAAAGGAGGCTGACAACAATATAAACTTATGTCAGCTAAATAATACCATGGAAGAAAAGTAAAGGGAACAGGGAACAATAATCAGTTGGTATTTGATCAAAGACCTGCTCAATTTGGGGAGGGAGTCTTTGGTTATTGAAGTGTACAAAATAAATTCAAGTACTCAAAGAAAGTAAATTCTAGGTATATTAATGTTGCAATTATATTGGTTATAAGTCCTTAATAGTATTAAGGATATTTAACCTTTTCTTTATCAAAGGTGGTGCCTATAATTTAAAAAATCAGAACTCACACCTATTTCAGACATGAGCTAAACTATTTACTGGTAGTATATGTGAAGGTTATGAACTTCTGTCCATGATGGAGCTAAGCTAACTACTGAGTATTCATGCCATGTTTGGTTTAAAAATAAACACAAATAACTCTCCTCCCTTCATCGACCCTCCAAGTTTTGGCTGGCTTTACTGAAAAACATCCTTTTAATTTTATCCTGAAAATAACATGGAGAAGGACTTTCTTTCAAAACAAGTTCTCCCTTGAAGAGAAACACATGTTCAAAGCACAAACATCATTCCAGTATCCAATTTAGGACTACTTAATTTCTGTAGGGTGATATCATCTTTAGGCTACTGAATCTGTTCCTCTAAACACTGTTCTATAATTCTATAACTTAGGCCCATTCACAGAAGCAGACCCAGTTTTTCTATACAACTAACTGGAGAACAACAAAGAGAACACATTTGAAAAACAAATTCCCAGGTTATAAATAATTTCTAAGAGTAGTCAAAAATAGCACCCAACATAATTTTAAAGTAAAATTTGTTTTGTTTTTTTGGTACCCGGGATCAAACTTGGGACTTTGCGCTTGTGAGGCAGGCGGGGGAACCACTGAGCTAAATCCCCAGCCCTAAAGTAAAATTTGATAGGCTGATTTTAAAATTTATTTATAAAGAAAAGGAAAATTTGGGGGATAAAGATTTATGAGTAAGTCAGGCTACTAGTTATCTAAGTAAAATATAAAGTCATGATAATTTAAGTGTAATATTAGGTGAGGTAAAGAGATAGCCAGAAAAGGTCCAGGGACATTTCCATAATTATACGGTAACATATAAGGGGAAGGGGGATAAGTAGAATAAAGTTATGCTATGTACAGAAGAAACCTAATAACCTCAAGAATATGAACACTACATGTCATAAACATGAGTTAAGACTAATACTATCAACAAGAATGAAAATGGGGAAGGGGGATTTAGAGGAGTGAGGGAGGTGAGAGGAAAAGGGAAGGGGATTAAAAAAGAAACAACCTCACGTACCCACTCCCCAAGATGGCTGTAAACTGCATGTACTGCAAACATGAAGCTAAAAAAAAAAAAAAAACCCACAAAAAACAAAAACAAAGATTGATAAGTAGAAAGCAAACAAACATACAAAAAGAATCCCAAAAAGGATTCACCAACAATGAAGGGTTTGCTGCCACAAAGAGTGGGAGGATCACTGAAAAAGCCACAATTACAAGATCCAGTCACAATTCTGTAAGAATCAAAACCACAGAAAAAAATTTAAATAACAAGAGCTCAAAAAATTCTATGAGTTTTTTTTTTTTTTTGAGGAATCTGTTAGAAAATAAACAATCTGAACAAAAGACTGGGGAAACTTTAGAAATTTAGTACTTGATATACTTAATTGAAAATCTAAGATTAAAATAGGGACAGGTAGAAAGATAATGTATAATATAACAATGCTGTTATGTTATATGTTCTAATAAGTAAAAGTAACAACTAAAAATAAGAAGGGAAATAGAGGAAAGTAGAATAAAGTCATTAACTGGTATTTAGGCAATAAAGGAAAGTTTAAGGATTTCATTAAAAGTGGCTAATTCTAGATTCTAAATTCTAAATAGGGAACTAAGGGCATTAAAACATATTAAGCATAAAAATGACCTCATTTGGACATTTGGTTGTTTCTTCTCTTTAACTATTAGGCTATGTACATTCATATTCAAGTTGTAATGTGAACACGTTTTCAATTTTTTGGATACAGAGCTATGAATCACAACTCTAGGTTCCATGTCACTCGTATTATATCTGTATCTTTCACTTTTTTTTTTTGGTCACTGTGAAATTATATCAAAATAATAATTTAAAAGAAAAAAAGTAAAAACAACCTACACTCAGCAAAACAAAATAATTTTCTTTCTGCATATTCTCTTAAATTCCATTCTAGTTATCTAAATTTTTAAACTCTTAAAAAAGATAGAGGTGACTTCTATATTCAGGCTAACCAGATGATCTTCCCTTCCATGAGCAGTACTGACACAGTAAACATGGAATTTAGTTAGCATTGTTTAATCAATAACCTTTCAGATCTTACAGAGTAGTAAAAAATAAAACATTTCAAGTTAAGTTTAAAATCTTGTTTTCCTTTTAAGTAACAGTACTGTAAAATATAAAGCAGCCCTTAGGAGTAAGCTCATAACTTTTCTGCTCAGCCATCAGTGGAAAGGCTTTCAATTCCACCCCTTTCTAGAATTTGTTCTGCAAATTACAACCTACAGCTCTTCAAAAAATGTTTCTATGAGACTAAATGGTCAAATAACTAGATATTACACATTCTTGATTTCATGGAAATACTTCTATACAGTAAAATGCAAAACCGATTTTTGGCTGTGTTTGTACATTTAAACAATTTGCCTAAATGACTGAAATATAATTAAGAAACCAAACATTGTTCTGAAAAACTATTTTAGGATAGTGAAAATGTATGTGAACACAAATAATCAAAACTAAAATAAAAATATTTACTTACATAATATTATCTGTACACCCAGAATAAAAGTTACTGTTTTTTGTTTGCTAACAATAAATTACAACAAAGGTGATCTATTTAAAATAATTATGATTTCATGTATATCTATCATTTCTTTTGTTACCGGGGATCGAACTCAGGACCTTGCGCATTCTAGGCAGGTGGTAGAACCACTGAGCTAAATCCCCGGCCCTTATCTATCATTATTTTAACTATAGTTTGATATTTCAAAGCTGAACTAGGAAAATATAGTTCACAATAAGCCCAAATGAGAAAACCTTAGATTGATTGCTACAATCTCCAAAATCTCTTAAGAAAGTAGTAACTTGGGGCATACCATTAAAATAAATTTAAGTAGGCACTCAATTTATAAAAGGCCTCTATAATCACAAACTCATCTAAAAAAATAAAAAGCAAGCATTCTATAAGCCCTCCAGAGAGAATAAAAAATACAATTTAAAATAATAGATTAGAAAAAAAAAGAAATAATCTATTTGAGATAGGTAATTCACAAAAAGAGGTACTAATCAGTCATCAAATTTAATTTTTTTCCCCTGAAACACAGCAATTTTAGACTGCTGTTCTTTTCGTTTTCTGCTTGCTTCCCATGAAGGATGAAGAGGCGTGTTTAATGGCTGTTTTGTATTTTTAAGTCCTCTTTGTGTGCTGTTTTTAAACTGGTTCTTAATTGGAGGTTCATTTTCTGGAAAATCTATGAAGAGAAAGGAAAAATAATAAAAACTATACCAAAACAGTATGTAAAAGAAACAGATATCATCTTCACCGAAGTTATTAAAGGAAGAAATTTTATTTTAAATACTAAATTTAAAATTGAAATCCAACAGAGAAGTCTGAAATTAAAATTTTACAAATGATCAATAAATTTTGGGACACAGGCTTTCCATCCCTTATAAACACAGGTTTATTGAAGGCCTCCTGACAAATGCTATGCTGATGTTTTAATTATACTGACATTAAGAAAGAGTCTCGCCAAATAAAAGAACCAATACAAATTTTAAATTATACTGATAATTATATGATCTTTTGTTTTAATTTCTGTGGGTACAAATTCATCCAAACTATTAAGCCATTTTTAATGTTTCAACTTGCTAGTTTGCTAAACCATTGCTCATTGTACAAGGATGTCCAGTAGCCATTCATACATACCTGAGATTTTGCTTTTTGGAGCTTGTTCTCTATGCTCCCTAAAAGAAAAAAAACCATCATTATGATTTTTAAAAAGATAAAATAAATTCTCTGAATCTAGGAAAATAACAGAAAATAGATAATAAAACTCATGCACAGAATTATTAAGCTCCCTCATCCAACCAAAAATTAATAAAAGAACCTACATTTTAGCTACATCAAAGATTTGTTAGATTTTAATATTACAACAGATACACAGGGACTATTTCCTTTTCCACTCTTACAGGCACTTCTGTTCATAACTGAAAAAACTGTTCTCTTTTGGTTATCTTGTTCCGGCTCTAAGGGACTATTTAGATGAAGAATTTCACAAGTCTTCTTTTAGGGAAAATGAGACATATAAAACAAAAACTAAGATTTACATTTTGATAGAAGGGTTAGTGGTATGTTAATTTCAAATAAGGAAATACTATAGTCTATTAAGGCAGAATTAGGTTTAAATATTGTAATTACTTTTAAGGTTCCAAAGGTGGTTGTGTTTTTTTCTGTACTCTTACTTTAGATAATATCTCTACCAGATTTCTTATTCCATAAAAGAATATCTCTGACCCATACATAGAAAACAGTTTACTGGAGAAAATAGTTGTTATTGAAGAAATTATCTAACCATGATGTTTACTCCAAAATATGAAGATAGCCTCACTCAGCATAGAATATTAAATGAAATTAAGCTTACAGGTTTATAACAGAATTGTTATGACAAGTGGTGGTTAACGGCAGGGAGGAAGACAGCAATATTACCAAATATAAAGCAGCCTGGAGGAACTCAGTGTTAAGACAAGCAGTATTATGTACTGAAACAGGATTATCTAGTAAAATGATACACAATAAAATTGATGTTTGCAATAATGGTCCTGGGTTATCAAGAAAAATGTTTAAATAGACATGTAAAACATTTTTTTAAAAGTTCTTCGGGGGCCTGGGTTCAGGGGTGCCTTCCTGGCAAACACAAGGTCCTGAGTTCAATCCCCAGTACCCCCCCCACAAAAAGTTCTTCATCTAAAATTAACTCAGAGTTTCAAAACTTTGCTCACTGAAGAAATAAAACAAGTTAGCCAGGCATTTGGCTGTAACATCTCATTTTATGATGAACTAGGGAGAAATGTGGCATTGCCATATGTGTATTTTTTTTTTGGTACCGGGGATCAAACTTGGGTCCTTGCGCTTGCGCAGCAGGCGGTGAAACCACTGAGCTAAATCCCCGGCCCGCATATGTGTATTTTGTATATGTTATCTCACCATAAATTTGGAAAGGCCAAGTCTAAGAATAGGATGAGGTACAAACCGTAACTATCCATCGGAAATAGTTTCCTGCCTCCCTGTTGAAAATATGTAGCTATTTCTTACCTTTAAAAACGATAAGAACTAATAATTATTTCAGAATGAAAAATTACCTTCTAGAACTTTTAGATCCAGATAAAGAGTGAAAAAATACTGATTCTAACTTCCCGGCTTCTGTACTTGACTTGTTTTTGTCATTTCTATTTTTTACATCGCAATCCCAGTTAGTTTCACGGATATCTTCTTTGGGTAACACTTGGTGGAGAGGTTTTTGTTCCTTAGCTGAAGTACGGCAACCACTTTCCTTTTTTCGTGTCCGTCTGGCTTTTCCAATGAAGAAGTCATCACCACTATCACTGTCTTCAGACATGGAAGACTGTTGGTAGAACCTTTCTTCTGTGCTATCATCAAAATATTCCTTTTCTTCTTCAAATAATTCTTCCTCGCCATCACTGTCATCACCAAGCAAGTTATCAGACCCTTTCTTTTTATTTAATGTTCTCATGTGTGGGTCAGCAGGTGTCTTCTGGAACTGAGGGGTAACTACAGAATTGTTTTCTAAAAGCTTTGATAGAGAATTTGGAATGTTCACTGCTTTCGGTCCATGTTCCATTGTGGCCATTTTTTCTTTTGAATTATTTATTGGTTTCTTTGCCTGTGTTTTGGCTTCTTTCAATTTCTGCTCAGTGGTCTTAGTTCTTTCATGCTGTGACTTACTTTCTTCATCATCTGAATACAAAGTGTCCTTAGAATGATTTCCTTCTGTAGTATTAACTTCAGTAGTATTTTGTCTTGCATCTTTAAAGGCTTGGACAGCAGCTGCAAGAAAATAGTACATGACTTGTTTAAGCACTGAAACATATAAATATGAGTTTCAGTATAGTATTTCTTAATTATTGGAAAGTTTTAAGAGAGTAGTTGGAATTTAAATTAAAACATGTTCAAATATACCTATTTTTAAGCTGCCAAGTAAAAAGAACTCTCCCTTTATTCATGTGTTAGAATTAGGGAGAATAGTAAAAATGTCACTGAATATAAATAAAGTAAAATGGTATCTTTAGTATCAGTGGCAATAATGTATTGGATATTACAAAATATGCTTTCATGGGCTGGGGATTTAGCTTGGTTGTTCTGCCACCTGCCTTGCAAGTGCAAGGTCCCGAGTTTGATCCCCAGTACCAAAAAAAAATAGTTTCAGACATAAAAATAATCTGTAATAATAGCACTCAATTCTGTATTATATTTTATATTGTATATTTAAATAAATGTGACACTGGCAGAATCAAAAGTAATGAATTATATCAATATAAATTTACCTTGTATTTGACTTGATCATGTATAAATCACATACAAAATTTATTTTATATATTATACAATATGTGTTAACATACTAAAATTTAAGAAAAAATATGGATTTAGTTTTTCTTCAGACATCAGACACTTCATATTTGCAGGGACTTTCTCATGTATTAACAGTTGAAAGAACTTTATGTTTATAATACAAAATAGTCTAAAGAATTGAAAGAACGAGAAAATATTTAAAATCAATGAACCCTCATTTATTGAAAACCATCTACACAAATGCTCTAGGTATATGACTTAAAAGTCAATTAATTCGTACCTTTTAGTATACCTATTTTTTTCTTTAGAAGAGGATGTTCGGCTAGTCGGGCAATTGCCCTTTCAGTTGCAGAAGAATCTGGCTACAAAGTGAAAAAATAAAAACACAATGATATCAAAACAACTAGTGCTGACAAATGTTATGCACTCCTCAAGAAACTGCCTTTCAGGTTACAAGAGACAAGAAGATACTACTTTGCAGAAGCTGTTTATCCTTAACTGATTCTCACAGTTTCTTTTTCCTGCTTGCAGTTACTACATATTCACTTCAAAGGTAATCTGCAATATAGGAACATCTCTATGTGTAAAACAGATAAATGTGGTTAACTATTCTCATTACATAGGTTAATCTCATCTGTTTTAGATAAGAAATTTCAAAAATGCCAAACAGATTTTGATTAAAAAGTATTCTTACACTATTGTTCAAAAACACATCTACTGTTACTTCTAAATCCCTGCTTCTTAGTTTTAGAAGAGCAATGGAAATACGTGAATGTCTAGTGTTGACTCTGAGTAAAAACTATTTTATTAATCATTTTATTGTCAAGATTTCCTGCCTTAGAAGATGCCTCAGAATATCTGGGATTTAGTAACCTCATTTCAGTAAATTCTATTAAAAAGGCTGTAAAAAAAAAAAAGGCTATAGCATGGTACTATAATTCTAAAATTATGTATAAATACAATAAATGAACATCTTCTAATCTGTTCTTACTCTACAACTGTGGTTTTATGTTGAAACTTTTTGTGGAGAATTATTAATAAGTATTTTGTTGATGGGATAGCTGCTTTTAAGGAGATATGAAACATATTCTGAGGTTTTACATTTCTTAGAAATGTGGCTTATTCATCAGGAAAAGGATGAAGCCTGAAGTTTGGGCATATGACTTCCTGTAATATATTTTGTGTCTCTGGGCAAGTTTTGAATAGCTATAAATCCAAAGTCCAGTTTACATTATGTGTTATAACACATAATTAAACTACTTAATTAAATTACTTCAGTAGGAATATAATTCTGTTTAAGAACAACAGGTAGAGGTTCTTATTCATTTAACTGGGAATCTAACAAAAATGTTATCTGGTTGTTATGTACTATATCTACTTTGCACCATAATGGCATTTGTGTTCAAAGAGTGCTTCTCATTAAAATTAGTGCTTCTAATTAAAAAAAAATTGTTAGTATATTTGGAATATATAATAAATACAATCAGCACAGGGGCTGATTATGTATGTGTGTGTATATATATATGTATATATCGCATCTTAATCCTCTTTACTTCCCCTTTCTCTCTCTTTCCTCTCATCTTCCCTCTTAGATCTCCTTCCCATCTCCACAAAGTCTATCTCCCTGCTTCCTACTCTTATCTGCTCTTTAAATAATTTTTCCTTTGGTGTCAAATCGGAAATTTTTTTGGCTACCATACACCATGGCCAAGCATCTTAGAAAATGAACTATTCCCCTTTATATCAAAATGTAAAAAATACAAAATAGATGAAGGATAAAACTCTTGTTTAGTAGGGCAAGGTTTATGAAACTAACTTTTTGGGCAAAATTAGTATTAACTTCACAGAATGAGCTCTATCATTTTTATCTGATGCAATGACTGAGGGGAGACTAAAATACATTATCAAAACATTTGACTTGGAAAAGTTCCTTGCTACTGAAATGGGGAAAAACAACAGCCAGAGATGGTAAGTAATCTGTGTGAAAGTAATGAAGCTAGTGCCAAAGGAACACTAGTTGAAATGCAAGCTCTTAGGAAACAAGGCTTTTCCCTTTACTAAACAGGAATCTTGGCAGATAGTGAGAACACAACCAATAACAAGAATAGTATCAATCACTTACTAGGAGTGTATAAAAATTGTCAACATAGAAGGAAAAAGTTATGCTCAAGTACCAATTATAATACTATTACTATAACAGTGTAATAAATTATTACAAGTTATAGTTTATATAAGAATTTGTTATAATAATTGAAGCTTTCACTGAAATGAAAATTATCTAATCAAGGCATTCACAAACATCAGAGGTAATTACAATATATATATGTATTTCATATATATCTGCTCTTCAAAGTTCCTTATATTTAGCTGCTAGCTATTTTTGTTTAATTCATATTTGTTCCTGACGGCCTATTACTGATTTTCAAGTCTGAGTTGCTTATAATCTGGAGAATAGAAAAATATCCTAATGGGGAAAAACAGTACAAATGTAAGAACTTACTCACATATGTACATAAATGCTTTGTAAATATTAAGAATTAAATTTTACATTCTTAAAAGACCATACAAAATGTAACATGCATTTCTCAATGTGTTTGTTTTTTTAAGTCTTAGAATATCAATTTTTTAGGTCTTTAGAATATCAATTTTAAATTATAGCAATTATTTAAATAACCTTTTAAAATTCTTCCTGAGTAAAAAGGTAAAATTTAACATTTAAGTCTTTAATTTTAAGAAACAAATTTAACATTTTAAACTTTTCATTAATTTTTTTCTTAAGAAAGCAATTTTAATTTTATTCTTAAGAATTTTATTTGTAGAAAATCCTGCAGTTAACTTTTTAAATTTAAATTTTGACAAGGGCTAAGGGTGATACAGGTCAAAGGTTTTATCTATCAAAAAAGACTGACAATCCAGACTTGATTTCTAATTATTTAGCTAGTTAGGATCAAGATCAGTTTCTGAATTTAGTCAGATGTTCCTAAATTACATTCTAGCCACTTAACTTTCACTTATTACTCAACTCTAAATGCTTCTTTTACATTACAAATTCTGTAAAGCCTTCTTCAAAATTCTTTGGAGGGAAATAAAAACAAACATTAACATAAATAAGCTTGTGAAGCAAGTGGGCTGAATCCTTGTTTTGGCAAAATTTGGGTCTTTGCTGCATTACATAGTGCCTACATCTTTCTCACCAGCTCTGTTAAGCTAAGTGCAGAACTCACAAGAATAATAAGAGCAAACAGTACTACAAGAGACTTCCCTTTCTTTTTTCCTCCTTATTTCTCTCCTGTCCCTTTTCTTACCTAACATACATGCTCTTTAAATTTACTAACCCCCTATCATGTAAAGGCATCATCTTACATATGAAGATAGAACTGCAATTTATTGAGGCTCTCGATGCATTCTAATTTAAAAATTAGACCCCAGAAATAAAAGATGCAATCAAAATTGAATAACTGAAATGTACAGATGCTTTTCAAAAGAAGAAGTACAAATGGCCAATAAGTACATGAAAAAATATTTAGCATTTTTGGCCACAATAGAAATGTCAATCAAAACAACAATAAATATCAAAATCATATCTGGAATATCTTCCAGAAAGAGTAAAAAAAAATCATTTAAAAATGATACATTCATACCCATGTTTATAGTATCACAATTCATTACAGCTAAATTTTAGTTGTAGTATATATGCCCACCAACAGATGAATGGATAAAGAAAACGTGGAACATATCCAACGGAGTGCTACTCAGCCATTGTAGGAAAATGGACACATCTTGAGAACTTACATAAATGATATAAATCAGACACAGAAGATTAAACATCACATGGTTTCTCCTACATGGGAAACCCAAAATATAAATACTTTAAAGAGCAAAATAAAAGAGAGATGACAGGAAATGGGAAGGCAGACTCTGTGGAGATAGGAAAGGAGTTTTGGAAATGGTAGGTGATAACAGGGCTAGGGCGGAGGGAAGTAAAAATGATCAAGATGTGATATATTCACATCTTATCAAATTAAATTTGCTATTTTATTTCTGTATAAAACTATTCATATATCCTAGCTCAGTATTTTTTAATATTTCATCCAATATAGAAAAATTCGGTAGGCACAATGTAAGAAAGTACAGTTCTTTTTATAAGATTGATAAGATGTGATATATATGTATATTCTTCAAGATGAATAAAACTAATATATATTATAAAAATAATACCAAATAAATAAAAGGCTAAGACAAATACACAAATGATTTGCGCAAGGCAAAATGTGATAAATTTCATTTAAGAGAGAAAACGTTATGGAGCTATACAAGGAATACAATTAGAGTGATACATCTTAAATTTAAATAAATTTATTTTGAACCTTAAAAGCTACTAAGTAGTCTCTAGGAACAAACAGCTTTTACACCTGCATGAACAAGCGTTCACAATATTGGGAAGTATGAAAGAAACCACAGCTTTCCTTACTTAAAATTGACCCAATGTTTGCCATGGAAAATTCTCAGGAAACTGTGGTTTTCACATACCTCCAGCTTCAAATGAAAACATAGAAAACAGACTGTCTTTTAATGGAAAAATTTTATTTTGGCATATGGGTGTTTATTGTTATCACAAATGCATTTAATGTTCATTTTGCAAAGAATTTTCAAAATGTAACCCTGAATGTAAACCACAGTCTAAACACACACACACACATACGCACCAGCCCAAAAACCTAAAACCCAAAAATACTCTTAATGTGCAGTATTAGTTCTTTGAAATCTTGCCTAAAATGACTCTAAATGAACTGGCAGAAGTAGAATGCTAATATTGGTACTTTTAAAATTAATCGGGCTTTATTTCACTTCTGGGTTTTATCTAAAGTTATACTGCAAGAATTAACAATTGCATTTATCCAAAATATTCAGCAAGATAAGTGGAAATGGTCCATTTGGCTGGACCAGAAGAACTGTGGCAAACTCTGCATGGATATTTTGGAGGTAATAAAATTTTTCAAGACTTAATTATTATCATATATAAACTCAACTAAGATATTTTAAATTACTTCCTGAAAACAGATGAAGTTTTTTCCACAGAAGGGAAAAAGATCTATACTTTCTTATATTGTACCTACTAAATTTTTCTACATTGGATGAAATATTAAAAAATACCGAGAGCTAGGATATATGAATGTAGTTTGATACAGAAATAAAGCTTATAGGAAATTTAATTTGATAAACACACGCAAGATGTTATATGTAAATATCTCTATGAGGGGCAAGGTAAATAAACATAAATAATAAAACCAGTCATTTAAAGGCTATAGAGATTTTTTTTTTTTCAGTACCGGAGATCGAACTCGGGTCCTTGCGCTTGTGCAGCAGGCGGCGAGGCTATAGAGATTTTAATAATACAAGCTAACTTTTTCTCAATCAACTGGAGAAAGAATTTGCTTTATGGTATGGGTATTATTTCTCTTCTTCTTCTTTTTTTTTTTTTTTTTTTTTTGGTACAAGGGATCAAACTCAGGACCTTGCGCTTGCGAGGCAGACGGTGGAACCACTGAGCTAAATCCCTGGCCCCTCTCTTCTTCTTGAAAGGAGAGCCCTACTGAAGTTCAATTTCATCAAAGTTGTCAGGTCTATTTTTAGGGGACAGTGTTATTTATCTTCAGACAAAACTTGCATTAAATCCCAATTACACTGTCTTTGGATCCTACTTCCAAGAGTAGATCAATTCCTAAATTTATTGGCCTCAGAACACAGAATGTGCATATCCTACAGTCAACTAAGGAAGAAGTCATACAAAAAAATAGAAAAATGAAAAAGTGGAAGTAATATTCAACTCCATTTACTTATAATGAATGCTAGGCAAGCAGTAGCTAACTCTAATAAGAGCAGGTTTTAAAAATCTATCCTTTTAATACTGTGAAGCCGTGGAGAGACCACAATGCTTCAAGAACTTAAGAAATTACAAATATATAATATACTAAGAAAATATCAAATAAAAATAGTTAGAAAGAGATGAGAAGGGAAAAAGAATATACTCCCCATAATGGAAAAGAGTAGTTACATATACCATGTCTTAGGATATAGTACACCCTCTTAATTGCATATATTGGTTGCATGTAAGGCTAGGGAAATAAATGACCTAAAATACCTAAGTTGACTGGTGTGACAAGGAAAGTTTAAGCTACCCAAATGCATCTAGATTTTACTTAGTTTTAAGGTAATATTTAATTCCTGGTACGATGCATGGTACGTGGTGCTCATCAAAAATATTCATATAAAGATTGACAGGAGAAAGAAATGTAAATTAGAGCAAAAACCAGTGAAACCAAAAACATAAAAGCACAGAGAAAAATCAGTGTTCTGACCGGGAACTGTCTTGTTGCGGGAGTTACAAAGAAAAGAAAAAAGGGGAAACAAGGAAGAAACAGCAGTGCCAAGTCTAGAGCAGAAGATCTAGATAACAGTACTGACTGTGCCATGAGATAGTTAACAGCGTTAAGCAGTGGAGTTCATTCTTTTTTGATCTCTATTTCGCTCAATTATAAAAAAGGAGTTAAAACAAATCTCTGACAAGGTAAAGCAGAAATTAAATGAGGAACTTAATGAAAATCTGGAAAGGATAAGAGTAGATTCTTAATTAAAAAGAGTAAAAATAATTTTAAAGACATATAAAATATGAAATACTGTATTAAGTTCAATATCACAGCAAAGAAAAATTTATAAATTATCATAAAAATATTTTCAGTGGCAATTCTAAAGCTCAGTGAGGGAAAGTCATATACTAATAGTAAGTGGCTTCTTGATAAGTCTTCTCTTTAATGAAAAAGGTGACGGGAAAAAAGTAAGGAATAGGGCCAGGGATTTAGCTCAGTGGTGCCACCTGCCTCGCAAGCATAAGGTCCTGAATTCGATCCCCGGTACCAGAAAAACAAAAAAGTAAAAAAGTAAGGAATATATGTAAAAAGCTTTTCAAAATTAAATACAGTCTATTGCAGATATACCTTTTTGCAGATCTTTTCAAAGTTGATATCATCACCAAGAGCAGATTTAGTTACTATATCAGGTTTCAATTCCTATGAAAGAAAAAAACCCCCACAAAACTTTTAGTTATGAGTCTAATTTTAGCTGTCATTGTAAGTTAAATTCCTTTCCAGGACTTGCTTTACGAAACTTGATACTAATTAAAATCTTAATTTTTTAAAAGGAATAACACATAGAAATTTCCATGCTACTGAGAAAGCCGTAACAAAATAGTTTTAAGTGCTAATTTTTCTAAGAATGTGTACAAATCAAGTACAAAGATTTTCAAGGAACTCCAATACATAATCAACTGTAAACCAAGGACTTTATGCCCAAGCAGCTCTTTAAATATCAAGTCTAGGCTGTGGATTTAAACATCAAATCTACAGGAAAAGTTCTGAACGTCAAAGAATTTAGGGAATATTACTCATGTGTACTTCTCCAGAGGAATATTCTAGAGGAGGGACTTTAGTCAACAGCAAATAACTTTGATAAAAGGACTGCTGGCTTGTATTTGTAGAGCTAGAGCTAAAATAAGTGTATGGGTATAGAAGAATGTACATAGGTAAATGCTACATGTTTGGATTGAAGAGAAAAAACTAATTGAAAAGAAGAGTTAGAGGAAGGTAGAACAAATAGACAGGAGTCAAAGGATATCACTGAAAAGTGGACAATCACACTAGATCTAGGAGGAACACTTCCTCCTGCCCCATTCCCAGGGTGTGCAACAATTTTTTAAAATAAACAATTTAACTTGATGGGTTATAGTATCTCTCTTTGATGCCCTCTTAAGAAATAAAACGAGTGCCAGACTTCACCGAACAATCAGGCAGGCTATTCAAGCACCACTGAATTTCCTTATACACTGGTACTCCAGTCTGACATAAAAAATGGAAGGAAGAAGCAGCTGGTCACCACCTGAGCTTGGCATGGTGGCTTCCACAGGAAAGTCATACGGGAAGGAATCAAGGGATGGCCTAGGAAGGTAGTTTCCATAAGAAACAACCCAAGCACTGTGGCATACACAACAGTGAGGGACCTGGTGGCAGAGTCCAAGTTACGGCATTATAACCTTATATATTCTTCTTGCATGCTCTTTTTAATACATTGCTTCCATTTCCATTTATACTTCAATCAAAAATAAAATGTAACAGTGCAATAAACAAAATAGATTAGAACATGCAAGACTACATAAAAAATAGAAAAGGTCACTAAGTGTTACAAGTACAACAGTAGCCATTATACAAAACATACAGTTCTACATATCAAAAGAAATTTTTTGAAAATTGCAATGATGACACATCTAGCAAAGAAATAAGCAGTAACTATAACACAGAATACTCAATAATTAGAAAATATGAGAGTATAAACATCAGAAATATAACTGAATGTAAATTAGTTTAACCTATCTCTTAGGAGAAAAAGATCTTTAACTTGGATAAAGAGTAAAACCCAACTCTACGGTGTAAAGTATATAAGAGATACATAAGAACGTGGCTATTTCAAAAGGCTAAAAACAAAGTGGTGGGCAAAGATTTACTAATCAAATTGGATTCATTAAAAAGCAGATATGATAAAGCTGTGTCATGCAAAGAAGAAAAGTTAAGATTTCTGACAATACTGCCAATGCATTAAATAAAATATAGCAATTAATTATATAAAGAAAAAAACAACAGAAAAAGAAAAATATAAACACTATTATAAACACTGTTAATAGGAGACTTTGACACACTACTCCCAGTTTGAGAAAGTTCAAACCTGAAAAATTACTTACCAAGACATTACTAGCATAGTTACTGTTATGGTTTGGATCTAGATATCCATCAAAAGCCTCATGTACTCATAAGTGGGGCTTTTGCAAGAGGACTGGACCATGAGCCCCTATAGCTAACTTTCAGTTAGGAGGTGGGGTGTTGTCAGTGAGGCAGGGAGCCTGGAAGGGTATCTCTCCTACCCAGGCTGCTTTATCTCTCTGCTGCTGCGGACTGCCATAACATGAAGAGTTTTCTGCCATGCAGGCCCTTCTGCTATGCCCTTTTTAAAAAATTCATTAAGTTTATTGGTAATTTTAGGTATACATAATAATCACATTCATCATAGGGAATTTGTACCTGTAAATGATATATCTTCTTTTTTCCTATTCCCCTTTCCTCCCTTCAACCCCTCTTTCCTTCCTTTACAGAAGCTTTGTTTCTGTTCTGTCCTCATTTTATTTCTTTTCCTTTGCTCCTGCCCCCAGTTCCCCTTCCTGTTTGAACATTTTCTTCCCATTTCACATTATTCATTATACATTTTGGTCCTTATTTTTACTTTCGGTTTCTCACACCAGAGAAACAATACAGTATTTACATATGTGTCTGATTTATTTCACTTAAGAGTATGGTCTCAAGGTGCATCCATTTAGCTATAAATATCTCAAGTTTATCCTTCTTTATGGCTAAGTAGTACTCCATTGTATAAAAAAACCTACATCTTCTTTATCCATTCATCAGTTGGGCATTTAAGGCTGTTTCCAAGATTTAGCTATTATAAACTGTGTGGCTATAAACATGGGTGCAGATATATTGCTGTGGTATGATGCTTTTAATTCTTTTGGGAAGATACTAAGAGAAACAGCTGGGTCAAATGGAACCTCTAGGTTAATTTTTTTTTTTTTTTGGAGGTATCTCCATACTGATTTCCACAGTGGTTGCACCAGTCTGCACTCCCACCAACAGGAGAGAAGGATTGCTTTACCCCACATCCCAATAAGCATTTGTTATTGATTTCTTGATAAGAGCCATTTTTTGTGGAGATGGAATCTCAGCGTTGTTCTAATTTGCATCTCTCGAATGACTGGTGATGTTGAACATTTTTCATGTATTTATTTCCGGTTTCTACTTCATCTGAGAAGTGTCTATTTGTTTCAGATGTCCATTTTTTGATTGAGTTTTTAAATCTGGGGGAAGGGTCTGATGTTTCTGAGTTCTTTATGTATCCTAGATATTAGTCCTTTGTTTGAGGAACAGCTAGAAAAAAATTTTTTTCACCACACTGGGGGTTGTCTCTTCACTCTGTTGGTTTCTCTTGCTGTACAAAGGCTTTTTAATAACATCAGATCCCAGTTGTTGATTCTTTGTAATATTTCCTGTGTAACTGGGGTTTTGTTCATAAAGATTTTGCCTACACCTATGTCGTCAACAGTTCTATTTTTTTTTGGTACTGGGGATCGAACTCAGGTCCTTGTGCTTGTGAGGCAGGTGGCGGAACAGGTGAGCTAAATCCCCGGCCCTTCTACCTATTTTATCTTCCAGCAAATTTAATATTTGTTTTAATATTCAGATCTTTGATCCATTTCAATTTAGTGCACGGTGAGAGATATGGGTCTAGTTTTAATCTCTGGCATGTGGAAACCCAGTTTTCCCAGCACCATTTATTAAAGAGGCTATCTTTCTTCCAGTGAAGGTGTTTGGCTCCTTTGTCAAAGATAAGGCGGCTGAGCATGTTTGAAGTAGTTCCTTCTAATCTGTTCCATTGATCCTCAGGTTATTTATTTATTTATTTTTGCCAGTACCATGTTGTTTTTATCTTAACTTCTCTGTAGTATAATTTGAAGTCAGGGATTGTGATGCCCCCTGCCTTGCCTTTGTTGCTCAGAACTGTTTTTGCTATTTTAGGTCTCTTCTGGTTTAAATTTTAGAATTCTTTTTTTCTTTTTTTTAAATTTTAGAATTCTTTTCTCTAATTCTGTGAGACAGGCTATTGGAATTTTGATTGGGATGGCATTAAATCTGTGTAACAACTTTGGAAGTATAGGGGTTGGGGATTCAGCTCAGTGGTTTCACCGCCTGCTGCACAAGCACAAGGACCCGAGTTCAATCCCTGGAACCAAAACAAACAAACAAACAATTTTGGAAGTATGGCCATTTTCTTCATATTTGTTCTTCCTACCCAAGAACAAGGGATATCGTTCCATTTTCTGATTATCTTCTTTGATTTCCTTCTTCAGAGCACTGTAGTTTTCAGAGTAGAGGTTTTTTACTTCCTTCATTAGATTGATTCCTAGGTATTTCATTTTTTTGTATGCTACTGTGAAAGGTGTGATTTCTATAATTTCTCAGTGAGTTTGTTATTTGTGAACAGGAATGCTACTGATTTTTGAGTGTTTACTTTGTATCCAGCTACACTACTGAATTTGGTTATTAAATCTAGGAGTCTTTTGGTGGAGCTTTTGGGGTCTTCTATGTAGAGTATCATGTCATCTGCAAATAATGATAATTCAACTTTTTCCTTTCCTATTCTTATTCCTTTTATTTCTTTCTCTTTTCTAACTGCTCTGGCTAGTGTTTCCAGAACTATATTGAATAGGAGTGGTGACCGTGGATGTCCTTGTCTTGTTCCTGATTCTAGAGTGAAAGCTTTCAGCTTTGTCTGTTCAGTATGTTAGCTGTTGGTTTGTCATAGATGCCTTTTTCAGACTGATATAAAGACCATCTATTCCAATTTTCTATAGCGTTTTTTTTTTTTTATCATGAATGGCTATTGGACTTTGTCAAACACTTTTTCTACATCTACTGAGATGATCATGTGGCTTTTGTCCTTAGCTCTGTTAATGTGGTGTATTACAATTATTGATTTGCATATATTGAACCATCCCTGTGTCCCTGGGATGAATCCTACTTGGTTCTGGTATATAATTTTCTTGGTGATTTGGTGCATTCTGTTTGCCAGTATCTTATTGAGGATTTTTGTGCCTATGTTCATTAGGGAGATTGGCTTGTAGTTCTCTTTTTGGGTTGGATCCTTTTCTAGTTTTGGTAATGCTTACTTCTAGGAATGAATTTGGGAGTATTGCTTCCCTTTCAATTTTCACGAAAGAATTTGAGAAGTAGCGGCATTAGGTCTTCTCTAAATTTCTTGTAGAGTTCAGGAGTGAATTCATCAGAGCTTGGGCTTTGTTGGTAGGACTTTAATTACATCTTCAATTTCACTGACTGATACTGATTTATTTATAGAGTTTTTATATCTTCTTGATTCAGCTTTGGTAACTCATATGTATCTAGGAATCTGTACATTTCTTCTGTTTTCCATCTTATTAAGAATACAGGTTCCCAAAGTAGGTATTGATCTAGATTTTTGCAGGATCTGTTGTGACTTCACCCTTTTCATTCCTAATTGCATGGACTTGAGTGTTTTCTTCCTTTTTGGGGGGATAAACCTGGCTAAGGGTTTGTCAATTTTATTTAATCTTTCCAAGAACCAACTCTTCAATTCACTGATTCTTTGTATTGTTTTCTTAGTCTCCATTGCATTACTTTCTGCTGTGATCATTTTAATTTCCTTCCTTGTATGAGCTTTAGGCTTGACTTGCTCTTCTTTTTTCTAGAAGCTTTAGGTTCAACATTTATTTGTTTATTTGAGCTCTCTTTCTGATATGGGTATTCTCTGCTATAAATTTCTCTTGTAGAACTGCTTTAATTGCATCTCATAAGTTCCAGTATTTGTATTGGCATTATTGTTTAATTGTAGAAACTGTATAATTTCTTCTTTAATTTCATCTGTGACCCACTGGTTGTTCAGGATGGTGTCATTATTAAGTTCTTGTGGTTTCTTTTTTTTTTCTTGTGGTTTCTTTTGCAATTGATTTACAATATCACTGCACTATGGTCAATTAGTTCTAGTGTTCTATAGCACTAAGATCTATCATATATTGAAAGAAAAATAGAACAGTTCAAGGCTTCCAACACATAAAAACGATATATACATGTGAAGGAATACTAATTATCCTGATTTGATCATTATACACTGTATACATGTGTCAAATTTTCATACTAAATTCCATAAATACGTAAAATATTGTATTTTTATAATACAGTATGGATACTGGAAATAATGTTTTGCAATACCCAATGTCAAGATCTTCATAGTCTGTTATTTTACCCTACTCGCAAGCTACCATGTTAAACTGGTAGTTTCATGAGTGTCGGTAAAAAAAGAGTCCTGGCTCAGAGACAGAGGACAATTTATTGCTCATAATAAGTGTAGGTGCCAGAACATCAGCATTTTAAAAACACTCACATATTTTTTCTTCTTTTTAGAAAAATGAAGTTCCAGATACATGGTAGAAATTAAATTTAACAAGTTAAATCCATGTAATCAAAACTAAAGAAATATTTTAGAAGTATATTTTTTTAAACAGGCTTTTAAGTGGCAAGTATCTTCCTGTATTGAGGAAGAGAAAACCACCTGTCTTTGTGGACAGCAGCTTTTGTAGTCTGACAGGCAAACATGAACTAGAGTTACAACATCTATTTTCAGAACACAAGCATCTATGTGCGGGGCTGAATTCTTCAAAGTAACCCATGTTCTCAACAGCAGAGGCTTTAAGTGTTATCTTACATGTCAAATAAAACTTTGCTGATATAATTAGGATGTTGAGAAAAATTATCCTGTTTTATCCAGGTAAGCCCAATATAGTTGCAGGGCTCCTTATAAGAGGGAAGAGGAAAGGTTTGAGTTAGACAAGATGAGAAACCACAAGTTAGAGAGGAAAATGAAGGAGAGAAGAAAGCCATTATGCTGCTAGTCTTGAAGAAGGGTGTCTTCTGGGACACACTGATTAAAAGTTTTATACTACAGAATTTGAAGATAATAAAATCGTGTTGTATTAAGCCATCAACTTCATAGTAGTTTGTCTTAGCAGCACTAGGAAATAAATGAATATACTTTCTATCTTCTACCAATCCTCATATTTTAATTATACCATTTTTTTGATAAGTACTATGTAATGTAAGTAATACTACGAATATTTCTCAGTAAGAAGTATCTATCTCAAAACTCAGTACATTCCTTTGGATGGCTTAAACTGTCCTTATTATACCACTCATATTTCAGTATTTTGGAAGAATTCACTTATAGCTTTAAATATAACCATATGTGTAAATAAAAGAAAATGCTATCTCCTAAGATACAGATTATGTAAAATTCAAGAAGTGAGTTTAGTTAACATGCATAAATAGGAATGCTGTTGTGCAACTGGAATTTGTGTCAGTGCTATTCTAAGCATATAGCGAGGAACTAAGTTTTTTAGACAAGAAAAACTGCAATACATGATATAAAGTTATTTCTCCTCCACTCTACTTTCATTAAGAGATCAGATACTGCCTTTCAGAATAAGGCTCCTTTTGACCTGTTATCATGAAAGGAGAGGGGACCCTAAATGGTAATATGAGATATGATCAAAAACTATGGTAAATATTTAAATTAAAATATAATTATTACAGTCAAAGACACACTGCCAATAATCGCTCTGAGAGGAGGACTCCTCCTCACTTCAAACACACCCCATCATTCCCACTACTTTCAGTGGGAGTATTTTGTGAGGGATTAATGGCAATGTGTCTTTTTGCTATAATAATTCTTTTTAATTTAAATGTACACCATATTTTTTGATGAGCTCTTATAGCATTCCCTTCAAAAGATAAAAAGATAGCCAAGCATGGTTGTGCACACCTATGATCCCAGCATGCTGGGAACCTGAGGCAGGATGATCACAAGTTCGAGACCAGGATAGGCAACTTAGTGACTTAGTGAGACCATGTCTCAAAAGGAAAATAAAAAGGGTTGGGGATATAGCTTAAGGTAAAGACCCTGGGTTCAATCCCCAATACCACGAAAAGAAGAAGGGGGGGAGATAGGATTGAAAAGCCATTCTGAATTCTTGGGAGTTTGCCTAGAGTCTAGCTGGGAAGTTCATACTAGATTGCCAGGATTTACAAATTGATTTTTGGTGGGGTTTTTTTGTTGTTTTTTTTTTACTGAAATGTATATTTACATTTTTTCGGAAGAAGTTTTAGGTAACTACTTTCACTATTTTAGGATTAAATTTAAGTTTCAAGGATAGGTTATAATTTGGCCAGAAAATTTATTTCATTTAATGTTTTAAGAATACATAAATTACTCTTCAAATTAATAGCAAAGTTCAGTAGGAGCCACTGAATTAGTAATCCAAAGTGTAGGGAAGATAATGGGAATTGATTTTTCAAGAACTGAAGTTAATTTTCAACTTTGAAAGAAGGCCTGAGATGACAAACAGTTTCCTATGAGTTGAGGCTATTACCTTACTTCACAATACATCAACTCCATTATAAATGAATGGTTTCCTACATGAGTAGTGGAAAGCAAGTAAGATTTCTCAAGCTCTATGGATAAAACTGAAAAATCCCTGATTTTGTTACAGAATAGAGAACTCTGAAAGATAAGAGATACTTAGAGGCTTCTAACAACAGTGTAATTTGGTTCTGTTATTTAAGCTTTCAAATATTGGGGTTTTTAATCTATCTGAAAACTAAAATAAACAATTATATATTTTAGTGGGTATGCAGCTGAAGTTACTAATCCACTCACAAAACAAAGGAGTACAAGAGGGTTCAGCTAGGATATAATTCCACACTTACTGTGTGGGAAAGAGTTAACTTTCCAGGTGTGAGTTGCTCAAACTCAGCACACATCTACTGAGAAAGGCCTCTCTTCAGGAGTGACCCTTGGCCAGCTCCTGGAAAATGACCTCTGAGAATGTGGGCTACAGGGTACTTATGATCAGAGGGTTCATGTTAACAGTGAGACTTAATGTGAATGTGTCTTTGCTTTCAGAAGCTGGAGTCAGAGTACTTCAAATTAGTTGTGTAGAAAATTCACACTGATGTGACTTGTCCCCAGTTAAAACCTCTGGGTCTGAATGGGAATGCCTTGTACCTGCTGTCACATCACTAGTGGGAGTGTGTCCCTGCGACTCCACAGTAGAGGACCTCTGGAAACTTATGCCTGGTTTTTCACGAGCTTCCCCCTTTGCTGATTTCAATCTGTATTCTTATATAATGTTAAACCATAATTGTGAGTTTAACAGCCTTTGTTGTAGATTCCACTAATGAATTACTAGGCCTCAAAGTGGTCTTGGGAACTCAGGATACATTCATTTTACAGAAAAGAATCATTACCACAGAAAGTTTAAGAGACTCTTTTCAAAGTATCTCAGGAGGGCTAGGACAAGAATTCTCATATATTGCTTTTTGCCGTATCCTGTTGTCAGTAATAAATTAGACATCTTAAGTCCTTCCTAATTAAATTAACATAATTCAAGCTTTCTACACTAATGATTGTCACAATTAAAAACTAGATCTATCAGAAAAACTTCAGTTCCCTTATTCCACACTGTGCTATTAGCTACTGCTTGCTAATATGCAAAATCACAAATTTAATTAAAATTAGGTAATCTAAATTTTGTTTATTTGGATATAACCTTGTTTTTCTCTCCAGATATTTGTTTGAACAATCTAAGATACTTAGAACTATTAAGCCAGTGGAGCGTTGGTTCTGCTTCAGCAGGAAAAGTTTGTTTGTAATCAAACTATTTGTATCAGACCATGAGGAAGAAGATTAGGATAACATAAAAAGTTACTGCAAGGTAGTTAACCATGCTAACTTTTTTAATTCCAAGAAGATTTCATTGTGGTTGGGCTTTTAACTTAATAGAATACAAGAGACTTTTGCATGCAACAGATGGAATGTGATGTTTAGGCTGAGAAAAGAAATTAAAAAATGCCAGGAAAAATATGAATGCTAGATTTTTGGTATATGTGGAAATGAACCAAATAATGTATTTCTCTGAAATAAAGAATCTGAAATAACTCATGAGAGTGGTATTGATATCCCAATCTTCATGCTTTTCTACAGATAGGAATTCTCATTATGGTTACCCTTCAGTGACAATAAAAAATTAATTTTCTAAATACTGTTCTGCGCTTTCTTAAATACATTTTACTACAGTAACCTTGAAATAAAGCTAGACTCTACCATTACACTGGGAAGGTGTTTTTCCAGATAAAATATCACTGTCTTCCTCCTACCCCTATTCCTATGTTCTTTAATGCAGCCAATGGCATCTCCATCCTCTGCTGCTCAGCTCTGAGTCATCTGACCCTTCAGAGCCCCTTTATTATGATTCTGTGACATTGTCATACTATTAAAGACAGCTAAGTTAAGTAAAAATATTATAGGCAGTCAGATAGGGCTGGGCCCTTGACAGAGTCAGAGCACAAGATGAAAACACATTACAACTGTGGCCAGGGACACATCTGTGAGAGCCAGGCCTCAAGATCAAGATGAAATGACTAGGCCTGCATACTTCCCCAAAGGACAAGGTAAGTGCTAACACCTGGCCTAATGAAGTATAAAGAGACATCAGTCACCAGACCCATCATTTCCTAGAAAACCTTTTTGTTCTTTTCATATACATTTGTTACGTGACTTGTTCCCCCACTGAATTTCTATTACCTAAGTGACTATAATTGTAATCTTATGCTTTAACCATGTGGTTTTTGCTCTATAAAACTTACTCTGAAAAGTGGGGTCCTTGGCTACCTATTTGGGACTCCTCCTGCCTCTCAGGAACTATCTTCTCAATAAACATTTCCTACTCTTAACCTCTGTTGTTCCTAGAATCCATTCGTTGATTTTAGAGGACACAAATTCAGTGTATCAGACATCTAACAGATTGGGAATTATAATATTTCCTTTGTATCATTTGGAAGCTCTATTTCATCTCCTATACCATCCCTGTATTACTACTCCTAGGCTTAGGACTTCCTTATGGATTGTATGGATTATAATAACCTGGTTTTCCTGTCTGCAGGACCAGTAACTCCAAGGCCTATTATGTCACTGTCCCGAATACAGAAAGAAATCAAAGATCTTCAGAATGACATTAAAAAAATCTTTGATTGTCTGTCATAATATATCTTTTTGCTCTACTGTTGTAATACTTTTCTTCTAGGAATCTTATAATCAATCCATGCTGTTTTGAATAAATTTTCAAAACTGAATAAATTTTCTATTTTCCTACCACATCATCTTTGGTAACTTTCCTTTTTATTTTTTGTCTTTAGAATGCTTTCCATTAACTGGATACCTACCTTTCTCGCTTCTTTTCCTTTCAATCAAAACCTACCCACCCACTTCAAACTTTGGTTTCCAAATACCACTAAAACGAAGCAGGAAAATTATACATCCTACCGTTAATTTCCTGTACCAAAAAAGACTAGTGGGGTTCAGAACAGACTCAAAAAGGTTGTGCAAGTTGGCTTAAAGGGACAACCACTAGTTGAATTTTGGCGTGAGAAGGAATAATGACAGCAAAGGATCATAACCACGTTGACCACATAATTTGATGTTCAAACAAGGACTCATCTGAGTATCAAATAAGACATTAATAAATGTGCTGGAACAAAAAGTGAATGCAAGAAGAGTCCCAAGGAATTTGGTCATATGGCCACCCTAACCACAACACTTGTTAACATCTCCAAATGCTCTCTATTTTCTCTTACACCTACTCCACAGGCTTTAGACTCAAATTATTACTCCAGCAATCTCATTAAGTCACCAACATTCTCCAAATTGCTAAATTTAAGTCTCAGTATTCTTCTCAATAAAGCAGCAGTATCTGACTCGTCCCTTCTTGGCCTATTAAATAACATCTGATGTTATTCTCTCTTTCTCCTTGATATACTTTCATTATTCCACTGAGAGTACCCAGACTCTTGGTTATTCTTAGTGACTGTTTTTTTCTCTTAGTGACTTTTGCTAGTTCTTCTAACTTAAGAATGGATTAGGACTCTGCTGTTGGTACTCTTCAGTATTATTCATTACCATGTTAGTGATTTTATCCAGTCTCATGACTTTATATATCATGTATTTATGAACTACCAAACATCTCTCTCTCTCCTCTGAACTCCAGACTTAGTATCTCCAGCTATCTATTTTATATCATCCTTCCTAAACCTTTCTGCTCTGCTTTATTTTTTCCATAGCATATCATTTCTATATGATTAATATTGATCATGTTGATTTGTTATAAGAATGGAAAATGAAGTTATTTTTCCGTGTTAGATATTATAAGTTGCTACAATGAGTATCTCAGCTATCTCAATATTCAGATAGCATAAAGGAGACCTGACAATAAATACTGCTGCTATTCAGGAATTATGGCAGAAACAATTTTTAATAAACATGTCATTAATTCCCCCACAGCTAATCTTTATGTTCATCTGTACCGAGATTTGAATCCTAATACTATCACACTTAATAGACTTTTATATAGGGAAATTAGTAAGATAATATAAAAACTTTGTTATTTCTTGGTTCTATAGATAACTTCCTTTATACCCTTTTTAAAGATTTGAAAACTAAGAACCAAACAAAATAAAACAACATTCATTTAAGTACATATTCTGCTCTATAATTTGTGAAGTTTCACTTACCTTTTAAGACTCAGCTTCCTGCTACAGGAAGCCTTGCTTGGATCCTGAACCAGTGCTACATGCCCTTCATTTTTTAAAACACTTTACTGAAGGTCTATGTTCATGTATCCATTTCTCTCTTTAGATTACAAACTTCCCAAGGGCCGGTAGAATATTAATTTCTAATATTTCTGCATAAAGTAGCATGGATTATGGTACACACAAAGTATAGACCTAACATATTTCTGTTACAGTGAAGCAAAGTGATGTGGTCATGATTTAAGAGTGTATGGTCTTTTCTTGCAAAGTAAAAGAGTAAATAATATCAACTAAAAGTTTATTTATTAAAGTATATACTAAGTAAAGCCTGGAAACAGCCCAAGTGCCCATCAACTGGACACTGGATAAAGAAGATGTGGTTTTTTAATAAAATGGAGTACTACTCAGCCATAAAGAATGACAAACTAGAGACATTTATAGCTTAATGGATCCACATTGAGGCCATACTCTTAAGTGAAATACACAGGACACACATGTGTAAATACCGAATAATTTCTCTGGTGTGAGAAACTGAAAGTGTAAATAAGGATTAAAATGATTAAAATCAATAATTGATAATTAGAAATAGGAAGAAAAGGTCCAAAGCGGTAGAGGAAGTGGGAGGGGACGGGGAAAGGAAAGAAGGGAAAGGAAAAATTATAAGAAAAGGAAAAAATGGAAACAAAGTCTTTGTAAATAGGGAAGGGTGGAGGGGGTGAAGAGAGGGCAGGGAATGGGGAAAAAACTAAGAACCAAGATACATCAGGTACAGGTACAAACACCCAATGATAAATGTAAATGTAGTGTACACCTAAAATGTACCAATAAAAGAATTGAAGGAAAAAAACAAAGTATATACTACTTACCAAATATCTCCGTTTCTGGCCTAAAGTTACAATGCAACCTGGACAGTGATGACAGATTGTTTCATACAGTAGATCCCCAAAAGATCTCCTTTCTGGACCTGAATACTTTATTACTGATTACTGGTTTATTACAGGTTACTGAATATTTTATTATAACTCTCCACAATGGCACTGAAGACAATGGCCATCTTATTATTTCATCTATGCCATTTAAATAGAGTAAGATGACAGAAATTCAAATTCTTAAGAAGTTTATCCAGAGTGCTATGCTAGAAACACCGATATTACATACTTTGTTTAGTCTCCATAAAAACAAAATCAAATAGGAATTATTTTTAGTTTTAAGATGAAGAAATAGATTCTAGGGGACACAATTAATGATACAAAAGGAGTATCAGTACAGATGTTCAAAATTTCAGGAAATGTGAAACAAGTGGCTTTACTCTTTGCTTTTATAATGACATCCTTCTACATCTTGAAAGTCAACATTGTTGATTTTACTTCAGTAAAATTGATATTTGAAATTCAAAATTTAAACATGAAATAAAGATAAGCTAATAGCAAAATTTCAAGCATTATTATTATATGGAAGACAAGAAAAAGAAACTAAAATATTCACAAACAACTTTAGAGGGAGATTTATCTGTATTTTGATTAAAAGGTATTTTGCTATAAACCCTTTAAAAATCTATAGATGTAAACATTAATATTTGCAACACGTTGTTTTCTATGTGCAGAACACAAGCCACTTTATAGTAAGACAACTAAAACAGAGTTTAATTTTTGAAATGGCATGCAAGTAACCCAAGGAAGATGAATTAATAATAGACTATTAAAAACTAACTACCAAAGCACCGTATAGATGAGGTAAGCAGGGTAATTTCTTCTTAGTACAGTAGCTCTCAAAGGTGAGAACAATGCAAAGATGTCCAATTTACCAGAGAAGTTTTTTTACATTCCACAAACTCCTTACCATTATGTTATACACCCCCTGGCATAAATCCTCAAGCATGTACCCCCATATTCCCTAACAAACTCACTGTTCTAGAGACTGGCAAAAACTGTGACAATGATTCACTCTGGTTTTATGTGAAGTGGTAGTAAATGTTGCCTTGTTATTACACAAAACTATAGAAACTTAAAAACAAGAATACAGTAAGTGGTGTAAGGGATAATGTTGACTATAGTATGTAGACAGAAATGAGGAGCAGAGAGAAAGCTGGTGAAGACAGAGAGGTAAATAGTGAGAAAGCCTTCAAGACTCATGAAAAATTAGCTCAATCTGTATTTTTTTTTTTTTTTTGGTACCAGGGATCGAACTCGGGTCCTTGCACTTGCAAGGCAGGCGGCAGAACCACTGAGATAAATCCCTGGCCCTAGACTCAATCTGGCATGCAAAAGGAAGCTAATTTAAGTTCTTGAATAGGACAGTGATATACTAAAACAAAGTAAGTTTACTACTAGGAAATTATATTGGTGTCAGGATTTTGCTGGCAGCCAGTAAAAAAAATTACTAAATGTCTACAAATACTACTGTCTCACTTTACTTCCAAGTTGAATTTCATGTAAAAAGTTGAATCTTCACATACTAAAAACTAAACTGAACATATTTTCAACAATATTATCATTGATTTAAAAAATAATTACTATTTCATTGGGGAAAAATTATGTAAATATTAATACAATTCAATAGTCCAAGATCTGCATTTTATTTTAAAAAATAATATGAAAACAAACAGCAAATTACTTAATAAAAATAAGTTCTGAAATTTTGAAAACATATAACCCTATCTCTTAGAGTAGAAAGTTTTTTAAAAAATGAGGCAAAATAGTTTGTTTAACCCAAGCAATTATAAACATGATCACATTTTTATGCCAAATCAAAACATCTAAACTGCTCTTAGTACAGAAAATTACTCATCTCTATGGTCATATTCAAAGAGGTGGGCAGAGAAAATGAGATCCAATCATTACTTTAGTTTGAAGATTCTACATAGAACACACAGATATTTTTCATTCTGGAGATTCCATTCTCACAAAATGGCTGGCTGGCCTTGGGGGAAGAGTTAATTGCTTTTGAACTGCAATCTCAACACTAGTTTTAAAAGGACAGTTCTGTGACAAACTCTATAAAGAGAAAATAAAATCTTTAAAACAACTTTATTTTCATGAGTCTTCTTAGGATAACACATTAAAAATAAGAATTAATAGGGATACAAACCATGTAGCTATGAAATCAAAATATATGGTGAATGTTTAAAAAATTACTATGGTAAAAGATATATTGCTACTAATCTCCTTCAAAATACTGTCCACTATGCCTTCAGGTTTATTGTTCTAGAAAACATCTGATTATTTAAAATTCTTTGTTGTGTCCACATTTTCTAAAAGTCTTTAAAATGTAATCTCATCTAGTGTTTTAGCCACTACTTAAACCCTTTATTTCTCCATTCATTCTGTACTACAGCTATGATATTTTTCAATATGTATGCCTTAGGCTACATTAGTATACAAAGCATCAAGATAGAAAAAAGAAAGGGAAATATATTTTTAAAAGAAGAAAAATTTTGTTCAGTGTGTTACAATATTCAATATGCTTTAATACTCAGCAGTATTTTCAAATCATGTCATATACTTATAGGTCTAGATCTGTATGCTTTATTTATGGTGTATTCTATTTACCGAGAATGCCTTTTCCTAAACAGTTAATAATTATTCTTAAAGTTCTAACTTAGTGCCCTGACTCTGAGAAATCTTCCTAAAATCATGTAAGAAATTAGACTCAATTAACTGACCCTTTCTCTAGGTTCCAACAACTCTATTCTCTCTCATTTGTATTTAAATTTTCATTTATGTTTACAAATTTTTATGACTAAGAAGATCTATGACCATTAATAATCTGTGATGCTTGGATTGGGATGAATAGAATATAATAAAAACTTCCAACTTCTACTTCAACATACTGTCAACAGAAATCAGTAATTAAAAAAATGAGCATTTCACTCCTCACTCTACCCATACTTAAAACTGATACACCATGTAGAGTTTGGTTATCCTTCACAGAAGAAAGAGAATAAAAAAGAATATACAATTTAATTAGAAATTGCTAAGAAGTATAATTAATGAGAACAATTATTTCCCTTGGAATTATAGTATTTTTATTTCACAATTTAATGACAAGTAGAGAAATGGAATATTTTTCAAACAAGAAAAAAATGGAACACTATTCAATTTGTTATCACAAACTATCAATTCTTTGACATGTTAATACACTGACATTTCTAACATACAGAGAACACAAAAGTACAGTTTCCATTACAATAAAAATCTAACAATGTAAGATGTGTTCAAGTTAGTGCTAATGGTTGAAATAAAAATATTAACAAAAAAGTTCATGTGACATTGCTTTCTTACTTCCTGCTCCTAAACCTTCTTTATATACTCAGTAGCCCTTAAAGTAGGTTTATTTAGAAGAAGCAATTCCAGAATCAGTTATTTATTCAAAAACTATGGTATACTATGACTCAGTAAATGATAGCAGCATTTTCATCACTTTTGCCCACAGGTCCTGCAGCTCTTTGTTTTCAAATAGGAGTAGGTAGGTTCAAAAGCAAAGCATGGATAGCACTTACATTAAAAGTGAAACACAGCTAAGCATTTGAGATACGTGACCTATTCAAAACACTGACTTCAAGCTGCAGAAGCCACAAGGCAGGAAGCAAACTGGGATTTCAGTGTGATGACCTGTTTTTAAATTTTGTTGAAAGGGAGTGAGGAGATCAGTATATACTGATCTTCTAAAACACCACTAAAATTTACTGTTTATTCATTTAAAGGTCACAAGTAGAGTACAGAGAGCTATTAAGCTAAGGTATCTTGCTCCACTTTTACAAACATTGAATTAGAAGTTATATGGCCTTAGGGCACTGGCTAAGGGGATCTTAAAATGAAGAGCCCTTTTATTCTTCTGTGCCTGATACTTAACATTAAAAATAACAAAAGCCAAAACTGTTTGGTCACAGGCTCTTAGTAACAGTTCAGTAGTATTCCATTTATGTCTAGAGATTAAGAACCTCAACACTGTAAGCATACCAACATAAGTCACTGAGCCAGCTAGCCAGGGGACAGCTACTGTGTACCAAACAAACTACTAGGTGGTGGAAAAATGAATTGAATAAAACAACCTATTATCTTAGACGTTCTAAGTAACAGAAATGGCATAAAAGTAGTCTTATACAATAACAGAGTTATAACAGGCTGCATAGAAGAGGTGGTGAATTATCCTGGGACAGAGTGGTAGTGCCAGGGAAAATGTCCTACTGGCAATAACATAAGTAGATGTTGAAGGAAGGTGAGTCTTAATTATGAGGAAGAAATGTGCTAAGTTTAAAAGTTCTGATAGAAAGATGGCATGAAACAGACTGCTATGGGTTCAGTATAGCTGAATAAAAAGTACAAGGTAGGTGGGGTATATAGGGGCAGTAGAGAGATAGCTAGAGCCAAGATAACAAAACGTCTTGCATGCCAGGTAGAAGAGAATCCCAATCACATGTGCATTTTGGGAGGGCCACTGGATTTTAGTGCAGAACATGATTTGAAGGGGTGAGATCAGGGACAGCAAGTCCATGTAAGAAATAATAAGAACCTGAAGATACATTCTGTAGCACATATTTTTAAAATTAGAAATCCTCAGTCAATAGTTTTAATGTATGTTGATCAATCTCTGTCTGGAAAGAGTGTAGCACTTTTAATGACCAATGACAGTGAATCAGACTTCCAAATTACCCATGACATAATTGATCAATTTTAAAAGTGTACACTAGAAAAGATATTACCAGTAACTACAGTAAGAGAAAAGTAAGCCAAGGAAGAAAAAAATAAAAGTAAGAGAAAATGTGATGAGATGAGGAGAAAGAAATGAAAAAAGTTAAATATTCATGTAGGTGAAGCCATTCTCATTTGGATAGGGACCAAAAAACTTTTTTTGGAGAAATGTGTATTTGTCTTGTTCTCAGTGATAATATTGTCCAGAGTGAAAAGTATTTATTGAAGATCTTCAAAGTTACCAACAGGTTTCAATATTTACTTGGTTTCTACAATGCAGACAAGAAAAAAATAATCAATAAGTGCAGAATTATGAAAGGGACTTAGAGATAATAGCACTGATTGCTACAGATTCCGTAGCCAAAATAGGCTACAATGTGAGTATGCTGAAGGAGTATTGGGAATAAACATGAGGCAGAGAAACACTTAACTTATTCCCTATTTAGACCATAGTTTCCAGGTCCCTGACTCAGAGGAAGAAAATACAATTCTAAAACAATTTTGGACCCAAAACTTTAGTTAAAATACTTTTATAGATTAGAAACCGCATTTGGAGGGCAAGTGAAGAAAGGCATGCTTCACATGTTTAGGATACATGATTAAGAATAAAAACCATTTTGTTGTATTAGTACAGTTCTGTAAACCAGCCTGTGCTGGAAGAAACTTCAACTTGACAAATTTATCATTAACCAACATCTAGTGAGTTTGTATTTTGAATAAAATAATACTGTTTATTTTGAAAACAATACCTAGCTCACCACTTCATTCTCTTTTTTTTTTTTTTTTTTTTTGAGGTCTCCCCTTATAGTTCAGGCTGGGCCTGAACTCACTATGTAGCCCAGGCACTCACCATTTCATTCTTGAAATAGTTTCTTCACTTGGCTTCCTACCCTCACGGGTTCTTTCTCTTTCATTGGCTGCACTTTATTAATCTTTTACATAAAACTTCAACTCCCTAAAATTTAAACATTAGACTGTTAATCTCTCAACTAAGAGACTAACAGAAAACTTGATTAAGTGGTCTTCCTCAATCCTGAAAACATTCATAAGACCAGGCCCTACTACCAAAAGCTCTAATCTGAAAGAATTGGACTAAATAAAAGCAAACAGATTCTGATGAGAAGTCCAAACTTATATGGCATGAAACAGACAGAAAATTATACAAGTAGTCACCAACTTTTCAGAGCTTCATCTAAGGTGGTGTAATCTTCATAACTCAGGAAAATGGTAGAGGTGGCTTTGGAAAAATGAAGCCAGGATACCTTATCACCTCAGAGAACAAGGTTACCCAGAAAGGAGAGAGAAGGGACCTAACCCACTCACACAGAGACAGATGTTAAGCAGTTTGACAAAAGACAAAAGATCTAAACAGACTGGTGCTACTGACCAAGAAACATAGTTTGAATTTAAAGGCTAGCCAAGAAAATGAACTGCTAAAATCACCGTTTAGGGAGGAATATAATGAAATCCAATCGGTACAACTTAAATCTTCCTAATGCCAGACTACAGTGCAAATTTATCCAGTATATCAAGAATAAAAGATATTTTTCTTCTCCAAAGACAAAAATGGCTATTATAACTTTCCTTAATGATATTTAACAAGAAAAATCCTCTCAATGAATAAAAATCTTAGAGAAACAGATAATCCCCACAGAGAAATAGAAACAATAAAATGTTTTAATGGATTCAACTATATCATCTATCACTGGGTTTTGAGAGACTAAAGAATATTCATATAGTTTCAGTAGTATTTGACAGATTACTTAATAACTGGAAACAGGACAAAGTAACTTGTAGATGCAGAAATCTCACAGACAACATTTAAACCACATGACCAAGTCAGAGGTGCAAATAAAAAGAACAAACATGGATAGGATACAATGTATTTTTTATTTTTAGACTGTAATATTCTCATTTTTCTATTGGTTCAAAATACTTTCCAAAAATTTAGAGGGAAAAGTATAAATATTTATATGCTTACAAGTGGTTCTCTTTGTAGATAAGCTAATTCCCTTTGTTAGGAGTAAAATCCTTATTTGAACAATGATCTTAGTATCATGCCCTTGATAAGGATGCTTATGATAAACCCCAAATCTGTGGGTATAATGACATAGTAGAAGGTATCATGTAAGCTATACAATATTAGGGAAGGGAATGAAGACATTTCAAAATTTAAATACTTCCTGCTATGAGGTAATAATCAATCTTACTTACTTTGGAGACTCTAGGCCAGAGAATGTGGAAAGGAAAACTAGAATCAGAGTGCCAGATGTCCCACTGCTTTATCTGTGCCTTCTGCTTACTTATACATCCTTAAATCTATTAGCCTAAATCTATTGCATCTCTCAGATGCAATCCTGATTTGGTAATATGATATTTTGTAATGATTCACAAATAAAAGATAAAACTGTCAAAATAATTATAGTGCAAGATTAATACTACTTTTAATTTGATTACTTTAGCAGTATAAGTGAACTAAATGTTAATTTGACACATACTAAACATAATATACGATGTAATAATGCATTTTTATCCTACACAACAATTTAAGTACTCATAGAAAAAACTCAATAATTTGTTTAATTAGCCTACATAACTCAAAATATCAAAAATTCTAAATATGTATATAATAAACCTCCAACCTAATGTGGGTATGCAACCTACAACATCTCTGAAAACGTCCTTTGAAATAGGATTCTGCCTACTTTACAGTATTGTGTTGAGGTTCAAATGATATGATAGTTACTACACTATTATGATGTATCATTTTATTTGATTTTTACATAAAATCTCTACAGATCATATCAATATTGTTTTTCCTATTTATGATACACTAATAACAACTCCTTTGAAACAAAATGAGATAGGGTGACCTGAAAAGCTGATATGTATTCAAAAGATGGTTTCAATAATCGACGTGGCATATAAAAGTAAACGAAGAAAACAGAAAGTTTTAAAATAAGTAAACTAGCAGGGAAAAGTTGCACAGAAGAATATGTGAGTCCAGATCACAGTCCTCAGCACAAGGAGAAGTAATGACGGGGATGGAGGACACAGACATAGGTAACTGTGTATGCCTGGCTGGGAGGAATTACAGGGTTTGGATCACGGTGCAGAGCTCTGGGTCTTGCTTTTTATTTATTTATTTTTCCTAGAGGGTACCATGTTATAAAACTCATCCACTCTTTGGGAGTGGTTCTAGGTATTTTTCAGTAAGTCTGCATTTTACCAACGGAAAGGAGTGCTGTAAAGTAACATTGCAAGCTCTACAGTCAGTTCTGGAGTCCACTACTTAACAATTATTCAACCTTGGGCATGTTTCTAAGCTTCAGTTTCTCATTCTGTAAGACACAGATAATAATGATATCTACTGCATGAGATAGTGAACAGGAAATGCTCAATAAATGCTACTTTATTACCGAGGAGAGGATTTCTCGCACATTTTGAGTAATGTCAATGTATTCTTTAAATTACTATCTCCTTCCCCAGTTAAATAACTTAGAGATTTGTAAGACTTGATAACCTACTTCAACTCTTAAAGAAACTATTTCACTGGTATCAAAGTTAAAATTATAAATACTATTAGGAAAGGTATCAAAGAGTAGAGAGTCAAAGATTATATCCTATAAAATTAGAACCTATGATTCTATGGTATCATAAAGGTCAGGCTGTTTTTACCCCCTTCAACAGAAAAAAAAAAAACCAACCAAAAAGCACATACACACATTTCTAAAAATACCTTGGGTTTTCTTCATGAGGATGTCATCTTGAAATGAAATACCCTATTATCAGAGAAACCAATATAGGATAGTATATCATAAATAAGACTATAAAAATCTAGTGGTATATGAGCCAAGAAAAAAACTCCCCTAAAAAAATGAATAGACGTTTTCCTTCAAATTTAATTGAGACTGTGGATCTACTATTTAGTGACTATTTCTTTGATGCTCCCTTACATATGAAAAATACTTCCTTTACAAATGACCTTTCAATTAAGAAAAATGCTAAATGTATTTGTTTCTTTTAGAAAAGACCAATTCTGTTAAAGCACTATAAGTAAAAATGAAATTTGACATTCAAGGGAAGCACACACATAGTCTTTCTAGTACTCTTTTTGTTCTGTTTTTAATATGTTAAATTTAACCTAGTGTCTGAAAGGTATTTTAAATAAGCTGAAGTCAGACTGACTAACCCAGACATACTGAACCCCTGCCACAAATTCAAGGAATACACATACTATACATTTTATGAATTAAAGAAATATAAAGGCCATGTATTTTGGCTTTCTACAAAGCAACAATTCCACAGTGGTTTTTTATAGTAACAGAGAAAAAAAGAATGAAAAACAAACTATGATAGTTACATAGCAACCTTTATCACTAGGCCTGATTTCTCTCAGATAATGAGGTTTAAGAATAACAGAAAACAAGACTTACAGTTAGAACAGACAGAAAAACTAAAATAAACTAAATAAAATTATTAGGAGTTACAAAATAGAACTATTCCAAAGATTATTTGTTGTCAACTCTTCATACACTGTATATAAGAACCTCCCCCTCATATATATATATATATAGAGAGAGAGAGAGAGAGAGAGAGAGTAGTTTTTCCATATAAAACAAAATCAGCAATTATATAGAACCCCAAAGCCTATGAATAATTTAGGACCATAAAAATTACTATTCAGAAAAAAATTTAGGTATGTGGTGTAATTTAGTAAAGACTTTGGTTAAGAGAAAGTAAATGAAAAAGATAAATCATAAGTTCCTATTTTAGTGCTATCTTCAAAGTAAAAATCTCTAAAGATTTTTTTCTTCTCATAAGTGTATCTGACACACAAAAACACAGGGTATTATTTGTTAATTTTTTCTGAAAAACTGGATAAAAAGAAATTATAAATTATAAAAATAGATCAAATGGATTTCATGAATTTTGCAGTACTATGGGGAATGCTAATTCAAAAAATTGACACACCTCATACATAAGACTCATGTCCAATGCCTGTGTTCAGATTAACTGGGACAAGACTATCATTCAACACTTTACCCTTTTTTTAAAAGGAAGACAGGGTGAAGAGCTTTCATAATCTCCCTCAATTAAAATACTGTTAAGAGAATTCTCTTTCTCTTTTATCTAACTCAACACATGGAAGATACACCAAATTATAAAAGTCAAACATACAAGCAAAATTACCCTACAATTAAGATAATCGCTGGTAGCAAATGTTGTTTTTAAATTCTACAATAAAACCATCTCCCAGACATATAATGGTATGTCATTTGGTAAATGAAAGTTTCCATAAAGCAAGAGGAGTGAGACCTAAAAATTAAACTAGTGAAAAGTCTGGATGAAAAAAACGAAACTATGATCATGTTGGTCCAACACTAATTTTATTTTAAGTTACTACAGCACTGAATAAAATGCTGACACTACCCCATAAAAATTTATTGAGTTGGCAATAGACAAAGCATGATGTCAGCCACCAAAATCACCATCCACATTCCCAAATAACATGAACACTTTAATTCTTGAACTTCATTCAGGTTACATCTCTAACGTTACAGTAAAAATAAAATCCTTGGGCATGAGGCATTATTGAACATAGATGAGTTTTGTTTGGCAGTTTTGACTCAAATTAGTCTAATACTTTAACAAATCCAGTAAAAAAATGGGAAAACACAAGTTTCAACATATTACAATTTTCTTAACATGCCACGTTGTTCACAGACTCATATAAATAAGACTTATCTCATAAATATTCATATAGGTAATACCATGCATACACAAAATGGAGTTTGACAGGAGTGACAGAAACACACATACATGCGCATTGGCACACAAATCCTTACCTTCATGGCATGGATTTCTTCAAGCAATCGTTGCGCCCGTCTTTGGTTTTTTAACAGTGCATCTTCAGAACCTCTGCAAAAAAAATAATATATAACCAAGTGAAGCATTAATTTTAGTTAAATCATAATGAAAAGCTTTTAGCCTATTATACTTCCCCTTCTTTCCCCACCTTAATACAAACCTCAATTTCATAAATAAACCCAAGTGCTTGAAACTAGTAAATAAGCACTGTCTTGGTATTATATCAGTGATTGATTGTTTGCCTTCTCCAGGCCCTTAACAGTAAGGTTAGTAACACTTTTTAATCACTCAATTAATCAATTGTATTACACTGTATTTAATGTAATCTATGCTTCAAAAACTATAATTAAGGATTAGATATGTTTATTAAACGAAAACTTGTTCTCTAGAATTAGTGTTAAATATCTGATTAGAGAGAGGAGCGATTTCTGGAATATTTATTAGAAAAGAAAATTAACCAGAAACAAAACACATTTAAGGCTTTGTAAATATTCAGGCTTAAACCACAAGAATTTTAAGTCCTTTTTTACTGACACCGTTAATACTGAAACATAAAATACTTTAAAAAAAAATTTCATGGTACACAATAAACTGATTAAACATGCCACAGGATACCAAAGGTTTCAAATTTCAAATAGTAATTCAAGAAAAAATAATATAAAATCTTCACAACTGACTTAAGATATTACTTGACTTAAAATTGTTATTGCCATCTTAACGTATTCTGAAAAAACTAAATGCAGGATTAAAAAAAAATAGAAGAATTCACTATGTCTTAGGCAAAGACAGTCCAAACCATATAAGGACATGCTGACACAGCACATTCTATATCACTCACATCATCTCTATGTATAAAACAAAGTACTGAACAAGACAGTCAATTATTTCTCCACATCCCACCCTCAAATTTTGAATATTTTAAGTAAGAACATTTCTTGACATTTTATTAGTCATAGGATGATTACTTAAAGCGACTGACTTTTTTGACTTCAGCCTGCCAACACTCCTGACAAGTTTTCTGATGACCAAAACTCGTATTCTCTTCACTTCTTTTCTCATCTTCACAACCTTTAGGAAAGAAACCCAAAATTAAAGATACAACTCAGAACAAATACAATTAATTCTGAGTTTTGATATATACTTGGTTTACTACTTTCACCAAATTTTTATCTACCACATTCCTAGTTTGAGGAAATCAAAGTTCTTCTATAAACAGTGAAGGAATAAATCAACAGTCTAAAAATGTGTCTGAGGGCTCAAAAGAAACAAGTTTTTTAAAACAGTCCTGACAAAAAGTCATGACATTCTTAATAATTAATATTTTAGTATTTTATACTTATATTTTGTTGAGCTTGGAACATAACTATAAATTGCCTGAGATCACATATGATGATAGGAATTATTAAATGAACACAGGAATTAACAAAAGGAAATGGATAAAAGTGATTTCATTTTATTTACTTATAAAGCACTCCTTGCTCATTGTTAGTAATAAATTATTTTAAGCATAATTTTAAAAGAAACTCCACAAACACAAATGCTTATTATGTATGTGTGAGCACATGCCTACACACACATATAACCTTTGTATCATCCCATTAGGGAACAATGTTACACTCTTAAGAACGAAAAAACTGAAGGACAGGTCAAGACATGGAACAATTCTAACCATAAAGAGTTACATACTATAATGGTCTGGTATTCAGTATGACATGTTATTACGGAGTTAATGTTTTATCTATCATAGTTAGGAGTGAGACGTCTCATAATTCCACTTGGAATGTTCTTCTCCCCCTTTTGTATTTTAAGAACTACATAAAATTGAGGTGCAATATAATTTTTCCTGTGAAATCATCAATGTTTCTTCACTTAGAAATAGTCATTCCATCCCTGGAATCCTCACTATACTTTGTAGGTTCTATTTTTAAGCATCTATCTCATCATACAAATTGTTCATGGGTTTGTCTTTCTCTAGACTGTGAGCTCCTAGAGTTGTCACAAGCCTTGTGACACAGTATTTAAACCCTGCAAGAGTTCTTGGTACACACAATCCCTCAAATTCTTTTTGCCAAATAACAATCATAATTCTGTCTCTTCAGGGCTTCCAAATTTAGCCATATCACCTTCTCTAACTTTTCCATTAATGTTATCCCCATCCCTGGCCAACTCCCTTTTATTGAAGATACTATCAACCAACTTAAAATTTTTTCATCTTGTCTTCCCATCATTTTAGGTGGTTTAAATGTCCATTTGAATAATGTGCCCGATATTATATCCTTACTTTTTGACTTTTTCTTTTCTAATGACCTAAAAGTCATTACCTCAGTTACTCATTTCAAAGTCATCAAAGTATTCCATTTCTAAAACCATTAACACAAATGTTCTACAGTGTAAACACAATTTTTATTAGCTTGCTGTTCAACTCCACCCACGACAACCATCTTTGTCTTCACTGTAACCAACAGTCCGCTAACCCTAGTACTTAATATTCAACATAGTCCTCATTTTAATCTTCCTCCCTTTCTCCAGTTTAGGTACACGATCAACCTTTGCCAGTATCTTGGCCTGACCCTCTAGTTAATAAGACTCATTCACTTATGTCCAGCTATAAAATTTTAGTGAGTTAAAGGGCAGTCCTATGCCAATTCTTCTTTTCCACAATATACTTTTCTTTTTGGGGGGGGGGTGCTGGGGATTAAACTCAGGAGATTGCACTTGCAGGGCAGGCATGGTGCCACTGAGCTAAATCCCCGGCCCTACAATATACTTTTTAAACTTCAGTGACCTTATGTGTACATTTTGGTTTAATTTGCCACCTAAACAAACATGACTCAAAATATTTTATCTTTAACTCAGATCTCTCCATGTAACTCCAGACATAAATGTGAGAGTGGTTGCTTGATATTTCTTTTTGAGTATGCTCAAAATCACCTCAAAAAGAGAGTTTTTAGAGATAGGGAAGGAGAGCAATAGGAGGGAGAGGGTGTCAGGGATGGAAAATGATCAAGATATGTTAGATACACATATCAATTCCCTAAAACAAATGTAACCATTGTGGGTTGCAAACATTCACACACATACACACATGTAACAAAAAGAAAAGAAAATCATCACAAATTTACACTTGAACTCATGTTGTTTACTCTGGATCTTTCTGGCTTTTGTGTTTCATATTTCAGAGATGAGAACCCTATTAATTATAAAATTTGGGGTTATTACAAGTATTTTCCTTAAATCCCTCACAATGAATCTACCACTAAGTCTTGTTAATTTTATCTCCTGACTTTCAAATTGTACAATCTGACTTCTCAGCATTTTTAGCTTATACTGTCAACTGGTTTCTGCGTACCCATTCTTGCCCCTCCCAAATTATCCACAATGTAGTCAGACTAAAACTTTCTAACAGAGAGATATAATGTCACAGCTTTAACTCTCCTCAGTAGTTTTCCTTCTTTTAGGATGGCCTTGTTCTCATTTTGCTCATTTATTACAAAACCTTTACATTTACCCTTCCCTTGTGTAGGTAAGTTCTATCTTTCTTGGTTAGCTTAACATTTATTGATCCTGACTTTGGCTACACTGTCATTTTCTTTTTTCAGTTTTAACTTTTTTATTAGTACATATTTTCAATACATAATGATGATATTTTTCTTGGGGAGTAGGTACATGTACATCACACACTTTAATTCTCTTTTCATCTCCTCCCCTTCCCCTGGCCTCCATCTTTTGGTTTCCTACCTTTTTGCAAAAGATCTAGGTCTCTATCTCCTATTATCTTTTATTTTGTTTATTTATATTTTGAGTTTCTCATATAAGAGAAATCATGCAATACTTATGCTTGTCTCATTTATTTCACTTAACATTATGGATTCTAAGTGCATCCAGTTTCCTACAAATGACCTGTTTATTCTTTATAGCAAAATAGTCGTCCATTTTATAGAAATACATTTTCTTTATTCACTCATCTGTTGCAGACATACAGGCCACTCCCAAGATTTAGCTATTATGAACTGTGCTGCTATAAACATGGGTATGCATATATTACTTTGCTATGATGTCTTTAACTCTTTCAGGAAGACACCTAGAAGAATAGCTGCACTGAACAGAAATTCTAGTTTTAGTCAGGAAAGTGACTGCTAGCTTCTTTGAGAGGGTCAGAAATTCTTCATTATAAACACTTAAGAATACCTAGTCCTCTGGTACTTATCATGACTCTTAATATTTTTCTTTTAATCTTATTATATTTAACATGCCCTCCACAGGTTATAAATTCCATAAAAGTATCTGGTTTTACACAACACTGCATCTTAAAACTGAAAATGCAATGATGCATAAATATGTGCTCAAGGAATATTTGTTAAATACATAACCCAAAATGTAGTAATACTTACTTGTCAATTCACTGTTCCAAATCAAATGCATATTAAAAGAACACAGGGCCGGGGATTTAGCTCAGCCGTTTTGCCGCCTGCTGCGCAAGCGCAAGGACCCGAGTTCAATCCCCGGTACCAAAAGAACACAAATAATCAGGGTTTTCTTCCCATTAGATACATCAACATCTCTGGAATTTGTTTCAAAGTTAAATATATTTAGGAAAAAAATCATTAAGATGCATAAATGAAAAGTGTTTTAGATAAGGTTTAAGTGACAAAAATAACTATAATGGGCTTATAATACATTTATAAGTTAATTCATAGCATAAATGACTAAGTGATTGATTATGCATTAAAATAGGGTAATAAATGTTTCTAACTGCTGAACTTTGCAGGTACAACAGATTACAATATACCATTTCTAACTACTAACAACAAAACTGATAAATTGCACTAGGCATATTAAGTCCTTAAGTCCTTGGTTACATTCTAACTATGGAACAATTAGGCTCTAATTCCAAAAATTCAGTATGAGAAGTATTATGTTTGCCATTACTGCATAAGAGAATTCTAAAAGCAAAAAGAATGCTTCATAACTTAGTTTTATACAATACCAAAAAATGCTTTTCTAGTTTAATTTTGTCAGTATTTGTAAAGAAGCAGTAGAAAAATTTGAAAAGTTTAGTGTATAAAGAAGCATATTCACTTCACATAAAAATGGAAATAAACATTTTTTCTCACATTTGCTCCCTCCAAACAGCTTTTTTATTTTTTTATTTTTTGCAAAACTGATGACTAGTAACTTTAGTTAGAGTTTTAAATGTTGTGATTCATTTGTCACCCAGGAATTATGAAGTTGGTTGACAGACAACCCAAAGGTCAACAGACAGGTCCCAAACACCCAATATTACCAGGAAGCCAAGGCAGTGCATGAAATCAATACACTTTGGCAAATTTTCTAACCAAAAGCAATCAGAATTATCATTGCTAGGACTGTGGAAAGCGTACAATATCGTTTGGGAAGGAAAGAGAAATAAAATGAGCAAGGACAAAACAGGCATAATATCTGACAGAGAAGGAACAAAATGAAAGAAAAGTGGAAAGAGTTTGAAGACAGAAATTCACAGAAAAATTTTTATGTGATCATAATTAAGACCAATAAACTTAGTTGAGGGACTCCAAACAGGAAAGGAATGCATTTCATGAGATCAAAAGAGAAAGACTTAAAACTGTAACAGTTAAAACTATAACAGAGACTGTAGGTGCTGAGAGAAAGATGTCAACAGCCTACCCAGAGATAAGCCAGTAAATTCTGAATACAGTCAGGGAAACCTGGATCACTTCTTGGGTAAACAAAACCAAAAGCATGATCACAAATAAAGGGAAAACCGAAGACACCTACTGGAAAATGATCACGTGAGCAGATTTAAAAAGAGTCAACTCAGACACAGGAACGGAAATTACAAAGAACCAAAAGCTGGCAGTATCCAACTCAGACAAATTCCTAAGAAAGAGTTCTCCAGCTCCAAGACTTGAATAATCTAATCTTTCCCAAGAAAACTAAATTCTGTGGAACAATGTATCATAGCCCAAGAGTGAATCATGCACTAAACCTACTTTCAGAGGAGCTGATGATGATCAGTAGACAGGAAAATAATGTGTTTTACAATGCAAGTATAAGTTTATGTTAATGGGAATTTGCTTTTGAGAGAATGAGCTATTCTGAGTGACAATGACAGCAAGTTTCTGATATACAAAGCTGACAGCTGACTTTGAACCACACACAAAATTAAGTCCTTTGAATTGACTCTTGCCTGGTCAGCTGCTAGCCAGTCAATTAACAAATGCTGGCCATATAGTGACTTTGCTACATACCTGGGTTAACCTGTAACAAAAAATCATGGTCATCAGGAAAATCTGCGTATACATGTAACACTCAAAATACATTAGAACTTCGGATTATTCATTCACCTATAATAGTGATGGTGAAATTTTTAGAGCTTCCAACAACACAAATAGCCTGCTGCACCATGTGCCTCAGGTTCAGCACCATTGACCTGTGTAATCGGCAAATACAATAAAAAATATGACAACATATTCTGATCCTAAAGCTGTGAGGAAAAAGGCACTCTCAGTGCTTCTTTGCTGGTAGAAATGCAAATTGTATACTCTTTCAGGAGGAAAATTTGGCAGCATTTGGCAAAAATCCTACTTCTAGGAATCTATTTAGAAAATATACATCCAACAATACAGTATACAAATGATTTCTTATTGATATAAAGCATATACATATAAGGCATATATAAAGGATACAAAATGAGTATTTTAAACAAATAAATGCAGAACGTAGAACTTTAAATAAATAAATACAGAGGCTCTGCATGCATTACCACGGATAAATCCTAAAATGTTTGGTGAAAAAGTTACAGAATACTATGTACATTACATTAAACAATATAACACCACACTGAAAATTTTAAAATATACACAACAATACTGTGCTATAGATACATGTTTCAAAATTATGAAACCTACAGATGAGAAAACACTAGAAAAATAATAACTCCTAAGGTGGAAAGGAAAGTGATTGGAATAAAAATATGACAAAACATTTGTTAACTGCTAAACATAGGAAGTAGATACAAGCATATTTGTTATATTATTTTCCGTGTGTTTGAAGTATTTCATAGTCAACAAAATTACAGTTTTATACAGAGGATCCTAATTTAATCATTTAGATAACTTATGGTTGAATTACAAATCTTATTTCTCCTGAGCTACAATTTAAAACATCTAGAATGCTTAGTAATTACCTAACAACTATTATTGAGCATATGGTGCCACCTAGCCAACTTACCAGAACAGTTAACAACCGATGACAAGCTGGTTTTTCTAATTTACTATTTCAGAATAAACTATCAAAAAGTACTATGCATCCAATTATGAATGAGTTTTGTAACTTCATAAACACATACAACATGTTTCTTGACATCTTTACCTTTTACAGTACATGGAGGAAAATCATTTTGTTTTCTGGTATTCTTGTTTCTACCTTTACCACAGTACTCCCTTATTCAAGTAATATATATTCCAAGACTAGCACTGGATGAAACTATAGATGGTGGTGAAACTATAGATGGCACCAAACTCTGTATGTATTGTGGTTTTTTACACGTCTGCCTATGATAAATTTTTATTTATACTGATTAAAAAATTAGACACAAAGATTGACAAAATCAACTATTTAAAATAGAATAATTATAACCACATACTATAATAAAAGTTTGCACTTATGGCCATTAGTAAATAGGGGTTATTTGAACACAAGCACTGTGATATTGGTAACAGTCAACACGAAGGGCTGCAGGACTAATGGGTGACAGAACGTAAGATGTAGAGATATCCAGGCCTAAGGGATAATTCCCAACCTGGGCTGCACATCGCTATGCTCAGAATGGTGAGCAATTTAAAATTTCATAAATTGTTTATTTCTGAAATTTTCCATTTAATATATTCAGAATTGCACTTGACCTCGGGTATCTGAAATGACAGAAAGTAAAACCAAGGATAAGGGAGGACTAATGTACTCTCTTATAAGAAATGATAGGCAATTTTCTAATGGGCTTACTGGTAATTTTCTATCACAGAATAATATTCTAGTTTTCTACAAAAGACTTACAGCCCTTCTATGGAATCAAAGTACTCCATCAAATCACTATCCTGTAATTCAAAATTTTAACATCACTGCTGGCAAAGAAACATGACTACAATAAATCCAGGTGTTTT